>NW_026526788.1:12547001-13147001 GCF_024362965.1 Panthera pardus
GTCCCCGCTGGCCGTTAGCTGAGCCTGCTTACCCTGAGATCCCAAGTGCACAGAATGTTCTGTGTTTGTCATCATCTTTTTTTTTTTTTTTTAAGTTTATTTATTTTGAGAGAGACAATAAGAGGGGGGGGAGGGGCAGAGAGAGGGAGAGAGATCCCAAGCAGGCTTCACACAGTCAGCTCAGAGACCCACCCGGGGCTTGAACTCATGAGCTGTGAGATCATGACCAGGCCCGAGGTCGGGAGTCGGGCGCTCAACCGACCGAGCCCCCAGGTGCCCCGTGGAAATCTTCACAGGTGGCCTCGGGGTGTGGCTGGAGCCCTCCCAATCCTGGATAGCAGCTTAGCATCCTGGACAAGGCTAAGGACGGGTGCGAACACACCGGTCTCTGCCCATGCGGAGCTTACCAGGTAGTGGGTTACGCGCAGTGAATGGAGTCGGTGACCGTGGAGTGGGCTCTGTGCTCAGGCCCAGCCTGCCCAGTGCTTCTTCGCGGACCACTGCCAGCCTTAGGCAGGCTGGGAATTTCACATTTGTTTCATGGCCGCTGTTTGTGTAGCGACACCTGAATCCCTTTGAAAGGCCTACAGAGTTACCAGCCATTGTGCGGGCCGCGTTCCAAGTTTCCACGGGGCCCCTGGACGTGGCTTGCTTTCCTCTCCACTGATTTTAGAAGCGGGGGCAGGGTGGTGGGGGACTCACGGGGGCTTCTCGAGCCCCATTTTGATCATTTGGTGAAGGCCCTGGGAGCGGCCCCAGGCTCTTACTGGGGTCCATGCAAGGTTTCGTGAAGCCGCCGAAATCGTACTTAGCATTTTGGGTGTGTGCATTTTCTGGGGAGAGGGCTAAAGCTTTCATTAAATCCACCAGGAAGATCTCTGAAAGGTCCACTGTTTGGTTTTTTTTTAATGTTTATTTATTTTAGAGACTAACAGAGCACAAGCGGGAGAGGGGCAGAGAGAGCTGGAGACAGAATCTGAAGCAGGAGGCAGGCTCTGAGTCGTCAGCACAGAGCCTGACGCTCAGGAACTGGTGTAACCATTAGATCATGACCTGAGCCAAGGCGACACTTAAACAACTGAGCCACCCAGGTGCCCCTGAAAGGTCCACTTTTAAGAAAGTGGATAAAAAGGTACAGTTGTATGATTGAGCATCTTTATCACTTGCCCTTCCCCTTGTTAGAGGGGCTGGTGAGAAGGGACCAGCTAAGGTGGGGGTGGACACATGCCGGGAGCCCTCTTTGTGTCATAGGGGACGTGACGTTTCTGTGTCTAGGGGTGGGACCCGGGCAGTTATTCCTCTGAGGAAATGAGAGAAGCAAAGTGACAGCTGGTGTCAGGGAGGAACCAGCCCCCTTAGAGGGAGAAGGGGGCTCATCTCGGTGGAGCCACAGGAGAGCGGGAACAGAGCCTGGAACAGGGACTGGTGCCTCTGATGGGGCACCAAAAATGGGTCTTGTGGATGTCAGAGGCATCTGTTTTAGGGGAGTCCTCCGAGAAGTCCTGGTCGTTCACCAGCGAGCTGGTGACGGTTGCCCTTCGAGATAAGGGCATGCAGGGTGGCTTCTAAGCGGGACGGCAACGGATGCCTCCCTGCTGTTTGATCCGGCAGTCCTCCTTCCAGGAGTGTATTCTGAGAAAATACTCGAGACCCCCGTTCGTCCCAGCTGCGGACCGTAGCGAAAAGTTGGAAGCCAAATAGCCGAGGATTGGGGGGGGGGGGGGGAATTCGGCAGAACGGACGGTGTGCGCCTGCGCAGTGCAGCACGCGCCGCCCTAGGCTGCGATACCCAAAGGTGTGCGCTTCTTCTGGGGAAAAACCCGCCGCGCGCAGGTGCCGCCTGGTGCCGCTCGGGGCCGGTGACCGGCACTGAGCCCGCGGACGCCGCCCCCTGCCCTCAGCAGGCCTCTTGTCTGCCCGGCGGTAGGTTAGCTTTCCTACGTGCTCGTAGGGGGGACGATGGACGGAACGGCCTCCTAGCCGGCCTCCGTGCGGTCGGTTCCTCTGTCTACCCGTTGTTAGCTGCAGCCGGTGCCCGGGACCCGCCGGCTTTCTGGAAGGTCGGAAGTCAGTCACGGAGGTGTCTTCCTGATGATGGCCCGCTGTTAGCCCGCCCCCCACCCAGCTCCGCCGTGCTGTCTGTGGACCTCGCTCGCCAGCTCGCCTGGCGTCCCCTCTTGTTTCACTGTCCCGTCTTGGGCCCCTGACGCCAACCGTCGTCCGGTGTTTGCAGCCTCGTGGAGCTGCCTCCGTTCCTCTGTTTTAAGCCCTTTGTGGGAGGCTGGCGGAGTCTGGGTGTCCTGCCTTCCCGTGGCATTTTTCCCGACAGGCAACAGCCACGGCCACTGCTGTCACCCAGGGATGGCTGTTCCACGCGGACCTGTGGTATGAACTAGTGTGCAGTTCCCGTGGCCAGACCACACCCGGGCTGCAGTGGTCAGTCCCTTCAGGTGAGGCCGCTCACCGTGGTCCTTTGGGAGTGTGGCTGGCTGTCACGGGGCCCAGGCAAAGCGGAGGGGTGTCGGCCGGTCTGGCAGCTGCTAGAAGGTACTGCGTTCTTTGCTGGCCTCATGTGAGCAAGGCTGAGTGAGGCTCTAGGTCCACAGACGGGGAGGTGTGGGCTCTGCCCTCGGAGCACTCCAGGGAGGAAGGCCGAATGGGGCGCTGGGTGCAGGGACCCCGGGGGTTTGGCTGGCCCATTCTGGAAGAAGGTCACTAGGCGGGGCAGGTGTGTGAGGGCATGGATGCAAGATGGGCCACGGCCACCAGGGCCACTGAATGCCCCCCCCCCCCCCCCCCCAGAGTCTGGCTACTGCAGGCTTTTCAGCATTGGCCTTAAAAAAAATGTTTTTTTAGTGTGTATTTACTTTTGAGAGAGAGAGAGAGAGAGAGACAGTGAGAGCCAGCGCAGGAATGGGGAGGGGCAGAGAGAGAGGGAGACACAGAATCCGAAGCAGCCTCCAGAACCAAGCTGTCAGCACAGAGCCCGACGCGGGGCTCGAACCCACGAACTATGAGACGATGACCTGAGTCAAAAGTTGGATGCTTAACAGAGAGCCCCCCAGGGGCCCCCATTTGCCTTTTAACCCAGGTTTGGTTTTCCTTTACAAAACCTTTTTCCTTCCTTCTCCTTCTCCTCCTCCTCCTCCTCCCACCCCCGTCCCTCACTGACCTTTCTTCATTTAGAAAATACGTAAGCAAAAACAACATCATTATTCATAATCTGTCACCCGTCGATAGCCACTGTTGTCATTTGGGCGTCCATCCCTTCCGTCAGCTTTATACAAATACTGGGTGTGCGCTGAACGAACCTTTTGGCCGAGTGCCAGCAGACAGGGTGTTAAAAGGACCTGTTTTGCCAAAAGAAATCTCAAGTGTTCTGAATTGGCTTCTGGCACGCAAGTAGAGATCTGAAATTTATGGAAATCGTTACAGTGTTAAGATTGTAACAGCACCGTGGCACAGGAAAGTTAATTTCTTAGCACGTGGCTTGTTGTTCAGGGTTGTGAACGTTCGTGGTGCAGGGTAGGTAACGACTCAATGGGGCGGAGGGGCCGCGGGGCTGTATTTGTTTTTCAGTCATTCTTACTGTTTGGGCCTGCCGTCAGTGTCACAAACCGAGGAGGGAAGCTCGTGTCTGGCTTGCTAAACTTTTGTCACGGTCACGGCCATCCTCTTCCACCCCTGGACCTGACGCTTTCCGTGGTGACGATGTCACGGGTTGTTGGGGCGGCCCCTCCCCCCAGCGCTCTCAGTGCTTGACAAAGAGTGGATCTGGACGGTCTCAGGGCACAAGTGACATCGCCGCCTTCGTGCAGACTTTTTCCTGGAACCGTACGCGGCTGCTGCCTTCACACGGCCAGTGGGGAGAAAACCGCGTCGTTAAGCCTTGGCTCAGGAAGCGTGGCGTGGAGAGCTGCAATTGGCTTTCAAGATACCCAAGCTGTTTTGCAAATCTCCCGTCTGCATCTCGACTTCCACTGCCCGCCCGCCGGTGTCAGCGTCTTCCCTGGAGACGAATGACAGGAGAGTCTGTGCACAGGTGGCATGTGAGACATACCTGCTCGCTCGAGACACCTCGGTTTCGAGCTACGGATGCCATGACGTCAGTGAGCTTGGCCTTTGATACCGTCAGTAAGCATGCTGCGACGACTCTGCTCCCTGCAGAACACCGTGTCAGGATTTACTCAACGCAAGCCTCTGGCATCAGGTCATAACCAGCCATCCCGTCCTGCCTTTGAGCATCTCGGTACATCTCTGGAACGTGCTAGGTACATAAGTACTTACGTGAGTCGTAAGTACGCGTCACGTAGTTTGGGTTTGGTGGGGCGAGATTTTTTTATTCTAAGACTTCCCTGGGACGGGCGCCTGGGTGGCTCAGTCGGTTGGTTAAACATCAGCCTTATCTTTTTTTTTTTTAAATTATTTTTTAACGTTTATTTTATTTTCGAGGCAGAGAGAGAGCATGAACAGGGGAGGGTCAGAGAAAGAGGGAGACACAGAATCTGAAACAGGCTCCGGGCTCTGAGCTGTCAGCACAGAGCCTGACGCGGGGCTCGAACTCACGGACCGTGAGATCACGACCTGAGCCGAAGTCGGGATGCTTAACCGACTGAGCCACCCAGGCGCCCCAACATCAGCCTTTCGATTTTGGCTCAGGTCATGATCTTATGGCTCATGGGTTCGAGCCCCACATCGGGCTCTGCACAGACAGTGCAGAGCCTGCTGGGAATTCTCCTTCCCTCTTTCTCTGCCCCTCCCCCCTTGCACACGCTCCCCTCCCTCTCTCTCTGTCTCTCAAAATAGATGAACGTACAAAAAAAGATTCACTGGGAATGCTCACCAGGCATTTGGAAGGAATCTTCCGATATTACCAGTAAATACTGAATGGTGTGCCTGGTTCACCTTCCTGATGTTGCCATGCGGAGTGGTGAGGTCAGTGGTCATACACCAGCTCGGGGATCCCGGGAACACCACTGGAAGACGCATCTGCCCCTTTGGCCTTCCAGATAGAAACCAAAGATCGGGTTTTGGCCAAGTGTGGAAACTGAAGACAGCTTTGGTGGATCCTTAAATATACAGAGCAGTATATATTTTATCTGTATAGGCTTCAAGCATAACGTTTCTAAGATGTGACTGAGAATGTTCCAAATCTATAATTGCTTTGAAAGAGTACAAACATCTTTTATTTATTTTGTTTTAATTATCGTAAATGTACATGACATAACATTTACCACCTTAGCCATTTTTAAGTGCACAGTTCAGCGGCATGAAGTATGTTCGCTTTTGTACGCAGCCGTCGGCCTCGCCACCGTCCGCCCCCAGGACATCTTTGTCTCGGTGACTTGAGACTCTGCGCGCAGCAAACACTGGCTCTCATTCTCCCCCCCCCCCCCCCCCCACCCCCGGCCCCTGGCCACTACTCTTGACTTTCCTCCGTCTGCGATTTTTGGCCACGCTCGGGACCATCGTACACGTGGAACCCTGTGGTTCCCTTTCACTTGGCGTGATGGTTTTAAGGGTCAGCTGTGTCGTGGCAGACATCAGCGTTCCTTTCCTTGGGAAGGGTGACCCCATACTCCACATGTGCACATAGCAAACTCATTCATCTCGTCGCGGCCCCTTGGGTTGCGTCTGTGTTTGGCTGTTGTGAATAATGCCTGCTATCAGTGTGTTTGAGGCCAACGTCTTTAAATAGGCTTTTTTTTTTTTTTTTTTTTTTTTTAATAAGGAAAAACGTAAGCCTTCTCGTCATCAGTTTTACCGTCGAGCTGCTACATTACGTTTGGCAAGGAATGCCTGCCTCCTGGACCCATGCCACCAAGTCCTTTCAACAGTGTTTAGCTGACGCGTTCGTATTTGCCTGAGGTCAAGAGAGCGTTTCACAGAAGGGGGGGGGGGGGGGTCCCCGACTTACAATGTTTTGACTTCTGGATGATGTGAAGGTGACGGAGAAAACCGTACTTGGAATTCTGGGGTTTGGATCTGTTCCCCGGGCTGGCGGAGATTCAGCACGATCCTCTCCCGCGATGGGGCCGCAGCCTCCAGCAGCCCGCCGTCACCCGAGGGTCCACGACCGGACACGCTGACGACCATCCCGCACACCGCACGGCCGTCCCGGTTCCCTCCCCACCGCAGCACAGCTCTCCGTCAGTCACATGAGGCCGTCGGCACAGTGTTATCTGACGGGCTCTGTGTTACGTGGGGTCTGTGCACCTGCCAGCTAATGGAAGTGTGCTGAGCACGGCTGGGCTGAGCGACAAGGTTAGAGGCTTAAGGGTGTTGTCAACTTCGGTCAGGCTTATTGGGGGCGTAACCCCCGTCAGTTGAGGAAGAAGAGTCCCTGAGAGCAGTCTTGCCGGTGAACCTGGCGGCAGCCGTTAGTGAGGCCTGTCTGCGTTCTTGGGAAAGAGCCTGCTGTCTTCCTGTCTTCTGCGGCCATCGGTCCCTCCCGTGGGCGCTCAGGGAGGGAGACCCGGCTGTGGCCCCGGGGCCCCCAGCTCAGCCTGTCGGCCGTGGCCAGCACAGTCCTCGGCAGCCCTTTCTGGACTGCAGGTAATGATTTATTTCTTTCAAGCACTCTGCTCGGCCGTGAGCCTGTCTCTGGCAGCCCAGGGGTTTCTGTGTGGGCCCAGCTGTCCGGGAGGGGGCTGGGCCTGTCACCGTGTGCTCCCGGCACACGCTGGGGACTTACATGCGTATGCCTTCCTGAATCCGTGTGGTTGGGGAGGCGGATAGAGGACACGGAGCAGTGGCCGGTCCCCCTGCCCCGTTCGGGGGTCCCCTGGCCGGGGCGCACCATCATCCTGCGGCGACACGTTGCGCCACTGGTTTTGTTTTCGCAGAGACCCGGGAGATTGAGGTTGGCTTCCCTGTTTGTGGTGAGAGAAAGGATCTGTGTACCTTTCTAGGCTTGATAAGAATCAAATATGACTAACCGTGGAATCAACAGCGTCACTCAGGTCTGTTTGCCCGCCTTTTCTGAGGGCGCGGATGTGTCTGAAAGAGGGCGGCCCATCCTGGAGTTCACGGACTGCGCCGTGGACTTCGTGTTTCTAGTGAAGTCTGTTTCCTGCCAGAGGATCTCTCTGTTGTTCGGATCATTTTTTAGCATCTGCCTCGGTCTTTTTTACTGATGGACGTGTGTGTGGGTTGCACACTTGTGGGGTGGGTTTAAGAGGAGGCCTTGATTTAAATAGGCGACGTGGAACAGATTACCTGCGTGTTTGATACTCAGTCACATAGTTTACGGATGTAGTCGGTCACTTTGGCAATCAGTCAAGTGTTCTGCTCCAAAGCATGACCGTAACGCCGTCTGAGTTAAGTTTTTGGTTCAACGAGCCAGATACCGTCAGCGATACGTCTGTGGGAGAAACGATAATTGGGGTCCTTTTGTACCGTTAGCACTTTGAGCACAGCCGACTCCTGCAGCGCCTCAGATACCTGCGCACACGGCTGCCGCTTCTACGGGTGACGGCCGGACGCGGGCGGGGTCTCTGCGCCTCGGCATCCGCTGCAAGCCCTGGTTGTGGTGGCTGAGAACGTGGCCGAGGTGCGGCGCTCCTGCCCGCGTGTCCCCTGATGGACCGCTGACACCCGGTGGTGGGTGTCTTTGCCCCTGCTGGGGAAAAGCGGCCCCCGCCCTCGGGGAGGTGAAGATCAGAAAGAGGAACCGCAGGTCGGAAGCTTCCAGACTGTTTACGTGCACGGGGTGTGCACTCCCGCTCTCTGCCCAGCCGCTTTCATCCGCACCTTCCCTGAACTCTCCACTGAGATGGCCGCCCGACCTCCTGCTCCTCCTCCTCCTCCTCTCCTTACCTCCTCGTCCTCCTCCTCTTCCTCCTCCTCTTCCTCTTCTTCTTCTTCCTCTTCCTCCTCCTCTTCATCCTCCTCTTCCTCCTCCTCTAGGAGGAGGACCTCCTTTTCCTCTTCCTCCTCTTCCTCCTCCTCTTCCTCCTCTTCCTCCTCCTCTTCCTCCTCTTCCTCCTCCTCTTCCTCCTCCTCTTCCTCCTCCTCTTCCTCCTCTTCCTCCTCTTCCTCCTCTTCCTCCTCCTCCTCTTCCTCCTCCTCTTCCTCCTCCTCCTCCTCTTCCTCTCTTCTTCCTCCTCTTCCTCCTCCTCTTACTCCTCCTCTAGGAGGAGGACCTCCTTTTCCTCTTCCTCCTCCTCCTCTTCCTCTTCCTCCTCTTCCTCCTCCTCTTCCTCCTCCTCCTCCTCCTCTTCCTCCTCCTCCTCCTCTTCCTCCTCCTCCTCTTCCTCCTCCTCCTCCTCCTCTTCCTCCTCTTCCTCTTCCTCCTCCTCTTCCTCCTCCTCCTCCTCTTCCTCCTCCTCCTCCTCTTCCTCCTCCTCCTCCTCCTCTTCCTCCTCCTCCTCCTCTTCCTCCTCCTCCTCCTCCTCCTCTTCCTCCTCCTCTTCCTCCTCCTCTTCCTCCTCCTCCTCTTCTTCCTCCTCTTCCTCCTCTTCCTCCTCTTCCTCTTCCTCCTCCTCCTCTTCCTCTTCCTCCTCCTCTTCCTCCTCTTCCTCCTCTTCCTCTTCTTCTTCCTCCTCTTCCTCCTCCTTTTCATCCTCCTCTTCCTCCTCCTCTAGGAGGAGGACCTCCTTTTCCTCTTCCTCATCTTTTTCCTCCTCTTCCTCCTCCTCGTCCTGCTCCTCCTCCTCCTCTTCCTCCTCCTCCTCCTCCTCTTCCTCCTCCTCTTCCTCCTCCTCCTCCTCCTCCTCTTCCTCCTCTTCCTCCTCCTCCTCCTCTTCCTCCTCCTCCTCCTCTTCCTCCTCCTCCTCTTCCTCCTCCTCTTCCTCCTCCTCCTCCTCCTCCTCTTCCTCCTCTTCCTCCTCCTCCTCCTCTTCCTCCTCCTCCTCCTCTTCCTCCTCCTCCTCCTCTTCCTCCTCCTCTCCTCTTCCTCCTCCTCCTCCTCTTCCTCCTCCTCCTCCTCTTCCTCCTCCTCCTCCTCTTTCTCCTCCTCCTCCTCTTTCTCCTCCTCCTCCTCTTTCTCCTCCTCCTCCTCTTTCTCCTCCTCTTCCTCTTCCTCTTCCTCTTCCTCCTCTTCCTGCTCCTCCTCCTCCTCCTCTTCCTCCTCCTCCTCCTCCTCCTCCTCCTCTTCCTCCCCTTCTTCCTCCCCCTCCTCCTCCATGGAACCACCCTCCTTTCACTGCCTCTTCCCTCCTTGGGTCTTCCAGCTTCTCTTCTCTTCCCGAGGGTTCCTTCTTGGCCTCCTTCCTTGGCACCTGTGCCCAACTCATACATGTAAATGTACCCCGAGGCTCTCCCCCTCCGCCCTGGTGATGTGCACGCTCACGCAAAGGGAGCCGGCCCCTCTCTTTGAGGTGCGGTCTTGTGGGGAAGTGGGGTCCGGCTGGGAGGGGGCTCTTGATTAATTGCTTGGTTTTCATTCAGAAAGTTCCTTACCGTCTGGGCGGCACGGTCGGAGGGGTGTAGCCCCTAAAAGTTAAAAACTTAGACCGTGTGGGGTCAGTGGTGGGCGAGGTACACAGCATCTCCCATTGGAGACGTAGAACTCTAGGGTCAGAAATACCGGTGTCGGTGAAATGCGACCTGTCCCGATGATCCGTGCTCCATTTCCAGGATGGTTACGGTGACTCCTGCTGGGATGAACGCCAACATGTATTTCAAGTCTTATGCTGCTCTTGGTGTTTGGAAATTCAGTAAATACTAAAACCTCAGCCTGCTCACACACACCCCAGCCTGTCCCGTTCGTCTGTCTCCGTGTAGAACACAAGTTTTGCACACAGGTTTGCTGTCAGTTACATCTTTAAGGTCCCTTCAAACGATTCGGCTGTTCCATTTAAAATTTTGTGCAGTATTTCTGTCTACAGAGGATGGCACAATTTTCTTTACTGCTCAGTTTTCTTTGTTGCCTTGAGTTAACCTTTGGAGGTGCTGTTTCTAGACACTGTAGATCTTAACCGTGTGATTTCTTGGACTTTTTTGTTTCTTAATTTACGGAACTGCCCGGCGGTGATTTTGTCGGCTTTGCTCATTTGCGGAGCGCGGAAGTTCCTGGGTGGTGTGTGAGGGAACACGAGGTGTGCCGGGTGGTACGCGTCACAGCCACGGAAATAAAACCAAGGCTTGTGATTGTTGGCGAGGCGGGTGAGGGTGTTTGCACTTCTGCACTGCCGGCCACCAGCCAGGGGATGTTGGTCAAGGTACTCGCATTGTGTGACTGTTGATTTCCTCACCTATAAAATGGGGACAGTAATGCCCGTTGTACCGATTTGTAAACCATTTGTGCGTAAATGCCCAGCGCGCGCTCGGCGTAAAGTGAATGGGAGTGGTTGTTCCCGGGGCTTCCTTTGGAAGTGGTTGTGGGGGCACCTGTGTGGCTCCATCATGGAGCATCCGACTCGTGATTTCAGCTCAGGTCATGATCTCATGGTTGTGGGTTCGAGCCCCACGTTGGGCTCTCTGTTGATGGTGTGGAGCTTGCTTGGGATTCTCTCTCTCTCAAAAAGCAAAAACAAAAACAAAAACACGTGGTTGTGGGGCACCTGGCTGGCTTCATCGGTGGAGTATGTGACTCTTGATCTTGAGGTCATGATTTGAGCCCCATGCTGGGAGTAGAGTTTACTTAAAAAAAAAAAAAATCTCTTCCTTTATTAAAAGAAAAAGAAAGCGGTTATGTCTTTGTGTTATTTTCTTCTACTGTTTAGCATTACAGAGGATACGGTGGTAGAAAGAGGGAAGTCTTGACTCACTTGAAAACCTCATTCTATTTTTTGATTGCATTCATATCGTCTAAATCTGTGTGTTGCCATCTTTTGTTCTGGTTGCTTTTTCAGTGCTGGAGCACGATGCTAAAAACAAAATAGATCACAGTAAGATTTTCTCTGTCTTGAGCCCGTGAGAACCAATGAGAGTGACCAGCCAGGTCTTTGCTCCCGGAGTGGTGGCTTTACGTTTCTTTCTTTCTCATTTTTTGAATGTTTTTATTATGAAATATTTTAAACATTTAGAGAAATGTAGAGAATAAGGTAACGAACATACATACCCAGCCCTCAGTTTTATCAAATATTTTGTCTATTTGGTGTGTGTGTGTGTGTGTGTGTGTGTGTGTGTGTATGTATGAATTTTTTTTTTTTCAAGCAGATGTCCCATCTCCATGGGAGCATATGTTCCGGGGCTGCGCTGTCCTCTCTGGTGCCCAGGACAGTTCTTGGGGAGTGGCAGGCTCCACGTAAACACTGTGTGTCCTTCTCCAGTGGCCTCCCCTCCCCCACTTCTCCCTAAGGTGACATCATCACAGATAGCCAGCCATGGAGGACGGGAAGGAATCCTGGCTGGGTTCAGCCAGTGATGCAAATGTGAGCTAAACACGGGCTGCCGTCAGGGGACTTTGAATGCCCTGACACAGGGTGCGGCAGACGAATTCAAAAGGGTCCCCTGTGGAAACCAGGACCCTCTCACTGCGTGTGCAGAGCCATAGACGTGGTCTTCGGGATGAACTAGACAAAGTGGAGATGGGGCCGGGACAGGCGAGCCGGAGCTCAGCCGTGGGGACGGTGTCCCTGGGATTAGAAGTAGGTAGTTCATCAGGAGGGAGCAGCAAGAGAAGAGCCAGACCACTGAGCCCTAAGTGTATAGATGAGCAGTAGTAGGCCCTGAATGTAGCACTAGAACATCCTAGAAGAAAAGCTGACATTTCAGAAGCGGGCCATCCTGGGTTCAAGTCTAGTTCCTCTCTTTCTGGCTGTGTGGCCCGGAGTAAGCCACCTGCCCTCTCTGATGTGAGGTCCATTCCTGCTTTGGCTACCGAGAACTTAAGAGCGTGGAATTGCGTTTTCACCGGGACATGGCACTGTTTTCAGAGCTTCTCTTGCCCACGCGGGTCAGACGTGTGCGCAGCGGGCTCACCTTGCCCAGCACACGTGCCCTCCCTCCGGCGTCTTGTGAAAAGACCGTCCTCTCTTCAGTCATCAGGGCAGATCCCGGGACCACCTTCAGTTCCTTTTCCATTACCCCCCGTGCCCTGCCAGTCACCAAAGAAAGGTCATGTGGTGTCTGTCTTACCTCTCGCACGCGCACCCCGTCCTGCCTGGATTGGCTGTAGCTGTCCGCTTCTGCCCTCCCTCCACTCCCTCCGTCCACTCTCCCTCCTGACGGCTGCCCAGTACCCTTCCCACGGTGGCCTGCCCAAGCGTGCTCCTGTGCCCCCAGGACAAGTCCTGCATGCCGCGTGTGTACCTCAAGTGTCTGTGCTTTGTCCTTGTCCCCGTCAGCCACCCAGCCCCTGCCCTGCTGGCTCTTCGCTGCTGGGCTCTGTGCCCGCGTGAATGCCTTCCGCTGCCCTCGTCTGCTTTGCCTTCCTCTGGGGTCTCCCGCGTGCGCCCCGTCGGCCGCCCGGCCCTCGCTCCTTCCCCTGGGCTCACCGAGCGGGCTGCCCGCGGGCGCAGCCTGGGCTGTGAACCGACCCTCATCCTTCCTAGCGCCTCGCGTGGTGTCTGACCCCGGGCGGCCCTCGGGAAGCACGAGGAGAACGTCAGCGGGTAAGAGAGGGCGTCTCGATCCTTCCGAGACCACCTGTGTGCCCGTGCCCCGTCCAGCCTGCTCGGGGGCCCGGCTGTGCTGGAGGAGGAGCGTTTGGTCGACGTGGAAGAGGCAGCTGGGATGGGAGCGAAGGGGAACTTCGAGCCGAGCAGGGGAGGCGGTGGCAGCGGGAGAGACGGACTTAGGGCCCGGTCCCTGCCCTCGTGGTTCCTCTTCCGTAGCCGGCACAAGCGGCTTGTGTCCGACGGCTGTGTCCACATGTCCTGCTCCACGAGGAGAACTGGCAGAGGGAGTGACGTCGGAGAAGGCTTCCCTGTAGGAACGGGGCAGGAACGCCACTCACTGCCCCAGTCTCCCTTCCGTCCTGGTCAAGCGCCCAGCCTGGCAGGTGTCCCTGGGGTGCTGATGCACCTTCCGGGGCCCGCCCTGCGCGCGGAGGCAAGCCGTAGTTCAGTGGCCACGTCGGGAGTCTCTCTGGCCCCAGGCTCGCTCTCTGCCTCGCGAGCGAACAGGGGGACAGGGGTACAGTCTTAGTCATTGTCCGTCGTATTCATTCCGTTCTGTTGAACCCTTTGGACGGGAACCGGTTCCTTCCCTTCCAGAACTCTGGAGTCTGTGTCAACCTCCTCAGGACCAGAAGATGGCTCACCAGCTCTCAGCAGCCATGTTCTGAACTTCCAGGATTTTCTACATGTTGAAAATTGCTGCCTCTGAGGCGGGTTCCTGAAGGGAGACTCTCCCTCCGTGTATTATTAGATTCTCGGCGCCTAGCAGCAAAGATGCGGCCAGACTGACACTGGGAATGCAGTGGTTCCATATCCTGACGTGGAAAGGCAAAACAGGACACCAGCTAGAGACACCCCTGCGGCTGGTGACTTGTCTGGGACAGCCCCTCACCGCACGGGGCACTGGGGAACCTGTCTGGTCTCGATTGTCCTCACCTCCTCGACTCAGCCCTCCAGCGTTTGATCCTTGACGTGTCCCGCCTCTCTGTCCGCAACCTCTCTGTACCCCGGTCCCGCCCCCCAGCCCCGCTGTCCCACCTTTCTGTCCCCCAGTCCCGCCTCCCTGCCCCCTCCCTAGGAAACCGCTCTTGTCTTGGCTTCTGTCGTGGGAGAGGGGGGGTGTTCTGCTCCTGTTCCCGTCTTTCCCCCGCAGCTGGCTCTTTCCCCACCGTCGCTCTGCCGTCCACACACATCAGTGGTTTTCACCCTATTTTGTTCCCTGATGGCATTGGTGCGGGAGCCTGGCTGTTTTCCATACCTGGCGATTTCTGCTTATTTGCCTGCTGTCTCCCCAGCCTCAGTGGCTTGAGGACAAACTGACCTTAGAATGTTTGTAGTGGGAAAGGGTCTTCACGACCATTTGCTTTGTTGTCTCGCTTTAGGATTGGGTAAACTGAGGCTCAGGGAGTTGATGTGGCTTGTATCATTTGACGCTGTCATCCTTTGATGAAATCAGACCAGAAACCAAGGTTCTTGACCCCCTGTACCTTGTAGAGTCTCTGTGTTGATTCTCCTGTACCCTTACTGTTAACCTTGGCCCTCACACATCCCTCCACCCCCAGAGCAGAGGTCAAATATCCGTTCACCCAGACCTACCAAGTTTTTATATGATTAAAAATTTTTATTCAATTTTTTAAAAAGTTTACCAGCAGTAAAAATCACTTTTTTGGAGGATATGGTTCTGTGAGTTTTAACGCATGCATCGATTCACGGAACCACCACCACGAAGAGCGTAAGGGACGATCCATCACTTCTCAGATTCCCTGGTGCTGCCTCTTTGTGGTCAGACCCTCCCCATCCACAACGCCCAACAACGCCGACCTGTTCTTTGTTGCTATCGTTTTCCCTTTTCTGGAATACCCTGTAAAGTGGGATTGTGTCGACTATACTCTTTGAGACTGACTTCTTTCCCTTAGCATAGTACATTTGAGAGGCATCCATGATGTGTGCGTCAACGGTCTGTCCCTTTTTTATTACTAAGCAGCGTTCTGCTGTGTGGACGTACCACAGTCGTGTCTTCCCCCATTTGCCCGTTGCATTGCCACCGCAAATGCACGAGCGTCCTGGCCGGCGTGATATTGCTGCTTTTAAACATGTAGTCATTCTGGCAGGTATGTAGTAGTATCTCACTGTGATTTTAATGTGCATTTCCCTAACGATCGGTGAGG
This sequence comes from Panthera pardus, assembly GCF_024362965.1. Lineage (NCBI taxonomy): Eukaryota > Metazoa > Chordata > Mammalia > Carnivora > Felidae > Panthera > Panthera pardus. The sequence goes on from NW_026526788.1 coordinate 12,561,676, forward strand.
TTGGATATGCTTTCATGGCTTATCTGCCTTTCTTCTGCCTGTTGGGTGTATCTGTCCGTCTTCTGTCTGTTGTGCTGTTTGCTACACCCATTGTCATTATCATCACCCTATTCCAGGTCACAATTGTGCCAGGTTTTTTATACCTCAGCATATTCTAGAGGTCAAGGCGCTGAGCTAGGAGCTCTGTATACGTAATCTCATTTTATCCTTATAAAATCCTCGTGAGATAAGTAGGGTTTTCTGTTTTTATGGAGGAGAAATATAGACCCCATGCTCAAGAGATACTTGTTGGATGCCTACCCAGTGCTTTGAGCCAGGCATTATACCCACCTACTAGTTCTGTGACTTTGGGCAAGTCATTTAATCTTTGAGTCAGTTTTCACATCTGTTAAATGGGGATCTAGCTCATGATATTTTCTCCCATGGTTATTGAGTGAGGCCTTCTTTTTTTTTTTTTTAACTTTTTAACATTTATTTTTTTATTTTTGAGAGACGGAGTGTGAGTGGGGGAGGGGCAGAGGGAGGGAGGCACACAATCTGAAGCAGGCTCCAGGCTGTGAGCTGTCAGCACAGAGCCCGATGCGGGGCTTGAACTCACGAACCGAGAGATCATGACCTGAGCCAAAGTTGGACGCTTGATTGACGGAGCCCCCCAGGTGCCCCTCGGGTGAGGGTTTTGACGAAGAGTGTGGGGAACGTACTCAGCAGAAGGTCTGGCCCAGGATGGGGCGCTTGGGGGGCTCAGTCGGTTGAGCAGCTGAATCTTGGTTTCGGCTCAGGTCATGATCTCCAGGTTTCGTGAGCTGGAGCCCCTTATCAGGCTCTGCACTGACAGCATAGGGCCTACTTGGGATTCTCTCTCTTTCTCTCACTCTCCCCCTCCTTCTCCCTCTCTCTCTGCCCCTCCCCCACTTGCACCACCTCGTCGTTCTCTCTCAAAATAAATAAACTTAAAAAAAAAACAATCAGAGAAAAAGAAAAAGAAAAGAAGGCCTGGCCCCTGGCACTTGCTGAGAAAACATTAGCAGCGGCTGCTTCTGTTGTCTTAACACTTGTTACCATTATGCGGCTGTTTGCGCCCGTACTGGCCGCCTCCCTCTGGAAAACTGCCCCGCGGTGGGTCTCCTGCTCCACTCCAGATCAGGTATTAGAACCGACAGACGATGCAGCCTTTTCCTTTCATGGAACGTGTTTCTGGGTTTGCCCCGTGTGGCTTACTCATAGATGGCATCAGGTGGCCAAGAAAGATTTTGCCGGACGGACTGCAGTGATGTGGTTACCACTGCTCCCTTACGTCCGCTCTGGGTAGAGAAAGGGCCAGTGACCGTGGAGCTTGCTGGGAGCTAGGCTGGAGGCCCTGTAGCTAAAGTCACTTTTCACGTGTTTTCTTTTTGTTTCCATTTTGCTATCTTTACTCCTATAATTTATCCAGTAGCATACGTAACCAACCCATTAATTTTTTTAAATATTTATTTTGGGAGGAGAGTGCAAACAGGGGAGGGGTAGAGAGAGGGGGACAGAGGATCTGAAGAGGGCTCTGTGCTGACAGCCTGTGGGGCTCAAACTCAAGAACCGTGAGATCATGACCTGAGCCGAAGTCTGACGCTCAACCGATGGCACAACCCAGGTGCCTCCCAACCAATTAATTTGTTAACCTCTTAATATAGTTACAAACGTACAGATTTGGTCAACAGCACCTCGTACGTTAAATGACCTGATCTCGGGTGTGGCAGAAGCGCTGTGAGCGACAGTGCACGTAGTGTCGCCCGAGCCGTTTTTAATCTGTCACTTGCCAGTCATTTTACGAGGTTTTTCTTCATGGCCGGGTACTTTGGGGTGATGGCGAGGACACCGGAAAGACTTGGAAGACACGTTGCTATTTGAAGCGAGTGCCAGAGATTTCCTGCCGTCGGGAATAGAAAAGCCAAGCGAGCCCAGTGCTTGGTTCGATCCATTTCAGCCCCAGCACTTATGCTGAGGATGTCGAGCCCATCAAGGGTGGTCTGGTGGGCGAGGGTATTCTGTTCAGGGTGGGCCAGGAAGAGAAATGATGACGTTGGCAGAAAAAGTGGCCCAGCAGTGGCCTCATGGCAGTTGTCGGGCCACCCACGGTGGGGACGCGGGGCTGTGTGTGTGGGCGCGAGGGCGGGGGTGCCGCGGGTCCCCTGCTCTTTGTGGCCTGATCCTGGGGCGCTTTTCACCTTGTCCCGCCCGCGTCTGTGCCTCGTCTCATGTGCCTGTGGGTCTGTGTAGCTGTGTAGCCCTCACAGCAGCCCTTGGACGTCCAGGAGCCCCATTCTGCAGACGAGAACGCTGTGTGGACAGGCTGTGTGGGCCGCCCGGCGTAACCCCCGAGGAGGTGGTGCTGAGCCCCGCGGTTCTCTCTGTGCTCGGCCTCAGTCTCCCCGTCGTGCAGGCTTGGCAAACGCCTTCTCCTAGTGCGGCGTCTGTCCAGGACATGCGGTCAGCACCCGCCTGCCCCAGGCCTGGGATCAGGTACTTTTATTTGGTCAGGAGGGCCCATTATAGAAGGAGCACGGACTTTGACGTCTGAGACCAGGTTCATGTGGCGTCTCCCCCACTTTGTTTTGTTGTGTGTGTGTCCATAGGGTTCCTGAGACTCCAGAGCCTGAGCTTCCTCAGCCATACGGTGGGTGCGGTGCCTGTCAGGGCGGTGGGGGGGGAGGGGGGTTAGGGAAACGCAGTAGAGCACGTGGCCAGGGCTGGGTGCCGTGTAGATGCCAAGTCACAGGTCGCTGCTACGATGGTGACCGTGGCAGGGCCTCTGGTGGTCTCGGGGATGGAGGAAGCTGCCCAGAGTAGCATTTGGGTCTATGGATCCTGGAGTCAGTGGCCTGGGTTCGGGCCCTCGGCGTCCCACTCGCCAGCTCCGTGACTATGCTCAACTTGGCTGCTTTCTGCGCCTGAAGCTTCCTCCATCTGTAAAATGGGTGTATGAATAGTTCTACCTCATAGGAGTAAACAAAGAAAACAGGTCAGAACTGTCAAGAGACTGAGTTGAAATGACCTGATTTTGGTCATCTAGTGCCATTGTTTTCAGTGACATGATGTGAGCCTCCTTGAGATTTACAGGAACATTTCTGCTCTCCTTCCTGACCACATTGAAAGAATGTGTCTCTCTCTCTCTCTCTCTCTCTCTCTCTCTTTTTGTATTTAATGCCAGTGGAAAAGTTTAAGAGCTTGTTTTTATTAGAAATACAAATAATTATTGTAAAATTTACTGTTGTCACCTAAGAAATTGAATTAGCTAAAGTAAAAGGGGTGTCTTTTCATATAAAGAGAACCTAAATATTTTTTTTTTTTTGTAGAGTCACCACACATAGCGTTAATTATGGGGAGTAACAATCTCATTTCTTAGGTGAAAATACTAGAAACATAATCAGCTCTCTGTTAAAAACCCAACACGAAGCCATTTCATTGAAATGATTGGAGTCTCCTGCTGTAATCTTGTTTTTATTTTTTTAAATGTTGTATTATTAATTATTGAGAGAGAGAGAGAGACAGAGCATGAGCAAGGGAGGATCCGAGAGAGAGAGACACAGAATCCGAAGCGGGCTCCAGGCTCTGAGCCTCAGCACAGAGCCCGACGTGGGGCTCGAACCCATGAATGTCGAGATCATGACCTGAGCTGAGGTCGGACACTTAACCGACTGAGCCACCCAGGCACCCCTCTCCTGCTGTAATCTTGAATTTGGCTGGGTTGCGTGTGAGTTAATTTTTTCCCTCTTTGAGATGATGGCAGCACGGTGGGACCCTAGATGTGCGTCCACCTGGAGGAAAGCCGTCTGTGGATGTCCTGTCTGGAAATCCAGTTTGACTTGTGCCCAAGGGCAGTGTCTGCTTCTGGCTGCATCTGCATCGTCCTTTGGGAGCCCGCACCGCTGTCCTGTGACTAATATGTTCCAGCCACCTGGGTCACTACTTCGGAGAGCTGTTTATTTGCGGTACTGATGCTGCAAACACGAAAAGCTTTCCCTTTTGTTGGTTGAGAGCTTTGCCGGTGATTAGCGAAACAAGCACGCCTGTGATTTGGGAGAGGCTGGAAAGGCGGCTGAAGAGCTCATTGTCCACGGGCGCGGTGGCGGGCAGTGTGGCACGGCCCAGGAGAGCTGACCATGCGTACGTGCTCTCGAGTCAGGTCCGTACCCTGGAGAAACTCGGTGCGCACCAGGGGACGAGCACTGGGGTGTAAATAGCATTATATTAGCAGAAGCTGACAAGTCCCCGGGTGACCCTCCATTGGAATAGAGCGGGAAGTTCACACAGTGGGAACTATACACACACACACACACACACACACAGACACACACACAGTGGTGAAAGTCAGCCATGGCCATGGGAGTTGACAACCTCAGAATTGGAATCTGAAGAGGCAAGTCTTAACACGTGAACTCGGTCTCACCTGTATTAGGCTTAAAAGCAGGCGAAATGCAAGAACATAGAACACACATGTGGTGAAACCGTTAAGAGGAACAAAGAATCGGGGCTCTTGGTTGTCTGTGTGGGGATGGGGAGGGGAGGGAGTCCGGGGAGGGGCACACGGCGCTTCCATAAAACCCCCAAACCCGCACCGACGACGTTAGATACGTGGGGTTTGTTTCTAGTATTCTTTAGTCTGACGTAGGTTATTGTAGTGGTCAGCCCAGAACTTAGCAGCTAAGACACTGATCAGCGTTGATGACCTCCCAAGGCTTCTGTGTGGGCACGGTGTTGGGAGCAGCGTGGCCGGGTGGTTCTGACTTGGGGTCTCCGATCTGGTTGCCGGCAAGGGATCGGCTGAAGCAGCCGCCCTCGGAAAGCTCGACGGGGCTGGAGGTGATGCCGCTGGGCTGTTGGGGGAGGCTGGGTCCTCTTGGAGCACCGAGGGCCCTCGGGACACGGCAGCGGTGTCCCTCCTGGGACAGAGTAGGGTGAGCTGGCCTTGACCCAGCCTTTCACCCCAGACTCCAGTGCCCCCAACTGGATGAAGGGATGTGCCCGTCAGTAGGAAGTAGGAAGAGGGTTAGGAAAGTCCCTTCCTTCTCTGCGTGGGAGGGGACCACACTCGAGCATGAGTACTGGAGACAGGACCCCTGGGGCCTTCTTGGAGGCTGGCTACTGTGGTTCTACACTTGTCAATATAGTTCACGGTGAAAAGCTTTTAGAGACCAACCAAATCAGTAAGCTTATTTTTCTCTAGTAATGGTGGGACATCCATTTAAATGACAGTGACTATTGGTGCTGAATGTGTTCTCCATCAGTGTGGGGATGGAGAGGTGTCTGTGCCGTGCACTGAGCAATGGTGGCAGTGCCCAGCAGGGAGGAGGGGACTTAGTCGCATGGATGCCCAGATGTGTGGTAGAGACAGGGGATTGCATGTGTCTAGATGTCTGTCTTCCTGTCCCTCGATTGGGTGGCAATCTGGGAGTCCTGATGTTGCAGAGAATTCCCTGGACTCAGGGCCATCAGCAGTGTCCTGGGTTCACTGTGACATTAAAGTCTCTGCCAGCCTCACACGTTCTCCCAAGACCCCCTTTAATGGGACAGCAGAGCCCGCCCCTCACTCCCCTCCCCTGCGAGCCAGGGTGTTGCTGGAGATGAACTGGATAAGTAAGGGTAGGAGTTTTAGCTTAAACATTCACGCAGTGATTACATTCTCGTAGTGCCTGTTTGTTTTAATATGAACAAGGTTTAAGTTACTGATTTGTTGGCTTACCTTTGAGTAAAGTTGGTATTCCCCAAGGAGAATGAGGTTTTTTCCTTCGGTTTTGGGTAGCTCTTGGCCGAACTTCCTGGAGAGTTTTCTGGGGTCCGGGCGCTCCACTGCATGAGGCATCGAGACCCCATCCCATCTCCTTCGTGGGGTACAGCGTCCTCGTGAGCAGGCGCTCCAGGCCCCGCGTGAGGAGGCCACTTGAAGCGGTTCTCGCGAGCGGAGACAGGGCTGCAAGGCAGGTGCGGGGCCCTGACTCGCTTTCCTCGGGCTCCTGTACGGGGCGCCTGGGACGCCGGTATCTGGTTGTGCTGCCGTCTCCAGCCTCGTGCTTGTTCAACACGTGGGTAGAAAAGCCTCCACACCAAGTGATAATTGCCTTTTCGTCGTGGCCAAGAGGAGAGTCACCAGGGGCGCCGTGTGATGCTTGTTTTACTTCCCTTGGCCAGCAGCTTGCTCTTTTGAGAAAAAAGGAAGGAAAAGAAAAAAAGGCATGTAATGTCCAAGTTACACTAAGGGTTATTGTGTTTACATTTTTTTTTTTTAACGTTTATTTATTTTTGAGACAGAGAGAGACAGAGCATGAACGGGGGAGGGGCAGAGAGAGAGGGAGACACAGAATCGGAAGCAGGCTCCAGGCTCTGAGCAGTCAGCACAGAGCCCGACGCGGGGCTCGAACCCACGGACCGCGAGATCATGACCTGAGCTGAAGTCAGTCGCTCAACCGACTGAGCCACCCAGGCGCCCCTAGGGTTATTGTGTTTAAAAGAGAAGTGTAATTAGTGGTGATGGAACTGGTATAGGAACTGGTGTCATAATTAGAGCATTAATGGCACTATTAAGAGTGACTATTAATAGATACTCTCAGGAAACAAACCGCAGTGCACCCCCCCCCCCCCCCCCGCCAAAATGGTGCGTGGACGTGTTTGGCTGTTTGGCCTTGAGGTTGGTTTTCGGGAGGGCATGGGGGAGCCGGGGGGGTGGGGGGACGCACCTGGAGCTCGGGGGCAGAAGGTCTGAGAAGGGTTTCATCTCTGGTTGCACGTGCCCCTCGAACGTCGTCTGTGACATCAGCTGCCTCTGGAGAGTGGAGCTGGTAAACTGTGCCTTGGTCACAGGCCGCGGCAGGACGGCCCAGAACAGAGCTCGACTTACAGGCCGTGGCGCCACGTGTTCTGTCGCCGAGCGCGTGGAGGGTGGGGTCTCCCCCCGGGAGGCCCAGCAGTGGGGCCGGTTTGGGCTGTGCGTGAGGGCCTCGTGAGGTCTCCCAGGTCCCGGACTCTGGTCCTGGAGGCCCCGTGTTCTGCTCGGTGGCAGTTTGGGCTCCGTCACACGTAACCGCCCCGAAACCGATGTGACTTAAAGAAACTTCATCAGGAATCTCTCGGTCCCAGCAGCTCCCGGAGCGGGTGAGGCGGACGGTTGTCCCCCAGGTTCAGTACGTGGCGGGAGCGCTGTTTTCTCTTTCTGCCTTTCTCCTTCCTTAAAAACAGAGCAAAATTTGAGGCTAGAGGTTTGTCCTCCACGAAGAACATTTTCTCGAGTGAAACAGCATTTGTTTGATAAAAATCGTTGGTGGTGACGGCTGGTTCTCGCTTGTTCTTGGCAGGGCGAGGGCGGCATGCACAGTCCCTGCACGCGTCTCTGGGCACATTCGGCCATCTGCTTGTGATGAGGGGCAGGGCCGCGGCACCTGCTTGACAGGTGAGTGAAGATTTCTGTGCAGGTTTTTTATTACAACAATTTCAAACCTACGGTGGGAAGAACGTGCTGTGAGTTCCCGTGTCTCCACTGCCTGCATTTAACAATGTTAGTGTCTTGCTGCAGTGTGTGTGTGTGTGTGTGTGTGTGTGTATGTGTGTGCATGCTCGTACATTTTTCTGAAGCATGTGAAGTGAAAGTAAGTTGCAGGCACCATGACATTTTGTCCCACATTCTTAGGGATGTAGCTCCAAAAAATAAGGGTATTCTCCCCGAGAGGCATTTGAGAACATTCGTAAACTATGTGACATAGAATCATTTAATTGAACACGGTTATAATTTCCTATTAAAAGGTGTAATTTTGAATTTATGATCCCTTTATAGCCGATGTAAAGTCGTTGACTTATTTATTTATAGAGTTTATTTATTTTGAGAGAGTGAGAGTGGGAGAGGGAGAGAAAGAGGGAGAGAGAGAGAGAGAGAGAGAGAGAGAGAGAGAGAGAATGAGAATCCCAAGCAGGTTCCGTGATGTCAGCACAGAGCCTGGCGCGGGGCTCCAACCCACAAAGCTGTGAGATCGTGACCTGAGCCTAAATCAAGAGTCAGACGCTCGGCCAGTGGAGCCACCCAGGTGCCCTGAATGTGCTCAGAGGTCTTACTGGCTCTTTTGTCCTGAGTTCACAGACAGCGTGAAAAGCATGTGTGGTAATGTCAAGCAGAGGTTACGGTATTAAAATAACGTGTGAAGCATCCCGAGTGGCTCCCAGTGCCGTAGTTGGGCGACCTGCATCGGAACTTCACATGCGATCTTAAACACGCGTTCGGCTGTGACCGTAGCTGTGGGTGACGGCGCACGATGACCAGTCGCACGCGGTCCGTCGCTACAGCTCGCTGGTTCTGCGAGGCGGCTGCGGACTCTTCCACGATCTGATCTCAGCGGCCTTTTGTGTGTGGCGCCTTCTTCAAGCGTTTCCTCGTGGGTGTCTGTGAGCCAGAGGTGTCCGTTGAGAGCGCCATTTTGGAGGAAGTCTGTTTAAGCGAGCCGTGCAGGGCAGTGGCGGCTCCTCGTGTTCCTGTTTCTTATTTGGAACAGAAAGCTGGTGACGGCAGTAAGGTTTCTTTGAAAGACACCAGCATTCTCAAGGAGCCGTGACTGGAATCGTGGGTATCTGGGAAGGATCTAGTGTGGGTTTTTGCTTTTTTGGCCCTGGCTAAGGCTTTGAAAGGATGAGGCCTGTGGCCAAAAGGCTTCGACAGATGGAGAAGAGAAAGGGGTCTGGGACCCTGTGTGGGGGCTGCAGTTAGCTCCGCCCCAGGGAAATGGTTTTTTTTTTTTTTTTTTTTTAATTTATTTTTGGGACAGAGAGAGACAGAGCATGAACGGGGGAGGAGCAGAGAGAGAGAGGGAGACACAGAATCGGAAGCAGGCTCCAGGCTCCGAGCCATCAGCCCAGAGCCCGACGCGGGGCTCGAACTCACGGACTGCGAGATCGTGACCTGGCTGAAGTCGGACGCTTAACTGACTGCGCCACCCAGGCGCCCCTGGGAAATGGTTTTTTAACCTGCAGTAGCAGATGCCGTCAGGAAGTGCACGTGTTGTCACGTACACAGCTCAGTAGAGCGTCACAAACTGAGCCCTCCCGTGAACCAGCTCCCAGATCGGGAAATGGGACATTTCCACCGCAGCCTCATGCCTCCTTCTGGACCCCGGACGCCGCCTCGCCCACGGGCGGCTACTCTCCTGACTTCAAAGAGCGTAAATTCGTTTTGCCTGTTTTTGTCTGTATGCGCGTCACACGTAACGCGGACTGACCCGCTTGGTGTCTGGCTTTTGCCATTCAGCGGCGCTTCAGAGAGAGTTCCAGATCGTTCTTGTCCTTGCTGTAGAGCGTCCCGTTGCCCCAGAAGGTGACCGTGCGTCCATTCTCCCAGGTGCAGGTACTTCTCGGGGGGTTCCCCTGCTCAGAGTGTCCCCCCGACAGAATGGAGGACTAAACGAGGTTCAGTACTTGTGGCTACAGTGGGGACAGTCCTGGTTGTCCCTCCTGTGCCGCTGCTGCTGTTGCATGAAGGCGGAATCCAGGTAGCAGACACGGTGGGGAGAAGCCTGGGTGGTCTTTCAGCCCTTCTCGCGGGACTCACCACGTGCCTTTCCCCTCTGTTCCCTGCCTGCACATTTTCTCCACCCTCTTCTCTGCCATTATTCCCCTTTCCACAGCCCCTCCGAGGAGACTGTGCAGAATATATCCAACAGGAGGCAAGCCGTGAATATTCCTCAGGTGTCGATAGTAGGTGTTACATGAAGGGCAAGAGTGGGAAGTCACGGGCTCGCTCTTGAGCCCCGGGGTCTGGCTAAGGACTTACAGGTATGGGTGTGGCCACATCCCGGAAGCCAGGTGTGCTGTGGAATTTGGGGTGTAAGGTCAGAGGCTCTTACGGGCGGGCTCGTAGCAGGACGGGGATTAGCGGGGGGGAGGAGGGTTGTGCAGTGAGGGGGGATGGGCACCATGGACAGCGGGTGCATGTGCCCTGCCCGATGCTTGACCTGGCCAAACGTGTGGCTGAATTCAGCAAGCCCACCAATTTGGAACCTTTAGTGAATAGCACGTTCATTATAAGAGAGTGGTTCCTTTTATTTGTCCAGAGTAACCAGTGCTTTCTGGAGTTGCTTCCTTCATCAGAAAAGAATGTTGGAGACCACGGTGTATTATTCCCCCGCATTAGAGAGCTCCTTTTCTAAATGTTAGGGGAAACCTTCAGAGTTGTTACTCAATCAGATTTTGTGTTTAACTCCTGTATGCCGAAGGATCAATCTGGTTTTTTTTTTTTTTTTAATTGGGTTTTGTGTGTGTGTGTGTGTGCATACTTACAATACACATGTAAATGGTTTTCTTCCTTTCTTTCTCTCTTTCGTTTGTTCATTCGTTCGTTTTTTCAACATTTCCCAAAATAAAAACAGCATTTTATAACCATAGATAAGCCCATGTTTCTGGGATGCCATCATTTTCAGCAACCTCCAGAAATAAATCCCTTCAAGTTAAATTGAAATTTTTCCTGAAGCCTTAACCTTTCACATTTTGTAACTAATTGGACAATTTAAATGTAATGTAACAATTTAAATTGGACAGTTTGAAAGCAGCCGTATCAAATCCATATCTGCAGTCCTACAAATTCAAGTTGACATTTCCTTTCAGGGAAATTTTAGCACTCCCGACAACCTCCCCACCCACATGAGAAAACTAGACAGGTCCTGGTGCGTGTTAATTAGGTAAGCAAAACTTCGTTAAATGGACATTTAAAGGTTCCTTCTTGTGAACCATTCCTTTCCAAGAAGTTGAAATTGCTGTGTTGTGTTGACTAAAAGGTCATGTTTCAGGGAAGGTCCAAGACTTCATTCATGGAGACAGGATCATAATTAGATGGGTAGAGATGTTGGCGGTTTAGCACCTGCTGGAGTAAATGGCGGGGGTGTGGGGGGGAACCTCTGTAATCTAAATTCTTGACCTCAGCTCTTCTTTACAGGTGGGCTCAGTCTTCTCGGTATTTGAGTTACTGGTTCAGCAGAAACGACGAAAAACAATAACTTTGTAGTCAGAATGTCACCCAACTGTATGTTGTTTACTTTATTGTAAATACTGGTAAACGGTGCTCAGTAAATAGCTTTATATTCCTTTAAAAAAACACGAAGTGGGGGACGCCTGGGTGGCTCAGTCGGTTAAGCGTCCGACTTCGGCTCAGGTCACGATCTCACGGTCCGTGAGTTCGAGCCCCGTGTCGGGCTCTGTGCTGACATCTCAGAGCCTGGAGCCTGCTTCCGATTCTGTGTCTCCCTCTCTCTGCCCCTCCCCTGCTCATGCTCCGTCTCTCTCTGTCTCAAAAATAAATAAAACGTTTAAAAAAAAAATTAAAAAAAACCATGAAGTGGCACCTTTGGGGGACGGGCTTATGACCAGATTTGGTTTTTGTAAATAAAGTTCTGTCCAAACACGGTCCTGCTCATTTGCATATGTTTTGTCTGTGGCTGCTTTTGTGCTGCAGCAGCAGAATTGAACGGTTGTGAAAGAGCCCCGTGGAGTGGCTGCAGTGGTGATTGTCTGGCCCAGAACACGGAACGCATTTACCATCTGGCCCTTTACAGAATGTTTGTCAACTCCTGCTTTACTTCATAAAAGCAAAGGCATGGTAGCAGTAACCTCTGTAGTCTTGAAATAGCCCGGGACCAGTAACTTTGATGTTAAAGCCTTTATTTATTCATTTACTTACCCAACAAGTATTTGCAGAGAAGCTATTACATGTGAGGCACAGAACGGTGATTGTCAGACATGGTTCTTGCCCTTGTGGAACTTACGAGCCTCCTGTGAACTTGGAGGTCCTGTCCAGGATTGTGCTTTTCATACATCAGAGCAAAAACATGATATGGAAGTGCAGTTCCCAAATCCCCAATTTTAAACAAATATGTTGGTTACAGTTCTTTTTTTTCATTTTATTTTTATTTTATTTTTTAAAATTTTCTTAATGTTTATTTATTTATTTATTTTTAAAAAAATTTTTAACGTTTATTCATTTTTTGAGACAGAGAGAGACAGAGCATGAACGGGGGAGGGTCAGAGAGAGGGAGACACAGAATCTGAAACAGGCTCCAGGCTCTGAGCTGTCAGCACGGAGCCCGACGCGGGGCTCGAACTCACGGACCGCGAGATCATGACCTGAGCCGAAGTCGGCCGCTTAACCGACTGAGCCACCCAGGCGCCCCTGTTTATTTATTTTTGAGAGAGAGAGAGAGACAGAGTGAGAGCAGGGGAGGCACAGAGAGAGAGGGAGACACGGAATCGGAAGCGGACTCCAGGCTCCGAGCTGTCGGCACAGAGCCCGAAGCGGGGCTTGAACCCACAAACCGTGAGATCATGACCTGAGCTGAAGCCGGACACTTAACCGATTGAGCCACCCAGGCGCCTCAGTTCTTTCCTTTTTTAAAACAAATTTTTAAATATTTATTTATTTTGAGAGAGAGAGAGAGAGAGAGAGAGAGAGAGACTTAGTGGGGGAGGGTCAGAGAGAGAGAGAGAGAGAGAATCAATCCCAAGCAGGCTGCATGCTGTCCACGCAGCACCTGACGTGGGGCTCGATCTCACGAACGGTGAGGTCATGACTTGACCAAAGTCAAGAATTGGACGCTTAACCATTTGAGCCACCCAGGTGCCCCAAAATTCTCTTTTAGTTTTTTTTTTAAGTAGGCTCCACACCCAGCACAGAGCCCAACTCTAGCCCTGAAATCATGACTGTGAGATCAAGACTTGAGCTGAGATCAAATCTCATGCTTAACCAACTGAGCCATGCAGATGTCCTGTTGGTTATATTTCCTAATTGTATAAATTTGATGAGCACTTACTCTCCATAATCTAATGGTTACTTCAGTTGTAAGCAAATGCAGCACGACGTACGTAGAAATGACTGTGTCAAAGGTCCTAACTGTTGACATGTGGTGACACCGGACCGTTGGAAGGCGGCATATCTGGATAAGGCGTGGACTTTGGCGTGCTTATCAAAGCAAGCCAAGCCGACCTCTGGTCTCCAGCTACTTGAATAATAAATAACGCACCTTGACAGAAAGAACCGCACACGAGGTAGTGAAGTCTGGAATGTAGTGTAACAGTGTCCGTTGGCCTGCTTATGTGTTTGCTCACGTGGGGTTGGAAAAGTTCGTCTTTTCTTAAATTTTTTTTTTTTTAACATTTATTTATTTTTGAGACAGCATGAACAGGGGAGGGTCAGAGAAAGAGGGAGACACAGAATCCGAAACAGGCTCCAGGCTCTGAGCTGTCAGCACAGAGCCCGACATGGGGCTTGAACCCACGGACCGCGAGATCATGACCTGAGCCGAAGTCGGATGCCTAACCGACTGAGCCACCCAGGCGCCCCTAAAGTTCGTCTTTTCTTAATCGGGGGCTGTAGCGGGCATTGTGATGGACAGAGACTGGTGAAACGGCTTTTAACATCGTTGTAACCCCATTAGCATTTTCACGTGTGCTCGTATATGCTTTATGGGTGGAGCCTCGGGCTGTGAGTCACTGCCCCTTTGTCACCCCACACTGCCCTCCAACACACAGAAGGGAAATGCCCTCGACTTACCTCCCCGTAAACCCCGTAAACCACCCCGTCGTGGTCCACAACATCCTTTAGGAAGTGAGGTTGAAGGTTCCTTTGGATGTTTTAGTTACAGGTGTTTAGCTGCGTGTAATAATCTACAGATGTGAGAATGCATGATGGTGTGGTAGTGTCTTCTCACCTTAGGACACATCCGACATGGGGTGGGATGCTACGTGCAACCACTGGGGGGGCAGTGATGTGGGGGAGCGGTCTTTCCCTTGAAACTGGAGACTCGGGAGGGTCTGTCTGCAGGAACCGCAGAGAGGAAGGTCAGCAGGTGCGGGGTGGGGGTCAGCTTAATGAATGGGGGTCAAACTCTACACTGGTTTTGTTGCCAAAATTAATAAAGTTAAAGTATAGGGGCGCCTGGGTGGCTCAGTCGGTTGAGCCTCCAACTTCGGCTCAGGTCATGATCTCAAAAGTCGTGAGTTCGAGCCCAGCGTCGGGCTCCGTGCTGACAGCTCAGAGCCTGGAGCCTGTTTCAGATGCTGTGTCTCCCTCCCTCTCTCTACCCCTCCCCCACTCGTGCTCTGTCTCTCCCCTTCAAAAAGAAATGAATATTAAAAAAACTTACAAGAAACTAAAGTTAAGGTGTAGTTACGAGGAAGAAAAGATACCCATTTACGTTTCCTGCTCTTGTGTTTAAAATGTCTTGACAAATTCATTGTAGTAATGAATGTAGTATTGAATGTAGTATTCTTCATTGTAGTAATTTTTTAATAGTGGTTCAGATTTAGGGATACACGAAACACGAGACTTGAGGAGATGGAGGGGAAGACATACCACGGGCGTTTCCCTCACACAGCTGGAAACCGTAGGCTCCATTAACTTCTTTGGGCAAAAATAAGGTTTTCTGAAACAAATTTGGTGATGGGCCAAATCACCCAATCTGTGGCATTAGAAAAACTGGATCTCTTCTGTTCTAATAATAGGGAGCGCTTTCTTCGGGAACTCCGGCCCGAGGAGCGTTTAATTTGTCAAGGCTAGCTAATTAGGATTGACGTCCTCAGTCTGTCAGCTTTTGCATCCAGAGAGGGAAAAGTACTAACGTGCCCGTGAACCTCGCTTGGTAGAGTGAAATGTGTGCCAGAAAGAGGATCAGCGTGATCAGGCTCGTCACGGAGCCAGATACGTCCCGACGCGTCCTGACGCGTCTGCAGTTGTTGGGAGGCCGGGGGCTCTGGCAGCTCGGGGCCCACCCTGTTACGGTGATCAGCGGGACGCAAGCCACGTTCTTGACCCTCTGCCTTGCGTGGGCCAGGCACTGGGGCCGGGGCGTGGGCCTGCCTGTCCTCACTGGGCCGTCCAGGTTGCATACTCCGTACTGACGGCCCGAGGTCAATGTCAGCCCAAGGAGGCAGCATTGACTGGCAGCAGCCCTGCAGCATTCCCTCCAGAAATCGGGTGCTTTCCCGGAACGTCATCGGCTGCTGGGATCGTCCTGATGATGGGGATGATGATGATGATGATACGTGTATCTTCGTATGGTTTGCATTAGGAGTGTTCTCTTGTTTGACCTGAGAGAGGCGTCCGGGAGGCGGGACGAAGACGTGGTTGAGAATGTGGGTTCAGTCATGAGCCACGTAAGATTCTGACAAATCACTTAACATCTCTGCGCCCCAGTCTCCTCAACGGTGCAGCGGAGATAAAGGGATCTACCCAATAGGGTTCTGGGAAGGCTTAAATTAATGGATATTTGCAGGGCACTGAGAGCAGTGCCTGATACATGCTGGTCTAATGCTCGTTATGTTGCTCATTTCTCTCTCTTTTTTAAATTGATATGTGTTTATTCTTAGACAGAGCATGAGCGGGGGAGGGGCACAGAGAGAGGGAGCCACAGAATCGGAAGCAGGCTCCAGGCTCTGAGCTGTCAGCACAGAGCCCGACGCGGGCCTCGAACTCACGGACCGTGAGATCGTGACCTGAGCCGAAGTCGGACGCTCAACTGACTGGCCACCCAGACGCCCCTCGTTCTGTTGTTAATTTCGAAGATAGCCCTGCCAGCACAGCGTCCCCCTCATTTGACGGGTGAGGGTGTGGAAGTCCAGAGTCACGCGGCCTGCTGTAGTCAGGCGTCCTGACTTCTTCCTGTTCCCACACTTGTCTCTGTCCCGATTATGGGGTGTGTGCAGGGAGCACAGAGGAGAATCTCCTACAGAGTAGCCTGTGGCTTGGAAGGACTGTTCCTGAGGGCGGCCGTGCCAGCGGGTCCGGCTTGCAGGTTGGTCTTGGGTCCCCGTACAGAGCACCGCCACGTGGGTTTAGGGAGCGTCTCTGCGAGGGGGTCCACGCCGGCATCGTTCACATGTTCGGGAAGGTCAGCCGTATCTGGGGTGCGCCCTCACCCCGGAATGTTTGCTGACTGTTCCATCAGATCCAGTACTGGGCGCCTGCGTGGCTCAGTCAGTTGAGCATCTGACTCTTGGTTTCCGCTCAGGTCTTGAGCTCCTGGTTTGTGGGTTCAGGCTGCGTGCGGGCTCTGCGCTGACAGCACGGTGCCTGCTTGGGATTCTCTCTCTCCCTCTCTTTCTGCCCCTCCCCAACTTGTGCGCTTGCCCCCCCCCCCAAAAAAAATAAATAAACATTAAAAAGTAATCAGATCCAGTATTAGGAGCTTAGAGGAAACTAAGGTTTGCTTGGCTAGGAGGTGATTTCGACACGTGTGTGGCATAAAGACTGGTTTCTAGACTGTCTAGGGTTCCGTGTGGGTTCCGATGCTGTCTGTGTTTTCAGGCCTCCTCTGGGGTCCTGGAACGCGGCCCCCACAGGTAGGGCCAGACCCCTGTGCAGCCTACGTGCAAGGACCCCCTTACCTTTCCTGCACGCAGATTTTGTTTTTCTTGGACTTAGTAAGTGTCTTGTTTTAAAGGATCGGTGCCCTAGCCCCTAATGTGGCCTTCTACGTGAATCTCCTCACAATACGTGAAGACGTCGGGTATCGTGTCTGTGTTCTCTCGTGGATGCCATCTCCACTGGGGCGTCAGGCCCCGTCCCAGTGCAAACAGCGCTGCCCCGGCCTGCTGTGTGCCACATCTTGTCATGGGCTCTGCCTTCAGATCGCTCTGGGGCTCCTTTGATCTGCCCCTGTACTAGCTTCCCTGTTTCCCTCATTTCATATCGTCTCCTGTCTTGGTTTACTCCCTTGGTTTGGCAGACCACATCTTCTGGAACCTTCCTAACAGATCACATGGGAGGTGAGACTCCTCTGAATTGCTTTATATCTGAGAACGTCACATTCGTATTTAATTTGCGGTCTGGCTGGGTGTAGAATTCCAGGGTGGGAATCTCTGAACCTCTGAACAGGCAAGGCTGGTGCTTTGTCCTCTGGTTTCTAGCGTTGATTGGACAAGCCTGACACCTTCTGATTCCCGGCCCCCTTGTCGGATGTGATTTTTCCTTTTCTCTCTGACTCTATCTTCTGCGTTCTGAAATTTCGTGATGATATTCCTTGGGGGGGGGGGGAGGGCCGCTGTTCACTTGTTCTGCTGAGATCCAAATGGGCGTTCAGGCTGGCAACTCATGTCCTTCGTTTTTAGAAATTTTCTTGAAGTATGTCATTATTGATTTCCCTCTGTCTTCTCTCTTCTTTCCTTCTGACGTGCCTGTTAGTGCGGACTTAGCCTTGGCTGTCTTGTCTTTGTTCTGGTTTCTCTTCGAATATTTTCTCAACTTTGCTTTTGAATCTTTGATTAAAGGTTTCATGTTTTACAGTTTTATTTTCTGACAGCTCTGTTTTTCATGGTGGCTGTTCTGTGAATGCTTCTGTTTTACAGAATCTTACTATTTCAGGACAGTATTTTCTCTTAGTCCTCTGAGGAGATCAATCATATGTTTTTTCCTTCTTTTTGAAGCTTTTTTTTTTCCCTGCATAATTTGTTATGTTGCTTTTTTCTCCTCCCATTTCTGTCTTTCACATTAGATACTTCCTCTGTTTGCCTGATAGTCCTTGAGTGTCTGTTCATGTTTAAGAATGAGGCTTCACATTGGGGCGCCTGGGTGGCTCAGCTGTTAAAGCGTCTGACTTCAGCTCAGGTCATGATCTCGAGGTGTGGGTGTTCAAGCCCTGCGTCGGGCTCTGTACCAACAGCTCAGAGCCTGCACCCCTCCCTGCTCTTTCTCTCTCTCTCAAAAATAAATATTTTTTGAAAAGCCTTAATTATTCTTGTTTTGTGGTTTTAGAAGAGAGACAGAGGGGCGCCTGGGTGGCGCAGTCGGTTAAGCGTCCGACTTCAGCCAGGTCACGATCTCGCGGTCCGTGAGTTTGAGCCCCGCGTCAGGCTCTGGGCTGATGGCTCAGAGCCTGGAGCCTGTTTCCGATTCTGTGTCTCCCTCTCTCTCTGCCCCTCCCCTGTTCATGCTCTGTCTCTCTCTGTCCCAAAAATAAAAAAAAAAAAAAAAAAAAAAAAAAGAAGAGAGACAGACTGAGTATGTGTGTTCATTTCAGTGTCTTTAGCAGGAAGTCAACGTGGACCCCTTAAGCATCTCCAGGGCAGGGCCGGTCCGTCCACGTTTGGTGGCAGGCCTGTGGTGGCGAGCGGTAACTGGCATTCTCTCATTTCTAAGGCGTGATATATATTTAGATTCTCTCAGCAGAGATGTTGGCTTTCTTGTTAACGCTGCCGCAGCCGCTGCCTCTTCTTAAAGGCTTTCATCTCAGATATAAAATACCAACAAACTTATAAATAATTGGGCTTTGAGACAAAAAATAAGAATCCTTAAAACAAAAAAAGCTCTTTATTGATGTTTCTGAAAGCAGTTTTCAGAGGGCAAGCGTATAATCCTTAGATTAAAATGCAGCTGACACGTTAAGCCTTCTTACAGGGAATGGGGATAATGGGCTTTAATGCCGTTTGTCCTTGACCACCCACAGAGGGCACTCCGCGGCCGGCCAGAGAGACGCGCAAATCGGGCCCAGAGAGCGAGGCCGTGTTTGTGGTTTTGATCCCTAGTAAATGCTTCCCCAGGGCCTTCAAGCTCGGGCTGTCAGGTCGCCAGAGAGCGGCTGAAAAACACTGGGAAAAAAAGGAGCTTTAACTCTGCTAGCAGGTTTCTGCTGGGATTGGGCGGTTTTTAGGAGGGCAGTGTGGTTCTTTTAATACCGGCCAGCTGACCCTGGATCGCCGCCGGTGCGCTCCCGGGGACGCGTGCACTTGCTTGCCGTCCTCCCCGCGTGGGGGGCGCGTCCTCGGTCCTCCCTGCTCGCTGGAGCACGGCCCCTTCAGCGGAAGGCAGGCCTGCCCCGCCTGATAACCCGAGGGAGGGTCGCTCGGCCCCGGTGGCCGCCGGATGACGGAGTTCCGGCAGAGGGCCCTGCGCTGGCCGCCGACTTCGTCCCCGGAAGGGGAAGCGAGACGGACGGCTCTGCGTGTGCTGATTGCCGGGGGAGCCTGCCGACGTCCTGGTGCACTTCTGGGAGGGCCGTGTGTGGAACCGAGAGGCCGCTTTCCACCTGAGAGCTTGGGCTCGGTATTGCTCCCTCAGCCTTTGAGGAAATGGGATTCGTGGGCTTCCTGGGTTTGGAAAGTCACCGACTCTTCGTATTAAAGCCACGGACGGTCTGGGGGCAGTTTTCCTTCCTGTCCTAAGGTTGGACTAAAGCACCTAGGAAGCACCGTCCTGCAGCGACGCCGGGCTCTTTGTGCTCTTTAAAAACACGGAATGTCAGCGCATGGCGGCTTCTTGTAGGTGACAGTGCATCAGCCACTCCTGTCGTCCCTGCGCTCGTTCCCCGGCCCCCTCCGGGCCGTGTCCCCGTCTCGTACCGTGCGTGGTGCCGCGTGGATTCTGGGAGCCGCGTCTGTGACTTAGCGGGCGGGGGCCGCGGCTTGGGGTGCGGAGGGGACCGTGTGGACGGCGATGGGTCAGCTGACCGACGTCCGGCCGACGTCTCCTGGGGTTTGTCATCCTCCTCAGTGACCAGACTTGATGCCTCTGCGACTCGTCCGCTTCGGAAGCTCTGGCCCGAGCGCGAGCGAAACATTTCCTTGGTGACCCTCCGCTTAACTGGAGTGCCCTGAAGCGCCTGGAAGACTTTTTTGTTTTAAATCCTGAGGGTCGGCAAAGGAAAACAAACCCTTGTTAAAAATCAAAAGCGGAACTGCAACTGTTCCTCGCAGAAAATACCCGTTCAGATCTTGGCCAGAGCTGGTCGGCTCCCAGGGCGTGAGGCCCCAGGTCTGTGCGGTGTTTGTAGGCCAGACCGAGAGTCAAGGAGGAAGCGAACTGTTCTCGTTTCCAGGCGATTTCGATTGTCTGCCCCCAGGGCGACCATCACGTAGGGTTCCGCTCTGAGGGCACTTGCGATGATACGTGTCCAGCACCTTCTCCCGGGAGACGTGGATCACCTGTGTGCGTTACAGTGTGATGGGCGGTGCCACGGAAAGTGAGTTCAATTCCCGAGATAGGTGATTCTTTTGTGTTTCAGAAAACACAGGAGACGGGCCGGAGCTCTGTCATTTGTGATTTCAGATTGTCACGAATAGGCCCCCTCATCTGGTTGAGAATTTTCGCTGCTGTGGAGAAACTTGCCCTTCAGACAGACTGTGAATGAAATACTCTATCCACTGTGGCCCCCCCTGCCGTTGGAGGCGGATGAGAAGAAAGAGTGGCGTTTATGGAATTCGTCTGTTCTGCTGGAAGGGGGTGTACCCTCCAGCTGCAGCTGGGGACTGCGGGGACGGAGTGACTGAGCGGCCCCGAGATCAGTGTACTGGCCGAGGGGCTCAGAGGCTGCTGGCTTCGCACACAAAACCCCAGCATCCGATGGCTCGTGTGGAGGCCACGGTTGTGACATCGGAGACGTCAGCTGTCGAGTCTGTGACGAGGGTGATCTGGCCGTGTTTCTGTTTAAAGAGGTGGGGACTCACCTGTGGGGCGATGTGTCCGTCCCCCACCTCCTCGTGGGCGTCTCCGGGGTCAGAAGCCGGGGCCAAATGAGCGCCGGCTGCTTGGCGAGCTTACTTACCAGCTGCCGCTCGGCTTTGCTTAGGAAAGCCTCTGGGGGTCCCACGCAGTCCCATGTGGGAGGTGTGACGTCCCTAGGAGTGGCACGAGGGCAGGGCCGGGAGCGGGGCTGGTAGGTAGCTCTCCCCAGGTAGCTCTGGGAAGATCTGAAGCCTGTGTTTTTAGAGATGAATGGTTAGACTTCCTTGCCTTATTTTTCTTTGGATTTTCTGTGGAACTCAGAAAAGATTCAGAAGGCATCGGAGTGTTTCTGCCCCTGCTGGGGCCGTGGCTTCCAAGGTCCAGTGGGTGTGCCCAGCAGCCGCTGGCAGTGCTGGCAGGGAGGGGCTCTCAGGAGAGCTTTCTGGAGAGTTCTGTGAGCATTCAGCACTCTGGGCTGCGTTCCACATTAATGATGGAGACAGGCACTGTGTTTCCCTGACATCCATAGTAAGAGAAGAGGGGGATGAGGAGAGGATAGGGCAAGAGAGTGTCCAGAACGTGGAGAAGACATCCACAACGTGTTTCTATTCTGTTCAGAAAGTCCGGGGTGCCCGGGTGGCTCGGTCGGTGAAGCAGCCAGCTCTTGGTTTCGGCCCAGGTCTGATCCCACGGTTCCTGAGATTGAGCCCCTAGTCGTGCTCCTCACTGAGCGTGGAGCCTGCTTAGGATTCTCTCTCTCCCTCTCAGAAAAAATAAAAATAAAAAAAAAAATAACAAACAAGTGGGCATCTCTCTGCAGTACTGTGTTTCCTTCTAATTTTAGCAAGGTCGTAGTCTTGGGTTTGGCAATGGAACCTGCTCATATATATACCTATCTGTACATACGTACGCCTATATATGTAAATATATATGTATATATTTTTGCCCCCCCCCCCCCCCCGCAAACCCAGTTTGCAGAGCAGACGACTGTGATGTTCTGAGAGTCCCTTCTGTCACCTCTCGCCACCCACCCCCTTTTCGGCCTTTAGAGTGCTGCGCAGCACGCTTGAATCCGGTGAATTCTGTCATTTTATGGGGAGGGGGCTGTGCATCTTGGCCTTTGTGATCTGCAAATGAGAACATTGGGGTGCAGGCGGGGGGAAGGGGCTCGCCCCTCCACCACCCCTCCTTCACCCGCTGGAAGAGGCTGCACAGACTTTGACTCCTGGGCTACTTGGGAACGCCATACGATGCGGTATCTAGAATCCTCGTTCGCGCATCTCGTCCCGCGGTGGGAGCTCCAGGAGCCGCCGTGTTTAGACGGGACGAAGGGCTGTGAGCCTTGGAAGAGGTGGCCTTTGCCCGCGCTCCTGGATTTGCACCGCGTAGCACGCTCAGCCGGCCGGACGGTCTCTGCTGTGGTCCTGTTTCTAGTTGAAGAGCTGGCCGGCCGGCCCTTGCTCAGAACCTCTGCCAGATGCACGGTGGTGGCATTTTCTCCCTCACTCTCCTGTGTGGCCGCTCAGTTGTTGTCAGCCCCACCTTCCGTGGGCGGTGCGAAAGAGCCTGGACAGACCGGGGTATAGATCCCGGCTTCTTGGTGTGACCACGCGGAAGTTAGCTAGCCTTGTCCGTACATCGCAGACGTTGTTTGCTCCAGGGCTGTTTCAGGGATTAAGTGAGATTATACATATGTATAGGTACATGTGTATATATGTGAGTTTTATATCTGTGCTAATATGTAGATGTTTTTGTCTCTGCTACATATGTGCACAGGTACATGAGCCCCGTGTATATATTGTGCTGAGCACAGTACCTGGCACGTATAGGATACACAGCAGACGTCATCGCACTGCTATATACATTGTTAGGCTCCCGTTCTACTCTGGCCCTGAGACGTGCAGGGCTCGCGCTCTGGCACGTGTGCTGGGCTTGTTCAGTGCCCCCCGTGGACTACCCTCCTGGATGCACCAGCGCTTGCTGAAGAGAAGTGGAGAAGATACTGGGGGCATCGATTCTAGTTTGCTTTTCTTAGTTCTTATTCTTCAGACTCTTAACCCTTTGCTGTGACGCTCCCTTAAAATCTTGACTGTTAAAAGGGACATTTACCTGGGGCGGGGAATGTGCCCACTGGCAAAACGACCCCCGTAAAGCTGTGTTTCTTTATCTCTTTACCTTTTCAGGTTTACTTTTCACTCTGTAGGCCCTGAGAGAGAAAGGATTTGTTTATGAAACAAATGGAATTTACGAGGCAGCCATTGGTGGTTCCACTTTTGGTCAGTAATTTGATCAAAGTCTTGACCAGCAAGAGATAAGTGATGTTTGCAGTTGGACTTGATAAAATTCTGGCCAGAGGCAAAGACTGTTTTGTCCCCGAGCTTGTCTGGAAGGATCGAGGGCAGGAGCAGTTACTCCTACCTTTACTGACGTGGCACAGAACCGAGGGGCCCCCAGTACAAATGTTATTGGGACCCTAATGGGGAACTGTGGGTGCCGAGCGGTGGTGCATGGGCCTTGAGGGTTTCTCTCGTTTCACTCACTGGGCCTTCATTTTCACTTTTAAAAAGAATTTCATGTGTAATGCAGCGGCATTAGCTATACTTAAGGGTCCAGATTATGTTGAGTGTTTTCTGGATTATTAAAATAATAAGTTCAGAAGAGTTGAAGTCCAAAGGCACGCCCATTTCCTTCTAATCCCTAACACTGTAATGTTACCTGGGGCTCATAACAGATTGACTACAATCACTCTGTGATTTTCTGTGACTGAACTCTGGTTCTATTTTTTTGTTTTCTTTTTAAGTTCATTTATTTAGAGAGAGATAGGGAGAGCAGGGGAGGGGCACAGAGAGAGGGAGAGAGGGAATCCCAGGCAGGCTCCGTGCTGACACAGCAGAGCCCAGTGCGGGGCTCGAACTCATGAGCCATGAGATTCTGTCCTGAACCAAAGCCAAGAGTCAGACGCTTAACCGACTGAGCCACCCAGGTGCCCAAGATGCTTCTTGAGTGACTTTTTCTGCCAGTGAGAAAGGTTGGTTCAAACAATAAAGACCGTGAAGCGGTCCCTGACCTTCCTTCTGGGAAGGGGAGCCCGGGAATTCTAGAACAGTTTTCCGGTTTTCATGGCATCTGTTCCCTGGAGGCCCACAGTGTGCAGTGCCTCGTCAGTTTCGTAAAAACTGCCTTAAGAAACGTAGCCCTCAATTCCTAGGGCAGCCGTGGACAAGGTCGCTGCGTGGGGCGCATGGGGCGCCATCTTGGGCCTAGTCCCAGGCCCCGCTAGCAGCCCGCTGTGTGGGCACAGGCCGGCCTCGTCCAGGAGGCCCAGCCGCCACAGCGGCGGCCTCAGCGCTGACCCCGGGCCCTCTCGACTCCAGAGTCCATGCTGTTAACCGGTACGTTTTATCGCCTCCCAGCCAGAAATGAGCCAGCTTTTCTGCCCCAAGATCTCTGCTCCTTGTGAGGTCATGTGCCCCCGTGTCCCCGCATCCTCACTGTTCATCTCCACCCCCCCCCAACACCCAAACCTCGCATTCACGTCACTGCTACCCCCGCAGGCGCCCCAGGCTGCGAGCACTTCCTTGTTCCTGGCAAAGAAATCCCCCCCCTCAGCGCCTGGTAGATTACTCTCCCCTGTTCCCGGAGGAACACTCACAGTCCCACTGTGTGCTGAGGGTTGTTCAGGAAAGGGGCAGGAAGCTGAGGCTAGGAGTTCTGAGCGCGATGGGCGTGACGAGGCTGGCGGTGTGGCCTGGAGGGGGCCCAGTGGCTGGAGGCCCCGGGGTGGACAGCAGGGGGTCCTGGCGGCTCCCCCTGGCTCACACACACGGTCATTCTGCCCTCCGGTGTATTTGTTTCTTCCCTCATTGCTTTCTTCATTCACGCATCGTCCACGAGCTCGTGAGCAGCGTTATTTTCAAGCTCCTTTTGGGGCTGTGTAAGCCCCCAAAGTGTGAGGGCTTTCATCTGCTTCCTTTTAGTGGGAGGAAAAGGAAGTGTGGAAGAAATAGAAATACGTACATACCGCTGCTTAAAAATACTGGTACTTAAAAGTACCAGATGCTTTTTGCTCCGAAAATGAAGATGCTTGAGGTGTTCTAGAAATGTGATGGTCAAGGCAAAAGCGTTTGAAAGCTCTTGCCTGCTGTTCTCAGAGTGAACTGGACACACGTTCCCAGCCCCTTCCGCACACCCGAGAGGTGGGGCGTGAAGAAATGATGCCATTTCATCATTTCCTGGAAGGCAGACATTACGTGCAAAACGTAATGACGAAATAAGAGATACAGTAGTTTAGAAATTTAATGTTTCTGGAAAGTCTAACGTTCGGGGAATGTTTGAACCGGGAAAAGAGGTCTTCTCCCTTTTTTCCCCTATGGAAAAAGGAAACTTTGAAACATTTGAAAAAAGTGTTTGTTTTTTTAAAGCCCACTTTATGATGCATCTGAAACGAGAAGCCCAGATTGGAGTGCCTTGGGGGGTCAGGCAGGTGACAAATGGGCGAAGCAGGTTGGATATTAAATAAAAGCAGAGCCTGGGCCCTCTGACCCAGCGGAAGGCCGCGTGTCCCTTAGAGCAGGAGCAGATTCTGCCGGAGTCCACTCTGCGTTGCCATATGGTGGCCCCTGTGTGGGGTGGGAGCCAGATCTCACATCTTCATAGAAATCCGGAGTTTTGAGTAACCGACGGAAAGCCTTAAATGACACCAGCACCCTGTGGGCCAAGCAGACCCCGTCTGTGGTTGCCTCTGGCCTGCAGACCATCTGCCTGCACCTGTGTGTGTGTGTGTGTGTGTGTGTGTTAGCAGAATATACTGTGTAGAACCCAGAGTACTCTCCTGGGTGTTGTGCATTTAAAAATGAAGTTTTCAGGGGGCACCTGGGTGGCTCAGTTGGTTGAGCATCTGACTCTTGGTTTCGGTTCAGGTCACGATCTCGCGTTTTGTGGGGTCGAGCCCCACGTCCGGCTCTGTGTTGACAGCGTGGGACCTGCTGTCTCTCTCTGCCCCTTCCTCCCTCGAAAGGAAGAAATAAACCTTCACAAAAAACAGATCACAATAAAGGTTTCAAGCATGGATCACAAGTGCATCAGGTGCATTTGAATTGTGCTGCCCGCGTTTGTCATGATTTCGGCTGCAGGTGCGCCGCCGTGTGCCCTGCGCACAGCAGACCTTTAACAAGGATTTGTTCGCTGCACGGAACGCGAAGGAGTTTAATAATCCACAGTCCTCTGGTTCCCGTGAATCCCAGAGAAATCGGAGAACAGGATAACACGAAGGAAATCGATCTGTGTTCTGGATGTGATAGAGCGAGCGTGTGTTTTCAGAAACGAAGGCGCCGTCACAGAGGTTAGGGTAAAAGCCGCGGAGGCACACACACGGTCAATCTCAGCTTTTGCCGTGTCAGTCTGAGCTCGGTCTCGTTTCCTGAGCGGTCGCTTCTCCGATTTCGCTTCTTTTGATGTTTATTAGCTTCTTACTTTTGTCTTCCTCTTGCACGTCTGAAAGCCAAAGGTTGTCAGAACTTCCCAGCCTCGGTCCACGTAGATAAGAACATCCAGCCGTTGTCAAAGGAGCTGGGTCGTCGGAACCGTAGCAAACGCTGTGCGGTGGGGCGAGCAAGCCACTGCCGTGCCGTAGACGCCCCGGTCGGGATGCACCTGCTGGTGCCAGCCAGGCCCTGGATGTAGTTCCCCCCGTGCCCCTCGGCGATGTTCTTCTCCGTCCCTGTCCCTCTGTGCCACTCACTCTGGACTCAAAGTGCCGGGTGGGGGCATCTGAGTGTGCCCACATGGCTTCCTCCGGCTCCCGGGCCACCGGTGCTCAGCCCAGCCGTGGGGGAGGACACTGGAACGCGGAGACGAGGTGCGGGACACCGCTGTGGGTCAACTCACGCATCCCGCCCCGAGGAAGAAGACGCTCGCCGCAGCTAGCCGGAGGCCCGGGAGCCACATGGCACGCCATTCCTGGGATGTGGCGCCTGTGGCAGAACGAGGCGTTCCCAGACATGGGGTTCCTCACTCGGGTCATGGTAGAGTTGAGATTTTAACCTGTTCATGCCTGACTCACAACGCACGCCCTTAACCCCTTCTTATCCAGACACGTCTTTCGCGTAACCTCACTGGCAGCATGCGGGGATCCGTTCCCCGAATCCAGCCCGAAGTGTGTGGCTTCCTTCTCAGTTCCAAGCAGACGTGGTGGAAGGCAGCATGTGGCACTGCCCTGTGGCAGGTGACACTGTGATCTGTTTTGCTGTAGCAGGATTCCTCAGTGTCCTCGAAGGTGGTTTCAGATACATAGGGAGTTAAAAAAATTGTTTTTAAGAATGTTTATTTATTTTTGAGAGAGACAGAGCATGAGTGGGGAAGGGGCAGAGAGAGGGGAGACGCAGAATCGGAAGCAGGCGCCGGGTTCCCAGCTGTCAGCACAGAGCCCAGCACGGGGTTCGAACCCACTGACTACGAGATCATGACCTGAGCCGAAGCCGGATGCTTAACCGACTGAACCACGTGTATGGGTTTTATACAAGCGTCTTCCTCTGGTGTAGTTTTTAGAAAATGAGTTTTGTTTTTGTGCACTTAGCACCTACCTCTGGATGTCTGCTGTGTGCCAGACATTGTCCTAAGCCTTGGGGATACTGAGTTGAGTAACAGTTTCTGCCCTTCGGTGCTTGTTTTGGAGAGCAGAAAAGGGTAGGCGACAGTATATGAGCACCTTGCTCGTTTGCTAGAAAGCTGGCAGAAAGGTAACTGTAAAGGGCAAAAACCGTTGCAAGTCTGTCTAGGAAGAGAAGAAAATGGCTTATGCTAACCCCTTCCCACGCCCGTCATGAGCGAGGTGCCAGGGGGTGGGCGGAAGGTGCAGCTGGCCGGGGACAGGAGGGGGGCGCCCGCGGGAAAGGGCACTCAGGGCCAGGCCTATGTGTAGGAGCCTGTTTTAGTGATCTGCTTATCTGTGCTCGTTCGCTGCCACTTTATGGCATTTTTGCAAGGAGTAGAACCTTCTTTTATCATAATCCGTTAACTGCACATGATTCCCGGTCCCCCGTGTGCTCTTGTTCATTAAGTGGTGTCCTGGCCAGCACTGCATTCGACTTGCAGGATGTTGAGAGCCCTGCAGAGCAGTGACTCTTCCTGGGTGTGTGGCCGCCCCGGGGGATCATCGCGAGGTTCTGATGGTGCCACGTTCTGGTCGGCCCAGTGGCTGTCAGGGATGTGAGGCCCCAACAGTAAAAGCTAGGGCACTGGGCTTGCCGTAAAGTCAGACTCAGACTTCTAGAAAAACGGAACGGTTTCATTAAAGTATGCCAAGCAAAAATCCATCATCACCAGGTAAATACAGGTCACCACCACCCAGGGTAAGCAGTAGACATTTTCCAGCCCTCTAGAGGCACTTGTGTGTGCCCTTCTCACCTTTGACCCTCTCCCTTCCCCCCAAAAGTGAGCACAGCCCCGACTCACACACTGGTCATTTCTTTGTCGTGTGTATTTTCTGTCCCCACCCACCCCCTGGCCCTGCCCTGTGGGTCTCTATCTGCGTCCCGTTTCCTGGATCAGGAAAGCCAGCGTTCTGACGTGCTCTCCCGGCTGCTGTAAACGTATGTGACCGGAACAGGAATGTGTATGGGTGCAAGGGGCTTGCGTCCTGCTCTTTGATGTCCAGTTGGACCAAAGGTTATTGCACTTGGCCTGAGGCCTGGGGTCTCACAGGGCTCTGGGTGGCACCTGCTTGTCTTCCAGGAGGGCCCCTTGGCCTCCTGTGGTCCTCTCCCGGCAGGTGCAGTGTCGGGGCTGGCCCGGGAGCCCTGGGAGCCGGCCTCAGTGCTGCCTGTGGCACCTGTCAGCACCTCTGTGCCGGATCGTACCTGAGAGTAATCGGAAACCTTGCGCCCGCGGGTCCTGGTAACCGAAACCCCAGTAACTGTGGGCCTGATTGCATAGGAGGCCAGGTCCGTAAAAAGAGCCTCTCACGCAAGAGGATTGAAGTTGGTTTTCAGTGTCACGGTGTTTTGTAGAAGTTCGTTTCTGCTATGGTGTAGAACCTTGTTTCACCGAATTAGGGGCTCATTTCAGTGGCCACCGGCCTGCCCGGCCTTCCTGCAGGTGCGGCGTGGGCACATGGCTGGACAGGGATGGAGAACGAGGGGTTCAGGTGCAGCGATGATCAGGGGCCCCACCTGCCCCGCGGGATTGCCACCCTGATGCCGGGAGGGACTGGCTGAAGCTGCCGAGGCTTCCTGGGCACAGGGAGAGCTGGAGCCCCCCTAACACGGGCCTTGGCAGTGACTGGTGAGAGCAGGGAGGTCTGTTCTGAGGGTGGAGCGCTGGGAATCGCGGATGGACGCACAAGGAAGGGGGCGGAGAAGTCCCCCCCCCCCCCCCCCCGCCATCTCCTAGGCAATATGGAGACCTCATTTAGGCTGTGATTTTGCTCTTGCAGCCTGTGCGCCCTGTGTTTGTCAGGCATGGTCTGCAGCCACCTGTGCAGACGAGAGGGGGAGGGGTTCGGGGCCGTGGTGGGACGTGTGCACATGTGCAAGCAGGTGTGTATGTAGGTGATGGTGTTTATCAGAAACCTAGCTTCCTGAGCCTCATACCAGACCCACTGAACCGTC
Organism: Panthera pardus; assembly: GCF_024362965.1. Taxonomy (NCBI): domain Eukaryota; kingdom Metazoa; phylum Chordata; class Mammalia; order Carnivora; family Felidae; genus Panthera; species Panthera pardus. The sequence goes on from NW_026526788.1 coordinate 12,590,707, forward strand.
ACCTAGGGGTGCAGAGGCCAGAAATCTGCATTTTAATGAGACGGCTCAAGTTTGTGCACAGCCGGGTCCTAGAATCTCTGATCTAGAAAGTGGTCATTTCACGCAGGCATTCGGGCGAGGGTAGTTGGATTGGGGAGAGACTGGGACTTTGAGAGAAGAGAGCGCGGGCCTCAGACTTGTTGCTCCGAAAAAAGAAATGCACGTGAACTAGGGTGTTTTCCACACCCCCTGTGCAAGAGTCTCAGATTTTAACTCGTCTTTTGGGGGAAATGTTCTGCCCCCAGATGAAGATGTGCTCCCTGGTGGCTCCGTGCAGGCTCTCTCTCCTGGTTCTGTCTGGATCCTCCGTGGTGGGGGAGGGTCCGTCAGACGTTAGTGGAGACCAGCTAGGGTGCCAGAAACCGGTTGTGGACATATTTCCAGTCTCAGTTTTTCCAGAAGCAAAACCTGTCTCTGTCTTGCATCCATCCATCCACCTTTCAGTTCCTCCAATGACTTAGCTCTTCCTACATCGGCCGAGAGTGGGATGGTCAAGAAGCACTTGAAACGCCACGTGTATTTTTCGTTCATTTTAGGTTGACCTTTTTTTTCTTATTAAAGGCCGTGATTTCGCCTGGGTGGCTCAGTCTGTTGGGTGGCCGACTTCGGCTCAGGTCATGATCTCACGGTCCGTGGGTTTGAGCCCCGCGTCGGGCTCTGTGCTGACAGCTCAGAGCCTGGAGCCTGTTTTGGATTCTGTGTCTCCGTCTCTCTGACCCTCCCCCGTTCATGCTCTGTCTCTCTCTGTCTCAAAAATAAATAAACGTTAAAAAAAAAAATAATAAAGGCCGTGATTTTGGTGTCCACACTAAATCTTTCAGTGTTGGGAGATCAGGGCTTTGTTATCTGTGAAGGGTACTGAGCAACGACAAAAAGCTGGCATGAATGTGACGGACGAAGCACAGCTTATTCCTAGAATTCCAGCATCGCCGAGGGTCACGCTGGAAGGAATCCCACAAACCCCGTGATCCTGCGGCGTGCTGGACCCAGCCGGCCTGTGTTGTATTCTCACTGTGCCGTTTGGTGCCGGGTGAGTGACTTCGTGCCTCGGTTTCCTCCGCTGTGCGATGGGGCCGGTGACGGGTGTGGTCGCGGGGTCACGGTGAGTCGGCGTGTGTAGGATGCTTGACTGGTGCCCAGTGCCCAGTGAACACGCACCTGCCGTATCACAGGTGGAAAGGCAGACCCTGAGAGACCTCCATTTGCCAGAGGTCGTGTAACTGGTTGAAGCTTCAGAAAGCAGGCCTTTCCAGTCCTTGGTTTCTTTTATCCCTGTTGACTGGACCGGTGAACGGTCCTTAAGACACTCTGGATTTAAAACGTTATGTCCGCCCGGTACGAGCACTGAAATGACGGATCGCTGCTTATCCTCAGTGCTGGGAGACTCTTCTGGAATCCTAAGGTGAATAACGAGACAGGAGCGGAAGGCCGTGCCCCGCAATGACCGCATCGTGTTGGAGGAGTGGAATTGCTCTGCCAAGGGTGCGGTGCTCTTAGGGTCGTCGTGGCCGGTGTGTCGCCGGGAGGCCCAGGCTGCCGGGGACGTGTGGACAGGACGTGCGGACTCCCGCTGCCGATCCCCACTCCCTGCTGGCGTGGAGACCTGGCGGCTGTGTTGCTAGGGTCAGGAAGAAAAACCGTAAGACGATGCACACACACACGTGGACGTGACCATGTATGAATGCACGTGCTCATAACACACTGGGGGAAAGCCTGCAGGTCCCGCCGAGGAGCCGTGTTCTTGCTGGGCCCTGCTCCCTGCTTTCCTTCCTTTCTGCTTCAGCAGCTTCCCCTGTTTCGAGACGAGGTGTCAGATGCTTCTTCCTGTTTACACAGTCACTTGAAATTTCTTACAGTTTTGCATAGCAGAGAATGGATTTGTCTCAAAGATTTTCTTTTGAAGCAACGTCTCCACCTCACACTCACAACCCCGAGATCAAGAGTCACACGCTCTACCGGCTGAGCCAGCCGGGCGCCCCAGGAGAGAATGGATTTTGATTTTAGGCACGTCCCAGCGGAGTGCCGTGCACGGTTTCCATTCGTGCTCCTGTGTGCCTCGTCAGCACCCGCTCCGGGCTGTGGCGTCTACGCAGAGCTCAGTACATGAAGCCTCATTCTCCTGCTGGTGAAAATCCGTCCTATGCTCTTTGGGCAGCTCAGCCTGGGGAGAAGACCCGCTAAAATCCGATGACAACAGACGGTGAGGACGGGGCAGCGGTCTACGCGCAGACGGTCCTGTGTGACCTTGGACGGGTTCCTTACCTTCTCTGGGCTTTAGTCTAGCACCTACCTGTCTCATAGATCTTCCACATCCAGAGCCAGGCCGAGGTATTCAGCGCTTCCTCTTTCTCTGCCACCGCCGAGGCAGCCTGGGTGTCCCTTGTCGGTGACGGCCTTTGCGTGCGGGGTGGCAGGTGTGGCAGCCCACCCAAGGGGGGGTGACCCCCCGGGCATTGGCGCCACAGCCCGGCTGGGTGCCTGGCGGGACCGGGCGGGCGGCGTGGGTACGGGGAGGCGGGTTTGGAGACCCATGCTGCTTGGAGGAGCAAAAGGCCATGTGTGGCGACTAAAACAGGATGTGGGGTCTTTGTCGTCCAACCCTTAGGGTTGTAGTAACAGGTCCTTGGCGTGTGGCGTTCGTCCCGCGGCGTGTTTTCCCGCCTCCCTCGGCACCGCGGTCTCTTTCCGGCCAGAATTCTCTTCTCCAGGTGCTGCCTGAAGGGAGCGGCGGGGGGCAGTGAGAGTGTCTCACCAATATGTACTTACACCAAAGCAGTGACTGTTGTAGGTCCAAGTCCTTAGAATTTCATGTGCCTGAATGGTGACAGATTCCAGTTCTCCAATTAGTCAGGAGAAGATGCCAGAAGACATTTTCCATCATGGTGTTTGGCTCATTCCAAGTTGTTTATCTGGGCTCTTTCAGGTATGCGATGTAAGCAGCCTGGAGTCACTTGTTTATTTTTTATGAAATTGATGGAGAAGCTTTCAGCATGGGAATTCGACTTATTAGCACATGGGAGTGAAAGCTTATGTGCACCTTTTAATAAAATGTCCTTATAATTTAAAAAAGAAGCAGATAAACGGTAATAATAATGATGATGTTATTGGGAATTCATGGAACCATTAGTTCTTAAAAATTGCCAGTTTAGGCGCCTGGGTGGCTCAGTTAGTTAAGCATCTGACCTTGGCTCAGATCATGATCTCACGGTTCATGACTTCGATCCCCACGTCGGGCTCTCTGCTGTTAGTGCAAAGCCAGCTTCGGATCCTCTGTCCCCCTCACTCTGCCCCTCCCTCGCTTGTTCTCTGTCTCAAAAATGAATAAATATTAAAAAAAACCTGCCCTTCATGCTCTGAAGTCCTTGGGTCCGGTTGAAGAAGCACGGGGCAGGAAACTGCGGTGGCCGCCAGTGTGGATCTGGAGCCAGAGTCTGGGTTTGAATCTGGCTCCAGCGCTTAGTAGCTGTATGACAAGTGGCTTAATTTCTCTGTGCCTCAGTTTCTTCATTTTCAAGATGGGAGGAGGTAATAACAGTACCTGTCTCTCCGCATGGCCGTGAGGATTGGATGGGTGATCCCTCAAGTTGATGGGCAGGAGTGCTGTCTGGCACTTAGTAAGTCTATGCTGATGACTTCTGTGACCTTGAAAGCCACCAACTTCCACACTCTCCCTCCCTCTGTCTTGCCCTTTGTCGGTTGCCCGTGATCGGGATGAAGTTCCCTGTGGGTTCTCTGGTGAGCACAGGCACCGATTTCCGTTATTTGTGCAGCAAATAGCCTTGGAGGATAAAGATCGCATCTCAGGAGCAATGGGCGGGCCTGCTTACTGCCTGTTAGAAAAGATTCAGGTTCCCTGAGCTCACAGAAACTCATTTCCTCTTGACAGTGAAATTATTTTTCTGGTTGCCTTCATTTGGTTTTGCTGTTGAATTGTTTTTGTTTTGTCTTGCTAGTTTGGATTTTAGATCAAGGTGTGATTTCTACGACATTGACATCTTTTCTTTGCGTTTCTCCGGTTAAAGGACATTTTCCTCTTCAAAATGTTCTTTTCATTAAATACTTCTACAACATTTAAATCAGGTCTAGCAAAACAGGCTAATGGATTTACTTTATCTTTCTTAAAAATTTCCAGCATTCTTGCCACTCTTTACTCATTGGTATGGATATCTTAAAAAAAAAAAGCTTAATGAGAAATACCATGCTTCTTACTATTTACAGAGACCCATTTGTATGGAATATTCAAACACTGGGAAACACTCTGAACATCATTGGGCAGTATTTGAACAATGTTGGCATTCGGATCTTCTAGCAAGATTAACGGCACCACATAGAACGGGATTTGTTTTGAGTGTGGTCTGTGTAGGTTATTCATACTGACTTTATTTGCGAGAGTGACTCGGCAGTGGCAGCAGGCAGGACTCTGAACACACATCTAGAACGTGGTGTCAGGTGCAGACGAGTCTGAGTGGTTGGACTGGGGTAGCTTCTCTCGCACACGCTCCTGGGCCAGTTCACGGAAATGTCGGTCTTCACCTTCACCTCCGCGCCTCAGCGTTTCCTACTCTTGCGTTGCACTTGCTGTTGAGTGGATTCCGTGTCGATTGCTAAGCAAGTAGGAGAATTGGAATACCTTCCTCTTATTTCTCCACTGATTTTTCTCAGGGTACTGACGATCTGTAAATTTCCCAGGAAGTTCTGGGAAGGAGGTAGGGCATAGAAGTCATTTCGCTCGCAACCAGCTCCCTGCGGTCGCTGTGGGCTGCGCAGCCCTGTGCGTCCACCTTCTCTGTTTGCAGCTGGGAGATACCCTCTGCTCACTGTACGGGGGCCACTCTGTTCCCCCTCCCTGTCCTCAGATGCACAGGCATGCGCTCCCGAGCTGCACCTGCTGTCCTCCCCGCCCAGAACACTCTTCCCCGGACATGTTGGTCCCCTCCCCTCCCCTCCCTGAGAACATGCTCACACATCCCTTTGGGAACGAGACCTTGGCTGACCCCTTCAGTAGAGCGGGCTGCGCTGGGACCGCCGGGCTGATCCTGGGGGCAGGGACCCGGTTGTGCCCCTGCTTTGTCCTCAGTGCCTGAACAGTGCCTGGTACCTATCTAACAAGGGCTCTGGAAGTATTTGTGGAGTGAGTGACTGAGACGCCTCCGGGGGTTTGGTGGGGAATGGCTGGGGGAGGGGAAGGATTGGTGACAGAGGATGAATCCGGGTGATTGCTGTGGTCTCTCTGAGGTTTGCTGAGAACCTAACCAAGGGCTTGGAGGCAGAAAGGGGCTCAAGAGACAGGGCGGCTAGGTTGTACTCCCGATGGATCTCACTTGAGATTGGAAGGGAAGGAGAAGGAAAGCAGTCTGGAATATTCCATGTCTGGCTTAGCAGTAGGTAGATGGTCTTCCCATTTAGCTGAGATGAAGAATACCAGAAAAAACCAAACACCTAAACATTTCTCTCATAAAGCAATTATATTAACAGAATAAGAGAACACCTTCTGTAATTTCTGTTCATCTGAAATACAGTTTCTCAAAGGCTCTAAGTGACCCTTGCTGAAATGCCGAGTTTGATTTGAGGTCAAGTTTCCTAAAATGTTTCCAAAGCTCGCCGCAGGGAGGCTTTGGCCTCTAGGGAGTTTATATCTTTAGATAGATTTTTCTGTATCTGGGAGCCAGGCCGGAGTTTCTGAAGGTCTGAATACTTAATTAGCTTTTCAGCACCTTGAGTCACTAACAGAATTCATAGTTTAAATATGAAGTTTACGGTTCTTCCTTTGCATACGTGTGTCCTTTTATAAGGATGGTCTCCGCAGCCGAGGCGTCGATCCTTTCTTCCCCTGGTGGCTGGCGTTGTCCAGGTGAGCGGCTTACTTGGGAGCCCAGGCCTGCCCTATTTCTTTCAGGCCTTGAGTCAGGAGGGTGGTGGACTTCATGAAAATCTGAGTTACCTCCACTTCCGTCCAGTATGCTGTGGGAATAGGTAGACTGTGACTGCGGAGTGAGTTCTAATTTAGTAAACTGGATGAGTTTCGAGTTCATCATTGAGTGATTCTGGATATTTGCCGACTAAAAAAACCCACAGAGTTGATAGGTGTGAGGTTCTTTACTGATTACAGTCCATCGCTTGGCTCTAAGATAATTTTATCTCCCTTCTCCCCTGCCATGTGGGAAGCTTTGCCTTTTATTTAGCTCAGCTCTTCTGGAAAGCAAATGTGGTGTGGTGCTGGTGACAGGTGCAGGGGCCGGCCCCCCCGGGAGGGGCTGGCTTCTTTCCTGTGTGGCTGGAGGTGTCCAGGACCTCCCCAGACCCCGTCCGTTGAGTGACAGGGGTTGGCCGGGAGCTCTCGCATCATCTCCCAGCATTGAGATTTTGTATGCTAACTCTCCATTTGGCCACAACCCCCCCCCCCGCCCCAAGAAACAAAACAGCAGATCTGAATGTACTATGTACTATGGGGGAAGGAGGTCTCTGACATATTGTTGAGTGAAAAAAGCAACTCGTGGAACATTTTGTGTGTCTAGAAAAAGGATACATAGAGATCTAATCTGGTAACAATCAGGGGAGGTAGAAGGGAAGGATTTCACTTCTTAATTAAGTTATACTCCTTGGAGCTAAATTTTGTGCAGTTATAGGACTTTTATCATCCCAGAAGCAAAGCAGCCAGGCGCTCAGTGGTTTTGTGATGCTCTGACTGGGCTGTGCTGGGGGGTAGCCCTGGAACCAGCTGAGGGTCCCGTCTGTCCAGGGGCTCCCGTGGCCCTGCTCCCCGTGGCCGCCACCAGCTGGGGCTGAGGGGTGGCCGTCCTCCTCAGGACAGGGCATGTACCCTCTGGGTTTTCAGGCCCCCAGCTGTCACCATTTTTCTCCCATGCCCGCCGGCTTCAGTGGCATTTGGGTTTATGACCTTTATGTTAAAACTTAAAAATCAAGGATGTTTTTTGTTAAAAAATCCCTAACATTAAAGTTTTCAGTAGCTTAAGCTTGCTGTTCCGAAGCAGCATCCTCAGGGAGCCCTCCGTGTGTCCCGGGGAGGTCTTTCCCCGATTGGGGCACGGGCCGGGCTGGCCGTGTGTGTTGACTGACGCGTGTGCTGGGTAACCGAGCGTGTGTCACTGCCAGGCGAGCGGACTTCCCTCTTTCCTGCGTGTGGCCAGACGTGTGGGACTTACTTTGTGCCTTCCACAGCCCCCTGATTGGCGTGCTTTCCACTGTAACTTGTTCGCGTGACTCCTGCCTTGACGGCCCCCCGTGCCCGGGGCTGGACCGCGGGGGCCGTGGTCACTCCCACCGGCCACGCTCTGAGCTTCCTGCCGAGTCTCTGCTCTTCTCTGGAGGCTCCACGGCTGGTCTCTGCCGGCCGCCTCCTGGCCTTTGCTGCCGCTTTGTCACCGCGTCTCCCAGACCGCTGTGGACTGGCGTGTAGGGGTGAGGCGGGGTGGGACGTTTGATGTTTGTGTGGACCTCACTCTGTTTTCATCCGTGCCTCACGTGACCTGGCAACTCTTGTTGTGCATCCTGCCGAAGTGAGGGAGATCTCTGTCCATCTGTCCTCTGCCCCTTACGCTGTGTTACAGGGGACCCTCACTACCTGGGACCGCCCCACGAGTTAAGGTGGCTTCCTCCACCGGATCCTTTTTCTTCTGGGTGTCTGGTGGTGTCTTTTGTGAATACTGGGCTTCATGGTTCATCCTGCTTCACCAGGATTCTAGGGAATATATAGATTCGGTTATTCAGCCACGCTTTTTATATTTTAACATTTTTTAAATGTTTATTCATTTTTGACAGAGAGAGACAGAGCCTGAGCGGGGCAGGGGTAGAGAGACAGAGAGACACAGAATGGGAAGCAGGCTCCCGGCTCCGAGCTGTCAGCATAGAGCCCGACGTGGGGCTCGAACTCATGAACCTTGAGATTGTGACCTGAGCCGAAGTCGGACGCTTAACCGACTAAGCTACCCAGGCGCCCCCCAGCCACACCTTTCTTAAGAAACTTTTTTTTTTAATGTTTGTTTATTTTTGAGAGAGACTGAGGGAGAGTGCCTGTGTGCATGTGCATGAGCAGGGGAGGGGCAGTGGGAGAGGGAGAGAGAGAGAATCCCAAGCAGCCTCCAGGCTCTGAGCTGTCAGAGCCCGGTGCAGGGCTCGAACCCACGAACTGTGAGATCATGACCCAAGCTGAAACCAAGAGTCGGACGCCTAACCGACTGAGCTGCTCAGGTGCCCCTAAATCCTTGTATATTCTTATGTCAGCTGTACCTTTGGCTCTTTTAAACTAATGGCCAATGAAGTACGTTGTCAATAAAGGAATAAAATACTAACTTTCCTAGGGCTACCTCTGTTTTACTAGAAGCCTCTTAAAGGCTGTAGGAGTCAGAGCTCTGAGTCTAGGCACCTTGTGAGCAGTGGTGACCCAGCATTTGTGATCAGACAGGTTGTACCCAAGTAGGCTGGCTGTGCGGCAGGCGGTGGGTGCTCTGGTGACCCGTGGGGAGCGGTGGTAGATGAGGGGCCAGGAGGCCGGAGACGCCCTGGGAGGACTTGCATTCATCAAGCCAAGACCTGTTGTCTCTGCTGTTTTCAGGTGCCTTGTTCTGTTGCCGTGCTGGGGCCACAGAGTGACCGTATCTGCTGCTCGGAGCATAACCAGACATTGAGAGGAAGATCAGTGAATTATTATTTAATAAGAAAATGGGCCTTTGTGGGCCTGACCGATACAGATCACCCGCACGAGAACACTGGCTTTAGGCATTTGAACGAGCGATGGGACGTGAATGCCTGACATTGGGCACGTGTCCTAGAGTCATTCCTTGTCATAATTTATCAAGTCGGATACCCAAAAGCTGTGACTCAGGGAGGCAAGCTGGAACATTTCCACCTGCCTTACCTTTGCCGAGATGATTTTCAAACGTCCTAAACTAGAAATTGGGTTAAAGACGTGTAGTTTGTCAAACTGAGGGTGAAAGAGAGGACATTGGGCTTCCGGTGAAAGTGGATTTTTTTTTTTTTTTTTTGGCCTCTAAATAGCAATAATAGTGGTTTTGATGTAGCAAATGATTATTATGGGTCAGGAGCTGCACTAAGTGCTTTTTGTAATTCACAAAGCCGCTCTGTATTCCCATCTTACGGGTGAGGCAGCTGGGTCACCGTGCGGAGAAACCTCCTGGCCAAGGCCGTGTCATGAAGGTAGCGAGTGTTGGAGCCGGCATTGGAAGCCAGGGCCTTTAACCTAGGTCCACAGTCCTACCCACCGACTTGCAGTGTTTCCTTAAGCGAAGGATGAAACCTCGTGGCGAGGCTGGTGGCGACCCAGTTGTGGGCCACGTGGAATGGGCTTCGTTTGAGGAACTGTAACGTCCACAAACAGCATCGCGCCCCCGACTGCTGTGTACTAGTCTCCCGTGGCTGCCGTAGCATGTTACCGCAAACGTGGTAGCTTGAACAACGTACCTTTGTTTTCGTGCAGTTCTAGAGGCCAGAACCCCCAAATCTGTTGTCTTGGCAGAGCTGTGCCCCCCGCCCCCCCGTGGGGGTTCCCCGAGAGAAGCTGTTGCTTGTTCGTGGTGGCTCTGCCCACATTCCGTGGCCTGTGGCTTCACTACCCCAGTCTGCCTTCTGGTCACGTTGCCTTTTCCTTAGTGTGGCGTCAGAGCATCCTCTGCTTCCTCCTTGTAAGGATACCTTTGGTGTCATCATTTGGGGCCCGTCCTGGTAATTTCCCCGTCTCAAGATCTTTAACTTATTTACACCTACAAAGTCCTTTTTTTTTTTTTTTGCCATTTGAGGCGGCATCCCAGATCGCAGCGATTAGGAGCTGGATAACCTTTGGGGGTGCGTTGTTCAACCCACCACAGTGACCAAGAGAGGAATTAGAACTTTCAGTCCACCTTGTAGGAATGTGCTTGATTTCAACAATTTCCTAATTGTTCCGCAGGACCCAGACGCTGAAAGTGTGGCAAAATTCCACAGCCAAACAGATTTGAGAGTTATTGTGTAAAATCTCCCTCTTCAGGAGATTCACAGTGTGCGGTGAAGGCCTGAAAATTCCGGGATGAAGATAGCTGCTTGAAGGGCTTTGATCGGGAAGGTGTCCTCTTCAGATTCGTGTGTTCGAAAGCTTCCCCTGGCACCTGTGTGGAGGATGGAGCGGGGAATACAACGACTAGGGAGGGCAGAGGCCCAGGATACAGGAGTGGAGGGAACAGAAGATGTTCTGGACTGCAGCCTGGGGTGGGGGGGGGGGGGTAGGGAGCTGAAGGAGCCCGGGGTAATCTTTTAAAATAAACTTAATTTTAGAATAGTTTCAGATTCAGACGAAGTTTGGGAAGATCGCCCAGGGAGCTCTCGCGTTCCCCGCATCTGGCTTCCACACGTAACCAGTGACCCAGCATTGACACGTGATCAGTTACCACAGCCGTGTTTCATTCACATTTCCGCAGCGCTCGCCTCACGTCCCTCTTCTGTTCCAGCAGCGCGTTCAGGAGGCCACGCCGCATTTGGTCGTCCCATAGGTCTCCTCGGGCTCCAAGGCTGTTGGCCCGTGGTCGCTTCTCGGACATTATTGGTCTTTGATGACCTTGATACTTTTGAGGAGAACTGGTCAGGTGTTTTGTAGACTGTCTCTCAGCCGGGATTCGTCTGATGATTCCCCCCTGTTGGATTGGGGTTTGGGGTTCCTGTGAGGATGACGGGGACCGCAGAAAGGAAACGCCGTGTTCGTCGTGTCCAGCATGTGACTCTCGGGGTCGATACTGACATTGCCCGCCTGGCTGAGACCGTGGCTGTTAGGTTTCTCCACCGTAAAATTACTTCTTTTTCCCTTTCCGCGTGCTACGCTGTGGAAGGAAGTCACCGCGAGGGGTAGGGAGTTTTGTTGCCCCTCCCTGAGGGCAGAGGGTCTATGTGAATTGTTTTGAATTCTTCTGCACAGATCTGTATACCCTCCCTCTTCATTCATTCAGTCCGTCAGTTACCTCAGCATGGATCCGTGGCCGTTTGAGTTACGCGTCGGGTTATAATCCAGGACCGTAGTATGTATTCTGTTTCTCACGTTGTCCCAGCTCTGGCATCGGCAGCTCTGTCGGGTGGCTCCTGTGCCCTTAGACACACTCCCATTGGCGTGTGGGTGTGCACACACGTGCACTTTAGGGCTCTTTCTGGCCGCACGAGATGCTTCGGACTCATCTTGCCTATTTCCTGGTCCAGCCCCAGAATCAGCCAGTGGCCGAAGGAGCCACGGCCAGAGTTTATTTTGAAATTTGTGGTTTACAGGGCTGTCTACGTCCCTGTCTTCCGAACTCTTATCACTTGGATAGAGACGGGGGAGGGGCAGGACCTGACAGCTGGGTGTCTGTGTAGGGGTTGGGCAGAGGTCAAAGGTCTGTGCCAGGCGCACAGTCTTAGGGTCTCTTAGGTGCCCCTTTCAGGGTGGGAGAGTGGCGGCGTGCCTGGGGCTGGGGGGGCAGTAGCGGAGTGTGGCCAGAGTGCAGGGTTGGAAAGGAAGGGTATTAGGAAATTGGGTTGGGGCCAGATGTGCTGGTGTTGAAAACCGGGCCAGCTTTGGCAGGAGGGCAGTGTAAAAAAAGCCAATAAAAGCGGTGCTTTGGGATAATTAGCGTGGCAGCCACACACAGATCAGACAGAGGAACGGCATTTGTCGTTGCTTCCCTGGGAAAGTGCTGGAAGCGGGTGCCTGCAGGAATAGCGGGGCAAGGCAGGACCCGCGGGGACCGTCGTAGCTTGCCAGAGATTTCTGCGTGTACTAGTTTCTTCATAATGGGGGGCGGGAAACCGGAGGAATCGGTGACTAAGCAATTTGTTTGCTTACGAGCAGTGAACTTAATAAAACAAAGAAAGGTTGTCTTAAAACATCTGTGCTGCCCTGTAATTACTACCGCGGGTGGTGTCCTTGTCTCGGGGAAGAGTCAGGGTTGAATTGGCGCCCCGCCCACCGTGGGCTATCACACAGTGCAAGTGGATGGACCACGAGTGTTTAATTCAGTCCAGTCATTTCAGAATTACTTCCTGTTGAGCTGCCTGCTTGGACGCCCTTCGGTGGCAGTTGTATTTTTAAAATTCGTGGGGCCCCTGAGATGCTTCATGGCAGAGAGGAGGCGCTCGCCGAGCACGCTTGTGTGCCGAGAACGATCCTGGGAGGACGCTCTTGCTTTTTCCCTGGGGCCTGGCATTTTGAACTTGAAATTTCGTTCGCTTACACCCAGGGAGAGAAATGTAATAAGGAAAACAAAGTCCCCAAACCGGTGGTGTGACCTGAACTTTTAAACCCACTCTTCCTCCTCCTGAAACTATTTTGGACACAAACACCGGTTCCGCTACGTAGAGTCCTGTTTTGTCATTTATCCAGCCGGCCTCCGATGTTGTGATTCGTGCATGTGGTTCCCTAGAAACCGTGAACGGGTGTCGTGTGTCTCGTGTCCACATCCGCCTTCTGTGAGAGTGAATTCACTCGGTCAACCAGAACGCCCTCCTCCGTGTGACCACGGGCACGCTCCTGTCACCCGGGAGCCTCGGGCAGGCCTGTTGCCGAACAGGGATCTCCTGCTTCGGGGTGGAAGCAACATTTCATTAAAGATTAGTTTGAAGTTATTTTTATCTGTGAAATGAGGATAAGAATACACACCTGGTGAGGTTCTTAGTGGGTGTGAGGGATAAGAAGCAAGTGCGTGTGTTCTAAGCAGGGTCTCTTGGTAGAATCTGCTTTCAAAAAGTCCCATCTCAGGGGCACCTGGGTGGCTCGGAAGGTTCAGCATCTTGCCTTTTTTTTTTTTTTTTTTTTTTTTTTTAGTTTATTTATTTATTTTGGTAGCGAAAGCATGCGAGCCGCAGAGAGAAGGAGAGAGAATCCCGAACAGGCCCTGAGCTGTCAGCATAGAGCCCAACATGGGGCTCGAACCCGCGAACTGTGTGATCACGACCTGAGCCGAAGTCGGTCACTGAGCCGACTGAGCCACCCAGGCGCCACTCAGAGTCTGACTCTTGATTTCAGCTCAGGTCATGATTCCAGGGTCATAGGATCGAGCCCCATGCTCTGTGCTGAGCGTGGAGCCTGCTTAAGATTATCTCCCCCCCGTCTCTCTCTCTCTCTTTCCCTCCCTCCCCCTGCCCCCTCCACCACTCGTGTGCTCGCTCTCTCTGTCTACAAAAATAAAATAAAATAAAATAAAATAAAATAAAATAAAATAAAAATCCCATCTCAGCGGGTTTTACTGCAGTGGCTATGCCTTGTGTTTGTTGCTGTCTGGTGATTTTTTATTTTTTTAAGCGAGGAAACTTTTTCTGCAGCAGAAGCAAGAGAAAGGAGATCGTTGGGCTCCTGCCCGGCATGTAACCAGCAGAATCCCCCATCAGGGAATACACCGGCACCGCATTGTGAACTCGGTGCCTGTAGAGACCCGGAAAGAGAGGACATGTTGAGAGCACCGTGGGGGAGGGGGACACTGGGGGGGGGTCACTCTCTCTGTGCACCTGCACCGTTGGGGATTTCCAAGCGTGCCTGTGCAGAGAGGCCCCGGGAGGCCCTGTGGTGTGACTGCACTTCCTGCTAGGTCTGGGTCAATGTGTCCTACACGAGCTGCCGTGCCGTCCGCAAAGCCGGCCCCCTTTCCTTGATTGTACCCGTACTGCAAACATGCACCGGTTTCTCCCTAGAACGATGAAAGCCACCGGGGCGGGCCACACTCTGCTTCTCTTTTCCTCTTTTTCATAACTTAACGAAATTACTTACCAGGCTTGAGTTGGAGACGTAGCTAGTTTCAAGAGAATGCACACGCGAATGGCAGTAAACGGCAAGCGTTCTGTATTTCTTTTCGGGAAGGATGAAGGTGTCCCGATCCCTGGGGTTCAGGGTGTGTCTGGAAGGTGGTCCAGCACCAGCCTGGATGGACCCCGTTTACGCTGCCCGTTTTCCGCGCTCACTCCACCGTTTCGGAAGACTTGGTGCTCTAACACTGCAAGGTGGCGTTGTAGTTTATTGTGGCACGGAGGACGTATTTCACTTTCCCTTCTCCGGGCCTTCGTATTAGTCAGACCTGATACGTTGTCTGTGTGAGCTTTTCAGCGAATGCTTTTGATTTAGATTTTCCATGAAGGAAGCAACTGAACGTGAGCAAAAAGTCAGGTCAGTCGCTGCCGAAAGTCTGTCTGGCAGACGGAAGCACCCGCAGGTGCAGTGAAGAGGGCTCGCGGGCCGGCTCTCCTTCCCCAAAGCGAGACAGGGTCACGGTGGATACGGCGGTGAGACACCTGTGCGCAGACACGTCCTGCGTGGGGCCCGGCTCCCCGGGTTTGTGACGCTGTCGGCCTGGCCTTCGGCTGCCTCCCCTGTGACATGGGGACCAGGAAAGTTACCCAGAGTCGCCGCAAAGAGTCATAGGTCCCTCCGCTAAGGTTCAGGGCCCTGGCATTCCGTGACTGTGGCCTGCTGTTGTTGTCTCTGCTGTCACGTCCCTGCAAGTCACGTCCGCACACCCGTGGAGAATAAGGACCCGTGTGGCAGTGCTGGCGGGACAGGGCGTTTGGGGGTGTCCCCCCCCAGAATTGCCTTTGGAGGCCGCGTAGTTGCATTCTTTAGGTGGTTCTGTCGCTCGAGCGAACCTGAGTTTGAAGTTTTTCTTTCATTTTTGTGTTTTAACCTTAGAACGCATTTGGAATCGAGTGAAAAGAAACATTTTGGTTTAAAGACTTACTCGTGGGGGCGTCTGGTCTGGGTGGCTCGGTCTCTTAAGCCTCCGACTCTTGGTTTCCGCTCAGGTCATGATCTTGTGGTTCGTGGGATCGAGCCCCACTTTGGGCTCTGTGCTGACAGCATGGAGCCGGCTTGGGACCCTCTCTCTCTCGCTCTCTCTCTCTCTCTCTTTCTGCCCCTCCCCATTCACTCTCACTCTTGCTCTAAAATAAATAAAGTTAAAAAGAAAACAACTTGTAAAGTTGACTCGCAAACATGGTCTTTGGGTCCGAGTAGCTGAGTTTTGGGTTTTATCGCTCAGCTTTTTTTGATCTTTGGCTTTGGAGCTTTGTGAGTCCCTGGTTCCCATACGCTCCCACCGAAGTGACCGCTCCGTGGTTATTCTGCCCTCCGGCCCCACCACCCACCCTGCCCGCTTCACAAGCAAAGCCCTGGGTGCCTGGCGCTTCAAGGCCTCATTCACTCAGTGCTGGGACTGTTTTCTGCTTCACTTGCAGATTTGTTTTCTACCCTAAACTTTTGTTCTAACGGTCAGTAATCTTTTACAGCTCGACACGTAACAGGTGTGCCCACTCCCCTTGGCCTTAGAAAATCACTTGACCGCAGGCCTGCTAGAGGCCGGCTGTGCGGACACCGTGTCCCGCCCCTTCCGCCTTCTTCCCCTCCCTCGACTCCCCGTGATGTGAGAATCCGCCCCCAACGTTAGGGTCACTCACAAGCGGGTTGCTGGCCCTGCTGCCCACTCCTTTGTTTTCTCGATGAGCACACTGCGGTGGGAACATCTGAGTTTGTCTAGAAATGTTCACGGCTCCGCCCAGCGTCTTGCTGTGGTGTCCAGAACAGTTGGGCTGTTGGTTCTACTCCCCGTCCTGCCTGGGCTGTGCTCCATCAGAGGTGGATGCCTGATGTCACTTGTCAGAACTGGCTCGGGAGTGAGCCCATAGACGTCGGGGGTGTGAGGGGGGCGGGGCCGGGTCTCGAGTGAGGGCATGGCTCTGCTCTGGAAAGCAGGCAGGCTTGCGTGCTAAACACAGTGAAAGCCGGTTGAGTAGAGAACCCCTCTCCCCCCTCACCCCCACCCCGCCGTGTGTCTGCACCTGGCAGTACGTTATAATTACCAAAGCGCCTGCGTGAATGGTTGCTGGGGAAAAAAAAAAAAAAAAAACCCAACTAACAAGCAAAAATTGGGACTTCCTGAATAATACGTATCATTGTGATATATTGAACTTGTAAGATAATATATGGCTTTTTATATTTTGTGCAATATGTATAACATGTATGTAATATAATTTTATATGTTATACACAATTACACGTTAATATGTCACATATGTAATACATTACATATAGTACATTATAATCCCTATTTTATGTAAATATAAAACATGTTGACCCTCGAACACCATAAGGGGCCCCGACTCCTTACATGGTTGAAAATCTGCATATGACTTTTGACTCCCCTGAACTTAACTCCTGCCAGCTGAATGTTGACCAGAAGACTTACGAGTAACATAAACAGTTGATTGACACATATTTTGTATATGTCATGTATTTTGTATTCATACAATACAGTGAGCTAGAGAAAAGAAATCATAAGGGAGAGAAAATGCATTTTTGGTACTGTCCTGTACTTACTGAGAATCATCCACGTATAAGTGGACATGCGTGGTTCAAAGCCACGTTCAGCGGCCAACTGTATACGGTCTCGTATGTTTTATATATTCTGTACGTATCTTTTTTCTTGTAAACTTTCCTTTTTGGCACTCTGACTCACGTCACTCATAAATTCTCGCTCTCTTGACCTTTTGTGTTTTGTGGGCACGTAGGCATGTTTTCTGCTCCCAGCCCAGAGCGGCGATGTCAGAAAGTTCAGTTTTCCTTTTTTATCTCAGTCTCTCAGGTGTCCCATAACCCGTTAGGAAACAGATGTCTAAGAATGCACCAGCAGCAGCCCTTCAGAAAGGTCGCTTGTAAGCACAAGTGTGCGTCAGGTCTTTGTGAATTTTTAAAAGGCATCTTAAGGAGAATAATGAACACGCTTCCGGCCATTTGTAGACACACAGAGCCTGGAAGAGGCTGTTTACACACCTCTCCCGTGTGCCCTGCGAGTCTTTGAAGAGGGAAGGGCGGAAGTCGGCGGGTGTGGCTGACTGCCGTTCTCTTTCTGGAAGGCTCTGACTTGGCTGCTGAAACGTCCCAGCTGTGCCTTGAGAGTCTGATGGTGGAGGTGATGGCCGCGGGAGGATTTGCGGGTAGAGGGTGTGTGACCCGAAGCCTCTTCCACCGTTGGATGCTGGCACCTTGAGTTTTCGCTGTTAAACCCTGTGGGCAGGGAAAAACTTTCTAGAAACCGTCATTAAGGTGAAGAACTGCCAGTTTTAGTGTCTCCTTCCTAGGAGATTTGTATTTCATCGGAAAAGAAGACGTCAGCTCTAAGAATAAAAGTCCTTTTTCTAGGTGGGTAAGTCCTACAGTTTGGTTCCAGTTATGGCTTTCGGAGGCTGTACCCGGTCTCTTGAGTGAATTTGAGACGAGCCTTTTTCTCCCAAAATGGCCCAGAGTGGGCGGCTCAGCCTTTATTCAGTTGCAAGGTCCTGACCCCGCTCCTGGTCTTGTCCCCAGGGAGGGCAGGGGAGGGCAGCTCACAACAGCCCTGCACGCTTCCGGTGTGACGGATGACAGAGCAGAGCCGAGCTAGGTGCTCGTGGTCACGTGGTCAAGGGCCCGGCAAGGTTCAAGGCCACTGGGCAGGCAGAGCTCTCATTGGTGACGCGGAGGTGCGTGTGTATTAAATCTCCAAAGACCGACGAAATCCTGTCTGTGTGCCACACGTCACCAGGTGGGATAGGGCAGAATCTTTAGGAAATATTTCTAATGGCAGGGATTTTCTCGTTGCTTGAAATAAATTGTTAGGAGAGGTAAAACACTTCACTAAATGCTGTGATTGAGGAAATCCGATTTACATGATCATGTCCCTGCACCCCTGGATTCTCACATCACCCCTTCTCTGCGGTCTCTGCCTCGGGTCGGTCCACTGCCTTGTGGAGCCGCCGTGCGACTGTGCCCCCAGCAGGTCGGCCAGGGTGCCGTCTGGGTCTTCTCCCTTTTGGGCTCACCCCGTATTCCTTCCGGGACCAAGCTGCTGTCGACTGCGCCTCCAGAGAGTGCCCCAGGCCCACCCGCTTCTCCCCTCCTGCTCGCTGTCCTCCTGGATCACCTGTTTCAGGACCGCCTGGCCGCTCCCTGCTCCCACAACTTATGAACCAGACTGTCAGGCCTGGAAATCTGCGTTTTAACCAGGCTGTTTGCGTTTTGAAGAAGTTCTAGGGGCATCTGGGTGGCTCATTCGGTTTAAGTGTCCAGCTTCAGCTCAAGTCATGATCTCACCATCCATGAGTTCGAGCCCCACGTCAGGCTCTGTGCTGACAGCTCGGAGCCTGGAACCTGCTTCAGATTCTGTGTCTCCCCCTCTCTGTCCCTCCCCTGCTCACACTCTATTTCTCTCTCAAAAACGAATAAACACCAAAAGAAAATTGAAGAAAAATAAAGAAGTTCTAGAAGTTTGAGAAGCACAGCCCAGTCGATAGGTCACTAGTCAGTTTTCAACAGGATCTGTATCCGGTGGCTCATTGGCTGACCTTTCCGGTCTCACCTGAGCATGAAGATGACGTTGGAAAACCTGTCCCTGCCCACCCTGCACCGTAAGAGAGATTGATTGTGGCTGAGGTTGGACAGAGCCAGGGACCTTACTCAGCGGAGCCGAGCCGACCAACAAGAGGCCTTGTTCCCGCCCGTCTGGGAACAATGGCCCTTTGACTGCAGCTGCCTCGGAAGGGAGCAGGGCAGGGTGTTGGTGTCCTGGGTCCTGCGGGAAGGGCCGTGCTGCTGGTGGGGCTCTGTCGCAGCCCAGCCGGGGCAGGACGGCCGGCCGTGCCCTTCGCCCTCACCTTCATAAGACTCGCCCTGTGCTCCCGCCCTCCCTGGACGCCCGGGATGCAGGGGGGAATGCGGGCCCTGAACGGAAGGGCGGGAGCAGGAACAGTGTGGAAAAAGTCAGTGTTGCCAAATGGGTGGAAGTTGGGCCGCTTGCATTAGGTCGTGTGATCAGCTTCCAGCAGGGGAGGCCCGACGTGCTGATGAGACAGCCTTTCCTAGCACGCCGTGGTCCTGCGCTGGACCCCCGAGAAGTTGCCGGCCCCCCTGCCGTCCAGCTCGCTCTGTAGGTCCGGTTTTAGGTACTCACAGCTTGCCCCGCGCCGTCCCTTGTCCAGGCTTGTGTGGTCTCCTGCCACCTCCTGCGTGTTCACTCCGTCTCGCTGAGGACGGCAAGAGGCTCCCTGTGCGGGACGGTGTCACCCCTGCCCTGGTGTTCGGAAACCTGGGAGGACGTCTGTAGTTCTCGTGATGGCGACGGCGGCGGGGATGTTAGCATCCCGTGTTGTGAGCGTGTGGGATGCCGAGTGCCCCTAGGCTCGGGGACAGCCCCGCACACTGAAGGACCGTCCCCTGCGAGAACTTTGGAAGTGCTCTGGTCCAGTGCTTCCTTGAGAATGATACGTAATGAATCCCTGCGGCCTACTAGACACGGTGTGAGGCTGACCCTGAGCGGGGAAAGTAAACCCGTGGTTGAAGCCACCTTCCTGGGAGGCAGCTGTGCTCTGCGAGCGACTTGGCTGTTCTTCCGTGATCCTGCCGTGCAACTTCGCCTTCCTGATGGCACAGTGTAGACAGAGTTAGGACCTAGAATAATCCGGAGACACTGCTGTAAACAACGAAACATGCTGCTGCCTGCCGTCCCACAGAATAAACAGCCTGATGCTGAGTAGGTTCAGTGTAACATCACGGGAGGGTGGGGACCCGGGACCCAGTGTCTCAGCACTGACACCATCCCAGTGATGGTTCTCAGTACCAGGAGGGCTTGAGATTTGGAGTTCTGGAACCTTCTGGAGTTCCCTTGTGGCCCACAAAGCTGCTTCGGAGAAATGAAGGGTCGGACAAGATCAAGACAGTGTTCTGGAATACTTGCTGATTCAGATCAGTCATTCGGTTAGAGGTGTTGGAGAAGTGACAGATAAAAATTGAGGAACATACAGGGGTGAACAGGCAGGGTGACTTGAGGTCTGACTTTGAAGGACTCAGACGTCACACTAAGCCAGGGACCAACAAGGGGCGTTGATCCTGGAAAGGCATCCTTGGTGAACTAAGCATGTCCAGTAGACGATAGGATTTGACTATCTTAGGAACTAGGTAAGAATTAGTTTACCGGTAAGGGCAGCAGAAACGGGCCAGAAACTTGAGCCACAGAAGGTTGAGCGACAGGCAAACTGAAATGGCGTGGCTGTCTTCCTCACGAGGTCTCCTGTGGCTGTGCCCAAGCCACGTGCCCATCCTGGGACTGAACCCGCTCCTCTAGGAGTATTTTTGTAAGGAAATGTGTAGAGCTGCGTCCAGAGATTTAGCTCTGAGGATGCTTAGCGAATCAACATTGTTTGAACGTTGGAAGCGACCCACATGGCCCCCAAAGGGGGTTGGATAAATAGGTCAGAATTCCTCTCTGTGGTGGAATGTGGTGTAACCATGACAACGATGTTGAAGAAGAGTATTGACGTGGTGGGACGATGTGTATGGAGAATAGCCTGTGCTAGAACATACAGGAACATATGTAACATTTTAGTAAAGAAACCGTGTAAACCTGGAGGGAAAATCCTGGAAAGGCATTAGTCAGAATGTGCACCTGGATCGTGGATGGTCTACAAGTAGCAAAACTCAAGGTACCTGGAACTCTTTCTCAGGGCCGTGAACACGTATAGTTATTTTTGCAATTAAAACAGTTTGATACAGTAAATAAAAACATGATCTCGTGTATAAACTTTTACCCAAATATTTCAATACTTAGTCATTTTTTTAAACAGACACTATGAGATAGTTTTGATTTAAAAAAAATTTTTTTTTAATGTTTATTTTTGAGAGGGAGAGAGAGGGGCAGAGCACGAATGGTGCAGCAGCGGAGAGAGAAGAAGACACAGAATCTGAAGCAGGCTCCAGGCTCCGAGCTGTCAGCACAGAGCCCAACGCAGGGCTCGAACTCATGAACCTCGACATCATGACCTGAGCTGAAGTCGGACGCTTAACCGACTGAGTCCCCCAGGTACCCCTATACTCAATCAATTTTAAGTCAAATATTCCTGGTATTTCAATTCTAAGAAGTTAGAAGTTCACGTCTTATTCTGGATTAGTTGATCTTAGGCACAAGGAAATGAGGGCTCTGATTACCAGGAATAAATGTGGGTCGGGGAGGGCTCGAGCCTGTCAACCTCAATATAGCCAGGTCTAATACATTAATACTAAAATCCTAACTTCAGTTGCCTACTTGTTCCCTGCTGAGACATTCTATACCCGTGTCTCGCCCTGGCCGGTGAACACCCACTGAGCCTCGGCTCGCCTCCCTTGCCCAGAAAGCGGCTGAATCAGAGGTTAGAGAGTCTCAGGGTACAGCACCGACTCTCCGATGAGTCAGGTTTCCGGCCGCAGACCTCGTCCACGGTGGGCTTCTGATTTGCAAAGGCGAGACCACAGAGCGGTATCAGTGACTCAGCCCATTAAGAACGTAGGTCTTGTTTTAAGCAAATACTTTGCAAGACCGTTTCTTAGAAGAAACCCTGCGGGACATTATTCTCAAGAGAAGGCTTAGTGGCGTTCGCAGGGACGGTGGAGGGACAGACAGGTTTGCACACGCACCAGCCTCTGGGCCCCCCCTCCCCCCATCTCACATTTAGTATGGCGAGGCTCCAGAAGCCGTGCCTGAAAGACAGCTTTTGGGTTTGGTAACCCAAACCCTGAGTTGACTAAATTTAGTTAGCTATGGATTCTGTGTTTCACGGAAGGATGTTTTTACATGAGGGGAAGCTGCGTCCGCGTGGGTCCAGGAGGCTCCTTATTTGGAGGAGCCTCCTTCCAGCCTGACTCAGGGCTGGGGCTCCTGTGGGCGAGGCACTCTGAGAAACCTGGAATCTTCTCCAGCCACGTGGGGGCATGCTCGTGGCTCTGGGAACATCGAAGTGAAGCTTGAGTTGACAGAGAAATAAGGGGTGCCCATCTGGGTTGGCGAGACGCACCCCGGGAAGATGCACGTAGTCCAAGATTCTGGTTTTGTTTTAAGAAAAATCTCAAATGACAAAGGTTGGCAGGAAATGCAGACTGATGTCAGTGCCTGTCCCCTTCTGTTTCCCTTTCTTGAACGTATATCACTATATGGAACCTCCTCCCCCAGAATTTTTTTAACAAAACGGTGGGTTTTTCAGGATTTCCAAGCTATTTCAACTCTGGGGAAGAGCCGGGTGGCTGCTGACAGAGTCAGCGTGCAGGGTCAGGGCCCCTGGCCCCCGTCCTGGACTCGGCTTCCTGAGCTGGCTTCCTGAGCTGGAGGGACGGCTTCGGGGGGCAGGGGGCTGGTGAGCCAGCGCCGGTCCCCGCGGCCCCGGGGGACACTGACTCATCCTGTGCCCAGCTGTGCCGCAGGTGCGTTCGGGCCCCGAGCTGATGCCTGCGGGGCCACCCTCCGTGGCTGTTGCTGTTCCGTTGGGGCCGAGGTCTGGGCCATTAAGACTTGTGGCTTCTTGGGCTCCATCGTAGGGCCCTGCTCTTGGGGGACCAGGGATGTAGAAAGATAATGTAGGGAAGAGGTATTTTCAGTAAAAGTTGTTCAGGCTTCTGCTAAAGAAGGCCGTCGACTTCTTTTTCTTTTTTTTTTTTTTTTTTTAATTATTTTTTTCAACGTTTTTCATTTATTTTTTGGGACAGAGAGAGACAGAGCATGAACGGGGGAGGGTCAGAGAGAGAGGGAGACACAGAATCGGAAACAGGCTCCAGGCTCCAAGCCATCAGCCCAGAGCCCGACGCGGGGCTCGAACTCACGGACCGCGAGATCGTGACCTGGCTGAAGTCGGACGCTTAACCGACTGCGCCACCCAGGCGCCCCGAAGGCCGTCGACTTCTTAGGCTTTCTCAGCATTAACCACTGAGATGTGTCCGTGACGAGGGTGGGAGGCCCACAGAAGAGCATGTGAGGATAACTTGGGCTGCGCGGGTGTCCTGGACGGGATCAGTGGCTTCCGGGATGCGCCTCAGAGGAAACCAGGCCTCCCCCCTGGGGGGGGGGCCCCAACCCCCTCCCAGGCTGGTCGCACAGCTTCAGGCTCCCTCCCTCCTTCTCTGCAGTCCCCACCTTGAGGCCTGGACACTCTGTCAAGCCTTCCGTTGGTGCTGGTGGAAGGAAGTGCCCCAGAATAGGGTTTTATCCAGGGAAGAAAAAGTTAAACTTAGGTCTGAATTCAGCACGAACATTTCCACCAGATGAGACCCATTTGCAAAAGCAACAGAAAGAAGAATATTCTTGAAAAATAAAGTTTTAATTCCTCTTTTTTTAAGCGTTTGTTTTTGAGAGGGAGAGTGTGAAGGAGGGAGGGGCAAAGAGAGAGGGAGACAGAGGATACGATGCGGGGCTCGAACTCACGAACCTCGAGATCACGACCCGAGCGGAAGCCGGACGCTTAGCCGAGGGAGCCACCCAGGCGCCCCAAATAAAGTGTTAATTGAAATGTGTCCCCCCCCCCCCCCACCAAAGATCCCAGTCCAACCAAGTGGAGCCCATCCCCCACCCACGAGGGAGTTCCGGGCGAGGCTCTGAACTTGAGGGCGCTTCTTCATCCCTCCGGCAAGTCTCACTGGTGTGAGTCTGGTCCCAAGTGAGGGTCAGAGGGAAGCGATACTTTGTCACCATCAGCCTTTCCGTTTTCTGCCTGACGGGAATGCTTAGAACCTCCCGTCACCGCTCGGCCGGCAGGAACCTTAGCGAGGGGCATCTGGTTTTGAAGATGCGGATGGGGGGGGGGTGCCGAGAGCGGGTGCAGGGTCCGCCGCGGGTGCTGGTGTCACGGCGTGGGTACACTCACGCAGAGTCCCAGGGAGCCCCCTCTTCCGGCACGCCCACACGCACAGCGGTGCAGGGGTGGAGAGGAGCGGGGAATGACATGCCAGGTGGCCTTCTTCCAGCAGACGGGACAGAGCCTCCCCCAGGGTGCCGGTTTCGGCTGCGGCGCCCCACACAGGCACCCCTTCCGGACTGAGGAACAGCCAGGGCACGGGCAAAAAAGACGGGGTGCTTTTTAAGATGATATTGTTTGTCGTGGCGGGTCTGGCTCGCTGGGCAGCGTCTGCGCCCCTGTGAGCTGGAGGCCGTCCCGGTCGCTGTGGACACAGGCGTGAGCAGGGAAGGCGCAGACACCCCACTGCCGTTTCGCCAGCTTACGTGGCTTGTTTTGCCAGGGCCTTGCGCGTGCGTGTGCGCGTGTGTGCCTTGTGCGTGTGTGCACGCGCTCCTTGTAAGGATACTTTCGTGTTCTGCTTTCCTCATGTCGTATTCTATCTCCGTGATTCCTGCGGGGAGGTATTTCCTAAGGGCTGCGCGCTCTTCGCCCATGTGGCTATTTCCCGTTCCTAAAATCGTTTCCCTGTTGTTGATGTGTTAGGGACTTGTGCATTTCGTAGTGGTGAAGACAGTGAGGAACGTCCATGTGTCATGCTTTATCCCGATGTCTAATTATTTCCTTGAGGTCGATCTGAACTGGATCTGGACCCGGTGGCAGACACATTTTAAGGCTCTTGACATGTGGTGGTGACATGACTCCCTGTGGGGGAAGCGTTCCTTTTTACTGGATCCTCCTTAGGGCTGAGTACTTTTGTGTAAGGGCTGGTTTAAAAGGAAAATTTCACATTGGTTCCATTTACGTTCTTTTAGTACCGGTGACACTGAGTTGGTGGTGTCCCTTTGGCAGGCCATTGTTAGCATGCCCGGTGCTTTGTTTTAAGTTTTTAGTTATGCAAATGACCCATGAGTCCATCCCATGAAAGATTTAAATACCACAGACAAAGTCCCCATGGACCATGGTCTCCCCCATACCCTTGCCGGCCCCACTTAACGGTTGGAGGTCTTTGGAGACCTTTTACTATGTGTGTGCACATGTGTGTAGATAGATAGATGGGTACTTAGTAGAGTAGCGTTTTAAAAACTAATATTTTAAATATGTAGAGGGTGCAGTTTGTGGTTTTAAATGTTTTTAATTCATCACGGAAGTCTTTTTTTAATTAAATTAATTGATTTTGAGAGAGAGAGAGAGAGCATGAGCAGGGGAGGGGCAGAGAGAGAGGGGGAGAGAGAGAGAGAGAGAGAGAGAGAGAGAGAACCAGGGTTCACCCAACGCGGGACTTGAACCCACGAACCGTGAGATCATGACCTGAGCTGAAGTCAGATGCTTAACCGACTGAGCCGCCCAGGCGCCCCCGGTTCCATCACAGTTTTAAAAAGAATGTTAAGCCTAAAGTGGAATAAAAGGATTTCTTGGAGGAAATTCTCTCTACTTAGTTTTTACCGTCTTACCTTGTCAAAGATCCCAGTGTGATTCTAATATTTGCCGAATGTTTCTGTTCCTAGAATGTGACGCGGAGGCTCACTCGTCTCCTTACGACACCCTGTTTCCAGTGCAGGCGAGCCCCGTGTGTCTTTTCTGATGCCGCGGGTGCATCTGGGCCCCGGGCCGTTTATTGGTGGTGGATTGTGTGTTCACCAGCCGACTGGGAGCTCCTCAGACTCCCTGCCGAGCAGACCGTCCCAGCACCTCCCTCCTTGCTCGGGACCTCCCGACTGTACCCGGTGAGCAGAAGTTCTCAGTGACCCCTACGCGGAAGGAAATCAGTAATTGGTCCGTCCCACGGGCGGAGCAGGTGCAGAAACTCCGAACCTGAACAACGTAGCAGCAAGAACAGATGGACGGAGTTGTCTGAGGTTCAAGACATAAGGGCTGTCTTCCAGGGGATGAATTTCGGGGAGAGTTGAGGAGGCCACCTGTAAACCAAAGCTGTAGCGTTTTCAGGGCTTCATAGAATAATTCAAGGTGCTGCAGAGGTTAACTATGCATGCGAATGTGTAAACGATTCAGTCCCAAACCTGATTTTGGCCTCAGAATCTGGGTTGGAATCCTGGCTCCACCATCCACAGCTGGTTTCTTAACCTTTCCCTCTGACCCTCGTTGTCTTTATCTGTAAGATGTGGGGAATTGTGCCTGCCTTACCTCGCGGTCGCTAGGACCAAGCCGATGTCTGGCACATCGCAGGTGCTCAGTCAGTGGGGATGGGGGGCGGGGATTGTTACAGGTGCCTGGGACACCCTCAGAAGTTTCACTCAAGCCGTAGCTGGCAGTGTAAGGGAGCGAAGCGTCTTTTCCTTCTACACTGATTCCCATTCCAGGTTCTCAGCTGGGGCTCCTGTACCAAAAGACAGATTAACAGGAGAAAAACGGTGTTTTAACATGTGCACCTCACGTATACATGGGAGAATCCCAGGCAACGGTAACTCAAACAGGTGGCTAGAATTCGGGCTTACGTAGCATCTTCGGCTCAAAGCAAACTGTGGAGGCCGGGTGGTGGGGACGTGATCAGGAAAAGTACAGCAAACTAGGGGGAAGGTTGCTTCTCGGTCAGGAAGAGTCTTTCTCGACTCCTCTTTTCCTCTCTTCAGCCTTCTCTTCCTGGTACCGAGAGGAACGCCCTCGTGAATGGAGGTTTCTCTTGTGACTGTAAACTTCCCTCGCAAAGCGGTAGCTTCTCCCCTGTTGTCTGAGCTGCTTCCGTGTCTACCGGGTCTCAGAATAATTGGCTCACTGTGGCCCCTATGCCGAAGAGGCAGAAGTGGGGTGACCCTTTCTGGTCTTCCACAGTCCAGCAGCAGCACACAAGAGAAAGAAGTCAGATCTTTGGGCAGGGACGAGTGGATCCCAGCAGCTCCCTTGTGGGGCAGCTGGTGAGATAAGCACATCGGGAGCTTGGCAGCTCGCAGACCTAGTTTGAACGCCATTGCAGGGATTTGGGAAGGCCTGCCCTGTGCACGGCGTGGTGGCTGACCCTTACCCCTGCCTCAGTAGCCGTCCGGCTGATAGCCCCGTGGAAGTGGCATCTTGGGGATGCTGGTCTGCCAGACTCTTGTCCCATTTTTATTGAGCATCCCGCACTGAGTGCCTCCGGACGACCACAATGGCATTTCGTGCCATAGGCTTCTAAGTTTCTCTGTGACGACTGGGATTGGCTAGGGATACGAGGATAAGGGAGTTTATAAGGATAAGCAGGTACACAAAGCATGGCACTTTCCCCAAACAAACAGAATACCTTGTTACTATTAAGGGAACAAAAACCGAGAAAAGAGCTGAAGGTATAAACCAGTAGCCCGTGCACATGCCTTTTAGAATATGAAATCACGTCACGCGCACACTTCAGGGGCGGCTGTTCCCCTTCCGGGTAGGTGGGGGACCAGGGATGTTCGTTGATGAGTGACCGACGGGGTCCACGGGTGGCAGGGCTGACGTTCAACCCGCGCCTGCTGCAGCCAAGTGGGGTCGGGGCTCTCGGAGCAGTGGAATCGTTGTGGAGATTTTGGAACACCTGTCGTTTCAGTTATTTCTGGGATTTTGTGTCAAAGAGCACATTCAGATGGTTTTTCCTGGAAGGTCTTGTTTTGGGGACCAAGCCCTACAGCACAAGCAGTGTGTTCTCATCCTCTTACTTAATGCTTTTAAACTTGATGGAAGGAAAAGGCATTTTCCCCTGTATTACCAGTGCCTCCGTGAGCGCCATCTCGGAGACACACTTTAATGTTATGTTTGCAGCTTTTATTTAGCAAAGATGTAAGAAACCCCATGACAGTGTTTCTATGTGTATTGTACAAGCCGTTGTTTAAAAAACAAAACAGAGGATTCTGTTTCTCAGTTCTTAGGGGGAAAAGCCCTCTTCTGTTCTCCTTTGATCAGAGTTATGTGGCCTGCCCCATTTTCTGTTTAGCTCTTGGCCATCAGAGATTTCAAACTGGTAATATTCAAGCACAACAACAGCATGATCTTGTGGTTGGAAAATCAACTTCTTTTTAAAAAAATTTTTTTAATGTTTTTGTTTCAAAAAAATTTTTAAGACAGACAGAGCATGAGTGGGGAGGGGCGGAGAGAGAGGGAGACACAGACCCCGAAGCAGGCTCCAGGCTCCGAGCTGTCAGCAGAGAGCCCGACGTGGGGCTCGAACTCACGAGCTGTGAGATCATGACCCTAGCCAAAGCTGGACGGGGCACCAACTCACAAACCGCGAGATCATGACCTGAGTCGGGAGCTTAACCGACTGAGCCACCCAGGCTCCCCTCAACTTCTTTTTTTTAAATGTTGTGACTTTACATCTGTGCCTGTTCCTTCCAAGTGCACCTGCGTCCTGCTTGGATAACGGAGAGCACTGGAATACCTTAATAAATGAACATCTAATGAGAGCGTCATTCATTCCTTTGCCTTGTCTCTTGAAGACTTCTGGGCGGAGAATTACATGCAGTTTCAATCGGCCGGAAGGAGCCCGGGGGTCTCGAAGCAAACACCAGGCCTGGAGAATTGTGCCACGGCTCAGACTCCGTGCGGTGTTCCGCGGGGCAGGGTGGTGACCGAGGAGCTTGCTGGCTGTCTGAGGCACGGAGCGTGTCGATGGCCTGGGCCGCTGTTCACTTGCGAGAAAGGAATGAGCCTGGGCCTGGGCGAGCAAATGGCCCGGGGCCTGGGCAAGAGAGGGGCTGCGTCAGGGCCCCCCGCCCCGGTGCCCGGCTGCCCCTGCTTCTGCTCGGCTGAAAGCAGGCCTTGTGCTGCACGGCCGCGTGTCCAGTGAGGCCGTGAGTGGCCCCGCCTGGCCCCCCTCATCGGCTGCGTCCCCACAAGTCTGCCAGTGTGCCTCACACGTGATCCGTGTCTCCGAAAGGGCAGATTAGAAGACGTGTTGCAGGCCAGGAAGGATTTCAGGATATGGGCCGATAGCTTGGATGGTCAAAAAGGACAGGAGGCGTTTTTTTGTCCCCAAAGTGAGATATGTGTTTGTTTCCCGTGAACTCTGAAAAGCGATGGAGGGTCACACGTTTCCCTGTCACGTTTCTGAGAGCCGTGTGGCTCCGGAATGCAGCCACGCTCCCTGGGGCAGCCCCGCCCGCCCCTCCTCTGCAGGCCTGCGCGGTGCCGGGCGGGGACAGGCGGCCGCACCTTCTGGAGGCCTGTGGCACCCTCGTGTGGTACCGTGGACTCGGTGGTGGCCGAAGCGTGGACTCTCGTCTCAGGGGCGGGGTCCCTGTTGGGCAGTAGACTGTTGGAAGCACACTCGGGTCCTAGGATTTACATGGTGAACTCTCTTGCTGTCCTTTGTTTTCCGTGACCTCAGGTGACACATAGAAACCATCAGTAAGAAAGTGGAACAGTCATAGACGGGGCTGTTTGTCACGACGGTGCTCCGCTGTAAGTAAACTAGGAGAGTTGCTCTGGGTTCCCTTCTCCTTCCGCACCCACTGTCACCACACCCGTGCTTTGTGGTGCGCCCTTGACGTCACCAGCGTCCCAGCTCTGGAGCCCGTGGTGTGGACGTCCAGTCGCTTTGGGATAACCGTAGCTAGTTGCAAACGACCCCCCTCCGACCGTGTTCCAAGAGACATTTTGACTAAACTAGACGGCCGGATGACGTGTGTATGGAGCACGTCACTTTGATGGGGCGCGTCATGCCCTTCTGGCGGTCCGGGCGTCTCCAGAGCCCAGAGCGGGCCGTTGGCGTGAGACCTAGGCTGCGCCGCGTGTCGCCATGTGAAGTCCCAGTTGGCGTCGGGGAGGTGCTTTGCGGGACGGCCGTGTCTGACCCCGAGGTTATGTCCCTGCTCGCCTCACTGGGGACTCACTTTGAAGCAACAGTCTGTGCTTTTTATTGGTCGGGTGACGTGCGCCCCTCTCTGTACCCCTTAGCGGCTCAGAATCCTCACCCGCGGAGTCGGGGTCACTCGAGGAGCCTCCGAGTGGTTTTGAAGATTGAGGAGCCTCCGTAAAGGGCCTGTCACAGGACCAAGAGCAGAGCAGGCCCCCCGCACACGACAGCTACTCTCACTCTTAACCATTCCTCAGCGTTTGGAAACACACATTTGTAATTCTTAGTCGCGGGTTGTGCTTACTGATATTTTAATGAATCCTAAATGTGGTTTAAATCCCTCCGATCGCATTCTTCTTGGTCTCTAGACTGATGCCGTCTGCTTGTTGGTGTTTGCTCATCTGCCTGAGGACTGATGAGTCTTGATGGAAAACTCTCATGGCAGCTGCAATTATTTTTATTTATTTCTTTACTTGCCTATTTTTTAAGTTTTTAACTACGTCATCTCGATACCCGGTGTGGGGCTCGAACTCACAACCCTGAGGTCAGGACTCGTGTGCTCTCCTGACTGAGCCGGCCAGGCGCCCCCGTCTGTTTACCTATTATTTTTATTATTGTTTTATAGGTATAGTCTTGGGTGGTGGGCACTGGGACGAAGGTCTGTCCGTAAGTCACCTCATTTAATCCTGACAAGGACAATGCTGGTCAGGTCACTTGTCGATGGCCGCACTGGAGGTCTGTGTGATTGGGGCCCAGGGGCTCAGCCTGCCTCTTTCCCTCTGGCGTGTGCACAAGGGCCTTGTGGGCCGCCCCCAGTCCGGCCCCCTGTACTTAGATGCAGCGTTGTGTAGCTAAAGGGGATAATAAATACTACTTACGCTAAAGGGTCACTGTGGGGATTGAAAGAGTACACACTCTTTCACCCAGGGGCTCCTGGGTGGCTCAGTCTGTTGGACATCCGACTTCGGCTTAGGTCATGATCTCGAGGTCCGTGAGTTCAAGCCCCGCGTCGGGCTCTGTGCTGACAGCTCGGGGCCTGGAGCCTGCTTTGGATTCTGTGTCTCCCTCTCTCTCTGCCCTTCCCCCATTCATTGTCTCTCTCTCTCTCTCTCTCTCTCTCTCTCTCTCTCTCTCTCTCTCTCAGTAATAAATAAACATTAAATAAAAATTTTAAGGAAAGAGCACACACACACACACATGTGCACACACGTGTGTACTTGGTGCTTAGGATGGTGATTGGCCCATCTTGAGTACTCTGCAAGTGTGCGTGGCCAGTGACGAGATGTGGAGCATAGCTGTGGGCCCGCCCCAGTGTTCCACACGTGACAGATACTCTGGGAAGCTCTGTGGAGGGAGTGGCTGGTATGGGTGGGCTGAATGGCTGGACGCACGGCCGGTTTTCTTTTGTTGACATAAACCGTGTTGGCTCTTGTAGAATCAAGTGCTTGCTTCAATTCAGCGCAGGCTAAATATTGTGCGAGTAGCTTCTCGAATCCTTCCAGGAGACTCAACGAGGCAGGTGCTGCCCCATTTTATGGATACCGAGTGTTCGTGCATTTTAATGTAATCCCTGTAGTGAAGGAGTTGGACTTGAGAATGGGACACGGGGTGGGAATCCTACACCCTGGCAGAGCTGGGCTTCCCCCTCAGGTCTCTCTGGGTGACTTCGTTTTAGGGAAGCACGCAGTGAACAGCGTGTGGTCTGTATTACCACAGCTTCCTTGAGGCGGAATCGTGAACACCTGTCCTACTTGAACTCCAGTATGGGAGCCCCACGTATTGTTAGTTGAAGACCAGTCATGTGGTGGGTATGCAGACTCCATCTTCGTAGTTACAGATTCTTGCTTTTGGGAAAATCTTCATACGGAAGCCCAAATTCTCATCCTTCAGGTTAAGACCGTTTTTTCTCTCAGTCTGGTGGGAATGGAAGAATGGCCGTCCGTCGCTCTTAGCGGGCTAACGCTTAAAATGATGTCGAATGGTGGCATCTTCCCCGCTTCCTCGTCCCTAGGTTAAACTTTCCCTGTGGGTTTTGCACTTGGGTTAGGTGTCAGGGAGCTTTACACTTCTCCTTTGATCCTCCTCCATAAAAGAAAAATTTTTCCCCAGACGTGTAAGCCCTTAGATGTCTTTGACCCCGGCCGATATTTATGATGACAAAGTCAAGGTCTGCAGCACCAGGAAGGGTAGCCTGGTGAGGTGACGGGCTGTCCCAAAATGGTCATCCTTCCTGACTTACTCTTCGTGGGACTGTCCTCGGCGTTCCTGTTCACGCCTCCTCCCTTAGCGCAGGTCCATGTCTGAGGCCAGAAGTGGACCCGGGGTCAGTGACGTGGGGGCCCGATGGCGCACGACAGGACTTTTGCCTCCTCTCTAATCCTCGCTTGGGGGCCGTTTGTAGAGAAGAGCCTGTTGGTTCTACAGTGTGAGAAGTTCCTGAGAAGGGGGTTGATTTAATTATACAGAATTCCCGATTCTTCCCTGAGAGGTCCTGTTCGTCTTTGAGCCAACACGCCATTTTTTTTTGTCCCTAGTGAGACAACCTTCCCTACTTCCCCCACTGCTTTTAAACCTTTCTTGCTGAGCCATGTGTCTATGCTTGGTTTATAGAAATTGCTTGTGACCCCGTCTTGAGGAAATATTTCGGTCTTTGTTAGGACGTTAGTCTGTGAGCACCCTCATGGCGAGCTGTCCTCTCAGGAGTTCCGGGGACATTCTCCCATCTAGTGTCACGGGGTCACCCTCTCTTGTCATCGTGGGCCTTTCCCCAGAAACACCAGTCACACTGTTCGTTTCTCCATTACGTACGTTATTCGCTGCTGGTGACGGTGAGCCTCTGAGCTCTTCGGGTCTCCCACTTGCCAGCAGTGTGGCATTCGGGCCACTGCTGGGCCACCATGCATGTAGGTTCATCTGAGGAGGGACCGCTCGCAGTGTCCGCGTTGCGGACCTAGTGTGGGCACCCAGGGACGTGACGCATGTTAGGTGCCCAAAGCTTAGCACGTAGTAACCGCTCAGTACAAGTGGGCACAGGCGCCGTGAGAATAGTGAGTTCAGGGCACTAACCTGGCTTCGAGTGGGGATCTTGAAAAATTCCCCAAGGTTGTCTCAGGCCTCCTGAGAGGGAGGGAAGGGTGTCTCCGAAGGGGGATGTCTGTGGGGTGTCTGTGATGGGTGTAGGGCGTTGGGACATGCGGTGGAAAGCCAGGCAGGGCACAGGTGGTGGAGACCCCGGGGGCTCTGATCCCGCTCCTGGGGACTGGGGGTCGCAGAGAATTGGCACTTGATGGGGTGCTGGGCACCTCCTGACCGGAGGAGACAGAATGCAGATTTGAGAGTCGTGGCGGGATGGGGCTGCCTGGATGGTGCAAGGACAAGGGACGCCGGGGCGGGGCAGCGTGGAGCCAGGGAAAGGAGAGGGGCTCGCCAGGCTTTGGCGCGCATATTCGTTTTGAGAAAATGAGTTGGCCGGGCTGCGGTGTGGATTTCTAGTAAGGAGAACATCTGCTCGAGAAGTAGAGGGCGTCCCGCTTTCCCACCTGGCACGCTTTGGAGCGCTATGTGTGCACCTGCGTGCCCTGGGCACCGAACTCCTGGCTCGTGTGGGGAAGGGCCCGTCTCCATTTTCCCGTGACGGCAAGTCCTCTTTTCTCCGGTTGGTGCTGAAGATGCTACTCTTCCTTGCTGATTTCCTTTTGATGAACTTTGCATGTGGGGTTGCAGAGTTCTCTTTTATTTTGTCTCTCCAGCTAGGTTTTTCTCATGATCTGTTCACCCGTGGTTACAAGGGGGAACGTAAGTGTGTCAGAACGTGATTTCCGCCGAGAGGAGTCTCCTCCCCACCCCTGGGCACACACACGTAAACGAGGAAGATGAAGGGCAGTCTGGCGGTCTGGTGGTCTGGATGGTTTCCTTAGGCCACCAGAACAGGGGTCGTGCAGACCAGCGCACGTGCCTGTCCGAGTGAAGGGCGGCCGGCCATCTGAAGAGATGGTCACCTCCCAGATGGGATAGAGACACTTCTCCGTCATCTTGCTGACGAGATGCCCGACTGTCAGCCTCTCGGTTGCCTCGGCCTTGCAGGGAAAGTAAACATGTGCGCTTCTAAGAAACAGATTGTGGGAAGGATTAGAGTTTCTTCGAAATGTTTAAATAAAGAGCGTTTACTGTATGCTCAAAGTGTCTCGATTCTTCACCCTTCTGTAGAGCAGCCCGCGCTCCTGAAGCATCGCTGAACGTTGAGGCCGTAAAGAGGGAAAGGAGTGCTGGGTCCTGGAGCCTGGAAAAGCGGACCGCACAAGGCAGTTGTCACCCGCCACTGGACAGTGGCAGCCAGCCCTGTGGTCCCTGAGAGGAGCGAGGACCCCTGTTTCCCCTGGTGTCTACCTGAGCGCCCCCAATGGTGGTGCGGCCCTGGCACGGTGTGGGGGGCTTGCAGCGTCGGGGCTGCTGCTGAAGCTGGAATGTACACGGCCCGGCACTGGAGGGGGCGCCGTGGAGGCGCCCAGAGGCTGGGGTGTACCTTCGGGCAGGGTGAGACCCCGCAGAGAGCAGGCACCGCCAGGCGGGGAGCAGGTGGCCATACGAAGTACTTAGCACTGAGTCCCCGTGGACTTCTGCAGTACTGAGGGAAGTGGAGGGTTCTGGCCCGGCCGGGGTGGAGAGCCTCGCCGGGTGCCTTAGTGACTCTGGTGACACAGCAGGAAGACACAGATCCAGACGAGGAGCCACATGCAAGGGCTAAGGACGTGGCTCCAACGGACCCATCTCGGCCTGGCCCCCTGGGAGCCGGAGGGTCTGCCAGTAAGTCGGCTGCCCTCTGGGCCAACGTGATGACTTAGAAGCCCGCAGAGAGGCGGACGCGTGGCTCGTGTGGACTCGGGGAACGGTCAGTGCGAATGGTGCCTGCGCCCGCCTCGCCCGACGGGCCGGGACCCTGGGCAGCGGCTACAGGCAGAGCGGAGACAGGGCAGGCACAAGATGAGCCCAGGGCCCGCTCCTTTAGTGTCATAAAGTAAGGGAACGAAAGTGAAGAGTGTAAGAAAAAACGGGGAGGGCCACGCTGCGAAGAGGAAGGAGCTGAGATAGAGGGGTGCCCGGTGGCCGAGCGCCAGGACAGTCGCGTACGGTGGCAAGTTACAACCTGCGCGATAAAAAGGGTGGATTAGTATCGAAAACGAACTTCGTGTGTGCGCACCGACCACACGCGGACAAGCAGACGAGCAAGCAGCGTGGGCTGCTGAGTAACGGAGGGTCATGTGCAGGGCGCTGGGGTTGGAAGATGCAACGAGTTGCCGCCATTTTAGTGAAGTTCACACCAGGCCCGGGTCAGCCGCAGATGGAAACCCAGGGGCAGGTTTTGATGAGGGACAAGCTATTTCCATGGTCTTAGAGGATCTCCTCACTTACTAGTTTCAAGAGAAAAAATAATTTTTTACTGGAGAAATTGGGCCACACTCTGCCTGGGTGACCAGAATGAATAATGCCAAGGAGGGGCGGGTGGGCCTCGTGTGCCATCAGGTGCGACACCTGGAGGAGAAGGCATCACCTCTGTGGTTCCTGGCTGATCGTGCATGACCGGGATTGAATCACGGGGACATGGCCGACAAGTCCGTGTGGAAGCGCCTTGTTAATATGAAAGCTGTGGAGGACTCTATTCTCCCAAACTGTGAATGCCATAAAAGACAAAAGCAAGCCGTGTGTTTCAGAATAATGGCGGCTAAATGCTGTACTTGACCCTGGGCTGGATCCTGAACTGGAGGGAAAAGAAACGCCATAAAGCACCATTATGGGGTTAATGGAATATGGCGGTAGGTTAAGGTAGCATGTCCATATTTAAATTTGCTGAGAGCGATAACATTATGGTTTTATCGGACCATCCCCATTCTTAAGGAGATTCTGAAGCGTTTCGAGGTAAAGCGTCAAGATCATGGCACCTATCTCCAGGTGGCTCAGAGGAAACAGCGTTGAGTGAGCGTGTGAGTCTGTGGAGGGTGAGTGACGAGGGACACGGGAGAAACGTTAGCGGTAGGTGAATCTGACATAAAGCATACGTGGTGTTCTTTGTGCTGCTAACTATTCCAGAATTTTTCTATGAGCTTGAAATTATTTCCAAATAGAAAGTTAAAAAAGTGAAAAGCCCAGCAGGTATAGCCATCCATGACTTAAAAGAGAACTCGGGAACAAGATGCATGCATCTCTTAACTATGTTGGTGTGGATTTTCTACCTTTCGAGTTGTCCACGGGAAATAAGCATTGAATCCTATGGCAGTCACTCTGTCACCCAGTAGGCAAAGCCATTTCTGTGTCTGTTGGGTGAGAAAGCCTATGCAGTGCAAGGAGAAAGAATACTACGTTTGTCCCCGTCCCCCCCCCCCCCCCCAGCCGACTCTGCCCCTCCCCCATCCTATTATCTGGTGTCGCAGAAGAGGGTTGGAATGAGGAGTCATAGAGGTGGTTCAGGAACGGTCATGGGAGCATCAGTTGCTGCATTTAAAATAATACTTGTCGGGGCGCCTGGGTGGCCCAGTCGGTTAAGCGTCTGACGCTTGGTTTCAGCTCAGGTCATGACCTCACGGTTTATGGGATCAAGGCCCACGTTAGGCTCTGCTCTGACAGTGTGGAGCCTGCTTGGGATGCTCGCTCTCTCTCTCTCTCTCTCTCTCTCTCTCTCCCCCTCTCTCGCTCTCTGGCCTTCCCCACACTGTGCTTGCTCTCTCAAAATAAATAAACAAACTTAAAATAAGATAGAATAATATTTGCCAATTCTCAAAATCTTACGGCGCAAATGAGGAAATGCATGCAAAAGGTGTTTGTAAATAATATTTCTTCTAAAAACATTCAATTGCTCTTCATAGTTTTGGTTAAAGATGAGAAACGGCTTAGACTGGAGATTGGTGGAGGGTTTCCTTACTTTGGGTGGCCCCTTTTCCTTTTAAATGTCGAGATTGATGGCACAAGGGAGTTTCTTTCCCCAGCGGACCCTTCGGTTCCTTCTGGTCACCTCCTTTCTCATTTCCTGCCCTTATTGTTGCAGGCAGAGCTCCAGTGACTGGAGAGCTGTGGATCTTCTAGATTTCAGGATCAGTGAAGCCAGAGCATAGCAGAGGGTGTACGAAAGGTAGCACATAAGTCACTCAGCCTTCCATCCGCTTTCAAACATGTCACGGATCTGAAGTTCCCCACAGTTGTTCCTGCTTTGTCCTGAGATTGTATTTGTGGCTCGGGTGCTTGGAGGGGTCATCCGGGCCTTCGAGGTCCCCAGCTCGAAATCAGCCAGGGCAAGGCCAGCCTGGTTTGGGGAAGGAGGGAAAAAGGATCCGAGAGGTCAGCCCCCTCCTTGGCCCAGGAAAGCAGCACGGGCCAGGGTGGTGGAAATGTATGAAAGAGAGGGCGCGAGGATCGTAGACGGAAAATGGTGCTGTGAGACCTGAAGTCGTGTAATGATCGTAATGATCGAGGACATTGAAAAGGAAGAAGGGCCATCTGGCATAAGGAAAATCTCTACTTGAGTCTAAGCCATTTTTCACCTTTAACTAAAACTACCAATAGTTTAATTGTAGAGGAAATTATTCGAGGAAATTATTCCAGGGGCGGGGCGTGGAGGGCCTAGGGAGCGATTTGGGGCCAGGCCTTTTCCTGTATTCTGGAATTGGTTTCGATTGAGGCTCTTTATCCTGGAAGACTGTGCTTCCCTGGTGTGCCCTCTCCCATGGAGCTGGACAGCCTGGGGCAGCGCCACTCGGAGCGTCAGCCTGACGTGACCCGCGCACCATTTCTCTTGTTGAGAAGGTCTTTCCCAAGAGTGAGTGTCACCTGCACGGAACCACATGCTTCGTGTTGGTAGTTGATTTCCACTCTGGGACGTAATTACCACGTCTGTGCGTACCCGCAGAGAGTATATTGGTTAGTGTCGCTTGTTTTAAGGCTGGGTAAGAGCGCTCCGTTGCACGTAGCATTCCGCAAGCTGCATTTACTCAGTTGTGTTGTTAAGATTCTGTTGCTGCACGTGATGGTAGTAAATTATTTTTTATGGTCAAGTAAAATTTTTCTTGTAAGCATCCATCCCATTTTATCTGCTGCTCCATTTCCTTCCACAGTTTTGTGTTTTGCTGCCGTTCTAGGGGGTAGGAGATAGTATATCATTCTGGTCTTAATTTGCGTTTTCCTGGTCAGTAGTGAGGTTGGGCATCTTTCTTTCTAGTATCCTTTGGAGAACAGAGTTTGTGATGTTGATGTAGACAGAATTTTCAATCTTTTGTTGTATAGTTAATGTACTTTTGTTTCTGTTTCTGGTTTTGTTGTGTTGTTGTTGTTGTTTGAAATATAGTCTAATATGTGTTTGGTTCATTTGCATTGCTAATCTTTATTTATTGTTTTGGATTGAAGTTTTTGTTGATTTGCATTCTCATTCAATGGTTTTTTTCTCTGCTGGTTTGGGACGCATCATGTTCCCGTTCTTCTGTGATTTCCCTGGAAGTACATCGCGCATGTATTACAGTTTTGGAGCCGATCAGCGGTTAAGGTGTTTTCATCTCCTCTCAGAACGGCACAAAACTCGTAGGACACCTAGAAAAGAGTGTCTTCTGTTCTCATGCGTTCCTTTCCATATTAGAGTTCTGCATTTCACCATACACATCAGACCGTGGTTGCCGTTTGGAGATGATATTTAACTTTCTCTGTCTCCCATGTCTTGCTTCCCTTCCCTTCTTCCATCCTGTTCCTTTCCTCAGGGGAGCTACACCTTCTTCAGCGCTGTCTTCCCTTAGGATCACTCCGCGG
Organism: Panthera pardus; assembly: GCF_024362965.1. NCBI lineage: Eukaryota > Metazoa > Chordata > Mammalia > Carnivora > Felidae > Panthera > Panthera pardus. The sequence goes on from NW_026526788.1 coordinate 12,628,963, forward strand.
CAGCGTCTCTCGACTTTGGGCTGTGTGACAGTGTGTTTCCTTCACTCGCCCAAGTCTCGGCTGACGGTTGTGGCCTCACAGCTTTGTGAACCTGCCGCCCGTCGTCCCAAGGCTTTCATCGTTACTGTTAGGAGATCTGCTGTTCATCTTCCACCTGCCATTCTTTGGTGAATGACTTGGCCTATTTCGAGATCATTTATTCGTCTCTGGGCCTTGTGGTTTCCCTGCAGTGTGTTTGTGTGCAGCTTTCTGGCTTTTATCTTCTTGGTGTTTGCTCTGGGTCCCGTATGTGGATTCATGCCACTTGTTGGCTCTGAGAATTTCCCAGCTATTAATGCCCTGAATACGGTTTCTCCCCCGCTCTCTCTGTTTGCTCCTTCTGGTTTTGATAAGTAGACGTTAGAGCTGCTCTTTTTATTCTTCGTGTCTTTTAATTCGTAATTGGTATTTTCTTCCTTGTCCTTTTCTGTTTGATGCTAGTTAATTTCTTAAGATTTAGCTTCCAGTACAGTAATTTTCTCTTCAACTGTGTTGAATCTTTTATTTAACCCAGCCTTTGAGTTTTTAATTTCAGTGATTATATTTCTTCATTTTTAAAAGCTCCATTTCTGCTTCAGATCTGCCTGAATATATTTTGATGGTCTCTTTTTTGCTGGCTCATTTTTTTTATTACTCCATTTTTCCTGTCTTTAAACAACACCAAGCAGAGTTGTTTCATATTCTGCATTTGATAATGCCAGTATCTGAAGTCTTTGATAGTGTAACTCTGTGGCTTGTTGTCTAGTCCATGGTGAGTTTTGTGTGCTAATATCTGTTGGGCAATTATATGTCAGAATCCTGAGGTCTTACTTCCTGAAACTTGAGTTTGTCTGTCCTAGGAGCCAGGAGGGTGCTACAGAGTCAGGATCACTTTTGTTCCCTTTGGGAATCCCGGTTCCAGGTTGGGTTGTCCCACTCTGCGGAAAGCTGAGGGTCCAGATGCCCCATCCCGTTCCTGGCATTCACGTGGCCTCTAGGGTCGCTCCTCCTCTCTTCTTTGCTCAGGTTTCTGTGCACCATCCCTGCCATATCTCCCTGGTATTTGTTTCTCTACCTGGAGCTGGCCAGTGTATTAAAAAGTATTCTTAGGGGCGCCAGGGTGGCTCAGTCGGCTGGGTGTCCGACCCTTGGTTTTGGCTCAGGTCATGATCTCGTGGTTTGTGGGTTTGAGCCCCACGTCGGGTTCCGTGCTGGTAGAGCGGAGCCTGTTTGGGATTCTATCTCTCCCTCTCTCTCTGCCATTCCCTGCCCCCCTCAAAAGTAAATAAATAAACTTTAAAAAGTATTCTTTAAAATAATCTAAGCACCCGGGTGGCTCAGTCAGTTAAGCGTCAGACTTCAGCTCAGGTCATGATCTCACGGTTTGGGAGTTTGAGCCCATCTTCAGGCTCTCTGCCGTCAGCTCAGAACCTGCTTCAGAGCCTCTGTTCCCCTCTCTCTCTGCCCCTCCCCTGCTTGCATTCTCTCTCTCTCTCTCTCTCTCTCTCTCTCTCTCTCTCTCTCTCTCTCAAAAATAGACATTAAAAAGGTATTTATCCAGAATCTAATTATAGCATAGCAGAAGGGCCCTACAAACACCTAGCCCACCATAATTTCTAAATTTGCAGTACCCAAGTGATATTTTAAAATTCATGTTCTATATGTGCCCTTTACCAATTTTCTTAGACAGTTAGAACTTTACCTGGTATATGATTTTATTTCACCCACAGCTGGGAAAAGAACACAGTAGCAATCTTCTTGAAAGCTTGCTAAATTGTATCTATATTCATATCACGTACTATGTCCTTAAACTTGTGCCTGTTTTTTTTTTTTTTTTTAGTTAATCTACTAATTCTAATTAATCTACTAATATTTACTTCCTGAGAAAGTCAAATCACTACTTTTGGAATAACTCGTAAGTATTGTCAGTACTCCTTGATTCTGCTCTATTTTTCTGTTTATCCGGAATCCTAGGTATAAAAGATTTAGCTGTTGATCTCTGCCTGTGGATGCCTTCCTTCCTCAGGCGGCGTGCAGAACACATGTGTTTACTGTTGTGAGTTAGAGGCATCCGGTCCACAAACTGCCTGTCCCTATGTTGTACATCCCCTTTAATAGGCCTAGAAACAGCATGAAGTTTTTGTTTTTGTTTTTGTTTTTTTAATTTTTTGGTTTTTTTAATGTTTAGTTCTGGGAGAGAGACAGAGCACAAGCAGGGGAGGGGCAGAGAGAGAGGGAGACACAGAATCCGAGGCAGGCTCCAGGCTCCAAGCTGTCAGCACAGAGCCTGACGTGGGGCTCGAACCCACGAACTGTGAGATCATGACCTGAGCCGAAGTCGGGCACCCAACCGACTGAGCCAACCCAGGCACCCCCAGCATGAAGTTTTTGATCTATGAGATGTTAAGTTGCCTTGGGCTTTGGCACATGAAAACATGTTTTATTTCAAAACAGATGGTAAGTGATGTTCATCACAAAGATAGCTTTGTGATGAACGTGATATGTGAGGCGTGTCTAGTGTGCAGAATCTTTATGCTTCATAGGTTACGACAGGACTTTTGCAGCGCTAATGTAATCATAGAAAAGGCAGGCACAGAAAACCTTCCCAGGAAATGCGGAGCTCTGTGGCTAGAGAGTCTCTGAAGGATTGCCTGTTGCCGGCTCCCTACTTTCACTTGGAAAATAGACGCATCTGATCATCCTGTGGCTTCTCCTCCCTTGGACAGCAGTTACTTCTTCTGTCTCCTCATGTCGTGGGTTACGGTTGGCTGTCTGCTCACGCACTGCTGATGGTTTTCGCTTTCCAAATGGTTTGGTTAGCCGAGCACTCCAGAAGCTTCTCTGGGGAGCCAGGAAGGAGGTGAAGAAGAACTGGAGAAGCTTGCTTCCCGGGGAAGCCCTGGCCAGCCTCCCAGGCCGGGGAGCTGCTGTCCTGGAGCACACACTGCCTGAGCAGCCGTCCCCCAGCTCTGTTGTTCCTGTGCCCCGTCAGTCGTTTCGTAAAGCAGTAACTGGCCCTTCAAGCTACCCCCTTCTCTTCTTTTTCTGCAAATAAGTGTCCCTTTGCAGGCCGAGATTTGGATCATTAACATGATTTTTTTTTAAATGGTTTTCATGTTTATTTATTTTTGAGAGAGAGAGAGAGCACAAGATGGGGAGGGGCAGAGAGAGAGGAAGACAGAGAATCCGAAGCAGGCTCCAGGCTCTGAGCTGTCAGCATAGAGCCGGACGCAGGGCTCAAACCTGCAAACTGCGAGATCGTGATCTGAGCCAAAGTGGGACATTCAACTGACTGAGCCACCCAGGCACCGCTCGTCAGCATAAGTTTAACATACTTCACTCGAATGCAGTTTCTTGCTGCAAAGTCGTGATTCTGGTCCTGTCAAAATGATGCTGACAGACAGCCCAAGCAGGCGGGCTTTCTCATGTCCCTTATAGTTAGGGTGTTAAAGACGGGGCTTGGCAGCCATTATCAAGACGAGTGACCGTAGGTCTGAGTCTGGTCAGCAGGCCCCGTTGGGTTTGCTGCATGTGCCCTGGGTCTCCTGACCTCGGTCCTGACTGAGCTTCTCTCGTCCAGGAATGGCTGGCTTCTCGTCTCTCTGACTCAGCACCAGGACACTGGCCATTTGTAACATTTTCCTCCTTTCCCACATGAGGTAGTGAACGTGTCTGTTTCTAAATACGGTTTTGAAAAGCAGGATTATTTTAAGTACCTCCTTCTCTAACTTGTGCTCTCTCCTGCTCAGCAGATTCACACCTGAGTGCTTGTTAGCAGACCCTTTGTTTGATGCCTACGGAAATGCCCACAGAATAATTTTCATTTGCCTTTTTCTCAGTCAGGGTGTTCAGGGGTTGGCAGTATGACATAGTGGGAACTGTACCGGGTTCATCGGTAGCTAGACAACCTGAGTTCAGGGTGAAGTTCTCTTCACGGTCTGTACGACTGGTTAATCACGTAGCTCTTCTGGGTTTTATTTTCCTACCTAATAATTAGTCTGTTCACATGCTAGAGCAGTAGTTCCCAAAAGTTTTGCTCTTAAGAAATCCTTTCTTATCTTAAATATTATTGAGGACCCCACAGAGCTCTGCTTGTGTGGGTTTATATCTAGCATTTTTTTCTTTTTACATTTGTTTATTTTTGAGAGACAGGGAGACAGAGCATACGTGGGGAGGGGCAGAGAGAGAGGGAGACACAGAATCCAAAGCAGGCTCCAGGCTCCGAGCTGTCAGCACAGAGCCTGACACGGGGCTCGAACCCACTAACGGCGAGATCATGACCTGAGCCGAAGTCGGACACCTAGCCGACTGAGCCACCCCTATATCTAGCATTTTACAGTTGGCAGAAAGATGGCCCCCAAAGATGTCCCCATCCTAATACCGAGAACTCGTGACCTTATCACACTATATGGCAAAAGAGACTGCCGGTATGGTTAAGATCGGGATCTTGAGATGAGGGTCTTGGGGATTATCCAGTGGGCCCTGTGCAATCACAGCGGTCCTTACAAGAAGGCAACAGGAGGGTGAGAGCCAGAGAAGGAATTACGAGATGACAGGAGAGATGGAAATGATGTCCTTGCTAGAAGGGAGGGGCGCAGGCGGCCTCCAGAAAAGGCCAGGCACACGTTGTCCCCCCTAGCGCTTCAGAAGGAGCTCAGCCCTGCCATACCTTCACTCTGACCCCCACACGACTGACTCAGTTTTAGACTCGTGACCTCCAGAACTGTAAATTTATCTGTGGTATTTTAAGCCACCATGAAATCAGTTTAAATTTAAGTTTAAAATATTTACATTTTATTGTCACTATGAAAATAGTTTTGGCCTCACGGATTACTTACAAGGGTGCGGATCTCCCAAGGACCCCCAGACCCACCCTGGGGTCTGCCACGTTAGAATGCAGCCCCCTGGCCACAGCCAGCTGCACGAGACTGGCATTCGAATGCTGGAATCCAGTTAACCAAGTGGGGGTTCTGTTATGAAGTAAGAAAGGGCGAATGGTCTCAAGGGGCACATAGCGTTCAGATTCTTATTATGTCAGAGTCTGATGCACGTGGTAGGTAGTCTCCGGAACGTTGGTTTCCCTTCTCCTTGCCAGGAAAAACGGGCATTTCGCTTGGACGGCGTCGCTTAGAAATACCTGTGACGGAACACGATGGGATGTAGGCAGAGGCCATGTCCCTGAATTGCCATGAATCGCATTTTTAGCATTTGTCGAGAAATTATGTAAGGTATCTTTTGTGTGGTGCTCACAGGCGATGTCTTTCTGATGTTTGGGTCTTTGGAACTTAACAATAAGCTTCCTTTCCTTGGGTAGGAGGGAAGATGGAATTGAGATGAGATTCAGACCGGCTTTGATTCCTAGTTGCCCTTTGTGGGTTTGAATATACAGCGGGCGTGACATTCCCTCCGGGTCACTTTGTCCACACTCCCTGCTGATCCGGGGCAGCACCCCGTGGCTGAAGAATGACCTAGGTCCAGTTTGCGATGTGAGAGAGCACTTAGGAATATTCGTGCTAAGAAGCTTATATTTATAAAAGATGGGTATAGGGACACCTGGGGGGCTCAGTCAGTTGAGCGTCTGACTCTTGATTTCGGCCCAGGTCATGATGCCAGGGTCGTGGGATCGAGCTCCGTGGCAGGCTCTGCGCTGAGTGTGGAGCCTGCTTGGGATTCTCTCTCTCTGCCCTTCCCCCGCTCACGTGCTCGCTTGCTCTCTCTCTTAAAAAAAATGTATATAAATGCAGTAGAACAGTTGGGGCTTACGTGGCTTAGTTTTGAGCTTAATATGGCTCACTATCAATGTCAGGGATTGATGACTGTGTTTAATGCATTCTTAGAGCTATCCTCTTTAAATCAATTCTGGTAAAACGTTGTGGCTGAGTGACAGCCTGGGAGACACTTTAACATCGTAACGTATAGTCCTGAACCAAAATTCCGGCCCGACGGTGGGAGCAGCTCCTGTGTCTTCCACACCTTCGTGTCTGGCCCCCAAACGAACCGGCTGGGAAGGGGAGTTTCGGGCTGGGGGTGGTGGAGAGGCAGCGCGGGAGGTCACTTTACGGCCCGGAGCACCTGTCGGGGGCAGGAGCACTTGTTTGGGAGCCGTACCAGCAGGGGTGCTTCGGGGGCCAGAGGGTCACGTCAGTGCCGACCTTTCTGCACTGGAGCCAAGAAGGGTGCTTTTACTTGCTTGCTGTGTCTCCCGGAGGCCGCTGAAAACCACCTGGCACTTGCTGGTTTCTGCTCTGCCTCGTGGCAGACCATGTTACCAGCACGTGGGGTCCTTCTCGGTGGAGCCCTTGGTGAAAACAGAGGGGGCGAGAGCGCTTTGGCTGGATTTGAACTTGCTGGACCCGAGACCGGCAGGCACCTTGCATCGGGTGGCTTGGTGTTTTTAGTGACCAGCATCGCGATGGTAGCATTTGTCACCCGTATGTGTGCACGACAGGAAAAGTGTAAGTGAAACCAGTGGAAGAGTGTCCCTGTTGGTGTCGGAACATGTTTGAGACCGTTATTCCCCGGGGGCGCTCTGCTCCCCGCCAGCCGTCTTCCACAAGGGTTTGACTGGCTCTTCCAGAAGCAAAGTGTGTCCTCCCCTCTTCCTTTCAGGGAGTCAACGGCCGTGACCACCGTCACCCTGGCCTGCTGATCGGTGGCGAGGGTCAACAAGGTGCGGGTTAAGAGAAAGCCGTGGTCAAAAGCCATGTGGTATTTTATTGCAACAGCTTGTGGTTTTGAAAACAAGGGCTGGAGTACTTTTCTGATACTTTCAAGTAATTGCAATACAATTATGATTGCAACACAATTCGCATTTCGGTTTGGGAGTCTCTACATTAATCAGGAAACGTGAACAAGGTCTATGTGTCAGACGCCGGACCGGTTCAAGGCCAAGAGCGGGGTCTTAGTCTCTCCCCAGCGGTTCAGCGGGCTTGGGGGGGCTGCCCTAGGAGCTGGCCTGGGCGCTGGGTCAGGGTGGTGGCCAGCCTTCACACCACGGTCCTCGCTGCCCGCACAGGGGGCTCCCGGGCTGCTTTGGGAACAGTATGTGACGGTGGTTGAGGAAAGGTTAGGGTCTGTCTGGAAGGAGGCAGAGGAATGGTCAGCGAGTGAGCTGTTTTCTGTCTCTCATCTCTTATGATCTCCTAGCCCGGCGTCCACGGCCTCTGTGGCGAGGGCTTGCTTCTTTTTGGACTCCCGGTCAAACGTCCTCAGAAACGAAGTCGTGGACACGGTGCCTGACCCCCGCCTCCCCCCCGATTCTAGCTGCGGTTTTCCCGGCAGGTGCCAGGCTGGTCCAGTGCCAAGCTCTCCTTCTGCCCTCTGTCCTGACCCCGTCCTCAGACCAGCCGGCATCCTGCTGCTATATTTAGCTCCTGTGCAGTGGGGTTCTGGAAGTCGACCAGCCGCCTCACGCCTCGGATCGGTCTTTCCGGTGAGACCCCGCTGTGTCGGTCCAGGCGCCCAGATCCCGCCCGTGCGCACCGTCCTCTGAGAGCTGTGCCTTAAATATTCACACAGCGTTTACTGACCACCTACTGTGTGCAGAGAGCTGGGGTGCAGACACTGGGAGGTGCGGACAAGAATCAGACCGTTGGGGCTCTTGGCATAGAAGCGGGGGCGAAACGCGGGATCCCAGCATTAGAGGTGCCTTCCGACAAAAGCGGGAGCAGGCTAGCGGAGGATTTAGGCGGGAGGGAGCAGCTCTGCCCTGACGGACGCGTCCGCGTGGGCTCCCCCTCTCCCCCCGCCCCTGCCAGCCGCAGGCCAGTGGCCGGGGGGTCACTACGCGCCCCTTCCCGGTGGGATTTCATCGTGCCTCGTCCACAGCAGCTCACACCTCTGTAACTACAGGCCCCGTCCTGGTGGAATCTGACTCTGTGGCAGGTGGTTGGAAAGAAGTTTTGGAGGCTGTAGGTATCTCTCTGGTGACATCCCGCGGGCGGTTGCCGGTTCTGTATCTTCTGGGCCGCGCTCCGACCTAAGGAGAAGGTGGGCAGTCCTGAGCCCCGGAGGCCGGGCTGTTTGCTTACTCAGTGCTCAGGGTCAGGTACTCAGATGCCCGGCTCGTGCGGCGAGGCCTCAAATACGGCGTCTGAGGAGGAGCGTAGACGGCCCATTAGATGGGCCAGTCTAAAACCAGATGGCGTTTGAATTTTCAGTGTCCTCTTGACTTTTGGTTCGTGGATGGTACTGGTCACAGTTTGCAGTTGTGCGTGCACGACAGTATCTCCCTGCTCTGAGTTGTCTTAGAGGTGGGAGCTGTTGCTGTCCTGTTGACCGTTGGATCCGTATCGCGCACCCTGGGCTTGGCGTATCGTACAGAAGGGACAGGACAGACACACATCCGAAACGTGAACTTCTCCATCAACAGCACACAGCTGCCTGAGAATAGATAACTGACTTTTAATTTGGTCAAGAGAAAGGTCAAAAAGAGTCCTCGTCATTTACCAGAGCCCTTCCAGCAGACAATGGTAAGAAAACCAAAAGGGTCTTTTCTTATTCATTCATTCATTCATTCATTCAATGGGAGAGCACCAGCAGGGGAGGGGCAGATGGAAGGGGACAGAGGATCTGAAGGTGGCTCTGCGCTGACAGGTGGACAGCAGCAGGCCTGACGCAGGGCTCGCACTCACGAACCGTGAGATCATGACCTGAGCCGAAGTCAGACGCTCAACCGACTGAGCCACGAGGCGCCCCAACAAGGTCTTTACAATATGCGAGCCTTGAAGGAACAGATTTCTATCCTGATTGTGGTAGTGGTTATAGGAACCCATCCCTGTGACAAAATATTACAGAACCGTATGCAAACAGAAACGGCCCATAACCACTGACAAGTAAACACAAATGAGACCTGGGAAAGGTCTGCAGCTGAGCTCATAGCACGGTGGCCATGTCCGGTTCCCCCTGCTGGTAAGTGTATTGCGGTCACGTAAGATGGGGGGGCTTGATGAGGGACGCACGGGAACTCGCCTGTCTGCAGCTTCTCCCGGAGTCTAAAATTATTTCAAAATCCAAAGTTAAAAGAAAGACACAGTGGCATACCACTTGGTGCCTCTTACGACGGCTGAAACCCGCACAAGACCACACCGGATAGTCACGAGTCCCCACGAAGGAGGCAGAGCTCCAGGTGGAAATGTAGAGTGCCGCAGCCACCCCGGAACACGGGGAGGTGGTTTCCCCGCCAGGTCCGGCATCTGCTTGCCGTGGAGGCCACCAGTTCCACTCCCAGGCAGTTACCCAAGAGAAGTGAAAACCTCGGGTCACACAAAGACCCGCCGGCTGGCCTCTCTAACAGCTTTAGCCATAACTGCCCCAAACTGGGAAGAACTAAATCTCCCTTGGACGAGCTAATGGATGGATGAGCGGATCTATCAGTGGAGTACTCCTCAACGGAAACAGGGAACAAGCACCGTTACTTGAATAAATGTCACACGCGTTATGTTTTGTGAAAGAAGCCAGGCTCCAAAAGGTACATTCTATATGACTCTGAAGGGCCCGTGACGTGCTGGGGACGGCTGAAATGGGTCAGAAGACAGACCAGGGATTGCATGGGGGCCAGGGAAGATTGACTTTACCAAGGGCATATGGAACTTTCTGGAATGAATGAAATGTTCTGTATCTTGACGGGGGAGGTGATGACACGGCTGTATGGTGTGGTCAAAATTCGGAGAGCTGTCACAAAAGCAGATGAGTTACTGCATAAATTATATCCTAATAAATCGAACTTTGAGATGAAAACACCACCAGCAACAAACATAACTAATTAACAACGTGGTTTGGTTTGACACCCGTGTGTGCCCGCCCCTTGTCTGGGATTGGATGTGGGCTTGTCCTCAGTTACACAGGCATCTCATTCACACGGGGGAGTGTCACCTCTCCAGGACTCTGGTCTCTAACGGAGCAGCTGTGATGACCCTCCTGTACAGGTGGGGGCTCTAGTATTTGTTAAACAGGGGGATCCAAACAGGAGCTTCTGCAGGAACTTTAGCGGAGGGGGTCAGAGGCGGTCATTACCGTGTGAGCATTTAACCAGGTGTCCCTCTGTCTCCTCTCCTGGCTCCTTTGCCATTAAAAGTATCAGTAATAGAGCAGACTTGGGGTTTTAGAAAGTTCTGTCAGCCATAACCGCTGTGCTGCGATCCCTCCCTCAGTGGATTATAAAATGTCCTGTCGTGTTTGATGTGCTGGGAGGTGGGGGGGTGTTCTCACGGGTGACAGCCAGTGGCCTGATTTAAATGTAACTCACAAATGTTTACGGCTGGAACTGGAAGATACAGACTGGAAAATGGAAACCCCGGAGCCCCGAAGCAGGGTCTGTTGGTGATCAACAGCCTTCATGAATCAAAGTCAAAAGTCGATTTTGAAAGGAGACTTAAACTCTGAACTCCTGGCTGTGATTTGTGGGACTGACAGATAACGCCTGCTGAAGCAGATCTGGGGATACCGTGTGTGGGATTACAGCCGTCTGTTCCCACACCAGACTCCTCGTTCATTCAGAACTGGCTCTTTCCTAGATTGGTTTGGAATTCGTGCAGTCCGGCAACCGTTTCTGTCGGGCAAGCCCTGACTAGTCATCAACCACATATCCTGCCTGTCGGCACAGGCCGTGTTCTCGGGGAGCCCCGCGTCCGACAGGGTCCGCCAGGCCCTGCGCAGCCCCGTGAATCCGGCCCCCGGGACGAGGCCCAGACTGGAGAGGTGACGTGAGGTGGGCCTCCGAGTGGAAGTAGAATTCGGTCTGCTGTGGAAAAGAGAAAGCTGAGGTCGTTCAGGCAGAAGGAGCTGAGTGCTATGTGGAAGCTTTTTTTTTTTTTTTTCCCTTAATTTTTTTTCCCCAATATTATGGGGAAACATGAAAGCTTTTGTGGTCAGGGGATCACCTGGCAAAGAATGTCTTTCCTCCCTCCCCACCTACATGAGAGTTAAAATAAAAACATCACGTATGCGGTAAAAGACAAAAAATCATAAGTCACGTACCCCCTCTTTCTCCTCTGTATCCGTTTCTATTGCTGTTGTACGTAATCACCACAACATCTGTGTCGTGAAGCCTGAATTTATTCTCTTGTGCTTCTGTGGATCAGAAGCCCGACATGGGTCTCGCTGGGTGAAAACACCATGTCACAGGCTTTGGGCCTCGACCACCTTCTGCCCCTTTTCTTTAGTTTGTGGCCTCTTCCTCCGTCTTGTCCGTGACCATTCCTCTGTCGTCAAATCCAGGAAGGGGTCTCTGATTTTAAGGACCCATGCGATTAGATTGGGCCCCACTGGGTAGGCCTGGGTTCTCATCCTGGCTTACTGTCCTCAGTTGGCCCCATCTGCAAAGCCACGTAAACTAATACATTTACAGGTTCCCGGCATCAGGGTGTGGACTTGGGGGCCGTTGTTTTGCCCACCATATCCTGCCACCTTTATTCTTTCCCCCCACCCCTCCCACTGGTAAAATATTTGGACACCAAAGCTAGTATATATAATTAGATTGTGTTTTTTATCCGTTTGATCATAGCATGTCAAGTTTTACACCTTAAAGTTCTTTCCTTTTGTCAGCACCCACTGTTAGTATTCCATAGTATTCTACTTAGCAGGTGTGGCTTTTTTTTGAAGGTCACAAACAGTGCTGGAGTGACCCTCATCAGACGTATATCTTCACGAGCTTTTCCACATGTGTCCATAGGGAAGATATACTGAATTGCTGAATAAGAGTCCATATGGGTTGTTTTTTAAAAATTTTTAATGTTTATTTATTTTTGAGAGGGAGAGAGGGAGCAGAGGAGGGGCAGAGAGAGAGGGAGACACAGAATCCGAAGCAGGCTCCAGGCTCTGAGCTGTCAGCACAGAGCCCGATGAGGGACTCAAACTCACGAACCGTGAGATCGTGACCTGAGCCAAAGTCGGATGCTTAACTGACTGAGCCACCCTGGTGCCCCTCTATTGGGTTGTTAGTTCTGAAAGAAGAATTTGAGAGGTCAGGAAAAGGGAAGAGGAATGTTCGTAGTGAAGAAAGGAGGCACTTTGACAGCATCACGGAAGGAAGCAAGTGTCAGCTTATGGTTTAGTTTGTGCCATTTCTGGGCCCGAGAGGGGACTCCCTGTTTTCCATGTGCTGTCCCGCCAGGGCGAGGTGATGCTAACCTGTTAGGTGAGGAGGAAAGGGAGGAGTTGAGGCAGTCCCCGGACCGCCTCCCGCATGCCTGCACTGGGGCCACCGTCAGCGTCAGGGACACTGGGGACCACTTCTGTCCCCTACATCTGGGTCCTCAAGCGTGGTCTGCAGAACGGTGGGTCTTTTACTTCTCTTAGCTTGTCGAGATCCTTACATGTTTGAGGTGCTCTTACATACGTCCTCACATGATTTTTACTTAAAACCGCACAGGATGAGTGACTGGTTTATTTATTTAAGAAACTCTCCACCCGACATGGAGCTCGAACTCACACCCTCAGGGCCAAGAGCCACATACTCGACCGACTAGGCCTGCCAACTGGCCTTAAGTAGAGCATCTCTGCAGAGCACCCTCGGGGACGAAGCCCGAGGTAGCCGGGTGCCGTGGCTGCGTGGCTGGGGTGGGGAGTGGGGGTCACCCCCGAAGGGCCCTGTTGTGGGCTGCAGGAGCCCCGGTCAGAACAGAAGTTCTCCTGGGCACGGCTGCTCTGGGCTGTTAGCGTGTTGGGCTCGAAGCCCCTGGGGCTGGCACGAGGCCACGTCAGGCTGTCTCTCCAGATGGCGCTGAGCGCACACGACTGGTGGCCGGTGAGCGGGGTCATTGTGGCAGGCTCGTGGCCATTCGCTGATTTTTGGGGGGAGTGGCAGGTATTCGGATTCTGCAGTAAACTGAGTTGGGGACAGGTGACAGGTGACTCCCACGGCCCCTCCCTCTCGTACAGAAGCCATTGTGCGCGCAAACGTCTGTTGATGGCCACTCAGGGCGAGCGGGGTTCCGTGGAGAAGCGTCGGGTCGCCCACCGCGTACCTGGGCCCGGGGCCTTGGTGCTGGAGGGCTCCCGCCGCCCAGAAGGGCCGCCTGTGTGGGCCCAGAGCCGGTGCAGCTGCGAGGACAGCGACGGGGTCCTTCCGTTTGGCTCCGGCTCCTCTGCAGAAGCCGCCTTAGCGTCTTCGTGACGTCACAGAGTTCCTTAGGACGGCTTGACACGGAGCCTGGGCCCGGGGGTGTCCCCGAGGGCACCTGCGAGGGGGGGGGTGCCCTGACCGGTGGCCAAGTGACCTGGGGCCACTGGCTGCCTCTGTCTGGGCCTGCGAGCCGGGTTTGGGCTCCTCAGCCGCGTGATGCTCCTGGTACGGTAACACCGTGTGCCGGTTAACAGGCTCTGCGGGGATCTGGAGGCTGACATCTGCTTGTGGCTCATGAGCGGGTGCGTCCCTTCTCCACCCCCGACCACGTGGGCTCAGCCCGTGGTGCGGTTGCACAGTGAGGTCCGTTACTTGGGGGCCCGTGAGAGTAACGCCTCCGTTTGTGGGGCGTCCTCCCACGTAGTTCTTGAGCTCTGCTGTTTTTAGGGCACCGGCTGCAAAAGCGAGATCGCCTGATGTGGTCCTTGCCGCCGTGGAGACGGCCGGGGTTGGTCGGGAGCTTCCCGGGGGCAGGACAGATGTTGACTCGAGGGAGCGGTGCTTTAACCTCGGGAAGTGCGGGTGCGGGAGGTGCGTGCTGTAGGGGCTGCAGGGTGGGGGTCGGAATGGCACCTGGCAGTGACTGTTAGCTGGAGGTCTGCGGGGTGACAGGGAGGGTATGCTGGGGGGATGGGGAAGGGACCCCCGCAAAGACCCCAGGGCAGAAAGGAGCTAGGTTTGTTGGAGAGGCTGGAAGAAGGCTAGCGAGCCTCTGGGACCGAGGGGTGGGGATGATCAGGGAGGTAAGCGGGGCTGGTCAGTGCCTGTGGGGCCTGGACGTGGAGGGTCCACATTTCACTGCAGAGCAGTGGGAAGCATGGAGCTGTTTAGAGAAGGCCGGGATACGGCTCCATGTGCCTTTTATAAAGAGGACTGTGGCTTCCTACTGAATAGACGTGGGGTCTGGAGCCGAAAGGACGTGGGGAGACGGGCGTTCAGCTTCTGCAGTCATCCAGGCTTGTGATGATGCCAAGGCCGTGTGCTGCTCAGGTGTGACCAGACATGGATATGAAGGAGGTGCGTCCACGGGACCCCCCCCCCCCCCCCCCCCCCCCGATTGACTGGATGGGGCTGCGGAGAGGCCGGGAGAAGGGTGAAGGCATCTGGGCAGAGAGGAAACCAGGGGGATTTGTGGTTTGGATGCAGGACACTCTCCTTGCCCTTTGGGGGTACGGTCCCCCTGGATCTTGTGTGGCTTTGCTCCCCATCTCCCTCAGGGCTCTGCTCAGAGGGCCCCTTACCTGGGGCCACGTGTGGGACCACGGCAGCCACCCCTGTCCCGCCCCTGCTGTCTGGCTCGCTGGGCCGTGCAGGCTGGCAGACTGACTGTCGTTTTTTTAGTGTTTACCCTCTGGGAGGATATGAGCTTCTGGAGGGTGGGGCTTTCACCGGGTCCGTTCTGGATGTGTCCATGGCACCTGCAATGCGGCCTGCATATGAAGGCCCTCAGTAAGAACTCGATGAATGAATGGTGACTTTGATTTGCGTTCTGGTTTTTGTACTCTTCCCAAACTTGATCGACTTGCAGTTAACCTGAGACTAGAAAGAGGAGAAGAGGAGGGCTCTGGGGACACCGTACTGTTCATTTGACATCGCATGACTTTTTTTTTTTTTTTTTAATTCAGTGTTAGGTTAGATATGATTAAAAAAAAGCAACCATGAAAGTGTTTGAATATCACATATTTTTTTGTGCTTTACTAGTGAGTTGGAAACCTCTAGCTCTCCATCTGATATATTGTTCAGATCTAGGGGCTGAAGCTCAGCACGCTGCAGAGTCTTGAAGCTGCTTACTAGTTTTTCTCGGAGGGTCGGTGGCCCTTTGGCCTCTTTTATCCTTTTTGGGACAGGTGTGGAGGCTGAGATCAAGACTCCCAGGAAGAGAAATGGGACGAAAACCGCCTCTGAGAGATGTTGGTGGATCTCTGGGTCTCCGCACAGCCTGTAATTTGAAAGGACTAATAGTTCAAAATGTTTTTCTAAATCTTTTTGAGTCTTGGGGAGTAAATCAGCTGCCATCCCTTGTGACAGAGGAGCAGGGTCTATGCTGTGGAACAGCCGGCAGTGATAGGGAGTGGTTTCCAGTGTAGCCGCTGGAGCCTGAACACCCCGCCTCCTGCCCCGTCACCCACTGGTTGCATAACCGTGCACAAGTCACGTAACCCCTTCCTTTAAAATGGGCATTACCAAAATCGCATTATTATTTGAGGGGTCAGGAGAAGACAAACACTCATCGTTGCCGCCATTTATAAGCTACCGTACTTGATACTCTTGCCAAGTGGGATTTAAAGGTAAAACTGCCTTAAAGAGACTGAGGTGTTACAGGGTATCCTTGGCCCAATCCGGTGTTCCCCAAACTTGCCCGAGCGTAAGGATCTCCTTGGGGTGCTTGTTAAGTCGAGATTCTCAGGCACCACCCAGGCTTGCTGAGTCAGGTCTCCAGAGGCGGGGCCTGGGAATCTTGTGAGGTGGGCAGGGTGGTGACACAGCGGGATTTTGTGAGCCTGTCCTTGGTTGCAAAATTCTGCCTGGGGGATTCCAGATACGTGTTTTGGCTTGTCAGGTTGTGTCCTGATTTCTAGACAGGAAAGATGGTCAGTGTTCAGATGGGCCATCTCATTCAGAATCTTCCTTAATCAGAGAAGATAGAACGTGCTTCTGGGTTCCCAGGACCACGAGAGGATGTCGAGTTACAAAACAGTGTAGTGTTGGTGTAACTTACTCAGCTTTCTTGGCCTTCTTTCTTTCTTTCTTTGTAAAACCCATAAGACCTTCATAACCTGCTATGATAAATACGTACAGCAGCAACACGGTCAGTATATCCTGACAGCCCTCCGGCCTCAGCGTCTCTGTGGCCTCGGTCAGTCCCGGCTGTCAGAGGGACAGTGACCGTGGAACAGTGTTTGCACACGGAGGTGACCCCCAGGCTCTGTTCATTGGTGGCCAAGCCAGCAGCTTTGTTCTTTCCTCCTCTGAGGGCTGGGAACCAGGAAAGAACGTTTCACTCGACTGCACTTAGGACAGCGTGTTCTTAGCTGTTCTGGAAAAACAGCGTTTGGTTGTTTTCACACAAGCCCGCAAGTTCATTTCCCCACCCTGCCGGGGCGGTCGCTAATCATTTCCCTGTCAGTAACAGAGGCAGATGAGCATCTACAAGTTTTACACAGAGGGCCGCGCCTTCCGCAGACGTCACAAGGGGGATTCACACCTCTGGGAGGAATACGGGACTGTCATTCCCAGTAAGGTGGCGTTTCCCAATTCAGCTGGGGCCGGGGCAGTGGGGGGTGGTTCTCTCCCAGGATTCTGTGAAATCTTGAAAAATTTCTCTGGCGGCCATCGTTTGTATGGGTCACGACTTCATACTGGTGCTTGAGTTTGTTTTATTTCAGGTTGGACTTACCTGTTTGCGGGTCTGTCTGTATTGTCGTGGGAGAAACTGATTTGTGCTGAGAGTCTTACTTGGATGATAAGTTCATTTTCACACCTGTGCCAAATCAACCTGCTCTCGGGAGCTGTTGTTAAGGCCACGAAGTCGACACGTGTTTATATGGTTGCATCTTGGTCGCTTACTTAGGAAAAGCTTGTGACGTCTTGAGGGCATCTCCCGGGATACACTTAAAGTCAAGGATCTGGAGACTGAAAGACATTTTTCTTCTTCTTTTCCTCCTGCCCTAGAGTTCTCAGGTGACAAAATTTTGTATGCGCCCAGTATGAAGTAGCAGAATCCCAGAATTTTAGTGACTTTGGAAACCGCTCCTTAGGCAGATGTGCAGTGTGAAATGTGGGCAGACAGCTGTGGCTCTGGTCAGGCCCAAAGGACTAAACCTTCCGGGTGGAAAGGGCCGGAGGTGGATCGGTCTACAGAGTGTGATCGCCTCTCTGTTGTGGAGGGAGAAGCAGGAAGCAGGTCTTCAGTGGGGGCTGTCCCCTCACCCCCCTGGGGACTAGGGGTGCTCCTGGGCCTGCAGCGTTCCTTCCCAGCCACTCCTGCTGGCCGGGCTTCCTTTTCCTTTCCTCGTTTGTAAGTCATCTGTGTGTGTGGGCAGCCGGAGTTGGAAGTTCAGAGTCATCTTTCACGGGCAGCGGAGAAGATTGCCCAGGTGCGCAGTTCTGCTCAGTCATGGCCGCCGACGGAGTCAGGCATTTCTAACTCTCGTATTTAGTTCTGCAAAATAAAGACACAGTCTCTGTCCACAAAGCGAGCCCTCTGCCCCAAGAAACAAATTTGAGAAAACCCCATAGCCCAATTCCTCCCTTCCTGGAGGAAACGTACGTACGTACATCCAGCAGAAATGGATGATGAAGCAAAACGTGTGCTTTTAATTTCACTAAATACTCATGCTTAAAATTGTAATTGTTTATGTACTTATGTGTAATTACCTAAAAAATTAGTCCTAAGATTTTTTTTGGTTAAGCTTCTAGTGGTACCATAGGTTTGAACATCTCACCACATCCTCTGACCTCTTTGAAAGCAGGGTTCCTATTTCAGCCTTTTTCAGAAACTCCTGTGGCACCAGATGCAGGACAGAGCATCTCACAGATTTTAGAATAATTTTTTTAATGTTTATTTATTTTTGAGAGAGAGAGAGAGAGAGAGGGAGCATGAGCGGGGGAGGGGCAGAGAGAGAGGGAGACACAGAATCCAAAGCAGGCTCCAGGCTCCCAGCTGTCAGCACAGAGCCCGACGCGGGACTCGAACTCACAAACCGTGAGATCATGACCTGAGCCGAAGTCGGACGCTTCAGTGCCCGAGCCTCCCCGATGCCCTCATGAGGTCTCACAAACAGCTTGTTGACTTACACTGCACCAGGCTTCCCTGGATCTGTGCAGGTGAAATTCTGTGCTGTTTGGTTGTGGGCATTCACGTATTCATGATATTCAGTTACAAGCTGTTTTAGCTCAAGAAATGCCTGCTAATTTCTCTCATCCTGTGTGTGAATCGTGGAATTACCTCTGCAAATTAATTTCCTTAATTAACCCAGAAAAGAGGGAAGAAAATCAAACATGTTTGATTAAGTGCTCTGCCTAGGATAATTTGAAAACACATAACCAAGTACCTTTGTCATACAATACAAAATTTTGTATAAAAATGATGTATAAAACATGGAATTGTAAATAGCTGCTACTTAATTTTCAGATAATTTAGGACGCTGTTTTCATCTGTGTTAGAATGGTAGGGTTTGTAGGCGGGATTCCTTCCCTCCGTCCCATCCTCAGCATTGAAGGCGCGTCTTGGGAGGTGCCGTGATGGACGAGGGAGAGGAGCTCCCCGAAGCGCGAGCAGGGGCGCAGGAGGGGCCTCGGCAGGGCACGTCTGGGGGGAAGCGCAGGCGTCACTGCCAGAGCACAGGTCACAAGGGAGGAAGAGAAGACATGAATGTGGCAAGGGTGGGGTACCTGTGAAGTCCCTGGATGTCTGCAGAGAAGGCTTGACGTACTCTTTGTGTTTTAAGCAGGGAGCGACGAGGTACAGTTTCTGCTTTGGGAAGATCGCTCCTGCAGCGTGTTGGGTAGGTAGAGGACTGAGATCCCAGCAGCAGCCCTCCCTGTGCCTATCTTTGCTTTGTTTCCTTGGAAGCACTTGTCACCAGAGCACAAAGAATATCTTTACTTACTGGCCGTGGCTTGCCTTTCGTAAGCCTCAAGGGCAGGGATGTCTGTCTTCCCACTGTGGAATCTCCAGTATCGCCATAGCGCCTGGCAAGGAACAGGTGCTCAGCAGGTATTTATTAACCAATCCGTTGCATAAGTCAGTTTCTGAAATCAAAGTATGTCACTGTTCTCCCCACAAATTTAATAATTGATTTAGCAAGTATCAGTTCGGTGTGGAACCTGCAACATCCCAAATGAGGGATCAAAGTTAACATCTCCAGTAAGGGATGGTGAGTGGCCTGTGTCCCTGGATGTGATGCTCTCGTGTCACACCCCAGCCAAGAATGCGGCATTTGACTGTGATCCTGAAGAAACCCAGAGACACCCCACGGGAAGGATATTCTCTGAAACAACTGGTCAAACTGGTCAGCATCACCCTGGGGGCTATCCTAGAACCCATTAAAGAAGGAGCTCTTCGGACAATGGACCAATGAAAGATGAAATGTGACATACCCGTTCACCTTCCTTATTGAAGTTAGAAAGCAATTGAAAGGATTTTGACGTAACAGTGGTTGAAACAATTTTCTGGTGAAACCTGGACTACTTAACCCCAAAAGAGGCCTTCTCCAGGGCCTCCCCGTGTTTCCAGCCACTTCTTTGGGTTCCCCGGAGAAAGAGGTTCGTTAGCGTGAGCTGACGTTAGCCAAGCTGGAGAGATGCAGACAGTCTAGAAACCTGAAGCCAGTGACATAATTAAAGTTGTGGAGTGTTAATTTTACGTGAATGTTCCTCTGTGCGTCGAAATTTTAAGGAGTACTTGAAATGCATTGTAATGCCATCGGGACCCAAATCAGAAGCCCTGTGAGATCAAAGGTGTTCGTAACTGTAAAGTGCTCAGAAAATCACCCGGTACACACATACACGTAAGGGCTTACAAGTGTTGTTTCTTTTTTTAAGTTTAAAAAAAATCTTTTTAAGTTTTATTTATTTTGAGAAGGAGAGAGAGAGAGAGAGAGAGAGAGAGAGAGAGAGAAAGAATCCCAAGCAGGCTCCACACTGCCACCGCAGACCCTGATGCGGGGCTCGAACTCGCAAGCGGTGAGATCATGACCTGAGCCCAAACCGGGAGTCAGATGCTTAACCACCTCTGCCACCCAGGCGCCCGTCTACAGGTATTTTCAATGGTGCATCAGCATCCTTTTAATTTCACTTTTTTTTTTTAATGTTTATTTATGTCTTGAGAAAGAGACACAGAGAGTGAGCAGGGGAGGGGCAGAGAGAGAGGGAGTCACAGAATCCGAAGCAGGGTCCAGGCTCCCAGCTGCCAGCACAGAGCCCGACGCGAGGCTCGAACCCACAGACCGTGAGATCATGACCTGAGCCGAAGTCCAACGCTTAACCGACTGAGCCACCCAGGCGCCCCTCATTTAACTTTTATTTTTAAGTCCACTTCCATGTATTTGATTTGCTTAGCTGTGAAGTCGGCTTCGGGTTCCCAAGTGCTTTATACTTCCCTGGTAAATCCATAGAAACAGAGCTGACCGGCAGCAGTTACTTGGGGGGAGTTTGGGTAAAAGATTTCTGTCTTCCCCTCACGTTCCGTGAATGCACACGAGATGCCAGATGAAGGAGCCAAGTGAAGGGGCCCCAGCGAGGCCTCAGCAGAGCGAGCCGTTTCTTTCCGACGGGGCGTGACTTAGGCAGAGCCACACGTCTGAGAGACAGGCGTCTGACGCTGACTCTTTCTCCCCCGAGAGAACAGAGGAAAACAGTCTCGGCTCACAGTGTGCTCTACCTTTCTGCTTTAACTAGGTTGAATATAACTTGAAGTGTGTGACAAGTTCTTGTTACCACTTCAGCGACAGCTTTGAGGCTTGCGGGGGAGGCGTGTAAATTGCACGGCGCACTGACGCCTGCATCGCGGAGGAGAGGCTCTGCGCGGAGACGGTGCTGAACGTGGGACCCTTCCGTGATTTACCTCTTCGTGGTGCTCCGGTAGTCACGCAGCACCTCCCCCACCTCCTCGTCACCTGTCATTCTTTCAGAGCTCATGGGGTGCCAGGCGCAGGCTGGAATGTGATTCTCCCGACAGCTTCCAGAAACGAGAGTTTCATGGATGAGTGATCTATGAGCTCGAGTTCATTTACCGGTAAACTGAGGTTTACAAAAGGCACGGTACCAGTCTCAGAAGCTGGCGTTTTCAGATTTTGAATACGGGGTGACTTTGTGTCAAGAGTTCTCTCTTTTTGGTTTTTTGGTTGTGGTTTTGTTGTTGTTGTTTTGTTTTCTGTTTTTTGTTTTTCTTTTTTTACTCTTAGCTGCTCTATGAAAATTACCTGTCGTAATATGAATATTTAGCGTACTCACGAGAGGCAGGTTTGCTAACATCCTTAACTGACCGCACAGGTGAGAGGCGAGACAAAAATTTAATTCAGTTAACCAGTTTTAAAGTTTGAAAAATAAAGCGTTGCCATTAGGATGGCCACTATAAAAACAAGAACAGCAATAATGCCCAGAAAATGTAAATGCTGATGAGGCTGTGGACAAATTGGACCTTATACCCTGGTGGAGATGGGAATTGGGCGCAGCCTCTCCTACAAAGGTCTGGTGGTTCCTCCGGGAATGAAAAATACGCTCCTGAGAATTGAAAGCGGACCCTTTCAGAGAGCTTTGCTCACCCAAGTTCATGGTAGCGTTTCTCACAACAGCCCAGAGGTAGAGGCAACCCAGGTGTCCCTCTGTGGATGCGTGGTTACACCAAGTGTGATGCGTACACACGGTCGAGTCTTCTTCAGCCTGACAAAGGAAGGAAGTGCTGCCACCTGCCTCAAGGTGAGTGCGCTCGAACACAGCATGGGGTGCAGTGAGACAGTCACGCAAGGACAGATCCGGTCTGCCTCCACTTGTGCGAGACCCTGAAGCAGACACATTCACAGACACAGAAGGTGGGATGCGGCTTCCAGGGGCTGTGGGGAGAGGGTGGGTGGTTCCTGTCCAGTGGCTACAGACTTTCAGTTTGGGATGACAGAAAAGTCCGGATGTGGTCATGGTGGTGATTGTATACTACTACGAATATATTTTTTTTTAATAAAAAAAATTTTTTTTTTATTATTTTGAGAGAGAGAGAGAGAGAGAGAGAGTGTATGTGCACATGTGAGCAGGGGACCGGTAGAGGGAGGGAGAGAGCGAATTCCAAGCAGTATCCGTGTTCAGCATGGAGCCCACCGTGGGGCTCGATTCCATGCCCCTGGATCATGACCTGAGCCAAAATCAGGAGTCAGATGTTTAACTGACTGAGCTACCCAGACGTCCCAACACTGTGAATATTCCTTGTTGTTGTTGTTGTTGTTTTTTAAGTTTATTATTTTGAGAGAGAGAGCGCGAAAGCTGAGCGGTGTTGGATGGTAGGTGGATGGATCATGTGGTCTGAAGCGGTCAGTGGAAGGACGTGGAATTTGATACGCGGTAACCTTTCGGTTTATCTTCCGGAACCTCACTGGCGCCCCTCAGCTTTGTGCAGAGGAGTTGCACGTGAGGCCGCCCTGGAGCTGGGTCGTTGTGTTCCCCGCATCCACGTGGTTATGGGTTGCACGGACTGTAACGCTTGGAGAGGTTTGGAGAGGTGGGGTCGGGGGTTGCTTGCCGGTTGGCCGTTGTCTGAGCTGTCGCCCCGCAGCTCCTGGCAGGGTGGTGGCGAGGGGCGCTCACGCTCCAGCGAGGAACGGCTCTTATCAGGCATCCTCCTGTTCGTAAGGGTGAAAAGCTCAACGAAGGAGTAGTGGGGGCATCCGGCAGAGGCTTCTACCCTACCTTGGTGGTGGGGGTGGACCCAGAGTTAATGATCGTTGGTGCAGTCTGGAGAGGCTGGTGCTGAAGCTTCTGGACTCGGTTCTGTGATAACAGCAGGGTGCTGTTGGAGGGACAAAGCGGGGGGGGTTAACCAGGGTGACTTCACCCTTCCCCACCTTTAAGGTCACTTTGGCTCCTGAGAAGAAGCTAGTGTGGAATTAGGGAGACCAGCGAGGAGGCCACCACAGGGCCGTGTGAGAAGGTGGTGGTAATTGATGACCCTAGCTGACACGCAGGAGAGTGCCCCGTGTGCCGAGAGCCTTACCTGCCCCATCCTCACTGCGGCTCTGGGAGCTGGAGGTAGGTGGCATTACGGGGACCAACTTGCAGATGGAGACCTCCCGGAGCGGAGAGGCTGAGCGGTTGAGTTGAGGTCATGCACTTGCACGGCTCCAGAATGGAGGGCGGGCCTCGGTGCTGGCAGGAGGGAGCTATTTTTATTGTCCGAAAGCCATGTGATCACCAGGTATGTGGTCTAGGAAGGTCCGGGGGCGGCCGATTGCCTTGAAACCGGGGTCCAGGAGCCATGTGGCTGCTGTGGCCACACCTGGTCCTTCTTGGGCGAGGTGACACCTGTCCATATCGATGGGGTTGGCCTGAGTTAGTTGAGGACTGGGCCAGCCGGGGCATTTGCTCGTGCTGTGCTCCCGGGTCCCCGCTTTTCCGGACAGTGGTGGTGGCGGTGGGAGGGCAGAGGGTGTGGTGTGATTCTGTGTAGTACGTAGGTGCTCTGTCGATGTCTGGTGAGGTGAGCAGTTCTGCCAGCCCCCCTCCCCCGCCTCCCTCCCTGCCCCCCCCCCCCCCCCCCGGACATTCGGCCGGGAGAGAGAGAGCAGCAGACAACCAGCAGAGTGCTTTTTGTGATGTTTACTTGAGGCTAGACGTTGTGTTTGGTGCTGTGACCTGCTTGACAGTAAGGAGGCGGGACATTTAGGGCCATTAAAGAACTATTCATAGCAGAGTACAAAAACAAACTTTTCGGACATTTTGTGGGCCTGTTTTCTGCAAGTATCTGTGGAACGTATGTGCCTCCTCCAGTAGAGTTTAGGAAAGGTGGTTAGCAGTTTTGTAGGGAAGCGAGGAAGTGTAATTGTTGCTTCGTTTTTAAAATTCTGCCTGCCTTGGTCATGCTTGTCATCTAATACGTTGGGTTCATATCAAAGGGAAACTGGGAGATAGGGACCGTCTATCTACCTACCTATCTATGTGACACTACTACGTCTATCTTTTACTTAAAAAAAGTTGTTTCTTTTTTTATTGGCAAATGAAACATACGCACGTGCCTCACAAAAATTTCCTACGCCACACAGAAGGATCTAGAAAGTGAAAAGCCTCCCCTGCTTCCGCGAGCCGGTTTCAGCTCTCTTGGTTCTTCCACGCGTGCCATGCAAATACAAACACGGACTGCGTACAAGGTCCACGCTGTTCCATGCCTCGCACTTTTCACTGGGCGGCACTCCTGGGAGGTGCTTATGGATCAGCACACATAAGTCTATCCCATCCGTTGTACTGGCTGCATAGTTGCGGTGTATGGAATGACTGGATGTATTTAACCCCCGCCCCCCATTTATGCTTTACAAACATACGCAGAGGTATGCCCTTCGTCATTGCACACATGCCTGAGTATATCTCTAGAGAAAACTTCTCCGTCAAAGGACGTGTCCGTGGAAAATCTTGGGATGCTTGCTCTTGGGCTTGGGAGAGCCAGAATTTGAGCATCTGTTGGGTGCATGGCCAGATGTCCTCTAGAATTCAGCTTGATTAACATGGTTTCCATCCTGACAGCAACTGTGAAACAGAGCCGATTAAATACAAGGCAGCTCTTTAACCATTTTCTCCTAAAAGGAAGGTGTTTCAAGCACGTGTGATTTCCGGCAAGTACAGTCTACTCATTAATTAAGTCCCTCCCTTGGCAGATACGGCACGATCCTGACTCTGAGCACCCAGCACCCCGTTAAAATCCCAGAACCTTAAGCTACCACGATGGGCTTGGAATGGGGTTCACTCACTCCGTGGACGAGGGACTTTATGCTTCCGAACGCCGGAGATGTGCCGAGTGTCTGTGCAAAGTGAGACACTCTTTTGTCTGCTTAGGCTCCTGAGGTGTTTACAATTTGTTGCCACCAGAGAACTGTGTTGCTGCTCTGTTTGTCATCGGCACTTGGGTGTTCCCAGTCCATGGGACATTTTTCTGCCAGCTTCATGCGTGTTAGCCTCTGGCAGGGCGGGCCGTAAGCTCATTAATAGCTCTGCACGTCTGCAAGGTCGTTTGCAGACGCATCCAGCATCTTCCCAAAGCTAAATCTTACAGGGTGTGAGCATGTCCGAAGAAACGGGTACTGGCGTGTCGTAGCTGTTTGGTGTTTCTGCATTTAACCTGGAGTTTGGAAGCTGGGCTTTGCCATTTAATCCTCTAGACTATTAATTATATTGTGGGGCGTACCTGGAAACCTCTGCACGTACTGCACCTCGTTAATCAATGCCATTTGTATGTCTTTTTTTTTTTTTTTTTTTAAACAAGACAGAACACTAGTTTGCAGGTTCGTTTTGAGAGACCATTTGCTGAAATGTCAATATCAGTAATGAGTAGGCCCCTCTGGTCTGTTACTAATGGTTCTCGTCACCGGTGATCAGAGACGGGAGTACTTGCTGAGCTTTTGAAAGTGTGTGCCTGGTTCTCCTGTTGGTTGTGGGTGGCCGTGGAGTTGGGAGCGCCTGTTGAACACCTATCGCTAATTAGCCCTGCTCTAATAATAACGTAGCTAACGTGCATTGAGCCCCTGCTCATCAAAACTCTGCCACTTTTTTGCCCGAATTTTATGGATGAGGAGACTGGAGAGGGTAAGTGGATTCATCGGGGTTCACAGTCTGCAGGTGTAGGGCCAGGATGTGAACGTGGGCAGTTCCTTCCAGCCCACGCCACGGTCTCACACAAAGAACCCTGTGAGGCGGATAGTAATATTTCCAGTTTACCTTTGAGAAACTCGAGTCCCGGAATTAAATGGCTTAACCGTAGGTCATTAAAGGGCACACAGCTCATGAGAAACCCTGTGGTCTGAAATCCAGATTCCTCCCTGTTGCTCACGGTTGTTATTTAAGGCGGGACCTCATATGTGGGCCTGTCCCACATACTTGAAAACATCTGGCTTCTCTGGACCCCACTTGCCCGATGCCGGCAGGAACCCCCATGACTGTGCCATCCAAGAATGCCCCCACCTATTTCTGATGTCTTCTACTAGACGTCATATTTACAGGTCTTAATTTTCAACTTGTCTCATACCATTATACTACATTGCGTCCCATGGCAATTTTTTAATCAACAGTAATCAACCCCGACTCTTGCTTGTAATTTGGGATAGTTAGAATAATTGTAAGTGCAAATCATTTCAGTACCGAATCAGAGATGAGAGCTAGCATCTCACCTGGCTTCCTGTGTCACAGGTTAAACACACGCGCCCACACACGCCCAGAGGCACCGAGATGGCAGGAAAGACTTTTTCAAAGACATTTCAAAAAATGCACATGTGCACATTTCTGCACATTAGCAGGTTGCTTCGGGCAAATTCACCGAGCTGTGTTTGAGTTCTAGTGAGTGAGTTTTGACCTTTTCAAGGGAGACATGGCGGGGGGTGGGGGTGGGGGTGGTGTCATTGAGTTGAAACAGCACAGTGTGGAACCATGGGACAAATCCTCAGCTGTTTGGGAGAAGTCATTTCAAACAGGGTCTTCCTTTTAAAGAGTTTAAGGACGCCAACACATGGGGGGCTTCTGCTGAGACTTGTCACTTTGACCGTAGCGGGTGTTTGCGGAGGCTGCCCCAGAATTTAAGTAGAATATGCACTAATCCTGACGGGAACCATTTCTGGTAAATGAAAAATAGTATTGTTTGAAGACACACACTCGTTCGGAAAATTTTTTGTATGCCTCTCGTGTGGCCGATACAGTTTTAAGTTCTGTGGATGAACTGGGTATAGATTTTGCCTGTTGTTGATGGTAAACAATTATTTTCATGCCCTTCCTGTATCCTCAGTACAAGGTAATTTTAAAACATGACTTGCCGACCTCCACTTAGGTCACTAGACAGCTGTAGTACTCACTGTGTAGGACAGGGTTAGAGATTAGTTCTGGCAAATGTACCCTCTGTTTGCCTGACAGTATTGCCCTCATTCATTTAATAGTAAGCGGGTGCCCGGGTGGTTCAATCAGCTGAGCATCTGAGCTCAGGTCGCGATCCCAGGGTTGTGAGATCGAGTCCCGTGTTGGATTCCACACTGAGCATGGAGCCTGCTTGAGATTCTCTCTCCCTCTCCCCCCCTCTTCCTCTCTCCCCCTCTGCCCTCCCCCGACTCACATGCGCGTGTGTGTGGGCGAGTGCGAGTGTGTGCTCTCTCTCAAGTTAAAATAGTATGCCTATAGAATATGAAATGTAGTTTTTTGAGAACATATTTAATGAAGAAGTTGATTCATTATGCAGGGAAGGTCATCAGATAATTCTATCTTTTTAAAAAAGCGTCTTTAATCTCATGGAGTTGATTTGGCCTCAAATTTGGATCACGGTTGAAACCATCAACAAAACAAAATGACCGCCTGCTGGGTGGGAGAAGATATTTGCAAATCATACATCCAATAAAGGGTTGATAGCCAAAATATATAAAGAACTTACACAACTTAATGTCAAAAGACAAATAGCCTGATTACAAAGTGAGTGGAGGACTTGAATAGACATGTTTTTCCCCAAAGAAGACGTACAGATGGCCAATAGACACATGAAAAGATGCTTAAAATCACCCACCAGTCATCAGGGAAATGGAAATCAAAACTCCAGTGAGATATCCCCTCACACCTGTTAGAATGGCTAGTATCGAAAAGACAAAAATAACAAATGTTGTTGAGGATGTTGAGAAAAGGGAACCCTCATTACGCTGTAGGTGGGAACGGAAATGGCGCAAAGTTCTTCAAAAAATTAAAACTCGAACTACCATGCTATCTGGCAATTCCCCTTCTGGGTATTTATCTGAAGAAAATGCAAACACCAATTGGAAGGAATACATGCGCCCCTTTGTTGACCACAGCATTATTTACAATTATTTGTAATTATTTATAATAGCCAAGTGCCCGTCAGCAAATGAATGGATAGAGAAGATGTGGTACGTATGTGTACATGCGTGCACGTGCACACACAGAGCAATATCACTCAGCCACCAAAAAAAAAAAAAAAGAAAAGAAATCTTGTCATTTGCTTACAGTGTGGATAGATCTAGAGAATATGATACTAAGTGAAATAAGTCAAAGACACTGTATGATTTCACTTATATGTGGAATCTAAAACAAAACAGCTGAAGAGACAGGAAAATGGAAACAGACCCCCAGATGCAGAAATAAATTGTCGATTACCCAGGGGGGGCGGCCGGGGGATGGGAGAAATCGGTGAAAGTGATTAAGAGGTACAAACTGCCAGGCAAAAATTAAGTCATGGGGTATAATGTACAGTGTAGAGAATACGGTCAATAATACTGTAATAACTTTGTATGATGACAGATGGTAACTAGATTTATTGTGGGGATCATTTTATAATATATAAAAATGTTGAATCACTGTGATATACACCTGAAAATGATAGGATAGTGTGTGTCACTTATCCTTCTATAAAAGAAAAAACAGCAAAAAACTTGGACTGTGGCTAATCAGTCAAGCCGCAGAACCCGAGGAAACTGATAAATCCAGAAATGCCTTTTGATGAATGACGGGAAGGAATTTGCAGGTGTTGGAGTAAACCTTCTCCAGACGCCCTTACATGAATTTGGAGGTGTTGAGGGATATGCATTTCTTACTGACTGTGGGAAAGAAAAGTTGATTGAAACCGTTGATACTGACCTTTCATCACTACTTCATAACTTGGAGAGGTTGTTTTGAAATCCCCCAAGTCTTAGTAACAGGAAAATAATCTTCCTCCTCCACCTCTTCATACGGCGACTGGGAGTGTTTGAATCATTAACTCCCTTTGCAGGCACTTCAGCTGAGAGCTGTTTTATGTCTGTCTTGCTTTCATAAGGGAAAGACCGCTGATTAAAAAGCTTGGTATTAGAGAACGCTTAAAAAATCAACAAAACAACAGATTTAGGGCATCTCTTGGGGTGGTTCATCCTGATATGCGTGCGTATTTATTTGCACCTGTAGCAGTGACATATTATGGCTAAAGATATTCTTAATGATGACCTTGACTCACAAAGATCCTGTGAAATTTGGCTGGGGGGGGGAGGGGTTTTGTTAAACAAAAAATCAAGAAATAACCCAAGAAGTATATTTAAAGGTGTTTAGGATACAGTGTGAATGAAAACAAGTTACAAAATGGTATGCATACATGTCCTGCATTTGGTAAAACCAACCATGTTTTCCAAAATATGAGTAACTGTTACAAGAAAATAAATGTGGGGACTCCTGGGTGGCTTGGTAGGTTGAGTGCCAGCTCTTGATTTCAGCTCAGGTCATGATCCCAGGGTCATAGGATCCAGCCCTGTGTTGGGCTCTGCAGTGGGCAGGTTGCCTACTTAAGACTCTCACTCTCTTTCCCTTTGCCCCCGTCCCCTGCTCTCTTTCAAATAAATAAATAAATAAATAAATAAAGTTAAAAAAAACAAATGTTATCAGAAGTTGGGGGAAAACTCTTAATTCCCCACAAAGCAGTGAATTGACCATCTCTCCAAATGGGGGGGGGGGCGCAAAGATGTTGAATATTTTAATAGTGGAAAACGTGTTTATATGACATGAAAAATGATAATGAAACTGAGCATTTCATCCTATACTTATAAAATGAATGAAATTATGAGATAAGTACATAATATATATAAAGTATATAAAACGTACAAAAATATGCAAGAAATACACAAGAATTATACAGAAAGGTAAAAACCTTTTATTTCACACTATATATACATTAGTGGACTAAACAAATATTCCTGTCCTCCTGCAAAAGGATTGGAAATAAAAATTTCAAAGTGGTTAAGTGCTTCTGATGGAGGACTAAGATTATTGGCCATTTTTCTTGTCTGTGCATACTTTTATTTTCTCATATCATTCTAAGTA
Source organism: Panthera pardus (assembly GCF_024362965.1). NCBI lineage: Eukaryota > Metazoa > Chordata > Mammalia > Carnivora > Felidae > Panthera > Panthera pardus. The sequence continues at coordinate 12,658,625 of NW_026526788.1, forward strand.
CATCTAGTATTTTTTCAAACGGGGAGAGTTCGAAAAACTGTAATATATTACAGAGAGATTTTCACTTACTAAAAGAGGAAAAATTCAACCCAGAAAAATCACTTTTCTTTTATCTGGGCAGCAAAGTCTCATTATGTTGTTTGATAACTGAGCCATTTGAGGATTTTTGTTTTAACCTGGACCTCCTAAGGAAGCCGATGCTTTGTAGCCTCTGGTTGTTAGGACTTGAATGATATAAACTTAAATTTTTTTTTTAATGTTTGTTTATTTTTGAGAGACAGAGAGAGACAGAGTGCAAGCAGGGGAGGGGCAGAGAGAGAGAGGGAGACACAGAACCTGAAGCAGGCTCGAGGCTCTTGAACTGTCAGCACAGAGCCGGACGCGGGGCCCGAACCCACGAACCGTGAGATCGTGACCGGAGCCGAAGTCAGACGCTTAGCCGACTGAGCCACCCAGGCGCCCCTAAATGATACAAGCTTAAGACATGAGGGCAGTGAGCGAGTGGAGTGGCTCCACAGGTGCTCAGGTTACCCTTGGGGGGGGTGAGACCCCCGCTGTCTCTGTACGTGGCTGGCCTGGATGGACACCTGGCTCTTGGCTGAGGAATACAGACACTCGGTGGAAGAAACTCAAGAGCCAAGCTAAGTGAATCGTTGTCACTAGGATATGGATTGCGGGATGTAGTCTTTGGAGTTCGGAGAAACAAGAGATGGTGTGTTATGGTAGCCTTTTCTTGGAGAATCCCTGTCTTCATTAGCGTTTTCAAGGTTCCGAGAAATTCTGGAGCAGGGAGACAAAGGTCATTGCCTCCACAGAAGGGTTTTTAGTGGGATTCCACTGACATCCGGGGAGTGGAGAGCTCGGCAGATGCATCCTGGAAGGGAAGAGTAGGCACTGAAGAGAAGGAGGAGATCTTCCTGGTCAGGGGGGTACCTGAGTCGGTACCTGGTCGGTATAGATCTGGGAGTAACATGAACCTTCTGAGTTCTCGAAACCTAAGGATGCAGTGTCCACAGGGCCGGGTTTTCGTGTGCAGTAACTTTAAATGGTTTCCTGAACACGTTGTGGTCACCTTGAAAAGTGTGTTTAAAACACATGCCGTAAATTACATAAATAAATTCCTGTTTTAAGTCTTAGTAGGGAGACTTGTTACTTGCAGGAATCTTTGTGATTTCTACTGTGTAAATACTTAGTGTAATGTATTTTCATGCATCAGGTTAGTTTATATTGAGAAACTATTGATTTTTGGTTTAGAAAATTGAGTGGTATTTAGAAAAATGAGTGGTAGAATTAACCTTCTTCTCACTGTTTCTATAAAGTGGAAACATTTGGCCCTGTTTTCCGCTTGATGTCTGTAGTTCTTATTTAAAGAAGTCATACGAAGTGATGGGTAGAGAACCCCAGACCCCTGTTTTGGGAAGTTGAAAGGTTCTGAGAATTTAAAAACTCCTGCCTACACGTATGTGCCTTGCTTTGCTAAGTTAGGTGTGTAGCTCTTTAGCTCAGAAAATGTAAGCACAAGGGCAACAGATTAGAACCAAGATTAAGACTTTTTTCCTGAATAAATGGGGTTGCTTCACCTCCTAGGTTATGTGTTCTACTTGTCTTCATTGCACAGCTCTATTTTTAGCTATGGTTTTGCACACACACACACACACACACACCCCACCTGCTGTATGCATTTACTTGGATTTTGTTTATATCATCTCTCTTAGAAGAGCGTGCACGGTCTGCATCTACGTAACTGGAGTTCAAGGCTCTGCGTCAGTTGTCACGTACTGATGTACCGGGAATGACACTGCTGTCATGGCCTTGACGTTTGTATGTTACCACCTGTATCACTATGAATTGTGAGGATCTGGCTCCCAAATTGCATGGACCAGTTAATTCATAGCCTAGTGGGTTGTATTGTTACCAGTTGCTGTGAATACTTTTCTAGAGGTCTATAATGGAGCGATTTTTAAAATGGATCGTCACTGCTGAAGAATAATTTTCAAAAAGCTAAAAATGTGTTTCATGTAGATAGTAAACGAACATATGTCATTGGTTTTATTTAACGCGGGAGGGAATTAAAAGAAAATTTGAGAAACTGGAAAAAAGGAATTACCGAAATGATTTTATTAATGGATAACAAAACTAGTTAGAAAAACAGTACAGTGTACCGTTTGGGGTTATCTTTTCTTCCAGGCAGAAATCAGACCTTATGTGCATTGCTCTGGGTCAGATTATCTGGAACTACTCAGAGTTTCACAGGGTTGTGAAAGAGAGTCGGTCAAAGGTTTGTGCCCTGTTGACTTGGATGGCCCTCGGCAGGCCCACTGGGTGATGTCTGGCGTGCCGTTGAAGGGGCACAATGGGATGTATTTTGCTCCTTTCAAAGTCTTGAATAGTTTTTCTGACATTTTTAAAACAGTTTATTCATTTTGAGAAGGAGAGAGAGAGAGAGAGAGAGAGAGACGGGGAGAGGGAGAGAGAGAGAGGATCCCAAGCCGGCCCCACACTGTCAGTGCAGAGCCCAGCATGCGGCTCAACGCAGGGCTCAATCTCAGGAACCATGAGATCATGACCTGAGCCGAAACCAAGAGTCAAATGCTTAATCGACTGAGCCACCCAGGCCCCCCTTTGTGACATCATTTAAAAAATACTTTTTGAGGGGCGCCTGGGTGGCTCAGTCGGTTAAGCGTCCGACTTCAGCCAGGTCACGATCTCGCGGTCCGTGAGTTCAAGCCCCGTGTCAGGCTCTGGGCTGACGGCTCGGAGCCTGGAGCCTGTTTCCGATTCTGTGTCTCCCTCTCTCTCTGCCCCTCCCCCGTTCATGCTCTGTCTCTCTCTGTCCCAAAAATAAATAAAAAACGTTGAAAAAAATAAAAATAAAAATACTTTTTGAGCAGTTTCATTGCTTGAATGCTTACAGTTTTAGACCCTGAGACAAACGCTCTTCTAATTTGTTAAGACCTGTGTGACATGAATATATGAGACAGGTATTTGCATTTACCGTGTCTGGTTTTGTTACCAGGTACCCCCACCCCTACCCCACCCAAGTGGGATACTGAAAATATGGTTAAGGTAGCACTATTTCTCATCTAAATACTTTGTCTAAGGACTGAGCAGATAGTACGCTCCCTCTGCTTCTTAGATCGTTTACGGGAGAGGTGGGGCATCGTAGCACTGTGCATTGTAAATGAAAACCAGAGCAACTGCAAACGTGAGAGGCACGAGAAATTCCAATACTCTTCGTACACACAGCCACAATGGGGCAGCCTGGAAAGTGGCACATTTTAGGAACTTTTATAGAAAAAGTTACGTATGGAATCGGATGAGAATCCATCGTTGGACAGCTCAGGTAATCGAGAGCATTTCTGCCATCGCCCCAGATGCCTCATGAGGAGTCATCCTTAGTCTGAAAGGGGTGTGGTGACGGCCAGGTGCCACCTGTGCGCAGGGCGCACGCGCAGACAGGAACGCAGAGCCCCTCCCGCGAACTGGCCTCATTTTCTAGCCGAGGAAACCTTGGGTCCAGAGGAGAGAGGAAGCCGCACTTCCTGGAGAACGTGGCCCCCGACTGCTTGCTACGTCATGTGAGCTGTTCAATCTAAGGGAGGGTGGCTTCGGGACGCCTGGGTGGCTCAGGCGGTTAAACATCCGACCCAATTTCAGTTCAGGTCATGATCTCAGGGGTGATGGGATCAAGCCCCGGGTCTGGCTCTGCACTGATGGTGTGCAACCTGCTTCGGATTCTCTCTCTCTCTCTCTGTGCCCCCCTGCCCCCACTTGTGCTCTCTTGGCCTCTCAAAATAAATAAACTTAAAAAACTAATAAGGTGGTTATCCTTCACCCACAGGTGTACGTGGTAGGTCCCCACATAAAGGTTCACCTAGGTTGCTGTCCGGGGTTCCCTCTTGGGGAAAACCGGGTGGGGCTGCCTCAGGGAAGGTACCCGGAGGGGGGAATGTAGGCGTAGCTCCCCCAGAGTCCGGGTTAGGAAATGGCCCAGGTTCAGCTCCCACTTCCCACGACGGACTGGGCCCCCCGGTCGCTGGCCCTGACTCTCCGGGGCCCTCTCACCCCGCCGGCTTCCCCTAGGGCTTCTGGAGTCCCGATTTTGAGACGGAGAATCCGATTGGCTGGCCCCGTCCTCGTAGGTTCTTGGCCAGCCTGTGAATGGCTGCCTTCCGATCAGGTGCTCCTGCAGGCCCAATCCGCGGTGGCTGTGTGTCTGCACCTGGGTCACGTGGCGGAGCCCCCCGGAAGTAGGAGGGGCTGGGCGGGTCCGCTGACGTGTGTCCGCTCGCGTCAGGTGTGAGCAAAGCGGTAGGTTTTGGGCCAGGAGCGTGTCCAGTGATGCGCTTTGGAACTGGGTTTAAGAATTTCATCTGTTTCTCTGTCCGAGTGAATTTGGGATGTCTTTTGGGGGCGTCTTCTATTCGTTTTCAGTAAATTTTTCCTCTTTTAGGACTGGGAAAGACCGCCTTGGTGACTGGCAGCGTGTGTTGTGGTACTTTGGTTTGCCATTTCACGCTGAGTTTTCTCTGGAAGCCCTAATGTGACTTCAGAGTACGTAAAAAGGAAGTCAGAAAGTTCTCATTGTTCTGAGGTCCTTGAATTTTCACTAAATATTTATTCTTCGCAATATCTAAAAGGAAACAGGGTTCAAAAGGCAAGGCATTTGGATTCGTTTTTAAGGAACATCTATGGGGCTGCTGGCGTGCGTGCACTGTGTTTGGGATGCGGATGCTGGGGGGCCGTCCGAGGACCCAGAGCGTCCTGGAGGACCAGCCCCGGGGGATCCGTGATGTGCAGGATGAGGACGGAAATCATCCTGGAGCCTGGAGGGAGTGAGAGGGGTTTACTGACGGTATAGACGGAGCCCCCGGGAGACTCAGGAAGGAGCAGGGGTCTCGTCTTTGTTTGGGGTGTGGCATCCAGGAACTGGTCAGAACAAAGGCGAGGGCCCGCGTGTTACTCCTCGGAGCCAGGGTCCCCGCGTGGGGACGGACGTCCAGCTCCGTGGTCTGGAATTGCCCTGGGATGGCTTCTCTCCTGGTCCTTCCTGGGACGTTATCTATTGTAGAGCAGTCACTGACTCCGTGTCCCTTACAGGGAGGACACGCACTGTTTGCACCGTGCAGCGTGTGTGACGTCGGGGTGCCGATCCTGGCAGGAATGTAAGCAGGGGAAGGAGCAGAAGCGGATTTTTAGGGGGCCCTCTGGTTTCCCTATCTCAGTATGACGTAACCGAAGCTTAGGAGACCTTCTGACTGGTTGGGGAGATAGTGTTTCAGACGGATGCTACTTGGGACTACAGTAGATGAGACATCCCTTCGGTTGTAAGAAACGATTACAGCTTCTGGGCGCCTGGGTGGCTCAGTCTGTTGAGTGTCAGACTCTTCATGGTTTGTGGGATTGAGCCCCCGAGTCTGGCTCTGCATTGACAGCATGGAGCCTGCTTGGGATTCTCCCTCTCTCTCTCTCTCTCTTGTCCCTCTCCCATGAGATCGCTCCCTCTCAAAATAAATAAACATTAAAAAAAAATAATAAAGGGTTATAGCTTTTGATCCTCCTGTAATTAAACCATATTTTGGTAGTGACATAAGACTGTGTAAAGATGGCTTTAATGAAAGGTAAATTATAACACAGCATGAGGTGAAAGTAAGTCTCAATCCAGAATTTATTGGGTGCGCATGTGGTATTTTGAGAAAATGTTTTTGGTAAGTAAAAGGCCACGTGGAAAATTCCTCTCTTATTGTAAACACGTTTATTTCCGTCGTTCTTTCGAAGCCGGGCGATGGGCATGATGGACGGTGAGGGCAGCCGGGGAGGGAAGGACCTTAGAGACCCACAGGATCACACAGCTCACGACGAATAAGGCTTCTGACGGTGGGTAAGACTCCAGTTTTGAAAACGATGACTAAGTGTGGAGAGGAGAGGTGGGCGAACTGATCGGACGAGTCTGATTTGATGGAATGGGTAGGGGAAGACATGGTGGGATCTTGTGGATGATCGATCACCCAAGTCTGCCCTGGGTACCGAGAGCGGGAGGCGCACAGAGAAAGTGTGGCTCTTGCCTGCAAGGAGCCGTAACTATTAGCATTATTATTTTTAATGTGTATATTTGACACACACACACACACAGAGCGTACAACCGAGGGAGGGGCAGCGAGAGGGGGACACAGAATCCGAAGCAGGCTCCAGGCTCCGAGCTGTCGGCACAGAGCCCGACGCGGGGCTCGAACCCACGAACCGTGACATCATGACCTGAGCTGAAGTCAGACATTTAACCGAATGAGCTACCCAAGCACACCTTATTTTTTTAAATGTTTACTTATTTATTTTTTTTAAAATTTTTTTTTTCAACGTTTTTTATTTATTTTTGGGACAGAGAGAGACAGAGCATGAACGGGGGAGGGGCAGAGAGAGAGGGAGACACAGAATCTGAAACAAGCTCCAGGCTCCGAGCCATCAGCCCAGAGCCTGACGCAGGGCTCGAACTCACGGACTGCGAGATCGTGACCTGGCTGAAGTCGGACGCTTAACCGACTGCGCCACCCAGGCGCCCCAATGTTTACTTATTTTTGAGAGAGAGAGAGAGAGTGTGAGCAGGGGAAGGACAGAGAGAGAGAGGGAGACACAGAACCCGAAGCAGGCTCCAGGCTCCCAGCTGTCAGCAGAGAGCCCGACATGGGGCTTGAACTCAGGAACCGTGAGATCATGACCAGAGCCAAAAACACTCAACCGACTGAGCCACCCAGGCACCCTAGGGAGCTGCAATTAAGAACATCTGAGGAAGGTTATATTGGCACAAACGTGGGTAGAGTTTTAGTAACAACCAGACCCCGCTCCGGTAAAGCAGGGCGGGCACTGCGGGCAGGGCCGTGGATAACAGGACCCGCGATGATAGAAGGTTCTTCCAAATGTGAATGTCCCGGCACAAGTTGTAGGTGCCCGACACTCTTCTGGGCAGCCTTCTAAAGGGAAAATAGGGATAGATTTTATATTTGGGGAGGGGGCCAGGGTATCTGAAGATTCAATTAGAATACAGAGATACTTTTGTTTGCAGGACCCTTTTCTGGGTCCCTTCTGCCCTCGTTCCCATTGGTAAAAAAGGACAAGACATTGGCCAGGCGGACGGCTGGTTTCCGGGATTAAAATGAGATCCATAAAATGTCCAGGAAAGGCGCCTGGCCCGCGGTGGGGAAGCGCTTGGGTTCGTTGATGTTACTTACCTCCTTGGTCTCGCTGACCACCCACGAATGTCAGTACTGGTTTGGGTTTTCCTTCTGGCTGGACTGCGAGCTCCTTCCGGGAAGCCGCTCGCACATCTGTGTGGTCCCGGGCAGTAAGCGCTTGCTGAATGAAGGGACGAAGTACCTTTTCTTTCCTCCTTCTTCTGCGGGAGGCACTGGCCACCTCTTTGGGGAAGGGGAGAGGGGCGGTGGCGGGCATGAGGTCACACTCAGGTCTTCGGGGATTAGCCTCTAGGTGGTCACCGTTCACTTCTCTCACCGCTGCAGAGAGTACAGTTGCTTTCGCTCTTTATCACCTTTGGGAATGACTAGTACCTTGTATTTCTCTGAAAATGTTTGCACCCCCCCCAAATGCTCTCCTTCCTCGCCCACATTTTAGTGGGCTGCAGTGTGTAAACCTGTCCTTTCCTTCCAGATGAACCTGTTCCTCCAAATTCCTCTATTTAAATGCACCTTCTAGAAGAGAGGGATGAGCAAAGCCTTCTGAGAGGCAGGGTAGTGAATGGGTGATTTTTTTTTTTTATAGTTTGTGTTTTCTTTTACACCCCGGTGAGCAGCTCAGAGAAAGAGCTGGGACTTTCCAAGAGACTCATGATGTCCTGCATGTTGAAGCAGGGGTGGAGGACGAGGGGCTGGGAGTAGGCGTTCAGTTTGCCCTTGGCGCGAAGTCTTTAAATCTGGAAACGGTGGGGATGCTGTGCAGCGAGGGGCAGATGAAGGCTTTCCCGGGGTGTAATCCTGCGTTGTTCTCTCTGGCGAAGAGAGTGGTGCCAGCCGCCAGCAGAAGGACGCCTGTGGTGTCCGCAGGGGCACGTTGCACCGTCTGGTCACCGTGAACTTGACGCGGTGCCTGGGTCCCGGCAACCCGCCCTTGAATCCCTCCCCCATGAGAGACCGCAAAGGCTCTTCTCCAAGCAGAGGACAGAAAGAAACTGTTCAATTAAACTGTGTTTGTTGAGACTTAGATGCTAGGAAGAAGGTACTAACTCTGTACTTCGGGTTTTGTAGTCTCAAACTAAGGTCTCACGTGCGTTTGTTGTTCATGAGTGAGAATGAGAAAAATTTCAGTGGTTCTTACTGTTCTAATGAAGTGTAATTTTCATAGAAAAATTTAATAAAAACGGAAAAATATAACTAAGTTAATCTGGTGGTCTTATGGTCTCTCCATATCATTCGTGTCTAATCACGCATCATCTTCCCCTCCTAGAAGAAAAAACTGAATTGTATGTAATTACAGAGTTTCGGACCGAGTTGCCCACAGCCAAGCGTGCCCGCTGTGGTGTCTGTGTCTTGCGTCCATGGGGGACAGCGGCAGCCGATCTCAGCACTGTTGTCCTATGGGGCCGCCTCCCCCTCGCAATCTGTCAGGCTGCCCCCCCCCCCGCCCCCCGATCGAGGAGGAAATGGTAAACTCTGGAAGGATTGGCTCTTCAAATACAAACCTGTAAAGTGGGCGTTCATGCCTTGCTGGGTTTCACGAACTTGAATCTTTTCCTTTCTCAGCCTTGCCTCTTAACGCTCGTTCCTTTGTACCCTTCGAGCCCCCAGCTCCACTGCGGTTTTTCTCGAGAGGAAGTCAGTGATAGTAAACACTAAACCCTTAGCAGGCTGAGCGTTGCTGCACAGAATTACTGCGCATAAGGGAAGGATACCTCCTTCTGTCCTCTCTCCTCCCGTTATCTGTCTGTATGCCACCGGGCTAATGTCTGCGAAGGTTCCTGTCTTACCGTACTTGGTCTCAACTGAACGTGTAGAGCCACCACGGCCTTATCCGTGTAATTTGGATAATTTCTTCCCCTGGATGCTTGACTGTGCAAGGTGAGCACACTTCCCTGGGACACAAGTCCCAGAAGGAACTCCCCCCTTAGTTTCTAACCAGCAGGTGTCTGTTGTGGAATCAGACCTTCAGCGTTTGCTGAGTACTCCCTGTGCCAGATCCCATGTCCGCCAGTCCCCAGAGAGCTCTCAGCCGCTTTCACCATTCTCTCCTCTCTAAAAAGAGTCCATCCAGATCTATTTTTGTTTCTGTCCTCAAGCCACTCGCCATCAATACATTAGCCCATCTACCAGGAGGAAGGCATGCCAATACCCTTTACTCAGGGCGAATCAAAAGCAATTTGAAACCGGGAACTTGTGAAAGGATCGTGAAATGATTTTGGAATGGAAAATCCAAAAATCACAGGTTGGGCGCTTTCATCACAGAGCCAGGCCCATCCTGTGTCTTTGGTGTCCCGTAGTCTTGGCGGGAACCTTTTCCTACTTCCTCACCGCGTGACCTTGGACGGGTTTGCAACCTTGGACAAGTTACACAATCGCTCTGGGCCCAGTGTCTGCCTCTGATCCGCCGGGGATCCTCAAGCCTCCCCCCTTTGCAGGGTTCTCATTAGATTAAATGTACAGGCATCAAATTAATTTGCACGTCACGTCTGACAGTCGTAGTTACTGTCATTGACGTTATTTTGCATTTACCAGTGAGGATGCAGGAAGGCTTTTTTAATGACATGCCTTTTGGTGAGTCCCTCACGTATAGTCTTCTATCCAGTCTTTTTGGATATTTTATTTCCTCTCCCTCTTCACGTAGCAGAACAGGCAGTTGTGGTTTTGAGCCGTGTTCCCTGCTTTTTGAAAGCACTTATGATTGAATTAAATATTCATGCAGGTAGGGCATGTCATTTGAAGGCGGCATTATCATTGTATCCTCGATAATTGTCTCGTGGCAATTTGCCTCTGCATCTATGACTTTTTCTGACGGACATCATGTTCTTTTGATTCCCCTGCTGCAGTGGGAAAAGCCCGCAGCGCATGAAGGAAATTAACACGACAGAACATTACCCCTCGTGAAGTGTACGGGTTTCTTTCGAAACGTCTCCTTTGAGGTACAGAAAGATAAGTGGGCCTCCTTAGCGAGTGACGGAACTATTCAGCCTTCCGGTACTTCAGAAGACTTCTGGGGACCCCGAGTTACTTGATTCTTTTCCTTTAAGTGATTCATGAGCAGGGGCCCCCAATATATTCCGTATCTAGTTAGAATGGCCTCTTTTCTGGGAACATTTTCCTTTTGGTTTTTGGTGTCTCTGGCCCTCCACAGAAGCCGTAAAGAGGAAGAGTCTGGCTTCACCTAAGCGTGTAGCTTGGGGTATCACACTTACCCGCCCTGAGACCCGGTGCCCTCCTCTGTCTGCAGGCTTCATAGCAATTGGAAGATCAAATGAGATCTGCATCAGTACCTTAGTCTAGCTTCTGGCACAAACTAGAAGCTGTTACCTGTATTTTTATAGGTGTCTTTGCAGCTATAAAAGGAGGTCCCAGGGCGCCTGGGTGGCTCAGTTGGTAAAGCGTCCGATTCTGGCTCAGGTCATGATCTCACAGTGCATGAGTTCAAGCCCCGCCTCAGGCTCTGTGCTGACAGCTCGGAGCCTGGAGCCTGCTTTGGATTCTGTGTCTCCCTCTCTCTCTCTGCCGCTCCTCCGCTCGCTCTCTGTATCTCTCTCAAAAATAATTAAACATTGAAAGAAAAGGAGGTCCAAACTCCCCCCCTCCCCGCCCCTTTTCCTCATGTCACCCCCAGCAGGACATTTGTCTTGGACAAATGGGAAGGCCCTTCCCTTTCTATTTATATCATAAAACAACTTCTCTGCCCTACAGTCTCTGGGGGGCTGGACGTTGACCTCAGACAACCATCCAGGCAGCCAGAACAGCATCCTTAGACCCGTCCCCACCTTTCTGAGAGAATATCTCTTTGTAGTCAGTGACTACTTGTCTCTCTTCCTAAAGCATTTTATTTTGGTCCAGGTACGGGGATTCGTGGATTCCCAGACAGATGCCTGGAGAAGAGTCCTTTGTCCCACAGGTGAAACTAACATGTGGTATTTGAAGTCAGGGCCGCGGCGACCTTGAGAGTGGTGGCCGCACATGTGTTTGCTTTAGGTGAATTAAGTGAGCACCTCAGGATTTCTGTGCTTTTCTGCATGCATGCATCGTCTTGATGCAAATGTTAGTTTCTTACAAAGGTAACTTTTCCCTCTTTCTGCAGGTACCTAACTCACGTATGAATTGGAAGGGTGATACTTCATTTTTAGTGGAGAAAGTCTTCAATGAAATGAAATGAGGAAGCGAGTCTGAGGCTTTAAGGGTATGTGGGTGGAAGGCTACTTATCAGCTATTCGTTCGCGCACAGTTGGTTTGTACACGACCTGTACACACGGTCCGCTCAGCCTGCTGGTGGTCGCACTTAGTGAAGATGAACATTTAAACGCGTTGCCACCCTTTTACTCTATAGTCGTAATTCTCCTAGTTTGAACAGTGTTCTTTTTTGTGTGTTTATCCTTCTCCGTATCACCAATGAGCAATTATCTGCCTGACGAGAGAAGAGACAGTTTATAAAAAGTGTCTGATTTTACGACTCCAGCTGTACCATTGGGTGTGCTTGGGGTACAGACTTGCATTAGCTTTGGGGTTTACGTGCTTCCTTCTATCAGGCTTTGCCTAATGAAGTTCACTCTGTATTCTGTGACAGCCAGAAATTAGCTGGGAAGTAGGGAAGAACGAGTTGTGCTACGGATAGAGAACAAGAAGTGAGCAGTAGTTACCCTGCATTTGAGGCGGTTTTTCTTCTAAGCAGTTTAGCACGCAAAGGATGCCTTTTAATTTGCTTCTTATTTTCTCCTAGATTGGAAGGAAGACTGATGCAGAAAGATACCAACATGGTTCAGGTAAATGGATTTTTAATTTCTTTGTGTACCTTTTCTGCTTGGTGTATATTTCCCATGTTTTCCCACCGAGAAGAACTCAAAAAACTATTTTTGTGGTCAACCTGACAATAGAAGGAATGTTTTGGGTGTATAGAGGTAATAGTCAAACGCATATTTATACCATTTAATTAATTTAGTTACACGTGTATATTTAGTAGTTGTGTATTTACATCAAACAGCAGTAGAACTAATGTTTTTTTCCTACCTCAGAGTAACTTTCTTCCAACTCTTTCCATACACATCTGTTGTCACTGTCTCTGTCATAAGTCACATTTTTGAAGCCTCCAGAACAGGCCACCGTTTATTGGTCTGCAGTGGAGTGTATTTGGAGTCCCTGTGTGTGATGCTGTAATTGGAAGGTTTACTCCAAGCTGTAAGTAACTGTTTGCCCAATGTTAGGACAGTTGCTGGTTCCGTTTTTTCTGTGTCGATGAACATCGGAGGTCTCCACTATGTAACAGTTTGTAGGTTCGCTCTGTTAAATACACTTTCTTTCTTTCTTCCTTGCATCTACTCGTTCATTCGTTTTATTTATCTTGACGTAATTACATGCACATTGTTTACAATTAGAATAATAATCGTAACAGCCACCCCTCTTGTTCTTAGACTGTCATTATCCTTTGCCCCTGTTCAACTCCTTTACTCCTTATTCTCTCGTTTGCTATTTTTTTTAAATTTTTTTTTAACGTTTTATTTATTTTTGAGACGGAGAGACAGAGCATGAACAGGGGAGGGTCAGAGAGAGGGAGACACAGAATCTGAAGCAGGCTCCAGGCTCCGAGCTGTCAGCACAGAGCCCGATGTGGGGCTCGAACTCACGGACCGCGAGATCATGACCTCAGCCGAAGCCGGCTGGTTAACCGACTGAGCCACCCAGGCGCCCCTCTCGTTTGCTATTTCTAAACAACACATCGTATGCTTGAAGTGCCATTTATTGATTTCTTTTAAAATTTTAGACTTCTACAGATGGATATCCCGCTGAGGATTTAGCTCTCATGTGTAACCCTTTACCCTCGGTGCACGCCTGCTCTTCCTGTCTCTGTTTTGTGGCTCCCGTCTCGTTACAGTGTGTGGATAAAGAAATATTTAACGTTTACTTGATTATGACTGTATTTGCCTGTGACTGAGCTTTGTGATATTTATGTTGAAACGTCTCGGGGTGTTCTGCTTCCCAGCTGGCTGTGCGTGAACAGTTTTATTTCTCTGGAAAACGTTTGACTCTTTTCTCTATCCCCCAAACTCTGAAATTTCCAACTGGGATGTAGGTCGTAGGATCTTTTGATGTCAGTGGTCCTTTCAATCCTGAGGCTCATTTCCTTCAGTTTGGACAATTTTCTTGTACTATTTCTTGGATAATTTCCTTTCTACTCTTGTTTTTTTTTTTTTTTTTTTTTTTCTTTTAGTTAGATATTTGGGCCCTGTGGTTTGATTCTCTTATTTTATTATGTTTTTCTTTTCTTTTTTCCTTTTTTTTTCTGAACTATTTCCTGTCTCTTTGTGTTTTTGTTCTACTTTCTGAGAGATTTTCTTAGGGTTATTGGACTTTTAATTTCTGCCAGCATGTTTGTGATTCCACACTTGATTTTTATTGGTCTCTGAATATTTTATTTTAAAAAATAGAATGCTGTTCCTGTTTTATGGGACTAGGAACGGTTTGGGGAAAAGATCTGGGGTTCTAATTACCCCCCTCTTCTTTCTTTCCTTCCTTCCTTCCTTCCTTCCTCCCTCCCTCCCTCCCTCTTGCTTGCTTCCTTGCTTAAAACAAAATTTATTTTACCTTTTAGTTCTGTAGGTGAGAAGTCTGATGGGTCTCACTGGGCCTCAGTTAAGGTGTCTACAGGCCTTCCTGGCGGCTCCAGAGGGGAATGTGCTCCTGAGCGTTTTCTCGCTTCTGGAGGCCCCCTTCCAGGTGGGGGCCTCTTTACAGGAGCAGTAGCAGGTCAAATACACCTTGTACTGCATTACTCTGACCTCTTCTGCCTCCCTCTGTCACATTTTAGCACCCTTATGATTACATTGGACCCACCTAGATCATCCAGGATTATCTCCCCCCACTTTTTTCATTATGGTAAAAAACACAAAGTTTGCTATATTAACCATTTTTAAGGACATGGTACAACAGTGTTAACTACATTGACGTTGTTATGCAACAGCCCTCTAGAACTTTTTCATCTTACAAAACTGAAATCTTGTACCCATCGGTACAGTTCCCCTTTTCTCCCTGCCCAGGCCTCAGGCAGCCACTCGTCCTCTCCCTATTTCTAAGAGTCTGACGGCTCCAGATGCCTCATGTGGGTGGAACCTTCCAGTATTTGTCTTTGAGTGACAGGCTTATCTTACTTAGCATGATGTCCTCAATTCCTTTCCTGTTATAACCTGTGACAGGATTGCTTCATTTTTTTAAGACTGAATAATATAGCATTTTATGTCTGTCACACTTTGTCTTTATCCATTCATCTGCTGATGGACATTTAGGTTGCCTCCACCTCTTGGCTGTTGTGAATAGTGCTGTGGTGAACGTGGGTGTGCAAATACCTTTTTTAAAAAATTATTTTATTTTTTATTAAAAATTTTTTTTCCATTTTTAATTCAACACAGCACACAGCGTTATATTAGTTTCAGGTGTACAATGTGGTGAGTCAACAGTTCTGTACGTTACTCAGTGCTCATCGTGATAAGTGTCCTCTTACTCCCCTTTGCCTGTTTCCCCCATCCCCACCCACCTCCCCTCTGGTGACCATCAGTGTGTTCTCTGTAGTTAATGAAGAGTGTGTTTGTCCGTCTCTTTTTCTTTGTTCACTTGTTTAGTTTTTTAAATTCTACATATGAGTGAAATCATATGGTATTTGTCTTTCTCTGACCGTTTCACTTAGCATTATACTCTCCAGCTCCATCCGTGTTGTTGCAAATGGCAAGATTGCATTCTTTTTCACGGCTAAATAATATTCCAGTACACACACACACACACACACACACACACACACACACACACCCACACACACACACCCCATATCTTCTTTATCCATTCATCCGTCAGTGGACACTTGGGCTGCTTCCATAGTTTGGCTCTTGTAAATAATGCTGCTGTAAACATAGCAGTGCATGTATCCTTTCCACCTAGTGTTTTTGTATTTGGGGGGCAAATACCCAGTAGTGCGATTCCTGGATCATACGGTAGTTGTGTTTTTAATTTTTTGAGGAACTCCCGTACTCTTTCCACAGTGGCTGCGCCGGATTGCACTCCCACCAACAGTGCACAGGGTTCCTTTCTCTGCACATCCTCGCCAACACCTGTTGTTTCTCGTGTTGTTGATTTAGCCATTCTGACAGCCATCTGTGTGATGGTAGCTCAGGGGGTGTTGATTTTCATTTCCCTGATGCTGAGCGATGCCGAGCATCCTTTTATACTCTTGTTCACCGTCTCTGTATCTTTTCGGGAGAAACGTCTGTTCAAGTTCTTGGCCCGTTTGTTTTTTTTTTTAATTGGGTTATTTGTTTTGGGGGTTAACTTGTAGGAATTCTTAATATACTCTGTGTACTAACCCCATTATGGTATACGTAGTTTGAAAATATTTTCTTCCTTTTCATTGGCTGCCTTTTTACTGATTGTTTCCTTTGCCAGGCAGCGTTTTTAGGTTTCACGTTGTCCCATTTGTCTATTTTTGCTTTTGTTGCCTGCACTTTTTGGTGTCCCACACAGTTAATCATTGCCAAATCCAGTGTCCTGAAGCGTCCCCCCGGTGCTTTCTTCTAGGAGTTTTATTGTGTCGGGTCTTACGTGTAGGCCTTGAATCCATACGCATGGTGTCCAGTAAGGGTCTAACTACTCCTGATGCAGACTTCTCCCCTGCCCCTCATTTTAACCCCTTCCCCTCTCCTGCCCAGGAGCCACCGCCCTCGTTCCTGAGCCTCTCGGGAGCGGTCAGCCGGCTTTTGTTTCCTGCCCGGGCAGTGAGCTTCCTTATCCGCTCTGCTCAGCAGTCACATCTCTTGTCTGCTCCAATATTCTTTTCTGTTCTCGTTGTCCTTCGGGATTTTTCTCTTTTTTTCTCTCATTACTGTAATTTTAATGGGGATTTAGTGGGAAGCAGAGATCAACGGCCCTATTCCCTTGGCCATCTATCACTCCCCAAATCCAGATTGACTTTTAAAATGATATTTAAAAGACTTTTAAAAAATGTTATCTCATAAATGCTATTGTTAGGTTATACCTCCAAAAAAAAGAAAAAAAAAAGGTTCAATCTACTCTCCTTTGTTTCCTTTTTGTTAAAATGTCTAAGGCTAGCATTAATTGAAGTAATCTTCCCAAACGTTTTTAAATTCAGAATAAACAGATTTTTGTTCATAACGTGAGGTCTCGAATGTAAGATGATACCATTTCCTGAGGTATAGTTTTCTTATGGGGCGAAAATCCTTGATTTATTTTTAGGTGTATACACCGTATGTTGGTATGATCAGGAGACGGTGTTCTTTAATGTAAATGTATTTTACTCGGATGCATCCATTGAACACCTGTAAGCTGAGGTAATGGCAAGCCTAATTTTTATTTGTTTTTCTAGTTAGTTTGTGACAGCACCTTTCTTTGTGACCGTATGCACGTTCCTCGGCTTACAGGGGGGGTTACATCACGGTAAACCCATTGTAAGTTGAAAATATCGTTAAGTCGAATATGCATTTGATACGCCTAACATACTGAACATAGCTTCGTCCAGCCTGCCTTGAATGTGCTTATTTAAAACACTCGTGTGTGCCTACAACTGGGAAGAATCCTCTAGCACAAAGCCTATTTTATAAGAACATGTTGAATAACTCATGTAAGTTATTCAGTGTCGAACTGAAAATGAACAGCAGAAGGGTTGTGTGGGTACAGAATGGTTGTAAGTTCCCCTCGCAGCTCGTGGCTGCCTGGGCGCTGAGGCTCGATGCCACCTTGGCACCCGAGAGAGCATTCTACCGCACATCACTAGACCAGGCAGAGGGCAGAATTCAAAGTATGGTTTCTACTGAACGTGTATTGCTTTGGCACCACGGTAAAGTGAAAAACACCAGAACTTAAGCAACCCAGCAGCCATCCGCATTTGGTTATGTACAGGTGTAGCACTATTTCTTACTATTCCGTGATGGGAAGAGAGGTTAGACTGGGCACCGCCTGCTGTGAGTAGGTTCTCAGGGCTGTTAAGAGTGGTTTCTTTTGTTCCAGCAACTGTTTGCTCACATAGTTAATTCTGTTGAGAAGTTCAAGATTTCAGTTACCCTGCTTGCTGCATGGTCCTAGGATTTTTATCCTCGGGTCCAGGGATGGGCTTCAAAAAGTTTAAGGTCTTTTTGAAAATTTGACTGGTATTAGAATAGGCTTCGCTTTCATTAGCTGGTCAGTGATGCAGGGCTCATGTGATCCTGCAAAGGGTCGAGGACCCACTTTTAATAGATTGTTCTAGAGAGAAAAAAATAGAATGCCACTGATTAAATTAAATACGATTACAATAAGATGCCGTGTTGCTAGCTGCCATTGGATTGCACATCCTTTCACAGGGAAGTGCAAATCACTGTAAATGAGGGACCGAATGAAGAATGCTCTTTGTCCTTTGTCAGATGCAAAACATCTCCAGCTTCCTGGTTATGCAAAAGCCCCGCTACACATGTGTAACCAGAAGAGGGGGCATTTATGAGAGTCATGTTTTCGCCTCAGAGCAATGAGCCCCCTTTTAATCTACCCGTAAAGAGGGTAACTTAGTAGTTACGCTTTGTTTTCATCCTGAAGCTGCTGCAGTTAATTTGTGAAAATCAGTTATTTGTTGACAATTAAAGAATGTAGATAAATATATAAAAGGAGAGATGCGTGTATGACATAAAGAGTTGCAGAGTTTAGTTTTCAATTAAGAAAAGATGGTGGGGGGGGAGTGTGGCGCCTGAGTGGCTCAGTTGGTTAAGCGTCTGACTCTTGATTTCGGCTCAGGTCATGATCTCGTGGTTCGTGAGTTCGAGCCCCACATCAGGCTCTGCACTGACAGCACAGAGCCTGCTTGGGATCCACTCTCTCCCTCTCTCCCTGCCCCTCTCCCCCAAATAAATAAACTAAAAAAACCAAAAGATGGGGTTTAATATTATATATGCTCATGGCACGCACAAAAAACTCTAAAAAAAGAGAAAGAAGAGGGTAGGAGTTTAGGGAAGGTCAGTTGTGAATTTTTTGTTTCCGATCTAATACTTTAATGTTTTTACTGATAGTGACGTAGACTGGATTTGTAAGGTGTCTTTCAGCTCGAGAGTCTTATGGTTCCATTTTCAAAGTGGTTAAGCTTAAGTTGCTCCTTGATTCTAGGTACATCACTGAGATTTGGGGGGTTGCACGAAAGCGTCCGGTTGGGCGAGTTCTGAAAGAAGAGACAAGGCCCTGCCCGAGGACGCCTACCCGAGAGTAACTGCAAAGGAGCCTGTCAGTAGCTACAGAACAGCAGCAGTAGGAGGTACGTCACAGCCAGAGATGGGGTCCGGCCTCCTGTGCTTGGTCTCTGGAAGGGAGGCTGTTCTTAGGACAGGGCCTCACTCAGCTTCTGGCCTCAAATGCAACTTGACTGAGTAGGGGGATGTTGCTCTGATCTCCTCCTTGAGCAGCTCTGACTGGGGCCCTTCCTGTTGCCCGGAGGACAAGAAAGACCATAAGGGCAACATGCAACTCCGGGCAGATGCAAGTGATAACACATTTCTGGCCAGAGACCTCCCTGCCTTTTATTGTGGGAACACGGAAGCCAGTTTCAAAGCTCAGTGTCCTTTGGACCAGCTCTTACTTACTGGCTTTACTCTTACCCTGAAGGGACATCAAGGCTGTATCTGATTGGGTAGTGGCTGCATCAAGTTGACTGATGCCCTGTTGGTCATGAACTTTGACCTGCCTTGACACCCTCCTCCCCCACAGTTATGTTGTTAAGTGGTTACCTTATTTCCTTGCTTGTTGCCTTTAATTCTTATCTCTTCAGTAATGTTTATAGTCAAGGTCAGGGTCACCCATTATTTCATATCCTGTGACCTTCAGTGGCTGTGTGGCTTTTGACGCACTCGCTCTTTTATTGTGGAATAGCCCAAGTCACGTCATGTGTCACGTTGATCCTTCAGGGATCTTTGTTTTTGTTTTTATTTTCTGTAGTGGAAACGTTTTGTTTTTATTTTGGGTACCGTCAGCGCAAAGCCCGCCGTGGGGCTCGATCTCACAAACTGTGAGACGGTGACCTGAGCCAAGATCGAGAGGCGAATGCTCCGCCGGCTGAGCCACCCTAGCAACCCTGGGTTTTCTTTTGATCTACCAATGTAGAACACAGCAGACGTGCCTGGGCCAGGTATTTTACATCTTTGGTCCTCACACTGTCCTGGGAATATTAAGCAAGTCCCATTTTCCAGATGAGGATACCGAGGTTCCAAGTGGTTCAGTAACTGGCCGGCTGTTTCCCACCGCATACCTGGCAGAAACCGCATTTGGCAGTAGGTCTGTCTGTCTGTCCGTCTGCTACTCCACGACGCGGAGACAGTGTACCATGCCATCCCCCTTCTTGAGGCAGGATTTGACCAATAGCCTGATGCTTGTGGAAATCGTCCGCTCTCCTTTGTCCACCATCGTTTGCTACTTGTTCCCAACGCATGGCACGCTTACTTGGCTTATAGCTATGTTTGCGACATGTAAGGAGCAGAGTGAAGTTTAGCGTTTTTCAACGGTTACTGTTTCATAATTTCATTGAGGATGTATTCCTGGTATGAGACATTATTAAACATGCCCCTTTTGAAACATAGGCTCTCACGCCTTCACAGGTCAGTTCAGAGTTGACCGTGAGGCCAGTAGAGGAGGTGGGAGTGGACTTCATCGTTCTGACGCAGCCCTGTCGTGTCTGTGGCATCGTGTCACCGTCACCTGGACCCTTCCGGTACGCAGTTAGGGAAGATGACACAGGAGAGAGATGCTGTTCTGCCAGAAGTCCTGGCTTGATTCACAGAGGCTGGCTTGGTTCACAGAGGCTGTTCTGCAACCCACATCCTTTAAAATGTAGACCGTCTGTTCAGGTGCTCAGTGTTGGCTGAGTGGTCACATCAGTGGGTACAGCTGGGACGTTGTCCTGAAGGATGTGAGTCTTAAGTTTGAGTCTGTTTAAGAATAAATGGAATCTACGTGTTTTTTTTTGTTGTTGTTTTTTCAATAGTGGGCTACATGATTTGAAAATCTGTGTATTTGGGCTTCTGAAATATTTTTAATTTGATTAGTAGATGCTGTATAGACCCAGAAATGTTTTATTTTATTTTATTTTTTTTATTTATTTTGAGAGAGAGTGCGTGCACCTGAGTGGGGAAGGGGCAGAGAGAGAGAGAATCCCAGGCGGGCTCCACACTGTGTTGGAACCCGATGCAGGGCTTGAACCCATGAACCGTGAGACCGTGACCTGAGCTGACACTTCACCGACTGAGCCACCCAGGCGCCCCCGACCCATACTTAAAATCTTCACTAAAAGCCTGGGAGGTGGGTGTGGTCTACCTTCTTTGAGAGGCGAACCAGCCCAGGCAGTGACCTTGTGAAACCTACCCGCCCCTCCCATCAGAGACTGGGGGAGCCCTTACTCCCAACTCCATACAGGTCTGATTTCACAGACTGATTTTGACAATTACCCATCCTGGCTGATTACACACAATGGTGACGTTTAGACTGAGGCTGCGTCCAGGAACTTCTTTATGCTTTGCATCAAAGGCAGTCTTCTAACAAACAGTTAAATAAGCCTCATCGCCACAGTGGGGAAGCCTTCTAGATGGGGCTGGTGCGTCCCTGGTGAGACTGGGTCATGTGGTTTTCCGGGACCGCCCGGCCCTTGAGAACTGGGCGCATGTGTCACACGTGCTCCAGCCGCACGTGTTTCCTACAGGCCTTCTGCGCTGCGGTGGCAACCGGTTCCACTCCCCTGCGCAGCTGCTTCCGAAGTACTTGGGCCACACAAGCACACAGGTAAGGGCCACGTTTTATAGGAATCTCAAAACCTACAAAATATGCACACCTCGAAATTTCAGGTATGCGGTGTCAGTGTCACTATAAGTGAAATTCCTTTTTGTTTCTAAATGTATTTTTCCCCTGGTACTACATTGATAAACTCAAATAACAAAATACAAACCACCGCGCAGAGGTAGGCACCAAGAGATAATATTTCGATGCTTCCAGATTTTAGCCCTAGGAGTGAGTAGATTTATTAAAAAGAACAGAATTAGAACGATAGTGTTCTGGATCCATTTTTATTTATGGCTTCAGTGTTTTCCCCATGGTTTAAAATTTTCTTTTGCAACATGCTAAAAAGGGGCTGAAAAGTATTCTGTGTGGGTAATACCAGAAGTGATCCCATCCTGTTACTTGATAGACCTAATCCTTTTTCAGTTCAGTTAGTACCTCTCCAAATCAGGCCACGGTGATGGGAGAGTATTAAAATAAACATAATTGCCAAAAGGTTTCCTGCGTCCTATAAAATAACTAATGATGGTTAAGTCTAGGGGATGAGGAGCGCCTGGGTGGCTCAGTCGGTTGAGCGTCCAGCTTCAGCTGAGGGTCATGATCTCGCAGTTCGTGGGTTCGAGCCCCACATCGGGCTCTGTGCTGACTGCTCGGAGCCTGGGGCCTGCTTCGGATTCTGTGTCTTCCTCTTTCTCTCTGTCCTGCCCCCCTCTCAAGCTCTGTCTCTCTTTTCTCTCAAAAATAAATAAACATTAAAAAAAAAAAAAAAGACTCAGGGATGAGAAGACCCAGATGACTTCTGCTGCCACATTGTGCAATGAACACGACTTGTAGATTTCCCAGTACAAATGCCATGCATGAAGGGAACACTGGGAATTCTCTTCTGACCCGGACGCTTTGCAGCCTGCTTTTTTCGTGCACTGAGGTGACCCACCTTTGACAAGTAACTGGTTTTTCCGTACTTACACGAAACTGTTCAACTTCTGATTTGCAGATATCTCGCCCTACCAGTTGCTTACTTTATTTGATGCTTCGTGCACTAATTGAGCACGTGCCCCCTCTGTTTTTGGCTCTTTCACATAGGTTACACCCTAGGGCAGACAGCTGCACTAACCTGAGGAAGCCGCAGGCATCCTCAGTGATGCTGCTTTTCCAGTTTCCTGGAGAGACATTCACAGTGCGGTCCTGGCATGGCTTGTGAACCGGAGTTCTGTGTTCTGTGGGGAACGGGAGTCCTCCAGCTGGGATGGGTGACAGTGTAATGGAAGTACTCTGCTAGGAGCAGGCTTCTGGGAAGCGGGGACCGTAATGTACTGTTCCTTATGGTTCTCGTATAGACCTCATTCCGAGATTATCACCATCGCCATCATCATCTCAACCAGGCCAGTGCTCTCCAGACATGGTTTCTCACTGCCCTTGGGATTCCAGTGTGCCTGGGGGCTGGGGTAGGGCTGCGGGAGGACAGGGCCTTCGACCTCCTGATTGTCCCATCAACCAACAGCTCGGCTTCCGTATGTTTCATACCTGAACCTCCACAAGGTTTTGTTTAAAGAAAGGATTCTGCTGCTCAAGGAAATAAAGACTGAGGGTCACTGTGGCCTATAGAACTTATGAGAGGTTGAAAAATAGAAGGAAAATCGATGTTCGCATAGTGAATCGGTGTTCACGTTTCTCTTGTAGTGACACTGTGCTTCTTGGGTTTGGTACTTAACATAATCCCTCCAGTGGGAATTCCCATAGACCGAGCTAGTGGTTTCTGTAGCCGTGTCTCAGAGGAAGTTCTAAGGTCAGCAGAGATGAAGGGGTAGTAGTCTTACAAGCACTGGCAGTAGAATGAATCTTTAGCGATGGGTTCAGCAGATCGTGGTAATTGTAACTTCTTAGGGGCGTAGGAGACTGCTTTCTCTGGGAGGGTCGATGTGAACAGTAGGAAGATGTCCTTGCCGTCAGTGATGTGGTGCATGACATTGAGGCTGACAGTTTGTGAAATCTTCATGACTCTTTCTAGATTCTTTTAAAACATTTGGGTGGGCTGTCCTAAATTGAAGATTGATATCGATGAGTCCCAGAACTGACCACTCCTAAATCAGTAACTTTAGCTGCGTTTGGGCCACAGCTCAACTTGACTAAGTCAGGAACTTCCCTAAAGACTTTTGTAACCAGGGGACAATGAGGACCTAAGGAATTTACGGTGTCTAATTCACAGTTGGCGCTCAGAATCCTTAGCCAATGGTTAAAAATATTAACTGATTACAGGATGGTTGAGGCAGGAATGTCCATATGTGAAGATCTTCACCTGAATACGTATTTGGTTATTCAAATGATGAGATTAGTTTTGTGGAAACTGGAGAGAAAATTCTTGCTTATCTCTATCAAAAAAGGGGTAAGTTATGCCCAATTTGCAAATGTAACAGGATGCATTAGAGTCAAATAGGGCCTGAGCTATCTACATACTTACTACCACAGCTTCTGGGCTATTTCCTGCCATGATGTAGGGCTTTATTTTCTGTGTACTGTACAAGCCACTACATGTGAATGAGTGGTACCCCCGGACTTGTGCAGAACTACAGCCCTGCGTATATCCATCCACCCACCCATCATCCATCCATCCATCCACCCACCCACCATAGCCATCCATCCATCCACCTACCCATCATCCATCCATCCATCCATCCACCCATCCACCCATCCACCTACCCACCATAGCTATCCATTATCTACCCACCCACCCACCATCCATCCATCCATCCATCCAATAGCTGTTAAGCATCTCTGCTTTGTATCACACACTTCCAGGTACAAGCCTACAGTGGTGAGTAGTGCAAACAAGATCCCTTTTCTCGTGGAGTGTATAATCTAGTGGGAGCGGGTCAGGGTGATTCAGGGAGACAAGTGATACAGAGATAGATAAACAAGACTATTTCTGGCACGGATAAGTGCTGTGAGGAAAATAAAATAGGGTAACAGAATTTTGGTGTAGGATAGACTGTTGTGAATTGGATCTAAAATGTACAACTTGTGACTTGTTGGCTATTTACTTCTTGTACTACCTGTATTTTTATATTCACCAACTGTCTTCAGTAATCCTGAGAGGACATGAGATCCCTCTGTGTTTTTTTGTGGGAACTAAGCTGTTTCTCAAGGGGCCAGCATTCAGTGGTGGAAACTGAGGTAACTTGGTTGTTAAAGTAGTTTGTGGAACTAGAACTAAAATGCTTATTAGTTGCTGGCCCATAACATATAAAAAGAAATTTCAGATCCATCCCGGGAAGAAGTGTAATCTGCTCACAAGGGGGAAGATAGAGAGTTGGATTGATTCTCTCTTTAAGCGGCTTCTTGCTGCCCGTGTTCAATGGGTCACTGAATCTCACTGATTTGTTTCCTTTGCAGTGTCCCTCTCCTTGCCTGCCTTATTTTGTCTCTTTTCATCAGCTTGTCCCCACTCTCCTAAGGTCCTTGTTCCTGTAGGCTGGTCTTCTTAAATGGCCTTCCCCTGGGTGTCTCTGCCTCTGGTCCAGCTGACAGTTTAGTTTTTCTGATGCTGCATTCATAATTCTGTTCCCGTCTTTAGAGCCTTTAGGGATGACTGTCCCCTTGTTTTGTGATAAAAGCCAGATTCACTGCCTTGGCATTGGAGGCCCTCAATGATCTGGCTCCAGTCCATCTTTCCAGCCTCATTCCTGCTCTTGCCTAATGCAGACCTTTGGTTCCATCCAGATGTTCTGCCCCCTTTGTGCCTTCGCTCAAGCTGCTCTGTGAGACTCATTCGTTTCATTTTGTGCCTGCTTGACTCCCATGTGCTGTTCTACGTCCAATTCAAATAGATCAGCTCTCTCTCTTTCGGGCCACTTTAAAGATTCTGTTTTGTCTTTGGTAGTCCTGGTTTGCTTACATCCAAGTGGGGAGTTCTCTTTCCTTTCCTTTTCCTGATTATGATTTTTTAGATTTTTCTGAATCTGAAGATTGAAGTTAGGAGAATTTTACCATCATTTATCAGAATAATGCCTCCTCCTCATTTTTTCCAAGAAATTCCACGAGACACATTACACAATCTCACTTCCTGGTCTGTGTCCCTTTTTTGTATTCTTGTTATCTTTGTCCTTGTGTGTCCATTTCTGGACTGTTTCTTGGCATTTTTGTCTTTTGGTTCACCAATTTTTTCCCCCAGTTTATTTTTAATCTGTTCAGATCGCTCTTTGTAAGAAAGGGATTTTTATACTTTCAAATTTTATTTTATTTTATTTTTTTAGTTTTTTTCTATCTCACTGCTTTATCTCCAGAGCCTAGAGAAAGGTGCAACGTCTAGTAACATAGGTGCTCAGTAAATATATGTGTTTTCTTTTTTTCTTTTTAACTGTTATTTTTGGTCCTCTCGTAAGTTAATTTGGTAATATTTTTTTATTAAAAAAATTTTTTTACTGTTTATTTTGAGAGAGAGAGAGAGAAAGAAAGACAGAGCATGAGTGGGGGAGAGGGGGGCAGAGAGAGAGGGAGACACAGAATCCGAAGCAGGCTCCAGGCTCTGAGCTGTCAGCACAGAGCCTGACGCGGGGCTTGAAGTCATGAACCATGAGATCATGACCTGAGCCGAAGTCGGATGCTTAACCGACTGAGTCACCCAGGTGCCCCCAACTTGGTAATATTTTTTAAAGAAAATTATACTCTTTTTCAAACTTCTCTTACTTATTGAGATATATTAAATATGTTTATTTTATGTCGGCTTCCAGTATTTGAATTTCCAGTATATGAAGTCTTTTCAGATGGGATTCATTCGCCTGTGTCCATTGGCACTCACTCATGGTGACTTACTTCCTTGTGTGCTTGTGCCCTATTGACTGTGAGCTCATGTTCGTTGGAAGTTTTATCTGTGCAAGTTCTTTAAGACCTAGATCCAAGTATTTATACTTGTTTCTGCCGGGTACCCGTAGACACTGTCAATTACATTCCCTGCTCGATGTTTTTTTGGATTTGGAACTCAAAACTACAGAGTACTACTTGTTGGTTATGAATTCTCAAGTGGGATTTTCCACCTCACCTCACCCCTGTCCCCAAATGTACTCGCTTTCAAAAGAAGTCACCCGTGGGACTCCTGGTGGCTCAGTCGGTTAAGCATCCGACTTCAGCTCAGGTCATGATCTTGCGGTTCACGGGTTCGAGCCCCACATCGGGCTCTGTGCTAACAGCTCGGAGCCTGGAGCCTGCTTAGGATTCTGTGTCTCCCTCTCTCCCTGCCCCTCCCCTGCTCATACTCTGTCTCTTTCTCTCTCTCAAAAATAAATAGACGTAAAAAGAATTGGAAAAAAAAAAAAAAAGGAAGTGACCTGTATCCTGAGGGCATAGTTCTGTGAGGCCCAGTGCGATGCAGGAATCTGTTCAACTCCCCCTGAGCTGTCCTGGGGTCTGTCTCCTCCCCTGTTCCATGTAGTGATTAGAATGGAGGGTCAGGGTGACCGAGGTTCTTGTCTTGGTACTTTCCCATTTCCCAGATTCCCCACTTTTACTGTCTCTTACTGGACTGTCATCTCACCGGTGCATTTAAGAAGATGTTGTATTTTCTTCTCCTTCTTTAGTTATTTTTGTCTCGGTGAGGGGGGGTAGTTTAAGGTATCTGTTGTGTCATTCTGTGGAAAGGAAAGATCTGTTTTTGTTGCTTTGGTTTTAGTAAGTGCTTCTAATAGATAAAGTGGAAAGACATTTAGGGCAGAGCTCAAAGAATTATTAAAAATTGAGGAATAATCCCAGTTTCTCCTTTAGAGGGTCTGCCATACGCTGTTAGATTAGGTCAGCAGTGAGGTGGAAAGTAATACCTTGTAATATGCTTCTGAGTTGCATAGACCTTGATGTCTCTGAGACATTACTTACTGAAATGAAGATTCATTTTTGTTCATTGAGTTGGTTAATTGTCTAATGTTTTACTATGTAATATGATTTTACCTTTTTAAAAAAAGTTTATTTATTTTGAGAGAGAAAGAGAGCGAGTGAGGGAGGGGCAGAGAGAGAGAGAGGGAGAGAGAGAATCCCAAGCAGACTTCTCTGCAGTGTCAGCGCAGAGCCTGACGCAGGGCTCAAAACTCGCGAACCTGAGCCGAAACCAAGACTTGGACGCTTAACCGACTAAGCCACCCAGGCCCCCCTAATTTTACCCTTCTGAGTGAGCGGTGATTCCTGAGTAACTCCTCCAATAGAAGGGGGCGTTATTTGTTATATTTTTGTTATGTGCCGTCTGCCAAGGGTCCACGTGCTGGCGTCCTGAGAGCCTCTGACGTACCTTGGTCTGTTTACTCAGTGTTAACACTTCATTCGATTCTAATTCAGAATATTATTCGTAAGTGAAAATAGTTGGAAGTAGTAGACTGTGCCGGTGATAGAAACAAGAAACCAGTCAAGAAGAAATTGTGAATGTTACAGTTTTGTGTTTTTTTTTAACGTTTATTTATTATTGAGAGACAGAGAGACACAGGGCGTGAGCAGGGGAGGGGCCGAGAGATGGAGAGACACAGAATCTGAATCGGGCTCCAGGCTCCGAGCTGTCAGCACAGAGCCTGACACGGAGCTCGAACTCACAAACCGTGAGATCATGACCTGAGCCGAAGTCGGACGCTCCACCGACTGAGCCAGCCAGGCGCCCCAAATGTTATGGTTTTATATGCACAGTATGTAGACTTGCAGAGTCAGTTTTATGATTTGAAAATCCAGTCGGCTCTCTACTCTGGGAGTTCCCCGAAACAGAGGTGTGGCAGCAAGAAGCATCGCCATCTGACAGAGAAATGTAACATGTGCTCCCGACCCTGCGTGGACCACACACTCTGTTGTGAACTGTCATTTTCTCTTTTTGAGAATCCCATCTTAGATTAGTTTTGCTGAAAGGGACCTGCTCTCTGGGTTACTGACCTCCCGTGTGTGGCCTCGGTCTGCCTTGCCCACGTTCGATAACAGTGTCCCGGAATCACCAATGTATCTGGCATGACTTAAGCCAAGGAATAATTTTTTACACGTGTGTTATGGTGCTAAGCAAATATTGAGTGGAATAAAAGTTGATTTAAATTGGTAGAAAGCTCAAGTGGTGATGACCAGAGCAGGGATAACAATTGCCCGGTACAGCTCTGTATTTGGAAATCTTGAAAATTAGTCGTGTGCTTTAAATATTTGCCACGAAAAGAAGCAGAAATGTGATATGGTGAGCGTGCCAGCTGCATTAATAGCCTGTTTTGTCAGCCATAGACTTTTATGTAAGACCATATGATGGTCATACATTTTAAAATTGTTATTTCAAGGGCTTAGAGGAATTAATCTTTGTTACGGCTTTGTTTGTTTTTTTGAATAACTGATTAGGAATTTTAATTTTATAAAACATGTTCACATAACGGATCTTCACATTGAGTCACAAAGAAATGGCTGTTTGTTTGTAAAATACTGTCGTGTTTACTCTGAATCAGCATTGGTGGAAATAGTTTCGAAGGTGGAAAATGGTTTGCGACCCACATCATAAATATTTTTAGGCTTTTAAATTATTTAAACAAAGCATTCACTATTTATTTTTTGCTCAAAATTTGATTGCACAGACTTTTCTCGGAGTTTTCCTGTTCTTCTCTGTTGTATTTTTCATGCAGTGAATGCATTTCTGAAAATAGTATCCACGATATTTTAATTTTTGTTTATGTTTTACTGTTTCTATTTATTATTTATTTAGCAGAGGAGAGAGACAGAGAAGGGGAGAGAAAGAGAAAGGGAGAGAGAGAAAGAGAAAGATCTCCAGCAGGCTCCACGCTCCGCACGGAGCCCAACACGGGGCTCGATCCCATGACCCTGGGATCACGATCTGGAGCTGCAGTCAGGAGTGGGACGCTCAACTGACTGAGCCACCGAGGCGCCCCTTAACGATAGTTTTTGTACAATAAATTAATTTAGGTTGACAAGGAAAGTTCATGAATTTAAAGGGACTTCTTAAGAAATCCTTTAGTAAAATGAAGAAAGCTTTTTTGATATGGAGAAGTCTTTTCTCTTTTTATGCAGGGGTTTTTAATCTTGGGCCATTCCTTTGATAATTTATTTATATCACCTGCAGAGATGTGTTGGCTGTCTTTGTTTTGACTGTATATATTTATTGCTCCCTGTATTGATTTAGGAACGAAACCATAGTGGAAGCAAAAATTACATAAGAAATAGCTCATTTGCAGAATCTTTTTCTTCTCAAATGTTTGGTGGAAAAGTGTTTAATTATTAATGCATTCACTTACAAACTCCCACACCGCCAGAAAAGCCACCTTTAAGAAAAATATTTGAAGGCATGATTATTGTCCTGACATTATCACATTCCATTGTTTTTCTCTTCTGTCAAAATGAGTGAATCGAAATGAAATAAAACTGAGTGATCTTTCTCAGCGATGGGGCCCAGTGGTTGGGGGTGAGTAGCTGGGGGTAAGGAACACGTAACGAACACCCACTTGCAACCCAGGGTCTGTTTCCAAACTCTGTCCTGTCGTAAACTTAGTTTCCTGTGAAGAGTGTGTGACGTTCTTAGCCTTGTCGGGTAGGATAACCCAGAACAGTCTCACCGCACGGATTTATAGCTGTTATTTCCGCTTTACTCCTTAGCTCCTTAATCAGCTGTCCTGTGTCGTCTCTGACGTTGTTTGCTTTATATAAAAAGTACTCTGTGAACAGTTTCGGATAGTCTCTTCTCTAAACATAGTATCATCTGCAGGGTGCCTTTTTTTTTTTTTTTTAATGTTTATTTATTTCTGAGAGGGAGAGAGAGAGGGAGACACAGAATCTGAAGCAGACTCCAGGCTCCGAGCTGTTAGCACAGAGCCCGACGTGGGGCTCAAACTCATAAACTGTGAGATCATGACTGAGCTGAGGTTGGATGCTTAACTGACTGAGCCACCCAGGCACCTCCCGTGCCTTTGTATCCTAAGTCCTAGATCACTGATAAAAACCCTGGGACTTTGTAGGGATTTTCAAGAGCTTCCTTCATTCACCAGTTTTGGTGTCACCCTTACCTTCTAGGCCTTCCTTTCGATACTTTAGGTTGTGAACTTAAAGGAAGGCACCCCATGGGCTTGATGAGGTATTGCCTGGTCCCGAGCACCTCTTCCCCACTCCTGTCACAGCCCTGGGGGAGAGACAGCAAGTGACTGGCCCCTGTGGACGTCCTGCACGGTCCAGCAAGGTTTTGGGGTGCTGTCATGATAGGGGTCCCTACGTGCTGCTTTTCTTTCTTGCTCGAAATGAAGGAAAAAACTCCTTTCTCTTTTTGGAGAACATACTTGTCAGCCAACGTGCTGTTTATTGTTTCGTGACTTTGGTTTTAACGACTCTTAAGTGTCCCCAGCACTCATTCTCAGAATCCTGACCAGAATGATTTGCTGTGGGGTTTTCCAGTCAGACTCAGTGAATTTCAGCGGCAGGCAGAGCCTAGCTTGGTGTAACTGCTAACATCACGGTGTTGTTCCCTCTCGGAGCCAGTTTGTGCCAATGACAGTGTGTTAGCTGAGGCTTTGGAACGCAGACTGAGTAGACCAATCGCTTTCCTTTGTGCTGGCCATGCGTTCTTTCCTACTTAAGATTTAAGTACATAAGGGGTTAGGATGGGACTGAACTGGTTCCAGAGCCGTTGCAGGGGCGGGGGGGAACGCTCGTGGCCCGAAGATGTTGGCGCATTTCCAGGGAATTGTGAGCGCTGCTCTTGGGAAGACGTAAAGGTTGATGGCTTGGTGCCCTGGCTCCAGAGGGGCTCAGTCCACCAGGTGCTGTCTCCTTGCACTGGTAGCCTTTGTCACGGTGCTGCTTCCCCAGATTTATGGTTTCTCCTTCCAAGGGCTGGTTTGCATGTGGCCCTCCTGGCCTCTGCCTCGTCAATTGCGCCCTTGGTTTCTGATGCTGTCTGGGCCGGCGTCTCTGTTCATCTGCTCTAACGACCGGCCTGCGTGCCTCCTACAGAGGCCCCGATCTGGGTCCTGGGCTATGGCCCTGAGCCAGACAGCGTCCCTCCTCTCATTGCATCCGGAGGGGGAGAAGAGTCACATGTGCCAGGTATTGGTGAGTTTTAGGAGGGAAAAGAAAGCAGGGCAAACGCGTGGAGGGACGGTCAGTATGGCATCTTTGATGCAGGGGTGTCAGTGCTCACTGGGGGGCAAGCTGCAGTCCCGGCGTATCTGACGGAAGTGTGTTTGAGGCCCAAAAACCGCAGTCGCAAAGACCCTCCTCCAGAAGAGCCTGCACTGGTGCCAGCCAAGGGGCCGGCGTGGCTGGACAGGAGTGAGCGAGGGGGGCAGTGAGGTGCGGGTTCAGGGACATAGTGAGTCCGGGCCCCACCGCACGGGGCCTCTACTCTTGGTCTCAGTGCGGCCAGAAAGTACCTGAGGCCGTAAGCACAGGAGCGCCGTGATCGGACTCAGGCTCCAAACGTTCTGGCTGCCGTGTGAAGGGCGTGACATAGGGGACCCAGGGGGGATGCGCAGAGACCAGTTAGGAGGCTCTTGCCGGAGTGCAGGCCAGCCAGGGAAGCTTGGATAGGGAGCGGGGAGTGAAGGGTGAGCAGGACGTGGTCCGATTCTGGGGATACTCCTGAAGAAGGCTCACAGAATTTGGGTGCGGTCAGGTGTGGATTTGGGAGAAAGAGGCATTTAGGATTTCTCCAGAGATTTTGGCCTGAGCTGCCGGTAGGTTGAGTTACCATTTACAGAGATGTGGGAAACATGCAGGAAGAAAATGTTGGGGTTGTGGGGGGCGGGCAAGTGCGTATGAGTTCAGGTACATAGCTTTTGGATATCGAAGTGGGCATACAGAGAAGGTGGTTGGCTGTCTGAACCTGAAGGCTCAGAGAGCCCCCCCTGGGGTTACCTTTTCACTGGCAGTTGCCCTTGGAGGGATGGTACTTAAAACCAGGGGCTTGGATGAGGCCACCCGAAGGGGTCCTTGGGCCTCTGTAGGGGTCTGCAGGGTCCAGACTTTTTACAGCAATACTAAGACCTCCAGTAGAGCTTGTCAGAGGCTGTGTGGGACGTCACAGCAGACTGAACGCGGACACAGACCTGGGAATCGGCCATTTTCCATTAAGCTGGATATTAAAGAGATTTTCAAGAATGCCAATCACTGGCACTCTTCTTCCAAAATACATGTCTTGTCGTTTTGGAAAATATATTTTTCATTAGAATATGTTACTTTCGTTGGCATGTAATGGGCTTAGCGTTGCTTTTCGATGAATTACTAAATATTTAAAGATTTTCTCAGTTTTCCATCCCAGTAACTATGGATATAAGGCCGCTACACACACGAGCTTTTTGAGCTCCTTAATGGTTTCTAAAAGTGTGAAGAGGTCATGAGATCAAAGTGTTTGAGGACCGCTGACTTAGAGGGGAAATGATAACAGAGGAGACATGGAGAATTGAACTGAGTGACCCTTTTGGTGCTTGCAGAGATCAGGAAGAGCCCACAAAGGAGAGAGAAAAGGAACTGCCGGAGGGAAGGGCGGTGGAAGCGAGCTCGGGGTTCTGGGGGCCAAGTAAGGCGCGGGTTTGGAACAGAAGCCAGAGGTCACCTGTGTCGCATGCTGCTGCTAAGTCGTATTAAAGGAGAACGAGAACTGACCGCTGGCGTTGGCAGTGTCGGAGGTCACTATTGATTTTGAAATGGCTAATTCCAGCAGAGGGGACAAGAGTAGGCTCCGGAGAAGGGAAGTGATTTGTATCACAGTTGCGTTCCTCAGGGTGGAAACTGACCTAGACCCTCTCTTCATTTTGAGCCTGGCCTTCAGACTGACCTTGCGTGGGAACCCACCCCAGGCAGACCAGCTGTGTGGCTGGAACCGAGGATGCGGGCACATACCAGACAGAGTTGCCCAATCCCATTTGCAGTGGGTAGGATCTGGGTTTTTTTTAAGACGTATAAAATGGGCTGTACCAGTTTGCATTCCCACCAACAGTGTAAGAGGGTTCCCCTTTCTTCACATCCTTGGAGTTTACATAAAAACTTAAAAAAAAAAAAAAAAAAAAGGTATATGTGTTGTTTTTCCTTGAGCTAAGAAACGCGGTTATATGGAGTTAGTTACCAAATAAATTTTCCTTTCTTAAAATTATTGTGTTCTTCCAGAGGAATAACAGGATTCTTTGTATTTCTTGTATATTATTGGTCAGTATCAGAATCAGCATTCTGATGGGTATAATGGGGTACTTTGTGGTTTCCTATGATGATAATGATGTTGAAAATTTTGTCATATGCTTCTTGGCCATTCCTGTGTCTTGTTTCATGAGGTAATCGAGTCAGGTCTTTTGCTTTTTTAAAAAGCTGGACAGTGTGACTTTTTTATTCTTAACTTTTTGTGCTTTTTAGTTCTTGAATTACAGCTGTTCTTTATATATTTTAGATATGAGTCCTTTGTCAGATATGTGTAGTGTATTTTCCAGTTGGTGGTTGTCCTTTTATTTTCTTAACTGTGTCTTTCCAAAAGCAGAAGTTTTAATTTTGATGAAGTCCAATTTATTGTTTTGTTTTGTTTTGTTTTTCTTTTATCCATAGTGCTTTGCCTGCTCCATGGTCACAAAAATATTCTCCTGTTTTCCTGCATTATAGTTTCAGCTTCTATGGTTAGTTCTATGTGAGGTGTAGAGGTAAGGATTCATTCATCTTTCCATGTGGATATTTATTTGTTTCTGCCCAATTTGTTGAAAAGGCTATTCTTATACCCACTGAATTATTTTGATATCTTGGTCAAAAAGAATCAGTTGACTATAAACGCATACATCTGTTTTTTTAATGTTTATTTTTGAGAGAGAGAGAGAGAGAGAGAGCGTGCGAGCAAGCAGGGGAGGCGCAGAGAGAGAGGGAGACACAGAATCTGAAGCAGGCTCCGGACTCCGAGCCATCAGCACAGAGCCCGACGCGGGGCTTGGACTGAGGAACCGTGAGATCATGACCTGAGCCGAAGTCGGACGCTTAACCGACTGGGCCACCCAGGCGCCCCTTTATTTCCTTTATTCTTGAAGGGTTTTTGTTGTGCATAGAATTCATAGAAAAGTTTCTCTCCCCCCACCCCCCCCTAGTTCTTTCAGGACGTTGTTGGCTGTCTTTTGGCCTCCTATTTTTAATGAGCTGTCTGCCATCATTCATATTACTTCTCTGTGTCTTGTCTTCTCTGGTTACATCTACACATCTTCGTTGTTGTTATCTTTGGTTTTCATGACTGGGCGAGGTTTTCTTGTGGTTAACTGAACATCCTACTGTGGTACATTGCTGTTTTTGCTCAGTTCTGAAAGTCTCTGGCCTGTGTTTCTCTACATATATTTTTCCACCCCATTCTCTAGACTGGCCTTTAACTTGTAAATTAGACCACTTAGAGCTCTTGGAGGCTCTTTGTAAACCCTTGTTTTTCTCTCCTTGCTTCAGCCTGGACGGTTTATATTGATGTAACTTCAAGTTCACCAGTGCCTTTGCATTATTGTGTCCAAGCTGATAATCTGTTCATCTAATCCAGTATTGTTTATTTCAGACATTGTAGTTTTCAGTTCTAGAATGTCCATTGGTTCTTTCATTTTTTTCTTAATCTTTCTGCGGCAACTTTCCATTTCTTTACCCATTCTGTCTGTCATTCTCCGTAAATTCTTCAGTATATTTAGCATTGGTATTTTAAAATCCTTGTCTTCTGGGGCGCCTGGGTGGCGCAGTCGGTTAAGCGTCCGACTTCAGCCAGGTCACGATCTCGCGGTCCGTGAGTTCGAGCCCCGCGTCAGGCTCTGGGCTGATGGCTCGGAGCCTGGAGCCTGTTTCCGATTCTGTGTCTCCCTCTCTCTCTGCCCCTCCCCCGTTCATGCTCTGTCTCTCTCTGTCCCAAAAATAAATAAAAAACGTTGAAAAAAAAAATTTAAAATCCTTGTCTTCTGATTCCATTTTCTGGGTCATGTGTAGGTCTATTTCTGTGGACTGATTGGATTATGGATTTACATCTCCCATTTGTATTCATTTTTAATCGTATGGCAGGACATTGCAGATGCTGTATTGTAAAGACATGAATTCTGTTATGTTCCCCCGAGGAAGGTTGAGTGTGTTCAAACAGGCAGTTAAATTATTGGCAAATCAGCTCAAATATTACTTCTTATGCTTTGCTCTCTCTGTTTTGCCTGTACCTCCCAGGAAATGTCTTCTTGCCTTGGGAAGCCATCTTTGTGCCTTAAGCCAGGGTCCTTCCGTGCTTCCAGAGGAGCCCGAGGCCTTTCTCAGGCCCCCGGAGCTGCTGGGCAGCTGTTGGAACTGGTCAGCATCCTACAAATGTTTCAAATGTTGTTTCCCTCAGGATCCTTGGACTCATAGTTCCCAGTTTAGCCAACAAATGTGGAGCTTATTTGCAAATTTGGGACTTCACTCTCCATGGCTTCCTCATTTGGGGGACTTTCTTCCTCAATTTTCTGCCACCCTGGCAGGTCCGTATTCTGACCTACAAGGCTGTGGTTTGCTCTTTGAGTTCCATCTGCTGTGGCCCAGCATGGTTCCACTCTCATGGGATCAGCCGTATAAATATAAATTATCACTGAGTGTGATTCTCTTCCTTGAAGGGCTGTAGATAGTTGACTTTCTGCCTGGTTGTTTTCCACCACCTTCAAAGTTTATTTTATATCCGGCCACTGTTTATAATTGTTATTGGGTGGAGGTCAGCTCTGTAATCAGAAAGCCAGTCTCCTGAAGAATTTGTTTTGTGTGGTTCATTTCAGTCCTTTATGAAGAAGGGTCAAACCTCTTTCATTTGGAGCTTCAAAATCTCTTCAAGTCATGTATAATGGATGAAACTGTCATTACTGGCCTATAGAGCATTAACTACAAGACAGTATTTATGAGATACTTAGTGTTTATGAAAAGAAATGTAAGATATTAAAATATAATCCAAGATGGGAAATGTGGTAATCGGTCTGATTTAGGCATAGGCTGATGTTCGATTACCACATGAATTGAAATTAAACATACTTAGTATATGTACTTAAAGACTCCAGTGTAAACATCGGAATTAAATTTCAGGTAACTGCGAGGACATTCCTAATGCCTGCCTGCCAATTTCTGACCTATATAAATAACCTTTAGGACAGGACATTGCACTTTTGAAGTTTCTTACCACCCTGAATTCATTTTGGTCACTGAAGTTGGCGAGGTAAGTTTGTGCAGTTCTCAGAGTCCAAGACCAGAGAGAAATTGGGCCAACTTAAAATATATCGTGCTCCAGGAAAAGTAAGAATGTAGTTAGAAGCTGAAATGAACACCTTCAGCATTGGTGTTGGTCCTGTTTTGCTTTTGTGTGGTGTTCACCATGGTAAGATGTATGGGCGTGACGATATTGGATAGGAATGGGTGAACATTTAAGCAGGTCAGAATCAGTTTGTTTGTTTTTTTTACTCTATTAGCAACGCCCTATTAAATAATAACAGCATTGCCATGTTTCGCATTTTCTGTCTATATAATATTTCCTTGAAACAGCTTTGAAGAATTGTCTAATCAGATTTTTTGTTTGAGATTACTTAAAAAACTACAAAAATATGTGGTCATTGTACAAAAAGAAAGAAAACCCTGTTGACCCTTGAACAATGTGGGGTGGTTAGGGGCACCGACCACCTGCCACCCCAACATGGTTGAAAATCCACGTATACCTTTCGTTTCTCCAAAACGTAACTACTGTTGACCGGAAGCCTTACCTGTAACATAAACAGTAGCTTAACACGTATTTTGTATGTTGTATGTATTACTTACTATATTCTTACAATAGAATAAGCTAGAGAAAAGAGAATGTTACTAGGAAACCCATAAGGAAGAGAAAACACATTTACTGTACTGGACTGTATTTACTGAGAAAGCCCACATGTACGTGGACCTGTGCAGTTCAGAGGGTCAACTGTACTGATAGATAAAAGGGAAGTCTATTAAGTTAACCCAGATCCCTCTACCGGGTACAACCACACTGTGGGGCGTACGTCATTTTAGCTACTTTTTCTGTTTTCATTGACACAAACGGCTCATAGTACATGTATTTTATAATCTGCCTTATTTCCCTCTTAGTTCAGACAGCTCTATATGTGTGCCGCTGTCTGTGTTGTTATACGTGCCGTGTGCACGTATTGAAACAAAAAAGAAATTGTGCAGATGCTCATTTAAAATCCATCCAGGTAAATAGCTTTGAATTTTCCGGGGCCTAGGTTAAGCGACATTTTATCACCACCCAAAACCACATGTGTTTCCGTAACTGATAAGCGTGAGAGAAAACCTCTTTGCAGCTTCTACTTGAACACGCCTAGGAACAGGTTTCCTGCCCGTCCTCTGTTGAACTCAGGGCCACACTGCCTCAGGGCACGTGAACACGGTCCTCTCTCTGGCTTCATCACATGGTACATGGCACAGGCTGGAAAAGCTCCAGAGCTGCTCTGCAGAATCGTGCTCTGCTGATTTGGTGATGACCAGGTGGGTCTCGGGGCAGAGCAGCATCTTGAAACACCAGAGCCTTCTGTTTAGTGCAGCTCTCGTCACCAGCCTCGTGTGTAGGTGTTGAACAAGGCAGCTTTCTGGAGTTCATGGTCGACAAGGGAGGCAGGCGTTGAGCTAGGAAGGAAGTGTCAGCATGCCAAGAGTAGTGAAGAAGTTCAGTGTCAGGGGCGTGCAGGGCAAGTGTCTTGACCTCATCTGGGGTGTTTGAGAAGAGCTTCTTGGAGGAAAAAGGTGGTTAGATTGACCCTTGCGTGAAGAACAACAGTTAGGAAGGAAATGGCACAGGAAGTCAGAGTTTTCCAGGTAGGCGAGCTGGCCAAGATGGACGTCGGGATTCATTCGGCTGCCTCTCTTCCCGACAGTTTTCTTCTGTAGTTACTTTGGGAACATTGGGGTGATATTTCCCATAATTGCCCGTATAAAATATGGCATCCGTGTTATTACGTGGTAAGACTGGGCTTACCTGTTCATGAGTCATAATCGACACAATATTTTACGGGTTGGTTCTTTGAATCTTAATAACTTGGGATGAGCTAACGCCAAACACACGCATCCCTCGAGTCTCTTCATCCAGTGGTCAGGCTGAGCGCCCACAGGACCGGTGCTTGTGGGGGTGGCCCCACGTGAGGGGACCGTTACGTCGCCCCAGGATTTTACGTCGGCTGTCGCATTTTGTCTTTGCTTCTTTAGTATCACCTCGGTTTTGTATGGAGGTCAGGTGGCCGTGGAGGCCAGGGGCTGGCAGACAGCAGCAGGAAGTCCAAGTCTGGCCTGACACCTGTTGTTATAAATATGGTTTTATTGGCACGTGGCCACGCCCACTCGCTTGCGTGTTATCGGTGATGCGTTCGCACGGTGATGACAGAGGTGAGTAGTTGCGGAAGATTCTGTGCGCCCTGCAGACTTCTCGGGCCTGTATGGAGAACGTTTCCTGGCCACTGGCCTAGGCACGATCCATAATCCAACGCCCCACACAGTTTCTTCATTTTGGTGGGTATTTATTTCTTCTCATGCTGTCCGTAGCCAGCCCGCCGTTTGTCCTTATTGTCCGGTTTTGCTCTTTCTTCTCTCCTTCCTGACCAGTTCCCGCAGGCTGAGCCAGTAACCGCGCGGCTGACATCACATGACCTCATGTCACAGCGCATCAGTGTCCCTCTTTGTTTTCGGCTCTTCTCTGCTTACGTTTTGTCCACTGCTCAGTCTCGGGAGCTCTTCCCATCATGTCTCGCTTCCTAGAGGCCTCGAGGAGAAAAGGCACAGATTGTGGCTCCACGAAAACTGTTTGGGGCCGAGCCCTCCACTAGAAAGGAGCTTACCTGAGGCACGTCCCCGTGCTTCTCTGAGTTCTCTGAACCTCAGGTGGTTTTTCTGGAAATGGGGCATCAGGGTGGTTGGGAGGATGCAGGGACAGAAGTGCTGTTGTGTCTGTGATTCGTCCTTCTCCGTAAAGCTGACCGTGCCGGGTGGCCGGCTTCCTTCCGGTTAGTACCTCTGGGAAAAAGAGAATGCTGGTTTTCAACTTATTGTGGAACAAATGCGGCCTGTTTTTATTTCGAGATTTTGGCTCAGGTAACACCAAGGAAACTATTCTTATTAAATACGGTTTGAATAGGAAAGCACGAAGCTCACATTATCTGCATAAAAGTACCTCCATCACACACACGCACAAAAACCAGTTTTACTGAATGAAAGCCCTTTGAGTATATTTTGAAAACCGGAAGCACTGCATTTGGAGAGTATATGAAAGTTCAAGGGATAAGCCAGGGAATTAGAGCCCTTTTTATTCCCGGATGACAGAGCGTGGGCGGAAATTTTGTCCCCATCCTTGTCTGCGGTGGAAGTATCGTGCAGCTGATAAAAACTCAGGCTTTGCCAGGCTGGAGGCAGTACATGCCACCGGCATCCCTCGGCCGTCGTGTGCGAATAACACAGCGACTGACGCCCAGGAATTCTCAGCCACTTAGATCAGGGGGCTCCAGCGGCCAAGGTTGCTTGCGTGCGTTTCACGCATTCGGGAAGGAGATCGTGTTTTTAGATCTAACACAGAGAAGAAAGTAGAGGAATGACCTCGTCTTTCAGATGGCACCTGACGGCGAGGTAGAAGAGTGTTCTAGAAGGACGCACTCTGCAGACACGTTGTTGCACGAGTCGAGTCGCTTACGTGCTCGCATCCCTTTGGGTTTCCTTTTCCATAAAAGAAATATTTACCTTTTTCCTCAAAGATCTTGCCACCACCCATTTGGGCTTTAGAACTGCCTTGTGTCAGGGTTTGTGAGGATGGACAGATGGGCCGGTGCCTCTGTTTCTCATCGGTCTTCGGACCGGCGGGCGGACCAGTGGTGGTTAGCCCTCCAGAAAGAGGTTTAATTAGAAGTAAAACCCAGCGGGTTTTCTTTCCCTTCTCCCAGGGAAGGTTCCAGATGGAAACCTGAGGCCACAGGGAGTAGGGGGTTCCTGCCAGCCCTCTGCTGAGTGGCTGCTCCCTGAATAACCGTGCCTGTGTTCTCAGTAACTCGGCCTCAGTTTCTTCTCCTGTCAAGCCAGGATAATGACAGCGTCCCCACTCCTCATGCCGTCGTCCGCGTCAGTGAGTTAGTGCGTGTGAAACATTTGGAAGAGAGGCCCGCGTGCGGTGAGCAGTTTGTTTTAGCTGCAGCAATATTTGTATTAGTAATACTCTGTCCGGGCGCTCACGTGCGTTTAAAACATGCAGGTTGGATACCGTCCTGTCCAGGTAACTCCCGTAGTGGCTTAAGTCCATGCCGAGGAGACAAGACTGCCAGCTCCAAGCGAGGAAATGAGCCTTTCGTTCTTCTTGCTTTGTTTTAAACACGTATTTATTCTTGGTCCTGAGGAAAAGATTAGGAAGGAGAATGGTGAATGAATGACCACCGTTTTTTGTTTGTTTGTTTGTTTTTTTAATTGCTTTTAGGCTGTGGGAAGGGTCCCGTGACGGGAGTTCTGGAGGGCTGTGACCCGGGGACAGCCGTCGGACCGCTTTGCTTTGGTAACGCCCGCTGCTGGGGTAGGGGCCATGTCATCACGCACAAAAGCAAGCTGCTGCTTATTTTAAACACGGAAGTTTCTCGGAGAAAAGAGAACTCCGGTCTGCGTTCCTAACAGCCTCCCACACGTGAGGGGATCCCCCTGTCTGCGGTGTCTGCTGGCTCAGATGAGGTCACTTCTGCCAGAGACACGAGGACACTCGACTTGCTTGGGTCAACGGCTCCCGACGTGCAGCCCCGAGCACAGCGCTCCGCCATCGGAGGGAAGCCCGGAGTGTCCGTGGGACGGGTCTGTGGGACGGGTCCGTGGGCTTCGGGGCGGGGCTGTGTGAGGCAGCGGGAGGGACACGCTGGCACCAGCCGCTCTTCCCCACCTCGTGTGTATTTAAAAAGGAAAAAAGCAGATCATTCGTAAGAAAAGGCAGCCGACTTTAGGGGCACCTCCGTTTCCTCCGAAAACGCCGGGCCTCGCTTTGGGAAATGAAGCGCACGTTTAATACGAACGGGTCCTCGAGGTCGTTTCTTTCTCTTGCCACAGGGCTCGCTGTTTCCAAGTAGGAGCTTGATAGCGTCGTGGAAAGGCCTCTCCAGGCTTGTCCCTCACGGAATATCTGATCCCACTGACTTTGCTGTTCCTGGTTGAAGCTGGAGTCGGGTCGACGGGGGGACGAAGGGGCCTGGGAAACAGGAGGTCCGGGTTCCGCGCTTCTGAGTGAGCCTGGACGGGTCGGCCCCTTGGAGTGTTTGGGTCCCGTGTGTCGTCACCTGTCACGGCGAGGCTAGGCCTGGGAGATGAACGAGGATTCCCCAGCTCTGAAACGATGCAGTTGTCCATCCCCCGACCGGTGTCTCCGGGCAGCGAGGGGGCCTGTTGCGGTAAGAGGTCCCTGGCTCAGTGAGTTAGTCTTAGCTACGTGCTCTGCTTGGGAACTCCTCTTGGGTTGCTTTGTCAAAGTTACTGGTACTTGCTCAGGGGACTTGAGAACATTTCTATTTGGTTCTTAAGGAGCCCCTACTAGCAAGAGTTAGATGGGACTTTGGATGTTTTACTTCTTATGCTGTTCTCAAAACCACTAATACAGAAAGTCTCCAGCTCGTATCTCTGAACGTGAGTTTCATAAAGTGCTGAAGTCTGTTCCATCACATTTGAAACACTCTTTCGTTCAAATTGTTTTACGAGAGGTAGGATCCCAGCATAGCGCCTGTGGTGATCAAAATCCTCTTGCCGGGGGCGCCGGGGTGGCTCAGTCGGTGGAGCGTCCGACTTCGGCTCAGGTCATGATCTCGTGGTGGGTTTGAGCCCCGCGTGGGGCTCTGTGCTGACAGCTCAGAACCTGGAGCCCGCTTCGGATTCTGTGTCTCCGTCTCTCTCTGCCCCTCCCCCGCTCACGCTCTGTCTCTCCCTCTCTCAAAAATAAATACACATTATAAAGAATCCTCTTGCTGCTTTAAATGTGCGCGTGCTCGTGCAGGGCCGCCGGGTGACCAGACCACCATTTGTAAGACCGCCGCTTCCTTGGTCAGCATGTTCCGTTACATCCTCTGTGTGGCAGGAGCAGGCTGAGAGGACGTGTGCGGTCAGAGAGGAGTCTCGGGTCTGAGTCAGAGACCGTGGATGGGTAGGCCCCTCTCCCGCGCCCCGGCCCCGGGGCCTCTCTCTTCCTTCCCCTCCTGTCTCGGAAGCGCCCGTGGTTGCGTCAGCCTCCCTTGCCGACTTCCCTTCCCGTATGAGTTACCTGGAGCCGCGGAACACGGTCGCGGCAAACCGGCTTACTCAGCGCACACGCTGTCTCGCGGCGTCTGCGGGTCGGGAGTCCGGGCGTGATTTCGCGGGGGACGAGTTTAGGGCGGCAGTCAAGGCCTCTGCCAGAGCTGCTGTGTCATGTGAGGCTCGACCGGGGAAGGCTTTCCTCGTCAGCTCCCGGGCCTGTTGGCG
This sequence comes from Panthera pardus, assembly GCF_024362965.1. Classification (NCBI taxonomy): domain Eukaryota; kingdom Metazoa; phylum Chordata; class Mammalia; order Carnivora; family Felidae; genus Panthera; species Panthera pardus. Next base: position 12,700,990 of record NW_026526788.1, read on the forward strand.
GTCTCTCGTGGGCTCCGGGACTGAGGCCCTGCTCCGTGTTAGCCGTGGGCGGGACGCTGCCCTCGTGTGGCTCTTCCTCAAAGCCAGCGAGGGAGGGAATCTTGCAGCCGAATGGACACTCCAGGCTTCCGGGAGGTAACCGGATGTATCTCGTCGTGTTCGCTTGCTCCGTCAGTCACGAAGAATCTCAGGCCTTAACCTGCTCAGGGGGTGGCTGTGACACAGGCGTGGGTGGTGAGACACAGGGGCCTTGGGGCCGTTGGAGCCGGCCACATTTGAGGCCGCCTGGGCGCGTGGACACCGCCCTGTCTGTGCATTTTCCCTCTTCACCGGGAGCTTGCTTCTCGTCCCTTCCGCCTCCTTCCTTCCTCCCGCCCACAGACAGTCCAGCCACCGGGGTGGCCTTTCCTCCTCCTCTGCTGCAGAGATGCAAGGACGGGGGCAGGGAGCTGTCCCTGGTGAGCCTCCCGGGACGGCTGGCACTTAGAGCATGTGACACATTCCCTAGCAGGCGTTTCTGGGTCATAATGTGCTTTACATCAAGGACCCGAGTGGGGTCCTTTCTGCTTTGGTGTCTCTGGTCACTGCCGTCTCCAAGCACGTGCTGAACCCCAGGGTGAGTTCACGTTCCCGGTGCCGTCCTCCTACGGTCTCTCGCTGTGACCGTGCTTGAGTTTCTCATTTAGAATCGTTAGTGGTTTCCGCCCTCTTACTCTTCGGCTCTGTTAACTGATGTCTGGTATCATCATCTCTTCAGGCGTGTTCGGGGCGTTTCTTGCCTTTCTCGGGCCTGCTCTCGGTCCGCGTCTCGCTGCTCATCCTCGCCGCGGGGGGGCCGTGTGCTGTCGGGGTGAAGCGGCGGGAGCCAAGCCCGGCCGCCTGGGTTCGAACCCCAGCTCTGCCATTTAGTAGCTGGGCGGTGTCGAGCGCGTGATTCCGTTTTGTTTCTGTGTGCCGGGTGTGAACGTTTCCGGGTTTTCCACTGGCCAACAGACCTCTGTGGGGGCTGCCGCTCCCTCTTTGCTCCCAAGATCTGTATGTGTAACGATCGGAGCGGCCTGCGTGTGACTGCCAGATGAACCGTTTCTTCAAGCCCTCTTCTGGCCTCCTGGCAAGGTGGCTGGAGATACTTGAGCCCACGAGGACACCTCTTGTTTCGGTGACATTGCCCGTCCCTGCTGGCTTCCCCGGGACGAAGATAGTGGACTTCCTCCAGCAGCGGCAGCATCCAACGAGACCTTGTTTGCCGTGGGCTTCACTAAAGCGTTTGCGGGCGCCCTGTCTCGGAGCCCGCGTCACCGCACTGAGCTGTGGTGCTGCTGCTGGCAGAGTCTCTCGAGGAGGAAAGCGAGGCTTACAGCCATGCAGCAGCACGCCCAGGGGCTCCGTTGCTCTGTGCGTCCGCAAAGCACATGCTCTTGATGACCATAGGACGCTGTCGCCCTGCGAGGAAGCTCGGACCCGTCTTAGCGAACTAGCTCCCTGGGGGAAAAGGGGCGAAGGGTCCGGAACGACACGCCTCGGGGGCACCCGAGCTTTCATCCACTTGCGCGGCCTCGGTGCCCGTGCAAGTGCTGTCCTTGCCCCTGCGGGCCGGAGCTTCCGTGCAAAACAGGAGTCGTTCTCCTCAGACAGGTGTTTGCACGGCGGCTGTGGAATCTTCACGTCGTATAAGAAGCAGGATCGAGAAGGATCGAGCATGTCAACATGCTCAGCCAGGAGTCCCACATCCAGATTATTCTAAGTGCGGCAGCTAAGTTAATGGCTTGTATTCTGGTGAGACTACCACTGCACTGCGTTCCTTCGAACGCACTTCATCTCAAGCACGTACGACCCCTTCTTCCACCCCGGGACTCAGCACAGCACCTGCTGCCAGACGGGTCGTTCGTTAACGTCAACAGCGGAAGTCGCTTGTTCTTGCGAATAACCACCGTGGCGGTAAAGTACTGACTTGGAGGAGGAATTTCATGCCATGAACCTATTAAAATGGTTTCCATTGAAGTGAGGACAGCAGGTCTTGTGAAAAAAAAAAATCAGCTCTAACCTGTAACAAGACAGATTTTCTTGTGTGCGTTGTATGCTGGTTTTGAGGATAAAAGAAGGGTAATCAACTTATTCCAAGCAGTCAGCATCACCGGGGTGAGTCCCAAACAGGGTGGTGTAGGCGGGGTCAAGGAGCACTGTTTTTCACATAGAAAGTTCTGTTTAAAAGTTGGTGTTGGGGCACCAGGGGGGCCTAGTCAGTTGAGCGTACTACTCTTGATTTCAGCTCACGTCATGATCTCGCGGTTCGTGCGTTCGAGCCCCGTCCCGGATTCTGCGCTGACATCGAGAAGCCTGCTGGGGATTCTCTCTCTCTCTCCCTCTCTCTCTGCCCCTCCCCCTCTCATGCTCACATGCTCTCTTTCTCTCTGTCAAAATAAATAAACTAAACAAAAAAGTTGGTGTTGCCTCTCTTGTGGGTCTTTTTCTTTTTCCTGGAAAACACAGCTGACAGATCCATACTGTTGTTGGTGAGGCCGGAGTGTGAAGCTAGCCTTGGTGACAGGCCGCCTGCCATCCTCGGTGCGGCTTTTCTTTCCCGCAGATGCCCGCCGAGTACTTGGCATTGCATTGCACACCAGAAGGATTAGCACCGGTGGAAATGATTCATTCCCTCTTTCAAGAATTTAGCATCAAAAAAAGAAACGCGGTGCCGATATGAGGAATGCTCACAAATGCACAGCGAGGGCTTTCTATGTGCACATGAGTGAAGGCTGTCCCCTGAGATGGGCGTTTTTATTTGACACTCCTTTCAGAGCAGCTTCGGAAAGTTTGATGTTCTTGTCCAAAGTCTGATTTGAACCTCTCTCCAAAATGTTCACATAGGGAAGGAGTCTGGATTTGAAGGGGTCTAAGCCATCATTGCAGTTGGAGCCGTGAATTTAACAGGCTACCGTACTTGCATTAGTAAGTAAACACGATCGTTGCCGTCATGTCGTGGGGACATAGGCTCCGATGGGCGCTGAATATGCGTTATCTCCGATCTGTGTAACTTCTCACCACACTATGTGTCATTATCCCTGTCTTGCAGGCCTGGAAACCGAGGCTTGGAAGGATTCGGTAGCCCGGCAGAGAGCACCCTGCGGGTGCACATCAGGAGTGGCGTTCAAGCCTGTTGGTCAAGCCCGTGTCCGACCCTTCTCCACTGTCCGTGGTTTTGAGAGTCTTCCGTGCCAGGCGACCAGCATACAGAGCTCTTGCTAGCCGGTAAGCCTGGCACTCCGTCCTCTCAGTGCTGGGTGTAATCTCTAAGACCTTGACTCTCCAGTCCTTCCCTGCTGGGCAGATTTCTTTGTTACCAGGAGGCTCTCTGGATTTATGTGGCATTTGGTCCGTTCTTTCCTTTCTTTATGCCCCCCCTTAGTCTCACACACACACGCGCACACACACACGCACGCACATGCACACACACATGCACACGCACACCCTTCCGGTTTGGAGAACTTGAGGCTTCCGTCTATTCCATAACCGAGACGACAGTGTCTCTCATGGCGCCTCAGCGCATGGAGCCATTTCATAATTAGCGTGCATCTCCTCTCCCTGAATGACAACACTGAGGCCTCAGAGAAACAGGTTCCCGTTTTGTACGTCTTGTCCACTTAAAGCTCTACATTCTTCGTGTAAAATAAGCAATAGTTGCATTCTGCCTGGCAGAGGTGTTGTGTTTTCGTTTGGGGCTCCCCTGTGAAGGGAAACAAAGCAGAACTTCCTGTCCCTTTTAGGGACGTGGACCCTAAAGTGTTACGAAATGTAAAAATTGAAAGTAAAGCATTGTTCTGAATGCCTTGCTCTTGGAAGAAGGAAGGCACTTTGTTGAGCATGTGACGTGCTCCGTGACTTACATGAATCTCCAATATTTGAATTGTACGCATGGGTAAGTTAGCAAATCTGATCCTTGAGCGGTGGGTGTCCCGGGTCCTGGGCCAATACCCTTGTCGGATCAAAGCATGCTTGGCTCGGCAGATTTTATCCTTCCTCTAGTTGAATGTTCTCAACCACACAGTATACTAGGGGGCATTTGACCCTCTTTCAGAAAAGTAGAAATCGGGGCTGGGAAGAGATGAATGGACTTCCCCAAGGTCACGTGGCCAGGAAGCGGTGGGACCTGGAGCCACGGTGTCAACCGTGTGGTGTCCTGTTGAGGGTGGGGGCCTGGATCCCCTCGTGATTGATCTTTCCTGTTCTGTAAATTGTAGACAATTGGAGAAATAGAGCCACGATCCAAATGGGAATCAACACAGATGGTCGCTTAATTACTGGTAAAGCAGGGTTGGAGACCTCGCAGGCTTCAATTACCTCCTTCTCTGAAACTGAAACAGAGTTCAACTCCGGCAGCCTTGACCCAGTCCTCCAGCTCCTGCTGGAGAGAAGCCGGCCGCCGTTGCTGTCCTTGCGGAGGGCCAGAGGGAGCTCCTTGCTGCCCCGCCCAGTGCAGCCGCTGAGCGCTGAGCCAGGGTTTCCTGGGATCCCCCCAGCCACATTCGTCTCTCACTGTGAGAATGTGCCAGGAGGGGTGGGGCCGGGAGGGAGACGACTCTGATATGCTTCCTCCCAGGCAACAGACTAAAAGTTCTTCCCCAGAACATACGGGAGGGCATTTTAGGGGTTCACTTCCCCAAACCCCAGCAGTAGATATACTGCTCTTTAAATTTTTTGTTTTCCCTTGGGGTTACGTTTGTCTCTCTCTATGTTGTTATTGTCTCCTTCCTTTTTGATTTTGAGGGCAAAGGAAGAGATGGCTATTTTTCTCCATGTTTTGGTCACGGAGAACAGAAAAAGAACCCAGAAACCCAGAAATGGGTCTTTCTGAGACATGTACCTCATCAGATCCTTTCTCCTCACGACAGGTGATGGAAATGTACTGGCATGATGGGAGAAGCTGGTAACTTATAGGAAGCCAAGATGACAAGAATTTTCTTAAATAATCAGTAAGTAAAATTTTGTTGGCCCCTTGGAAGTCTTCCGATTACCGGGTGAATGTTCTACAAGAGACTATGGCAAAAGCATAGCACGAGCAAATGACTGAAAAGTCTGAAAGAGAAAATGTTTAAAAAAGAAATACCCAAACACTTCAAAAAACTCATGCTCACATTTGAGCGATTATTCTTTCTGGTAAGTGTGTCATTTTAGGTCGGGAACAGCGGTTGGGGAGATAGAGCCTAAGTATTTAAGGGATTAAGGGAAGATTCCTTTTATATTAACCTCTTCTCAATAAGCTCTTCTCAAATACAGATATTCATGTTCCCCTCGGTTCCATGGGCCCCATTTCTTACCAACTTTTGGTGGATACGTTTTGGAGGTTAATATGAAGAAACTTGAACTTGGCAACTGTGAATAAAATAGAGCTCCTTGTCTGCACCCTCTCGGTGCATCTCCTCTTATACACATCTGTGGCATTAATGGTTGCTGGTTATCTGACAGTTAAATGTGGTTGATTTTGGTTTCGTTATGATGATGATAATGTCAGTGCACGGGGTTGCCTAGTGAAAAGGTTGTGTATTTCTGAGTCACACAGTCGGAGGCCTGACTCTTGCTGTTGTGCGTTTAGTGGTTACTCAGCCCCTCGAGCTCAGTTGACTCATCAGTGTGTTGGATTTGATAATCCCGCTCATAAAGCAAAAGGCTGCGGGCAGTACTTTGTGCTATGACTAGGACATTATAGGGCCACCGTAAAAGTACAGCTAACCGTTGAGCAACACGGCTTTGAATCACCCGGGTCCACTTGTCCACAGTTTTTTTTTTGTTTTTTGTTTTTTTTTAACAGTACAGTACTTGACTAAACGGATTTTCTCTTCCTTAGGATTTTCTCCATAACATTTTCTCCCGCTTGCTTTGCTGTAAAAATACAGTATATAGTACACATAACATACAAGGTGTGTGTTAATTGAGTGTGTTATCAGTAAAGCTTCAGTCAGCAGTGGGCTGCCAGTGGTTAACGTTTCTGGAGAGTCAAAAGTTGTACACGGGGCTCTGACTGTGCGAGAAGTTGGCATCCCTGACCCAGGGCTGTTCACGGGTCCGCCGGAATCGCTTTTGTTCCTTATATTTGTATCACGGCTTCCAGATGATAAGCCCATATTGTGAGTCCAGTTGGCCAGCTCAACTTCCTACTCCTGTCGGGCAGCCATGGGTTAGTACTGGACGTATCGATAATCGACATGCGGGGAGATGTTAGGACTTGGCCCAGCCGGGAGGGAGGACGGGAGGAGAGGGAGATTTCTGTGGCGTAAATACTCCCCCACGTGTGGGAGGACCAGGAAGTGTGGCTGGGCAGGAACACCCCAGCCCGCACTTTGCTACCGGCCACGTACCGCAGTGCCCAGAACACCCTGAGCGTAGCCCCCCGTGACGAGTTCTGACCACTTGTTGCCTCTGCCTGTAGTCTCGTTTATTTGAGTTGTATGTTTGTACAATCCGAGTTCTAGCGATGGCTGTGTTTCCCCACGGGCTTGCCAAAAACCCCGAGAGCGTGACCGTCTGCCCTCGGCGGACCGGTGTGAACAGCACCACGGGCAGCACGTTTGCTGTGAAGCTGTGTTTCAGCCACAGTTCTTCAGGTGCCTGTCTCAGCTCCGGTGGTAAGAGTTTGATTTGGTGGATAAAAGCACAGTTTGCTTTGGAACCTCAAGGCCGTCCTGCGCCCATGCCCTCTGGGGTTGAAGACCAGTCCTGAGACAGGTTTCGAACGTCCACCTCTGTTCTTAGGCGTGTGACTGGAGTCCTCCGGGCGCGGCCTCGGCTTCGTAACTGGCGCGGGACCCCTCGTCTCTTCTGGCTGCGCGGTGACCGTGCTTGTGGTTGAGTCAGTCTCGAGTCTCTTCTGTCCCTTTGCTGTGCTCCCCTGAGTCCGCCTCTCATCGGGGACGAGCAGGCGGGGGTCCTCCTCACTCACGGTGGCACGTAGGTTTGCTTTGGTTCAGAAAGGAAGCTTTAATGAAAGTGAGTTGTCTCCAGAGGGAGAGAAACAAAGCGAGACGGTATCTGGGCGGTTTCAGGTTCCCACAGGCTTGATGAAAATCTTGGGGAGGAGAATGGAGGGCCGAACGGAAACTGGACCAGATTGCTCAGAGTTTCTTCCAGAAGCAGTTTGTTTAGTGTTCTAGCTCGCCCTTGAGAAGGAAACAGTTGGAGCCTGAGATTGCTAAGGAACAGCTAAGATTGCGGTGGTTGTTTTTTTTAAATCTCACCCACCTAGCTCTCAAAACACATTCTTCGTTGAACCTTAAAAAAAAAAAATGCCTTGCATATTTCAAAACATTCGTTTCTGTCGGTTCCCTGAAACAGATTTACGTAATCTTAAAACACTTAGTTCTCTTATTTCCTCCTAAAACAATAGATATTTATAGTTCCTACTGAGTCAAGGACGGGCTTGGATTATTGCTAAAGTAATTCTTGTCCATTTCAAGCAGAAACTGATGGATAGAAACTGGAGAACTTTGCCTCTGGATAAGAAATATTAACCCACGTCATGGGGCACCCGAGTGGCTCAGCCGGTTAAGCGTCTGACTTGGGCTCAGGTCTTGATCTCACAGTTCATGAGTTCGAGCCCCACGTCGGGCTGTATGCTGACAGCTCAGAGCCTGGAGCCTGCTTCATATTCTCTCTCTGTCCTTCCCCCGCCCACCCCCCTCCCCCCAATTTGTGCGCTCTCTCTCTCTCTCTCTCTCTCTCAAAAGTAAATAAATAAACATTAAAATTGTTTTAAAAAAGGAAATATTGACCCATGTCTCAAGTTGAATAAGGGTGTCTTTGGTGGCTGTGAAAGCAGACATGGGAAAAATGACCAACAGAGAAACCTCACCATGCAGAAAATATTCTGATTTATAATTTCTTCTCCCAGAATGGACCCGATGCTATTTCTGGACATCCCCAGTGTAGATGAGTGTTTGATGAGGGAGCTGTTAGGTGTGTGGTCTTCAGATGTGTAAATGGTACAGCCTTGCGTGATGTCCAGTCACCACACTCAGAAGTTTGCTCGGTACTTAGGACTTGTGGGTTATGGGGGTGGATTCCAGTACAAATAAGACGGCTCATTCCACGTCAAAACCGATCAAGAGCAAACATAGAAAGCTGTGATTTCAAAACAAATGCAGTCAGTGTCATTAGAGGTATATTAACTACTCTGGAAACTCAACAGGAGAGAGAAATTACCTGTGTGGTAGGAGTGATGAGGCCAGGGAGAGTTTTAGGAGCAGATGACATCTGAAGTGGGTGTTTTGTGAGTAATGCCTTTTTCTGGTTTTCTTAAGTTTATTTACTTTTGAGAGAGAGAGAGATCGCATGTGCATGCACTGGGGACAGGGGGCAGAGAGAGAGTGGGAGAGAGAATCCGAAGCAGGCTCTACATCGTCAGTGCAGAGGCCAACATGGGGCTCAAACTCACGAACTGTGAGATCATGACCTGAGCCCAAATCAAGAGTCCACAACGCCTAACGGACTGAGCCACCCAGACACCCCGTGAGTAATGCCTTTTAGTTAAAATACCTATTTTAAAAATTCTAAAAAGTTAACCAGTGCTAATTGGAAAGAACTTTTAAAATGTGAAAATTATTCAGACTGGAAAAATTCATCGATATCATCACTGCCTAGAGACACCATCAGTAACATTGTTTTTTTGCTTTGTTTTGTTTTGTTTCGGTATTCTGCCATACTCTTTCTGAGCCTGGATTAGATTCATCCTTTTTTCCTTCCTAAAACAGATTATTTGTTTTAAATATCGTTTTAACACCTGAGTTGATTGACAGTGTACTGAAAGCATGCCGCCGTTAATAAACACACACTTACGTCGTGTTTGTTGTTGTCATACGGCACTTCACGTGTTGTGTGGTCTGTGACGTGTATACCCAGTCCCCCAGTGGTGGGCGTTTTGGTCGTGCTCAACTTTCCACTCTGGTAAAGCCGGCTGTGACGGACCTCTTTGAGCATGCGTTGTGGTGCACTTGCCCAGTTACACGCGCAGGAGCTTGGAACAGAGTTGGGCAGTGCTTAGCGCTGTAGCCGGAAGGAGCAGTGTGAGGCAGAGGTGGGGGAGGAAGGTGTCATTCTGGGGCAAGGCAAGTGGATCCGCATGTTGAGAGAGACGGGGCCTTCCAGGTCACACCCTTGTCCTTTCCTCTTGTCTGTTGGGAGCCATGTTGGAATCTAGCTCCTACTTCCAATGAACATTCTGAGTGTCTTCAGTTTTCCTTAATTTCCCTTATTGTGGGAAGAATTAACTAGTTAATTGTTATGGATAACGGGTAATTAGATATTAGTTATAGATGATAGATGATTAATAGTTCTTCTTTCCAAAACTTCTGGAGAGCCTTAAGCAACCGGCCAGTCGGGGAGTGAACAAGTAATGGAGATTGGGAAGAGATTGTATGTGTATGTGTATGTGTATGTGTGTGCATGAGAGTGTGTGTGAGTGTGTGTGTGTGTGTGTGTGTGTGTATGTTTGTGTGTGTGTGTTTTTGTGTGTATGTTTGTGTGTGTGTGTGTGTGTGTGTGTGTGTGTGTGTGTGTGCGTGCGTGCAGAAAAAACTGAGAGCAGAGGAGCCGGCAAGTTTGAAAAGCAAAGGAAACATCATTAATACGTGTGCTTTATACACTTTTTAACAAACTGAGTAAAATTTAAAGATGCTTTGGGAAAGATACAGATTAGGAGAGAAGTATCATAATTTAATAATAATACTATCTTATATTTACTAGGTGCTTTTATGTGCTTGTGTTTTACTTGTTTTTTTAAGTTCATGTATTTATTTTGAGAGAGAGAGTGCACGTGGGGGAGGGGCAGAGAGGGGGAGAGAATCCCAAGGGGGCTCCTTGTCGCCAGCGCAAAACCCTGGCGTGGGGCTCAAACCCACGAAACCGCAAGATCATGACGTGAGCCGAAACCACGAGTCAGACACTTAATCGACTGAGCACTCCGGTGCCCCTGCTTGCGTTTTAAATGCACGGTTTTACTGAAGCACGTCTCAAACCCCTTCTCAGGGAGAGTGCAGGATTCCCCCCATTTTGCAGGTAAAACAGAGGTCTTGGAGGCTGGCTTGGGGGGGGGCATCCCCGGACTTGATGTTGGAGCTGAGGGCTTGGGGCGGGAGGGTCGTGAGGCCCTAGTAAGACGATCCCTGACAGGTAACATGGAGGGACAGCTTCTTTCGTCGTCACCGATGGGAAGAAAGCACTTCCTGAGCCATTTTCCCTTCCCTTCCTGGGAGATTGTGTTACTGCTATTGCCAGAGCTTTCCGGCCGCCTTCCTTCCCTTTGGGAGGGGGGAGGGGGGAGGGGGGAGGGTTCCGCTTTCCCACCCCAGGGGGGGTTGACCCCGTGGCCATCTTGGCCGGAGGACTTATTTTAGTGACGACACATGCCATTTCCCAGCAGCAGAGGAGGCCTGCCGCGTCGCTCCTGTCCCCGCCACGAGGCCCGCACGTCCCAGGGAGGGGTGCTCCTTCCCCCTCCATCCCGGGGAGGAGCACATGGGTAGCTACAGCTCAGTTCCAAGGAACCAAACAGGAGCCAGAAATTGGAAGACCTTTCTCTTTCGTTGGCGCTCTGTGATGCCGCAGCGTAATTTAGCCCGAACCGATGCGTTCCCGCTGTCGTGTTGCAGTCTGTCCCCTGCGCTGTCGAGGTGAACCTTCATCACACGTTACCCCTTCAGTAAGGCATTTAACTAGGTATTTGGTGCGGCCCCACTTGCCCCAAATTTCCTTCTTCAGACACTTGTGCGACATATCCCGGGTCAAGGGCTGGACGTCCAGTCCCGGGCCCCAGCCTCAGGAATCTTCGAGCTGGGCGCCATGCATCCGGAAGTGGTAAAACAAGGCAGGCGGCTGGGTCCTAGAGACAGTGTCACGTGGTCACTGGCGGGCCGTGCTCGGAGGTGAACCCGCTCTGTTGCCATCCTCATGACACCCTTGGAGTGGCTTTGCTCTCCGCCACCTAAGCTCATCTTCCCCCTTCTCTCCTCCTCCTCAACCCGTGTTTACTGCACTGTGTAGTTTGTGCCGAATGCTAGATTTCCTTACTCCCCACTTGCATTTGTGCTGAAACCATTTGTACCAGCTCATCCACTAGATTAGTGCCTGTGTCCTTTCTTTTGACGCCTGTTGCAAGCGGCTTAACATCACACAGGACATTATCTTAAATTTTTCCTCGTCGTATAAATTGCTTAACATTTAATTAATTTATTACAACAAAATTAAACTCTCAGTAAATTATTGACTGTTTTTGTTGATTTTTTTCTCCCCTTGAAGTTACTGGTTCTTTTTTCCGTGACGTGTTAAGGCTCTGCGTGGACTTCGTAAATACCTTACCTCCGTTCGGGACAATTCGGAGTTGAACTGTCTTATTTCAGACCCCGTGTCTGACAGTCTGACAGGTGTTCAGGAGATCTGACTTGACTTCACGTTCCTAGCGACTAGGTGTGGCTTCGGACCGTGGAGAGAAACCGAAAGTTCCTACAGGTCTGTCCAACCAGTAGTTTCCGGGCTAAGACAGTGCATGATTTGGCCACTCCCTTCCTCTCTGATTGAATTCAGCTACTTTCTGTCTTGTTACTTCTGACCACGTCTCCACTTTGGCTTCATAAGGCACATGGTTAATTTATTATTCAAGTCCCATCTTGGACCAACGGCTTTCAAACTTCTTTTGTCCAATATACGCAGAAAGAAAAGGTCATCAAGTCGGACAGAAGGAACACTCAGGGAACTGCTGTGATTTATTGGTAATGGTGTGCTTTTAAGTTTGGGTGGTAGGTTCGTGATTGTTGACTTTAATATCATTTTTCCTGACAAATAATGTTGAATGTATTGTCTTGTATGTATTAGATACTATGTAACCAAAAACTTTTTTCAAACGTAGAACACAGTTCATGTTGTTAAATGCACCCATTGTGTTTATATTGGCATAACTGTGACGTTAGTTATTTTAACAACTTTAATTTTCTTGTAAAACATCTTAGATGGGCATTTTAATAGAGAGTGCCCTCTGTTTTCAACAGAGCAAAATAATTTTGTTTTGAAGACACTATTTATTGACCTTTGATTTCCCGATGATCTTCATGTAAATACAAGAATCAGTATAGTTGAGGGCTCACCCAGGGAAATATTTTCTTTTGTTCTAACACAGAGAAGTATCCTCTGTTGGGAAGGATATAGAAAGTTAATGTCTGGTTATCGAAAGGGACTGGCCACTAGTCCCTTCGTTTTTTTGCAGGAGAATCTAAATATTTACAGAGTCTGAAACGTTAGCTCTCCGTCTCCTCAACTGTAAGCCCACGCCTGTTTGTCAGCTATGGAGATCAGACATGACAGCCCCAGCTTGGGGGTCAAACATACATGGCTTTGAAGCCGGCTCTGACTCATCTTAGCCATTGACCTTGGGCATCAAAACCTTCTTGACGCCCAGTTTCCTTGTGGGCTCAGTACGGCTGTTAACACCTGCCTTGCTGTGTTGTGTGCACTTTAAATGGGAAGTAACATCTGTACGGTAGGAGCCACTGTCATGACTGGATGCTCAGCAAATGAATTAAATTGAGCATATTGTTCTTGTTCCAGGTGGAATTTCAAGTACATTTTCCTGTAGGAACAGCGTGAAGAATGCGGTTTGAGTACAGTATCAGAAATATTATTAACACTGTACTTGGATCCATCATAAGTTAAATAGGCTTTTAAAGACTGGCCAGAGAAGCCAATGTCTACATTTTATCTCTAGTGAAATGCATTTCAGGTACCACCTAAGGGTTCATTGACTCCAGACCTTAGAAGTGAACTTTTAGAATGTAATTTATTACCAGGTTGAGGACTGACTGTTTAGATAACCTCTTGCTCAGACATAAAATGGAATGTCTTGACAGGTGGTGGTGTTTTTTTGGGCAGACAGATGAGCCCTCCTTTCTACTCCTGAGAAGGAAACTCACCTTCTGGAGAACTTACAACTCTTCCTGCTGAGCCAACGATGTAGTTCCAGCGTAGACAGGCCGAAATTGGGACCTTGACCGCTGGGTGGGCGTGTTTTTCCTGAGAATCTTGAAAATTCCAACTATGGGATAATCCCTCTTAGGGGCAGAGCTGGGAGGTAAGTGGAAGAAGGCAGGTTTCAGGAAGGGGGAATGGAACCGACCTGTAGGAGCAGAGATGCCATTTTGCCCTGCTGGGGCCATTTCGCCTACGTCCTCAAGCCCAGCTGCCCTGTGGCTTTCCTGTTGCTGGGCTGCTTAGAGTCCACGCAAAGCACCTCGCTCTTACCCATGATGCTCCACGTGCCATTTCTGTTACCTGCAAGTTAAAGAATGCTGACTAACTTATGGGGTTGTTTAGACTTGGAATGCTGAAGAAGTTGTGTCTTTGTCATGGCAATTACAATAAATATAATTATATAGTAGGACAGCTGATTGAGGACATATCTTTTTGAGAACAATGGTGGTGTTGATTCCCAGTTCATACAAGCAGAAATGTATTAGCAAAATCAAAGGGTGCTAGTGACTGTGTGTGTGTGTGTGTGTGTGTGTGTGTGTGTGTGTGTGTGTGAGAGAGAGAGAGAGAGAGAGAGCGAATGACTCTTAGAACACACTGATGATCACCAGAAGGGAGGTGGGGGGAGATGGATGAAAAAGGCGATGGGGATTAAGGAGTGCACTTGTGATGAATACCCGATGATTAAAATAAAAACTTTGTAAAAAAGAGAGAAAGAGGATTAATGACTCTTGACCGGAGTTTGCTCTAATGCACGCATCTTATGACGTGTAGATTTTAAACCAAATAAACACAGAAATTCGCGTGATGGTTCTAGTAGTTGGGAGTTGCCTCGAAGCACTGCCCTTTGCTACCACTTACAGTTGCGAGCACTTGCAGGTGACCCAGTGGAGGCTCGTGGCTGCACCGTGTACATTGCGAGAGATGTTTGTCTTTAAGGAGCAATTGGCGCTCTGGCGAGATTGGCAGATGTGTGTACGTGTGTTCCTTTCCAGCAACGGAAGGTGAAATGACTTAGTGCCTCTGTTTCCTTCAGTGGGCCAGTGCTGGAGGAACTGAGACTTTATGTGATGACACTCTTTTGTAAACTGTACTCCCCGTTAGGAAGCATCCGGTTCGCTCTCTCTCTCGGCAGTGGCGCTCTGTATCGTTGGGGCACGTCATAAAGAGCAGAGAAACGCGCCTGCCACTTGAGGTCTGCTTGCCAACTGGTCTGAACAGCCATTAATGGTTGCTTACTCTCGAGGCGGCAGTGGTCAGAAGGAACGTTTTCCTTTCTCCTTTGTGGCCGTTGTAGAACTGAAACACCATGTATCTCAATGCCCACTGTTTCTTCAGAATCTGTTACGTCCTGGCCTTTGAAACACGATCTCTTCCTCCGATGGACTTTTGTCATCTGGGGGGAGAGAAAGGTCAGGGGTCTCAGGAAGAAGGAGGATGCCACAGTTCTGGAAGTCCATCTCGGGATGGAGTTATAAAGAATAAGGTCGGTAGGCATTTGGAGGAAAGGAGAGTTGTCTAAGGCTTGAGCCCGTGAGGAGGGTTCCAGGAAATGGAAGTGTCTAGAAGGTGACAACTAGTATGAAGGGCGAGTTGAAGGTCGTCAGCCCCGGAGCCTGTATGTACTGTGACTGCTGCTTCGAGGGAACAAGGAGACCAGTTGGGTTATTTGATTGAGGGTTTTCAAGGCGGAAGATGGCTGTTAGACAGTTGGAGGCCAGCTTTGGAACGACTGACATTGTGGCCTGGGCCCCGTGGGCTCATGGTCACTTTTTTTGAACTGTGCAATGATAGTCTGTACTTTGCATAATAATTTTAGGCAAAAAAGACCTCCTAGAAACAGTTATCCTTTTTCTACGGTGAGAACATTCCAACAGCATTGGCAACTGTGTCCTCATTCCCCAAGCATAAAGGTCACTGTAACCGTCTTGTAAGTGCCTTGAGTTATGGTTGCAGGTGAACATATTTTTAAGCTTTGCTTCCTAGACAGAGCACCCAGGCTATGAATTTTAAGTTTGACTGGATCCTAGGCAACAGAAGCAAACTTAATTGTCTCTCTTTTTCCTGTACGGCTACCTTCCCTTCCTCTTTCATGTACTGTATCTTTCATGTACTGTATCTGTGTATGTCTACACACACGGACAATTGCATTTTCGAGACTGTAGGTGTTGTTTATGGAGTTGCTCGCTTACCTGTAGGTTTTGTGTGTGTGTGTGTGTGTGTGTGTGTGTATCCTTCTGATATAAAAGAGCTATTCATGGTGTAACAGCCAACATATTATCAGTTTGGCAGTATAACTGGTTATAATAGTTTTGTAAACAGAAAATCACTGTGCTTAAAAATACATATTAATTTGCGTGACTGTTTGAGGAAAGTAGCCTCTAAAGCAAATATTTTCCTTTTGATCTCTGCTATAAAACCAGGTTGTTTAATTGGTAGAGAGAGGGAAGGTTTATGACATGGTGGCATGCTGGACTTTCACATTTATCAGGTGCTGGTGATGATGCATTAGGAGCACAGAGGGAGGGACCTGGCCGCTGGAAGAACAGCATTCAAGGGACACCCAGCCTTGGTGACCTGGCATAGGGGGATGAGTGCATGAGCTGGGAATGGGGGAAAACGGTACAGATACGTGAAGCCCACATAGGAGGCCCTCATCATACCTGTTGATACTGAATTCTCTGGAAAGGGGCAGGGCTCAGATGACTCCAGAATTTAACTTAAAGCATCCAGGATGATAAGATTACTTTTATGTGAGAGTCAACAGAGATTTTCAGCTTCATCATCTAGACTGGGCGAATGTATGCCTGTTACTAAGCATCAGTGTGAGGTCATAGGCTTACCTTGCACCTGCCCTTTTTGACCATAACGTTGGTCTGTCAGGTGGAGGAATTCTTAGAGACCTTAAGAGAGATGATGAAGCAGTTTGCTTAGGGCTGGCTTCCTGGTCACTCATGGGCAGAGCTGGGATTAGAGCTGCAGCTCTGGGTTCCTGGTGCCCTGTTCTTTCACTCTTACATGCTGGTTTGCAGAAAATCCCAGTTTAGAAAGGGCCTTTGATCTCACTCTAGATCTCATCTTTGCTGATGAGTATTTTGAAGAAATTTTGGCCTATAGAATGACTGGTTCTGAACAAATATATATAAGTTAAACTTAGGAGATCTTCTCCAAAGCCAAGAAGATTGACTTTGTAACCTAAAAAAAAATTCTTACTCTGCTAAAACTCTCTACTCCCACTAACCATCGACTCCTTTCTTTACTGGTCCACAGAACCTGGTGGTTCTGGAGGCTTCTGTGATTTGCCAATTCCCAGTTACCTGAAGTTTCCTTTAAGTATTTTTACTCCAGAGTTATGTTTAGGGCACAGTAACCCAGATGGAATGAGTATTTGAAAATCATTCTTACTTTTTTAACAGTTGATTTACTGTGGCGTCAATGAAATCATTTCCATTTTAAGCCTTTTTTTTTTTTTTTTTGGGTAGTAAAGCTCCTATTGTATAACACCAAATCCAAGGATCCTAAATCAAAAGTTTCTTTAATTAAAAAAAATGTTTATTTTGAGAGGGAGGGAGGGAGAGAGAGAGAGAGAGAGAGAGAGAGAACACGTGTGAGCAGGGGAGCAGGGCAGGGGCAGAGAGAGAGAGAGAGAGAGAGAGAGAGAGAGAGAGAGAGAATCCCAAGCAGGCTCCAATCAGCCCCACCTGGGACTCCATCCCACCAACCAAACCCTGAGATCATGACCTGAGCGGAGACTGAGCCACCCAGGCACTCCTCTTTTTTTTTTTTTTTTTTTTTTTAAATCACTCAAATAAGGGACTCAGACCATATAACACCAGAGTACTATTTCAGCTCTAAAATTATTTGGATATTTTAACATTGAAAAGACTTTTTTTTTTTAAAGGCTACTTGGTCCATAGTTTTGGTGATTCTGACTCAGAGCTTAGAGGGACAAGACAGCACCGTTGAGTGCCTGCTGTTATGTCCAGCACTGTGCCAAAAACGCTGTCCATGTATTATGACATACGAGCTGTCCCACAAGCCGTGTCAGGCGGGTATTTGGTCCCCCTTCTCTGCAGATAATTAACCTGCCCAAGGTCATTCGTGTCAGAGGTCAGGTCTGAACCTGCCGTGATCCCAGATCC
Source organism: Panthera pardus (assembly GCF_024362965.1). Classification (NCBI taxonomy): domain Eukaryota; kingdom Metazoa; phylum Chordata; class Mammalia; order Carnivora; family Felidae; genus Panthera; species Panthera pardus. The sequence goes on from NW_026526788.1 coordinate 12,718,134, forward strand.
CATGCTCATTACATCCAGAATCACCGCCTAACTCGAGAACTTTTCCCTGGAAGGAGTGGAAATCAGCGTACATCCACTGCTCAAGTATTTCAGAACAAGATTAATTCTTGTTTGGAAAGAGTTTCTGAAGAGCCATCCACCATTTCCTTGAAGTTGTTAGAGGCTGAAGTTAGAAAAAAAAAAAAAAAAAAAAAAGATTTTTTTTGTTTTTTCGTTTTAAAGGCTGTGAAACGGCCCCGAAGCCCGATATAAATCAAGAAAGGAAAGTTCCGCCTTAGCCGCCAGTGAACACGCTTATTGGTTAGGCCTGCCCGGGCTGACTCATTTCTTTTTTGCTGTGTTAGAGGGCCACACCCTGCATTCCAAAAACCCTCCGCCGCCCGGCCACGCCCGCGGCCTCCGCGCCGGAGCCTCGGGAGCGGCAGTCGGCGCGCCAGCTGCCCGCGCCCCGGAGCCCCGCGCGGGTGTCCGTGTCGGGGTCGGCGCGCGCCGGCCGGCCAGGCCGCGGGGCGAGGCGCCGGGCCCGGGGCGCCCCCCTCCGTCCCCCTCCCCGCCGGGGCCGCGCGCGCGCGCGCGCTCACTCGGCGCCCCAGGAACCGTCCCGAGACCGCCCCCGGGGACCGGAGACGTAAGCGTGCGCCTTCGGGGACGCGTGGCTCGGATCGGGTGCCGTGCGCGGTGCGCGCCGCGCGCCGCGCTGGCGGAGACGGCGGGCCCGGGTGCGGGAGGGCCCGGGTGCGGGAGGCGGCGCGCGCGGACGCGCCGCACGTGCGCGGGGCCCGGCTCCGCTTGGGGGCGTCGCGCGTCCCCGGGGCAGCCTTTCGGGCGGGCGGGCTTGCGCGGACGGCCAGGTTCCTGGGTTTGGGGGAGTCCCCCCTCAAGGTCCAGCGCCCGTGCCTGCCGAGCGTCCCCGGCGAGCTCCCGTGCTGGCGGGGAGCCGGGGCCAGGGGCGGCACGTGCTCCGCGTGTTTACTCCACCGCCACGCGCCCTAAGCGTTGTGGCCAGCAAGTGCTCGCGTGACCGGTGGGCAGGAGTCCCCGCAGAATGCCCGGCCTGGCGCCCCCGGCCCCGTGGGTGCTTGCTCTGCGCGGCGGCCAAGTCACACCGAAGTGACAGCCCGGAGACCTGAGGTCTCCGTCCAGTCCCCTCTCTACCCTGTTGCCTTCTCTCTTGAAACTACGTAGAAATAAAATCGTGGAACTTCCTTAAAAATCTTCCTGTGTCGAATACGAGTCCGCTAGTGCACCGAGATTTGTTTGTGTGCTGTACGTGAAGTATGTTTTTGCGAGGGGGTGGGGAGGTGTCCGGGACAGGAGAAGCCGAATGTCGTGATTATTCTGGTTGGCTGAGGACGCACACAGTGCCACAGACGTGTGTCGCCGTCAGAAACACGGACCGTCCGGGCAAGGCGGGCCGAGGGCGTCCTGGTAGCGGAGCGGGTGGCGGGAAGGTTGTAAACTGAACCACGAAGTTGCGAACGTGAATGGCGAAGCTGTGAGTGGTGCCCTTCTCCTTCATTCACGGAGACAGAGACGACTGCAAGCCGACAGGCCCTGTGGCAGAACGGCTCTTTGCAGCTGACTTCGTAGCTCTGGGAAGGAAACCTCTCTAGAAAGAAATCCACATGTAGTAATTAAATTAATTGGATGGAATTTTTAATTAGTTACACCTTGACCTCCTGGTAGCGCTGTGTCCAAGCTCACAGGCTTGTTGCTCTGTCGCTCTGACTTTAACTCGTCAAGTGTCTCTGTGTGAGATGTGACAACACGGAATCCTGGTTCTTTTGAGGACCAGCCTGTGATATGGAAAGAAATGGCGTGAAGGGCCCTGGGGTAGTTGGAAAAGCCCCCCCCCCCCCCCCCATGGTGACAAGGGGAAAATACTTTGGTAAATCTCTCTGGTGTCTAAAGTCTAAAGGGATGAAATAAACTTAGATTTTTTTTTTAAGTTTCCTTTTTCAAGTTTATTTATTTTGAGAGAGAGAGTGAGAATGTGGGGAAGGGGCAGAGAGAGAGAGAAGCCCCACTCAGGACTTGAAGTCAGGAACCCTGAGATCAAGAGTTGGACACTTAGGGGCACCTGGGTGGCTCAGTCGGTTAAGCATCCGACTTTGGCTCAGGTCATGATGTCACAGTCCGTGGGTTTGAGCCCCGCGTCGGGCTCTGTGCTGACAGCTCGGAGCCTGGAGCCTGCTTTGGATTCTGTGTCTCCCTCCCTCTGACCCTCCCCGGTTCGTGCTCTGTGTCTGTCTCAAAAATAAATAAACATCAAAAAAAAAAAAAAAAAAGAGTTGGACACTTAACCGACTGAGCCATCCAGGCGCCCTTAAATTCGATTTTGATTTGAGCTTTGCCTAATAGTTGTGACCGGGCCGGGCATTTAAGGACCTGCTATTATCAGGCAGTGAGATGCTTTACGCCCCTACCTCATTTAACGTTTATATTATTGCCGAGGGATAGAGGTATTGTTTGTTTTATAGTTGAAGAAGCAGCTTTGGCAAGGTTACATCATCTCCAGATTTCACAGCCGGTGAGCTGGGTTTACACTCGAAGGTGGCGTTTAAGATTTGGTCATTTTTCCATGTGGTTGCCCGTTGTGCCTCACATAGAGGTAATTTTTCCATGTGAAATAATCCACAGCAGTTTCTTCATTCAGAGCAGGTGTGTGTGTGTGTGTGTGTGTGTGTGTGTGTGTGTGATTTTAAACGTTCCGTGTTGCCCCCGTGCCAAAATGCCGAAGTTCAAGGAATAACGCATTTACTCTGGGAGCCCATGGTCTTCAAATATTAACTAAGCAAAGCCCTGTTCTCGATGAACCTGTTAGCGCATGTGACCGCCTCATAGTTACTGATTTAGGGTGGCTTTCTACTGGGTTTTTTTTTTTTTCTTTGAAGCCCTTTTCATTGTGGACTTGCAGATTCTTCCTGCTCCTCATTCACCCAAGGGCAAGGGCAGCTCAGGAGTTCTGTCGTCGTCGAATCAAGCCGCCTGGTCCGTGGACGTCCAGCGGTGGCATTCTCTGCGTGTGAGCGTGCACCCGCAGCAGTTTCTCCGTGATGTGACACGTTTTCAAACTTGTTTTCAGCACACAGGTTAGCGTCGCACCCGTCTGTTAGGAACGGTGAGGTCGCGAAGGTCACGCTCCGCGCGCTACGACTTTTCTTGTCAGGCGAAGGTGACGAAGTCTCCGTGTGTCTCACCAGGGGCGGCCGACAGCAGGAGGGTCCATCTGCTGGGTCATCTCTTGGGATGTCCCGATGAAAGAGAACGAGGCCGTGAGCTGCAGTATCTATGCCAGAACCGGGTACCACTCACACCCCCACCTTGTCGTCGTCACCGTCTGTTGACACAGAACGCCCACCTGCCTTCCGCGGCAAGATGACGATGCCGTGGCCTCCTCCCGAAACCTGTCTAAATCCTCGCCGCACTAAGTGACTTGAGTTCTGGAGGATGTTGAAAGCACATGCCGGTGTGATAACACCCCTGGGGGGTTATCTTGCGAAAATCATGGAGGGGAGGAAGTGTGCCGGGCAGCTTGGCTTTCAAAACTGGGGGTGGGGGGGATGGTCAGTTCTGGAAACTTGACCCTCAGGGCTTACGTTGGCATCATCTAGCAGAACTATAAATGACAGTCTTGAAAAGACGGGTAGGGATCGATTTAGAAAGAGTGGCGACGTTCGGTATCCAGCGTCACTCCTTTCCGTCTGACCTCATTTCCTTTTTGGTGGTGACCGGACAGGTATGTCAGCATTGCCGTAGGCGATGACAGGTCGGCCTCAGCCAGACAGTTAACAAAAGTGCTCTGTGTTCTTTGCTCAAGGTGGGACAGATGTAGGTGGGACAAGTGGGTTTGTGTCTTGTCCCAAAGGGGGATGGTCGGGAGGGTGACGTCAGCCTCGCGCAAGGTGCCAGCGGTGTGGGGCCCTTGATAACAGTTGGAGGAAAGACCTCACGCACTGGCGGAGATGGAGTATTTAGAACCAAGGAGGCGACGGTCCCTGAGTTCTCTGGAGCACTGGAGATGGTGGTAAAGAACGGGGACTCGGGGGTGCCTGGGGGGCTCAGTCTGTTGAGCGTCCGACTCTCGGTTTTGGCTCAGGTCACGATCTCAGAGTTCACGGGCTCGAGCCCGAGTTGGGCTCTGCGCTGACCACATGGATCCTGCTTGGAATTCTCTCTCCCTTTCTCTCTGCCCCTCCCTCCCTCTTTCTTTCTCTCTCTCCCTCTCAAAATGAGTGGACAAACTTAACAAACAAAAAACAGAGCAGGGACTCTGGCTTGACCTCGGGCAGGTTACTTGACTGTTCTGGGCCTCTGTCTCTTCATTCATAAAACGCGGTCAGTAATACCTACTTTATATATGGTCGTCAAAGATGTCCAAGGATTAAATTAGATAATCCACGTGAAGTGCTTAAAAACCAAGCCTGATGGTAAATTGTATGTGTGAGATGCTAGTCCTCTGCTGATCCTGCCGTTACCACCTTGGGCAAGGCTGTGTACGTTTCTCGGTCTGCGTTTCAGTGTGTGCCCAGAATGGGGTAATCCGGTTTGGCCACGGGTCTGGAAACTTTGAACGGAGGTTGAAGACGCTGGGGACGCGTACCTTCGCGCAGAGGCTGAAAGATGGTCGTTGCGTCCTGTAAAGTGAAACACAGGGGATCACGTTCTCTGTTCTGTATGTTCTATCCAGTCCAGCAGGTGCTTTCTCTTAAGGAGCTGTTGTCTGGTATCCTAGAAATCTCCATGGAACTGGAAGTTAGAAGCACTCTTTCTTGGTATCAGTATGATCTAACTAACAGTGATGCGATCTGAGGCACTCAGCTGAACGCAGTGGTTTCCCGGGCTGGTGGGGAGGAGTGTGCTGTTCACGTTCAGTGCGCAGAAGCCCGGGACGCTAGCGGCTGCCTGCGTGGGAGGAGCCCCTCGCCCAGGAATGAAAGGTCCAGTCCGCATGTCATCAGTGCTGAGGTTGAAAGCCCCTGCTTGTTCACTCTTCAGTATGTGTTTCTGAAATTTGAATCCTGATCTTTGCTCTAGCTCTGTCAGAGGGAGCGTTAAGGGTCTGTTTAGGAAAGGGCCTGGGAGAGTTCATGCGTTCTGGAATGTGCAGACGTATACAGCGTCTACACTTTATTAGCAGCCCAGCAAGATCTCATTTGCTCCATTCCCCGGAGGAGTACTTTACAGGGGTTCAGGAGTTAGATAAGCCTGTGTTTGCATCTCGGCCGTACTGAATTAACCCGCTGTGTGATTTGGGGCAAGTTTCTTTATCTGTGAAAACCCAGTCCCTGTCTCATGAGAGTCGCAGGAATAAACGAGGCCACGTACATAAATCTTGCAGTCCGGTTCGTAGGCACAGTAGTAAACCATTGTTTTGTTTTGTTTTTTTTTAATTAACTTTTATTTATTGATTGGTTTTGGTGGTGGGATTAACCGAGGCTTGCTGACACGTGAGACTTGGAAAGAGGGTGAATAGAGAAATTGGATTTCTAATAGCAAAAAGACAAGAAACAGAAAAGGGGTCCTGGTCAGGATTCAGGAGGCTGCAGTCTTAGAAGTGTGAACTGTGGCCTGTGGGGAAGGCCCGTGGCATGCCCCGAGGGCAGAAACGCTCCAGAGCGGGCACAGCAAGAGCCCTGTTACCCGCCCCCCTCTCCCGCCCTGTACCCACCCCCCACCCCGCTGCTGGGACCAGCCGGGGGGCCTTTCTGCCTCTGTGAGCTGTTCTACCGTAAAAACTTGTTTGGAGCGTTTGATCTTGGGCAGTTTAATTAATTCTGTTTTCTCATCCTACTCTTGATATTGTGGTTTCTTAATAGATTTCCTAGTGCCTTAAGGTACAGGCAGCACCCCCAGCCTCGTGTACACGCAAACGTGTGAACTCTGCAGCCTCAGTGACTTCCTATACCCGCTCAGCCTCCCCACGGAAGATGCAGCAAAGCTTTCACGTGACTGCTCTTCCTGTCACCGCATTGGTGTGGCAGTCGCGTTCTAGGAGTCCGGAGGCCATCCGTGAGTCAGGCAGCACATCTGTGAGATCAGTGGAAAGTTCGTGTATCTGACTTAAGAGGGATTTGGTGCGTGTGTGATGAGGCGTGGGTGGAAAGATTGGCCAAGCCGCCCACGGTGCCCACAGCCCACCTGCTCTCCGCTTTGTAAAGGGAGAGAGTTTTGCAGCTCCGTTCGTCTTCCAGGATTGGCCGGAGAGACGCAGCAGTGAAAAGTTGCCTGGCTTAGCAAGAGGCTCTTACTCAGGTTGGAGGGTTGGAGTTAGTGGACTCTTTTTTTTTTTTTCTTTTTAATAATTTGTTTTTTAATTTACATGCAAGTTAGTTAGCATGTAGTGCAACAGTGATTTCAGGAGGAGATTCCTTGGTGCTCCTCCCCCATTTAGCCCATTTCCCCCCTCCCACCACCCCTCCCGTAACCCTCTGTTTGTTCTCCATATTTATGAGTCTCTTCTGTTTTGTCCCCCTCCCTGTTTTTATAGTATTTTTGTTTCCCTTCCCTTATGTTCATCTGTTTTGTCTCTTAAAGTCCTCATAGGAGTGAAGTCATATGATTTTTGTCTTTCTCTGACTGGCTAATTTCGCTTAGCATAATACCCTCCAGTTCCATCCACGCAGTTGCAAATGGCAAGATCTCATTCTTTCTGATTGCCGAGTAATACTCCATTGTATGATATACCACATCTTCTTTATCCATTCATCCGTCGATGGACATTTGGGCTCTTTCCATACTTTGGCTATTGTCGATAGTACTGCCATAAACATGGGGGTGCATGTGTCTCTTTGAAACAGCACACCTGTATCCCTTGGATAAAAACCTAGTGGTGCAATTGCTGGGTTGTAGGGTAGCTGTTAGTTAGTGGATTCTTAAAGAGATTTCGTTTTCGCGCTCAAGGTCCCTGCTGCCTTTGAACTGAATCGTTTGCATCCTACTGAACACGGGACTTGAGCCCTCGAGTGGAGTGAATGTCAGTACGCTCCCCCGGCAACTTGCCTGTCTCTGGGTTTGTGGAAGTCTTTCCTCTTGGAGCAGCGGAGAGACTTCACGCTGTTAGAGCAGGAACGGCCCGGGAGCAAAGCGCAGCAGCCACACCCCAAGCGGCACGTGGAAGAGGAAGGACTTGGGGGTCAAAACCTACTTCTGAGGAATTTGCGACACTGGCTAAGCCCCGTAGTGCTCGTAGGCCGTCATGAGGCCACCCTTCAAACTTGCTTAACTCCCCTGATTAAACGGAAAGAGAAGGTGATGTGCCAGACGCTCCTGGCCTCACGCTGCCCGAGGGTTGCTGGGTTGAGAGCAATAATGACGAAAACTCGGTGGTTCTACCAGAGAACCCTGAGCTGGGTACACGGAGTCGCAGACCTCTGTGCGGTCAGAAGGAAAGAGGTTGATCATCCAGACGAGCTGAAAGTCAGGTTACTGATGGACGAAGGGGTGACAGACGACGTAGAGTCCTAGGTGGTGCCATGGCCACAATTCTTGAAGCCCGATTCGATGATTTCCCCACTTAGGGTTCTTCCCCATCACTTTGCTTTCTCAGATGTGGGTGAGACTAGAAAATTCCCTGAGCTGCGACAGGCATGTTGAAAGGGCTCGAAGGCTGACCGTGTATTAGCTTCTGCCGGGTTGCGTGCCGCACCGTTTGCTAGCAAGATCGCGGGTTCTGGACTTGTGCCGAGTCACCAGACGTGAAGATAGGTTTCTGCAGGTTGAAACGGAGTCCCGCCGAAAGGCCCAGACACATCTCGGACACAGAGGGAGCAGAGCGATTTAAAAATGTCAGAGTAGAACGGAACAGTGCACCTCCTGACCCGTGTCCGTGGGATTGTATTCTTCACAGTTTAAGCTTGGTGTGTGATGAATTCTTCGATGTACTGATTTAAATAGGTCTCGTGGGTGTAGTCTTCCTCTCTGAAAAAACATCCGACCCCCTTCCCAGAAATTCCTAGAGCCTTCATTTCACTGGAATCGCCGGTTTCCACCAGCAGCGTGGTTGGTCTGTGGGTACCGGACGTGAGGGCCGGGTAGACCCCTCGCCCCTTCTCACTTGGGAGAGAAGACCAGACCCCGAAAGGGACCGAAAGACATGTGCGGGTGAGCGGGTCCGTGGGGGATCCTGTCACTGTGCCGGGGCCGTCTGTGCGCCTTTGAGATCCGACCGTTAGGTTCCAGACCGCGCTTCGCCTTGCCCTGGCCCCTGACCCCCACAGAGCCCCCCCCACCCCACGGTGCGGTGTCAGCCACACAGGAAGCCACAGAACGTAGCTCCGTCCCATGCCCACCATGCTTTCTTGGGATTGCTCGTGGGGTTCCTCTTGAATTCTGCTTCGAGCAAACACACGGCCAGCAGATTCCAGCCTCCGGGCTGCGTGACGGTTTGTACTTCCCCCCACACGGTGTTCAGCTGGCATTTTTATTTTAACGCCACCGTGAGTGCGGTTAGCATGTGCCGTCTCCTGATCGTCTTGCTGATGAACCGCAAGGCTAACGGGCCACCCCGGCGAGTCCTCTAGGGGACGGTACTCTGCAGGCACGCTTACTTCGCGGCTGGCGCCCGTCTTCACCATGAGCGTGCTCGTCTCTGGGACTGGTGAGGCAAGGGTGTGATGACCGTTGCAGTACCAGTCTCGTGTGTTTTTCGGTTTGTGCGTGTGCTCCTTCTGCTGCTTCGAAAGTGTTGAGAAAAACGGAGTGTAGCTCAGTGCTTATTCATGCTGGAAATGCGGTGTTCGTCCTGTGAGTGACTCCCGTGAGCATGAGTAAAGCGAGCCGGGACACATCGTAGTTACAATGTCATCTCACCCATTCTGGCTTCGCTAGGGAGCCTATCCTGTAATTGTCAGGAAATCGCACAGATTACCCAGCAGCCAGAGAAGCCCCCGGTCAGAGCCGTTCATAGCCAGAATGTCACTGATTTTTTTCATTGTGTGTTTTTTAAAAATTTTTTATGACAGAGAGAGACAGAGCACAAGCGGGGGAGGGGCAGAGACAGAGGGAGACACAGAATCCGAAGCAGGCTCCAGGCTCTGAGCTGTCAGCCCCAAGGCCGACGTGGGGCTCGAACCCACGAACTGAGATCATGACCTGAGCCAAAGTCAGATGCGTAACTGACTGGGCTGCAGGTGCCCCCACTGTGGTTTTTTATTGCTAAGATTCTTTTAAAGGTTTTAAAGAAATACAAGGAAATAAAGTTTTAAATAAAAGAAGTCTGCGGTTACTTGGTTGTCAAGATGATATGTCCGTCTTTTGGGCATTTGAGGTTCTGGAAGCTGTGGTTCCTTTTAAAATCTATTCATACAAGACTGCCTTTTTAATATTCTGTTGACACTGTTAAGCTGGAAGTTTTCCTGCCGTCCACGTTGTTGACAGTAATAGATTTTTGCGCAGTTGAGCAGCCGTTGGAGGAGGACCTGTCTAGCAGGTCACCCGGGAGAGTCACCTTCTTACAGCCTTAGCATTCACTTCCAGGAGCGGAGTCCTCGGGAGGGTCAGGAGCCTGGTGTTGTTTACTCTGACTGTGTCCGTCAGTGCCTCGGGTGGAGATGTGGAAATGAAACGTTTCCAACCCAGAAACCAGTCCTCACCAGCCAGCCCAGATCGGGGAGGTCGGGGGGCACGGTGTTCCACAGACTCCGGGGTGTTAGGATGGCCAGATGGCGTGTGGTGCAAAAACCACTGCGTCCCGGTGACCCTGCGGGGAGCCGACCAGCAGGTGGAAAACAGCAAGACATCTAATGTTCTCTTCTCTGTGCGTGAAGAGCTACTCCCCTTCCCGGCCCTGGATTCAAGTCCAGGCCTGTCCGTAGCCCCCACCGTGTCCTCCCGACTTCTTCCTTCTCAGGCTGCCACCGTGTTCCAAGGAGCTTCCTTCTCTGAAACCGCATGGACCACAGTCTCCAAACATGGCGTGTCCGTGGTGGGGAGCAGGGAGGCTGGGAGTTGTTAAACTGTGACTCGAGTCCGCTAGAGGGACTGATCCCTCTACAGAGCCTGTGTCTACATCCGCGCGTGCCCCACCACAGCCCAGGGAACGCCCTCGGCATAGCTCCTGCCCCACAGTGGGCGTGGCCACGCGCATTCTGCTGCCCGGTCCCCTGGCCGCTGGCCACGTGCAGACTTCTACAGCACATACGTGACCGCGCAGTGAAAATGCAGTAAAATGAACAATCCGGTTTCTAACGCGCACCCGCTGCATTCAGGTGTTCAGTAGCCACGCGGACCTCGTGGAGGGGGGGGCGGGGAGAGCAGATACAGAACATTTCCCTCCTCTTGCTCCGGGGAAGGTGGTGCGGCCTCAGGGAGAAGAGAGGCCGGACGGCACTGAATCCCTTGTCAAGGAATTCCCGTGTAAATCAAAACATTTCCAGGGCTTACTTCGCTCCTTTAAGCCAAATGGAGGTACGTCGCTGAAAATTTTAGGTTTGTCCACTTTTGAACTTGGCATTGTAGCAGAGCCTGGCAGGTTTGAGAGCAGCCCGGGCTGAACCTCGGGCAGGTGGGGCACGGCCGGTGCGGGTTGGCCGGGGCCCAAGGCAGGAGACTAGAAGCCGCTTGGATTCACCCTGCAGGGAGGTTGGTGAGGTGGCTTGTACCCGGGCTGCGAGCCGGGCGCGTGACCTGGGGGTCGGCCGCAGCTGGAAGTCACGCGCCTCGGGCTGCAGAAACGAGTGGGGGGCCCGGGTACTGACCCTCAAGGGGCAGCCGGGCCGAAGCCACAGAGGGGGTCCAGACGGGTCCGCGGCGAGGGACGTGCCGAGTCTTCCGCCGGGGCCTCCGTCGCGCGGGGCAGGCCCTTCGCTGGGGTAGAGCCAGCCGCCAGGGACGGGAAGGGCCCACGCCTGGCAGCCCGCTGTGTGTTGAGCCGAGTACCTCTCGAGCGGGGTGCAGGGTGCTGGGGGCAGGGTGAGCCCCTTCAGACACGCGGCGTCCAGCAAATCGCTTTCACTGCGTCCCTCCAGCGGGACTCCCACCCCCCTCGGGGCGGGGGCTGTGGTGCAGACCCTGCGGCAGAGCGGGCGCAGTTTTAGGTTCTTAAATTGGTTGAAAACTTGCTGAAGTGCGTTGTTTGCAAGGTGTTTGTTTTTTTTCTTAATCAAAGTTCGTATTTTAATTCCAGCGAGTTAACCTACAGTGTAACACTAGTTTCAGGAGCTCAAGGTAGCGATTCCGCACCTCCGAACGTCACCCCGCGCTCCTCACGACAAGCACACGCCTTCGTCCCCAGTCACCTGTTATCCCATCCCCCACCCGCCTCCCCTCCGGCGACCATCAGTGTGTGCTCTGTAGCGAAGAGTGCGTTCGTTCCTTGGTTCACTTTCTTTCCTTTTGCTTGTTTCCATTTGTTAAATTTTCCCTGTGAGTGAAATCATATGGTATTTGTTCTCAGACATGTTTCTTAGCATTAGTCTCTCTGGTTCTATCCACGTGGTTGCAACTGGCAAGGTTTCATTCTGTTTTATGGCTGATACTCCATTGTATCTATTCTCTGCTGTGTATGTATATATATGTGTGTAAATATATGTATACACACCACACCTTCTTTATCCATTCGTCAGTCGACAGACATTTGGGCTGCTTCCATAATTTGGCTGTTATTGATAATGCTGCGATAAACATAAGGACGCATGTACCACTTAGTTCATTTTTTTTTTTTTTAATTTGGATAAATACCTAGTAGTGCATTTGCTGGACGTAGGGTAGCTCCATTTTAAACTTTTTGAGGAACCTCCATACTGTTCTCCACGGTGGCTGCACCAGTCTGCGTTGCCACCAACAGGGCACGACGGTTCCCTTTTCTCCGTATCCTTGCCAACACCCGTTGTTTCTTGCGTTGTTGATTTTAGCCATTCTGACAGGTGTGAGGTGATATCTTGTGGTTTTGATTTGCATTTCCCTGATGCTAAGGGATGTTTAAGCAGCTTTTCATGTGTCTATTAGCCGTTTGTGTGTCTTCTTTGGAAAAATGTCTCTTCATGTCTTCTGACCATTTTTTTCACGGATTATTCATTTTTTGGGTGTTCAGTTTGTATGTTCTTGATGTATTTTGGATAATAACCCTTTATTGCATATCATCTGAAAAATATCTTCTCCTATTCAGTAGGTAGCCAGCAGCCTTTCAGTTTTGTTGATTGTTTCCCTGGCTGTGAAGAAATTTTGTATTTTGATGGAATCCCAGTAGTTCATTCTTGCTTTTGTTTCCCTTGCCTCAGGAAACATCTGGAAAGAGCTATTAACGGCCGATGTCACAGAGATTACTGCCTATACTTTCTTCGTGGACTTTTATGATTGCACGTCTCACATTTAGGTCTTCAATCCATTTTGAATTTTGTGTGTGGGGGTGTTTGCCGTAAGAAAGTGGCCCAGTGTTATTCTTTTGCATGTAGCTGTCCAGTTTTCCCAGCACCATCTGTGAAGAGACGGTCTTTTCCCCCTTGGGTATTCTTTCCCGCTTTGTTGAAGATAAATGGACCATATAATTCTGGGTTTTTCTGTTGTGTTCTGTTGATCTGTGTGTCTGTTTTTGTGCCAGTACCATACTGTTCTGATCACTGCAGCTTTGTTATTTAACTTGAAATCTGGAATCACAGTAGCTGCAGCTTTGCTTTTCATTTTCAAGATTGCTTTGGCCATTCGGTGTCTTTTGTGGTTCCACGTTTTAGGATTGTTTGTTCTAGCTCCGTAAAAAATGCTGTTGCTAGTTGGATAGGGATTGCATTCAGTCTGTAGATTACTTTGGGTGTATAGACATTTTAGCAGAATTTCTTCTTCCAGTCAATGAGCGTGGAATGTCTCTCCATGTCTTTGTCTTTGTGTTATCTTCAGTTTCTTTCATCAGTGTTTTATAGTTTTCAGAGTATAGGTCTTTTATCTCTTTGGTTACGTTTATTCCTAGATAATCTCATTATCTTTGGTGCAATTGTAAATGGGACTGTCTTCTTAATCTCTCTTTCCGCAGCTCCGTTATTGGTGAATAGAAGTGCAACACGCTTCTGTACGTTGATTTGGTATTTTGTGACTTTACTGAAATAGTTCGATTAGTTCTAGCGGTTTTCTGGTGGAGTTGTTCAGGTTTTCTATATATAGTATGTCACCTTCAGCTAGTGAAAGGTTTACTTCTTCCTTACTAATTTGGATGCATTTTTGCTGTCTGTTGTGGCTAGGACTTCTAGGACTGTGTTGAATAAAAGTGATGAGAGTGGAGACCCCTGTCTTGTTCCTGATCTCAGATTTTCCCCATTTCGGATGATGTTAGCAGTGGGTTTTTCATACATGGCCCCTATTTTGTTGAGGTGTATTTCCTCTAGACCTACTTTGTTGAGGGTTTTTATCATGAATGGATGTTGTACTTTGTCAGATGCTTTTTCTGCCTCTATTGAAAGGATCATATGGTTCTTCTCTTTTCTCTTATTGATGTGATGGTCACGTTGCTTGATTTGTGAATATTGGACCGCCCTGGCTGTCCCGGAATACATCCCACTTGATTGTGGTGAATGATGTTTTTAAAGTATTGTTAGATTCAGTTTGCTAGTATTTTCCTGAAAATGTTTGCATCTATGCCCGTCAGAGATAGTGGCCTATAGTTTTCTTTTCCTGTGGTGTCTTTATCTGGTGTTGGTAGTAGGGTAATGCTGGCCTCACAGAATAAATTTGGAAGTTTTCCTTCTCTTCCAATATTTTGGGACAGTTTGAAAATAATAGGTATTATCTCTTTTTAAAATTCGTCTGTGAAGCCATCTGGTCCCGGACTTTTGTTTGTTGAGAGTTTATTGATTACTGATTCAGTTTCATTGCTGGCAATTAGTCTGTCCAAATTTTCTTTCTTTCTTTCTTTCTTTCTTTCTTTCTTTCTTTCTTTCTTTCTTTCTTTCTTTCTTTTAATTTTTTAATGTTTACTTTTGAAGGAGAGAGAGAGAGCGCACACAAGCAGGGTAGGGTTAGAGAAAGAGATGGAGACACAGAATCTGAAGCAGGTTCCAGGCTCCAGGCTGTCAGCCCAAAGCCCTACGCAGGGCTTGAACTCACGAACTGTGAGATCATACCCGGAGCCAAAGTTGGACGCTTTACCAACTGACCCACCCAGGCGCCCCAGATTTTCTAATTCTTCCTGTTGCAGTTTTGGTAATTTATATGTTTCTAGGAATTTATCCATTTCTTCCAGGTTGTCCAATTTGTTGGCATATAGTTTTTCATAATAATCTCTTGTAAATGTTTGTATTTCTGTGGTGTTGGTTGTTACTTTCCTTTCTCATTTGTGATTTTATTTATTTGGGTCTTTTTTCTTTTTAGTAAGTCTTGCTGGAGACTTATCAGTTTTATCAATTTTTTCAAAGAACCGTTAGTTCCTGGTTTCATTGATCTGTTCTATTATTTTTGTTTATTTTTTTAGTTTCTGTGTCATTTATTTCTGCTCTGATCTTTATTATCTCCTTCTTTCTGCTGGCTTTAGGCTTTGTTTGTTGTTCTTTTTCTGCCCTTTTCAGAGTGAGATTTTTCTTGCTTCTTGAAGTAGGCCTGTATTGCTAAATTCTTCTCTCTCAGAATTGCCTTTGCTGCATCCCAAAGGTTTTGAACCATTGTGTTTTCATTTTTATTTGTTTCGATGGATTTTAAAAAATTTATTTTCTGGTTGACTCATTCATTGTCTAGTAGCATATTATTTAACGTCCCATGTGTTTGTGGTCCTTCCAGATTTTTTCCTGTGGTTGACTTCAAGTTTCATAGCATTGTGGTCAGAAAAGGTACATGGTATGACTTCGGTTTTCTTGAATTTGTTGAGGCCTGTTTTTTGGCTTAATATGTGATCTGTTCTGGAAAATGTTCCATGTGCACTTGAAAAGAATGTGTATTCTGCTGTTGTAGCATGGAATGTTCTGAATATGTCTGTTAAACTCATCCGGTCCAATGTGTCATTCAAAGCCATTGCTTCCTTGTTGATTTTGTGTTGAGACTACCTGACCTGTCCATCTGTTAAGTGGGGTGTTAAGTTCCCCTACTAATGTTGTATTACAATCGATTATTTCCTTTGTGTTTGTTATCAATTGTTTTATATATTTGGATGCTTCTATATTGGGTGCATAAATATTTACAGTAGTTATATTGTCTTCTTGGATTGTCCCCTTTGTTATTATATAGTGTCCTTCTTTGTCTCCTGTTACAGACTTTGTATTAAAGTCTAGTTTGTCCGATGTTGCTACTTTGACTTTTATTTGGCGATCATTTGTATGATGAATGTTTCTCCGTGTCTTCACTCTCAATCTGCAGGTGTCTTTCAGGCTGAAATGTTTCTCTTGTAGATAGCATAGAGGTGGGTCTTGTTTTCTACCCATTCATTCACCCTGTGTGTTTTGATTAGAGTGTTTAGACCATTTACATTTACAGTTATTATTGATAGACTTGTATCTATTGCCATTTTATTACTTGTTTTGTGGTTGTTTCTGGAGATGGTCTCTGATCCTTTCTTATCTTTATTTCATGGTTTGCTGGTTTTCTTTAGTGATATATTTTGATTCCTTTTTCTTTATTCATTGCATATTTATTAGTAGTTTCTAAGTTGTAGTTACCGTTACATTTGTATATAACGTCTTCTGCATATAGCAGTCTGTATCAAGTTGATGGTCGTGTAAGTTTGAACCCATTCTTTATTTCTGCCCTTCTCATGTTTTAGGTGTTTGTTGTCATATTTAACATCCTTTTATTTTGTGAGTTCCTTGACTGATTTTTTTTTTATAGAAACATTAATTTGTACTACTTTTGTGTTTCCTACCTTCACGTTCTCATTTATGTTCTTTCCTTTCCATTCACAGAGTCCCCTTGACTAGTTTGTGGTCATGAACTCCTTTAATTTTTGTTTGGGAACCTCTTTGTCTTTCTATTCTGAATGACTGCCTTGCTGGATAGAGTATTCTTGGCCGTAGATTTTTCTCAGCACTTTAAATATATCATGCCAGTCCCTTCTGGCTTGCCAAGTTTCTGTGGAGAAATCTGCACCTAGCCTTACAGGTTTTCCCTTGTAAGTTAAGAACACGCTTTGCCTTTGCTGCTTTTTTGTTTGTTTGTTTGTTTTTCATTTATCACTATATTTTGCAGATTTATTTTCAATATGTCTTGGTGTTGGCTTGCTTTTATTAATTTTTATGGGTGTTCTCTGTTACTCCAGGATCTGAATGTCTGTTTCCTTTCTCTGGTTAGGGAAGCTTTCTGCTGTTATGTCTTCATGTCAGTTTTCTGCCCCCTTTTCTTTCTCTCCTTCTTCTGGGATCCCTGTAATATAAATGCTACTACGTTTGATGAAGTCACTGAGTTCACTAAGTCTATTCTCGTGTTGTTTAATTCTTCTCTCACTCTGCTGTTCATCTTCATTATTTTCCATAATTCTGTGTTCTGTGTCATTTATTAGTTCCTTTGGTTCCTCCATCCTCGTGTTCATTGCATCACGCCTGTTTGCAGTGTCCTTTATTGCACTTTTTGTCTCTGATTGATTCTTTTTTAACTCTTCTATCTCTGTGGTAAGGATCTCCCTGATGTCTTCTATTCTTCTCTCGAGTCCAGTGAGTATCCTTATGATTATTGCTTTAAATTCTCCATCAGGCATGTTACTTGTGTGTTTCTCCTAGATCTCTGGCTGTGGCTTCACCTTGTTTTTTTCACTGGGGATAACATCTTTGCATTTTGTCTAAGTCTCTTCCTTCTTCTCTGTGTTAGAAAAGCCAGTTATGTCTCCTGCTCCTGAAAGTAATGACCTTATGAAGAAAAGGTCATGTAGTGCCCAGAGCCAGTGCTTCAGGGAGTGTCTCCAGTGTGTTGCTGCCTGTGCTCTGCTATTGTGTTTTGGCTGCTCTACCTTCAGACCATTGGTCTGCACAGGCTCTCCTTGTCTGCTGTGGGCAGTGCGTGGGCCCTAGCCTGAATGTGGAGAGTTTTAACTAGGTGTGTTCTGGTCTGCTTGTGAAATGAGACCTGGTGCCACCTCCACCAGAACTGAGGCCCTGCAGAGCTCTCTGGTTGGGGGACATGTTGTGGGCAGGGCTTTGTGCTGTTCTTCTATGGGAAGGTGCCTGCTGTGCTGGGACAGAGGCAAGCATGACTGAGAGGGGCAGTCCTGCCAGAGTACAGGGTGTGGGACTTGGTGTAAGCAGGTCAGCCCGCCAGTGTCAGCTCCCTGCTGCTTCCCTCTGGTGGCTCTGTGCTTATGCTGAGGGGTGGAGGAGGGAAATGGCCTTAGCCAGCTTCTTTGTTCCTGGAGAGGTATCTCCCTGGAGGCTGCCTCTCAGAGATGTGCTCTGAGATCAAATAGTTGGCCCCAGGCATTCTTCAGATGTTGTTTCCACACCCACGCTGTCTGCCCCCAGGTTGTTTTCCTGCCTTCTCTCCAGGAGCAGCACAGTGCCCTCCAGGCTCTATCCCAGCCCAGCCTGCTGGCTGGCTTTAAGCCCCACTTGTTGCTAGAAGTCAAAAATTCAGCCCCTCTCGTTTTCCAAGCCAATGGCTTTGGGGAAAAGTTCTTCTTGTGCCTTCCAGGTGTGCTCCTCTCTTGCCTTCTCCGACCATGGCTCGCTCCTCTCCGCAGCACCCAAGATCTGTGTTTTCCCTCAACTGCATCTCCATACTTCCTGCCTTCTTTGATGTGGCCTCTTATCCAGCTTTGGTCACGGAGTTTTGTTCTGCCGATCTTCAGGTCGGTTTTTGGGATATTTAGGATGATTTGATAATTATCTACGTAGTATTTGTGGGATGAGAGGAGCCTAGGGTCCTCCTACTCTGGGGCTGTATTCCCCCTCAGTGTCAGACTTTTCATGTTGTTTTTAAATAATGTTTGTGGTCACCAAATTACAAAGATAAAGAAGGCAGTCCTGTCCAATTGGGCAGGGAAGATAAAGAATCTAGGAAGTCTCTATCCCGGAGCCAGAAGGATGAGCGGGAGGTCAGAGGGCCTGTAGCTGAGGATTCAGGGAAGGGGGTCTTCTGGGTGAGTTCACTAGGGCTCGATAAATAACCATTTACACCTGGCCAGTTCTCAGGACCTGTCTCTTCTCGGGGTCCCTGTGGTTTGTCATTTTGGCCAAAACGAGGAAGAAGGAGAAGGCACTGAAAAGAACATCCAACTGAAAATACTGTATCTTGACTATACAGATATCAAAAATAAATTGATTCCCAGTGTGCCGTCAGCTCTGGATCATGGACATTTTTGCTCCTGGTATTTCTTCAATTTAGTGTAACCTCATAGACATTTTTAAATTCAGTTTCCTTTTTATGTTTTCTACCCAGAGCCTACCACTCTTCTTGCTCATATGATGACTTATGATAACTGTAAATTTGCACCCAGCAGACAGTGGGCATTCAGTAAATCCATGCGCGCCAAGGAAATGAGCAAATGTTGAGCAGGCATAATTTAAGGCCTTCAGCTGCTTTTCACCGCATGAAATCTTTGCAGAGATCTCTAATTTAAACCTGTGCGTTTTAGGGGCGCCTGGGTGGCTCAGTCGGTTTAGCGTCCGACTTCAGCTCAGGTCACGATCTCACAGTCTGTGAGTTCGAGCCCCGCGTCGGGCTCTGTGCTGACGGCTCAGAGCCTGGAGCCTGCTTCAGATTCTGTGTCTCCCTCTCTCTCTGCCCCTCCCCTGCTCATGCTCTGTCTCTGTCTCAAAAATAAATAAAAACATTAAAAATAAATAAATAAACCTGTGCGTTTTGTTCTCTGTGTTGTGTCGTGGGATGGTTTACATTTACTGAGAGGTGATCACTGTGGTCAGGCCTTCTCTGTGCTTCTGAGGCTGGCACTGCTGTTCTCAGTCACTTCCATGAAGTGGCCACACAGCGAAGAAGAGGATGACCTGGTCTTTGCTCCAGAGGGGCTCGCTAGGGGTCCCCTGTGCTGGGGGTCCATTTCAGTGGAATGAACCCCATCTTCACGCACCTCTGCCCAGGGCCTCAGGGTAGGGAGGACTTGCTGGGGAAGGGGCAAGGGGGAGGCCATAGGCGTCATCCCAGGCCCGGCTCACCGGCCCCCGTGAGGTCCCGGGTGGGCCTGCCACGCTCTGTCGCTCAGGGGTCACTCCAGGAGACTGGAATGCAGATGGGAATTTCATACCAGAACCGTTTTAATACACTTGCAAAATCATGGCACTTCTTACTTTCTGCCCTTTGGCTGTGACTGTTACTTAGAATTTTATTGTGAAAGTAGCTTATTGTGAAAAGTAAGGGAAACGTACACGAAGTTTTGTTTCTATCTATTTTTTTCCCCCGCTTTGTTTGTTTTCTGAATATCTAATCTTTCTTGATCCCTGGAGCACGGAGGAGTCAGCAGGTCTGGGCCCCGGCTCCCTGTGCGTCAGGGCACCAGGTGGGGGAAGCCATGGCGTGTTAAGTCCGATAAAGTGTGCCGGCTGCCAGGTTCATGCCGTGCCTGTGCTGGCTTCACTGAGTCCTCAGGACTCGACACTGTGGCCCGTCATTGTCCGTAGCTGTGAGAGGTGAGCACCCTGGGGATCAGAGAGCTGCGCCGATGTGTGGCCGTGCAGCTGGGCACAGACCTGGAGAAATGCAGATTCTTGCTCTTTCTTTCACTTGGAAAGTTTGCCAGGGCACCTACGGCAGAAATGCTGGCGGCCGAAGGGTGTGTGTCGGGCCGCCTCTTCTCGGAGTAGAAGCCAGGCAGCCACTTGAACGGGGACGGAGTTAGAGCAGGCACTGGGTCAAGTGTTGTTAAGGATAGTAGATACAATGGGTGGAACAGTGATGGGGATGAAGGGCACTGACCGGTGAGCACAGAGTAACGTGGAGAATCGGTGAGTCCCTGGGTGGTACCCCCGGAACGGGTGCCACACTGGGCTAACGGTACTGCGGTGAAAAAGTAAAATAAAATTGAAAAAAGAAAACACGGGGAAAAATGAAAACTGTTGTCACAATAAGAACTGTGGGAGGTTAGCCATAATATTTGCCATCAGCCACTAAACTGAAACGTTAAAAAGTAAAGAAAAGAAAACTTCAGAACAACCACCAAATGGAGAAGCAGGCCAATGATATAAACACATATACATACACGTTATAAAAAAAAACAAAACAAAACAGAATTATCAGGTATGACGAGGGGTTGGAGCCATGATGGATTAGCTAATAAAAAAGTAAGCAGACCTGTGTAGGACATAGAAATAATGGGTCCCGGGGGGCAAGGAAGAGGCTGCACCTTACAGCCCAGTGAGAGCTGGTGCACATCAGGACCTAGACGTTGGAGGGGACGTAGCTGGGGCATGCGGTCTGGTGTAGAGTCGCTGCGGGCCGGGTGTCTAACTGCAGACGCCTCGCTGTGACACTGTCACAGGCAGCTGCCGCCCCGGAGCCAGGAGCCGGCCTTCTGTACTGCGGTGTCTTTCCAGAAACTTCCTTATGCTGACAAAACCAGCCGGCAAGTGAAACCCATGTTTAAGGGACCCAGATGCATTTTTGCAGATCAGGCAATCAAGGGTGAATTTGTAGCCAAGAGGCACTAAATTGATAAACTGGCACAGAGAGGAAAGAGCCCACCCTTTTTCTCAGAACGTGTATGTTTCTTTTATTCAACCAGACAGTTGCTCATGATACATACACGTTTGGGTGGTTTCATATCCCGCCCCCACCCCCCGCCATGGTACTTCACCATATTCCTCAGACTTCTAACACTGAGTGGTTTGCTTACCTATGTTGTGTCTCTGACTTACCACTAGGGGACTGTTGAGGATTAAGCTTTTTAAACTTTCTTTTTTGTTGTTTGCCCCTCGGATAAATAACACGGCTGATAAGGAACTAGCGCCCCATTTATGAAGTGCCATCCAGCCAGACGGCACCCCAGGCTTTATTGTTTGGTACCACCTAGAATTGTAATTGCGTGTAATTCAGTTTGGGATTTCATCTCTTGGGCTTTATAACCATTTGTCAGAGACTTCCCTGATGCCTTGTAGGGCTGGTGTTTTCTCTGTGCGTGGTGGGCTTTTTAGTTAGTTACCACTGCATTTCTGTACCGCCTCCCTGTGAATATGGAAGAATGGTTCTTCCAGAAGAGCTCGTCAAAGACTTTCCCTCAAGATGGTTTGCTGCATAACACAGGTTTGCGCTGCGGGATTCGTTTGTGACTTGGTGCCCCCTGGCTCCATGCAGTGTGTAATTTATCATTTGTTTAAAAGGTGAGAGAGGGAGAAATTCTCAGCCTTGACCTCGGACCCAGTTGATATGGAGCCATCGGCCCTGCCTTCTTTGTCTGTTTCACTTCGTATTTTGTTCTGTTTTTCTCCCTCAGAACTCTCCGAAAAAGCCTTTAACTCATTAAGTATATTTTGGGAGGTTCAGATGTTAAGGCCTATAGACACTCTCCATTTTCTGGGCTTTTTAAAGGTAGGTTTTGTTAAAACACAGAATGCTGAGAGAGAAGATAATTAATTGCCTGTGATCTTACATTTAGGTAACATCTGATGTTGAAGATAAAGAAAAAGAGAGCATATATGCAGTTAACGTATAAATGGTATCAAAAGGCACAGAAAAAGAGGTAAAAGCCTCACTTCAAATATAACTGTTACTACATTTCTCGTGATTTCCTCCAGGAAAAAAAAATGTTTTTGGCCCATGTCGGCATCTATCTGGCGCTCTGCCTTTTACGTTGTTTAACAAAGGTATTAAATATATATGCTTAAATATATTTTTCTGCAGCCTTTTTCGGTATACTTTTCCTGTTACATCTTTCTTTTCTTTCCCTTTTTATTTATTTTGAGAGAGCATTGTGTGCGTGAGTAGGGGAGGGAGAGAGAGAACCTTAAGCAGACTCCACGCTCAGTGCGGAGCCGGATTCGGGGCTCAACGTCACGACCCCAGTATGATGTCCTGAGCTGAAATCAAGAGTCAGACCCCAACCCACGGAGCCACCCAGGTGCTCCTCCCATTACATTTTTAGAGATCTTTTCTGTCAACACACAAATCTCGCTTCTTCACTTTGGCGTGATTTGTACATAATTTCATGGCACAGCTGTGTATTAATTGATGTCACCGGTGCCTTATCTCTGGCTGCCTTTAGTAACTGCCAGGTATTTGCGAGGAGGTGTTGCGGTTAGCTATCGGGGTTTTCACGGTCTGCCTTTTTGTAAATAAACATCTTGCGGAGGTATCTGTAGGTTAAGTCCTTAATAAATTGCTAGGTCAGATGATAAACGCATTATACACTTTGACAGACATTACCAGATGGCTCTCCGGAGAGGTTACGCACCTTCATTTCCCTTGGCCGAGGCTTTCCCGTGGCCCCAGCGGCGTGGTCAGGACCAGGCTTTAGCATTTTTGCCCATCTGGGGAGTTGCCTGTTCCTGTGAGTGGCTTTGTGCTTTCTTCCTTCTCCATCCGCTTCTTTTTCCTCCTTTCTTCCCTGTTTAGGGATCTTGTCTATAGCATATTGACTCATATCAGCTCATTTTAAATGAGAGAAGTTAGCCTTATTTCATGTGTGTTGAAAATTTTTTTCCCATGATATATATACCCTGTCTCTTGAAAAAGTTCATTAAAAACATTGTTTTTATTTTGGTATAAAGATTTTTTAAACATGTCCTTTTTTATTTTATTTTATTTTTTCAATGTTTATTCATTTCTGAAAGAGAGACAGAGACAGAGTGCGAGCAGGGGAGGGGCAGAGAGAGAGGGAGACACAGAACCTAAACGGGCTCCAGGCTCCGAGCTGTCAGCACAGAGCCTGATGGGGGGCTCAAACTCATGAATCGTGAGATCGTGACCTGAGCCAAAGTCGGACGCTTAGCCGACTGAGTCACCCAGGTGCCCCTAAGCATGTTCTTTTTTAAAAGAAATGGGAAAAGCATGTGTATTGAGAAAACTTGGCCATGCTTTCAGCTGTTTTTAAGGCTGAGAAGTTGTAGGTTGGAACAAAAGGTTATTCCCGTGGTCTTCGTGTGACTTGTCGCCCTGGAGACCCCACACACAGCATGTTACTTGCACCAGGACTGCCAGAAGGAGTGATGGGTGTTGGTGACCTTGCCCTCTGCACTTGCCTTGGCCGTCAGCAGTTTACAGCCCTCTGAAGAGCAGGCGAGCTTATGAGCAGAATGTAGCCACCTGGGGACGCCCCCCCCTCCCCCACCGGTGTGATGCGTAGAACAAACGGATGCAGGCGAGGAAGAGCAAGGAGAATGGGCAGGAATATATTCGGGAGCTCGTGTCACGGTTCCGCTGGGACGCGGGCGTCAGCTAGACGTGCCTGACGGATAGGCCCCCGGAGTCCGGGCCACCTCCATGCCTTCTCTTCATAACCCTTCACGCAGCTTCCAGGTAGCTGGGCTGAGTCCTGAGACGGTATCTGTCGTTCACGTCGTGGTTCGTTGTGTAGAGTATCGAGTGTGGAAACGGGGCGCTGGTGCCGAATGTCGTCTGTTCGAGTCTCTCCTTCCTTTGCGTTCGCACCGTTGCCTGCCTAGGCTGCCCAGGAAGAGGTGATCTGTTCCCTGTGGTTACAGTGTCGTTAAGACTGTACTTTAAACATCTAAATTCAAAGTAATGAACACACAAAGGATGGCTCTTTCCAAGGAGCAGTCTTTTCCTTTGAACATTTAAAATGTAAGATTTAGGCTAACAAAACTGGAGCGTGTGAGAGCTTGTTACGTTCTCTGTAAACCATAACTCAGCCTAACTCCAGGGGAAATACTTTGCTAGTTCTTTATTTAATAAGATGTCTCACCAGAGAAGAGTTGGAGGGTATCCTGACAACTTGAGGTATCTGTATTTATATACTTACCTTATTCATATACGTGAGAAGTTTTTTAATGGTATCCTATAAGGGATAACACGACGGCTCAGTATTGTCTTGGGTGACACACAAAATACCATAAGTCCTCGTTTCTGGTGGGATCGTGGCCGCTTTTTCATGCCCTTTGACTTGAGACGAGGTGCCCGTTGGCTGGGTTGCCTCTTGATAGCTTTATGAAGGCAGGTGCCTCTGCTAATTCGAATTTGCTGAAATGAAAGCCTGCATTGGTGAAAACAGGTTTCTTTTTGGGAGAGCTGATGCTCAGCTTTGACTTCTGTCCCCCTTCCGCGGCATTCCACACAAAAATAATTGGACATCAGCACACGAGAGAAGGCAGCTGTTGTCGTCCTGGATGGTCCCAGTGTTTATTAGGCATCCATTTCAGTACAGACTGATGGAATAATTGTGAATGATGTCATTAATTAGCTTTGATCAGAGGTACGTCTTGTGGTTTGGTAACGTCAGTTTTCTTTTCGAAGCCGTAAACGATAAACGGGGATGTTTAAAAACGTCTGTGTAGCCCCGTCAGAAGAAGCTCACAGATGATTTCTCGGGCACGGCGGTTTAGTTCAGCTGTGGTCCACCTGGCGTCCTCAGCTGCAGCTTATAGGTCTATAAGCTAAGTGGACTAAATACCACTGACAGAAGTTCACGTATGCGTTTGTCTTTAACATTTTATACCGGAGGACAGGTGCCTAAGGCAAACAGAATCCACCTCGAAAAATCCATTTCTGAAAGCAGGAGCGTCTGCAGTTTGTTCGGTGACGGTGAGGACGGCTCTGGAGGTGAGACCCTGGGGCCCTGTTGCAAACCGGTCAGCCTTGGAGAAACAAAGCGAATGAAGAATAAAATGCTACTATCGACCGTGACCGCCATGAAAAATACATACTTCAGGACACCAGGAGCTCCTGGTGTGTATTTTTGGTTAGGTGGCATACGATTCTGGGGGGCGTAGAGGTTTTTTGGAGGAATGCCTCGCAGCTGGAGTGAAAGGCAAGAAGCACATGGGAAGGAGGCTGGCAGGACGAGAGCAGGTGGAGAAGCAGAGGCGTTGCAGGCGGAGTTTCTGCGTTTGATCCTCAGTGCTGCCCCTCCCGGGCTTCCCAGGAGGGAGGGGACACGGGGCTAGATCGGAACCCGGTGATTTTCAGGAAGGCAGAGGTTCGCTCTGTGTTTTTAGCACATGACTGTTGATGATTTTTTTTTTACCTCTGCTGGTTCAAGAGTCAGGTAATGACCCTGTTTTGTATCGTAGGTCTCAAGGTGAGGCCGGAAGTCCCACGGAGGTCAATTACTAGGCGTAAGTGTCGGTACAGAGCGGTTGTGTTTCAGGAGTCTCTGCCATCGGCCTGGTCGCACACGCTAATTGTTGCCGTCGTGAGGCAGCGTGGTCGCCGTGGTGACGGCCGCAGGAGGAATCGGTCACGTCTTGAGCCACGGCACCTGGGAGCCTCCCGGCCGGATACCCCCTGGTCTGGCTGTGGCCCACAGGGAGGGCGGTTACGTCAGTGTTGGTCAGCGGGCACACTCTGCCGGCTCTCCAGACTCCGGCCCGTGCCCGTCGCCTCTTGCTTGTGTTCCTACCGAACGAACTTGACGTGATGGAACAAGGGAGTCCGTGTCAGGGGTTTCATACCCCTTTCTGTTTTCCGCACAGAAGTCAAGTTCCTGTGTACCGATGAGTGCTAACGGGGAACACTCTGTGCTGGACCGTGTTCCGAGTGCCTCCCGGACACGACGTACTTAGTTCTCACAAGCTGTGGTGGACGTGCTGTGACGTTCAGCGAGGCAGGAAGCTGCCACGCGGAGCGGCTGAGTAATTTGCTCAAGACCTCACAGCAAGTCGCCAGAAGAGCCGGGATTTAAAACCAGGCCGTCTCTCTCTCTTTTTTTTTTCTTAATTTTTTTTTTTTAATGGTTATTTATTTTTGAGAGAAAGACAGAGACAGAGTGTGAGTCAGGGAGGGGCAGAGAGAGAGGGAGACACAGAATCTGAAGCAGGCTCCAGGCCCTTAACTGTCAGCACAGAGCCTGATGTGGGGCTCGATCCCACGAACTGTGAGATCATGACCTGAGCCGAAGTCAGACGCTTAACTGAGTGAGCCACCCAAGCACCCCTAAAACTAGGCCGTCTCTTGACCCCTGTACTAACTTCCCTCTCCAATAAAAAGGAACGGTGAAAAGGATCATAAAAAAACCATACAAATTGCACCTGGCCCAGGACCAGCGTTCTGGAGCTTTGGTGCCCATCCTTCCGGACCCCTCATTGAACTTTGGGGGAAAATCCTCCCCGCCCCGCCATGTCCCCTTCCAAAGCATGAGCATCGTGACCAATTTGGTATTTATCTTTCCCAGCACACGCGCAAGCACGCGTGTATACCTAGATACCCCCCCACGTTCCTGACGTGTCCTGCCCGGTGCCCTGTCCTGCACGCGTTCCTGTGTGTGGTGCACGTGATCTAACATATTTTTAAATGGCCCGTTTGGCACGGAACGCAGTACAGCCCGAGGGTGACTGCCCCATGATTTCTTCCGGTGACGGACATTTCGGTTGTCGCGTTTTCCCTGCATCACTTACGATAGCCTCACGTGCTCCACCATATGAAGGGACCGTAATGTAGCTCATCTTCACCTTTGAACTTTGGGCTAGTGGAAAGTACTGGGATGAACATTCTCAAAAGTGAGGATTTTCATCCGTCCTTACTTGCTTTCCAGTCCCGATCAAAATGCTAAGTCCAGGGGCACTGGGGGGCGCAGTCAGTTAAGCATCTGACTCTTGGTTTTGGCTCAGGTCCTGATCTCACGGTTCGTGGGTTCGAGCCCCACACTGGGCTCTTTGCCGACAGCACGGAGCCTGCCTGGGATCCTCTCTCTCCCTTTCTCTCTGCTCCTTCCCCGCTCCCCTGCCTGCACCCAATTTGTGCTCTCTCTAGCTCTCAAAATAAATAAACGTTAAAAAAAATACCAAGTCCAAATGATTACCCTGTCACTTAAATACTTTCCTGAGACATGCTCTACATACCACAGATTTCACCTCTTTTTAGCGTACCGTTCAGAGATTTTTAGTAAATTTGCCGAGTCCTGCAACCGTCACCATCTCCGGGTTGGAGAGCGCCCCCTGCCTTTCCGGCTTCTCCCCGCTCCTTCCACAGCCCTGGGCCACCCTGGGCCACCCCCCATCCACTGACTGTCTCTACATTTCATGTGGCCCATTGCATTTGAGAACTTGATATCCACGAGTGAATTTCTCTGCTCATTCTTTTGAATAATTTGGCTCACATAAAATTCCTGGCTAGAAGTATTCATTACGCGAAGGCTGAGTACGGTCTTGAATAATAATAGCGTGTATCACCGTAAAGGTGGCTTGTCTCTGTGGATTGGAAGGGGAGCAGAAGGAGTGTGTGTGTGTGTGTGTGTGTGTGTGTGTGTGTGTGTGTGTGGTCATGACGTCCGCTGGGTAACCCTCGCCGTATGAAGAGAGAACTGCCTGATGGTCCGAAGCTTGTTAGGTCAGTTTCTTCAGACGGTGCCTCGATAGCACTTGAGCTTCTCGGCGAGGTTCGCCTGAGAGCTGATGGCGTGCTGGCTTCACAGGAGACGCGCTGCGAAAATGTAGCCGGAACCTACTGGAACCTCCGCTTCGAGAAGCGGTGCGGGCCAGCGCTGCGTGTCCTGTTGTGAGCACCGAGGGGGCAGCTGCCTGTCACGGAGAGGAGGCGCGTGGCTGAACTGAAGGGCACAGCTCTGTGGTGTCGGCATAATTAAACACTCGGACGTTAACGTTAACGATTTGATCGCTTTTGGGAAACCATTGGACCTCAAAGCTGATCATTAAGATCCTTTAGGATGATTTCATTTCAGTATCTGGTATTTCGGTGTTTGGCCACTCCTTTGCGTATTTTATTTTATTTATTTTTTTGTTTTGTTTTTTTTAATTTTTATTATTTTTTTAATGTTTGTATTTATTTTTGAGATGAAGAGAGACAGAGCATGAGCGGGGGGAGGGGAAGAGAGAGGGGGAGACACAGAATCTGAAACAGGCTCCAGGCTCTGAGCTGTCAGCACAGAGCCCGACGCGGGGCTCGAACTCACAGAGTGTGAGATTATGACCTGAGCTGAAGTCGGACGCTCAACCGACTGAGCCACCCAAGCGCCCCTCCTTTGCGTATTTTAGACACGTCCTCCTCAGTTTGTGCGGAGAGCTGTGACGAATCTGCTTGTCTTCGTCGGATCTGCGTTGGGATTTCTGTTTGAACTGCGCACATGCTTATTTTTAACTGTCATTTTAAGTGAATAAGTACTGTTTTCCAACGACCTGTTTTTTTGTTTTTTAAGAAGCTCAGGGAGAGCAGGAAAATTACAAGACTGCTGCCTTTATAGAGAAGAAAAACTCACGCAGCGTGCGACTGACTGCACTGCGAAATACCTGCCAGCGTCTGAGGGCACGACGTCCGGGGCGGAGTGACTCCTGTGTGTGGCCTTTGGAGACGCGTCTCCTCAGCACAAGGCATTCCCAAGTCAGGGCTGAAGGGGGCGAGAGGAGTTTGGGTCACAGTCCTCAGATGCCTCTGCACCCCTTGAGGCGGGCCCCGTCACCCCCTTCCCGGCCTGCACCTCCTTTGCTTTTAGTGGCTTCTTTGTGAATCAGTAATTAGACCCAAGGAGGAGAAAAAGCTTTTCTTTGAAGGAAAAAAACAGCTTTATCTTGAATACCCCTGGAACCCGAGGGGTCGTTTCACTAACGGCTGGGCTGTTGCATTTTATCGTCTTGGGCAAACGGGAAAGGCGGCTTCCTTGGCATGTGCCGCCTTCAAGGCAGCAGGTTGGAGCTGATGCTCATCCAGAAAAGAGGGGGAGACGCACACGTCTAAGTAAACTCAGACCCTGTGTTCTTGCGACCACTGAAACATTTTCCTCTCCCATGGAAGGGGACGGAGCCAGGATCAGAGGTGTGTGTGCGGCTGGTCTGTTGGTAAAAATCACCGGGCCGTGTCCTCCCTCCTCCCCTTTCTGCTGTCTACGTTCGTGTCAGAACTAGACCGGGCTGGCCCCGCTTATCTTCCTGCACCCTTCAACATCTTCGTCTTTACTGTGGGTGTGTGATTCAAGATTCGAGATCCTTCTCTCCTGCTGGGGAGTGACCGTATAAACAGACACCGGCCGGTGTCCTGCCTGAGCCTGCACTTTCATTCGAGTAAATTTAATAACATAAATCAGGCAACTGACGTTCACATTTTGGGAGCCCCACAATTTCTGAGCTCCCAAGAGCGTGGAGACGTATCTCACAAGTGATGTTACCTCGCTCTTTAGAGCTCTCTTCACAGTGGAGTCTCTGAGCTGTGGCTTTTGCGGAGTCACTGAGCTGTGGGGACCCAGTGATTTTCAAGAGAATCCTTGAGTTCTTAAATCGAGGGAAGGAAGATCCAAAAAAAAAAAAAAAAAGAAACAAATAATGCCATTTTGGGTACGGCTTGAGTACAAAAAGGTAGACTACTAAAGGCAGCCATGATTTATTGAGCACCTACTATGCGCCTGGACTGTACCAGGTGCTTTCCAGCTCTTTGTCTCATTTAATCCCGTGAAGTAGGTGGTATTATGCTGACGTTTTATGTACAAGGAAACTGGTTTGGAAAGGCTCTTAACTTTCCTGCAGTCACAGAGTTTAAACCTAGTTCTTTCTACTTTGTAACTCATTTTCCATAAGACTAACCTGTTCCTTGCAGTATCTGGTTCCAAGAGATCCCTCCCCTTCCACAGTACTGAAGTTTTTACTTCCTCTTTGTATACTCTTGAACTGCTACTACGTGCAGATAGGTGAATGTGGATGGATCTTCTGAAACGCAGCATCCTGGGCAAGACTAACAAACACTTTCTAGTGTGATGTGAACTTTGCCTTGTTTTGCTCAACTCCGAGCGTACTTATATGAGCTAATGGGGGTTGTAAATGCAAAGAAAAGAGAAGGGGCGGTGTTTAACCTTGGTCACCAGACAGGGGACACTGGGCCCCTGGCTCTGTGGGGCCGAGGGAGGTGACTCCGGGAGACGTGGCCATTGGAAGGGGGCTGAGATTTGATCAGGGCAAACTGTCTGCCTTTGATTTTTGTTCAAGTTCTTTATCAAGGAAGGAGGAAAATACAACGGGAGGGTCCAGACCTTGGTGTAGTTTCTTGGCATCATACTAAGCACCTGTAGCTGCATGATTCATTAGTTAAGAGTGGAAATAGTAGGAAAAAAAAAAAAAAAGATATGCCCACCGTCAACATTTTCTTAAACTTCGAGATACCAGCGTTCAGAATTGGCCTGTCTTTCACGTGCTGGATGCGAAGCCCCCCTCTTCCCGCAGAATATTAACACCTAATTTTCCAGCCGTCTCTTTTAGCGGTTTTTTTTTTGTTTGTCACTTCTTTCTAAAGCGTTTAATTTCGTCTGTATAGAAACAACAGCTTGCTTTGTTTTCAGACCCAGATTCGTTTATTACTTAACACTTAGTGAGATTATGTAATAACGGAAACCGGCATAGCCTGCATGAACAGGTTTGGAGGCGGAATCGGGCCAGTAGTAGTAATAACTGGAGGCGGGGAGCGGCGCTCTCCTGTGCCGGGAGGGGAGATTAATCGGGGCCCGAGCGTGGTACCGGGCTATACCTGCTCCTTAGTGGTGAAAGAGACCATCCATCGATGACAGGTACCCCGGGGACGACCCCTGCAACTTGCTTATTACCTTGATTTTTTACCCCGAATCGCATCTTGAATTGCCAACATTGAGGGTACCGATCGTGGCTGTTACTCGTGGAGGTGTTACTTAGGATGTAATCACAAGAAAGTGGCTGTGGCCAGAGAGAGCAGGGCCCGATACCTCTGGAGGTGTGTGTATGAGCGCGAGAAAGTCCATAGTCCGATGGGAACCAGCATTTCTCCCGCAGTCTGTCCTCGCAGAAGTCATGTGCTTCTGCCCAGCTCGCCCTGGTTTGTAAAAGCTGACGCGAGTCCGTGCAGATGACAGCGTGGTCCTGCATTTGATAATTAGATCGTAAAGTGTAACTCGTTAATACAGCGACGTGTCCATTTGGCTCATTACTTGACTTCCTTTAAGGTGCAGTCGTTAAGTTACTTTTATCCTTTAGTTAGGCAGAGAAGATTCATACCAGTTACTACTTGCTAACCTCTTTGGTGTTGAATGAAAAGCAAAAGCCTAGAAGAAAACAACCAGCCCTAACAGCCTGAACATTGGGGTCAAACTTGATTTGCTTTATGCCCTTGAAAGAAGTTAGACACAGCTTAAACAAAATGCATAGGCAGCTATTAAAAAACAATAACAACAACAACAACAGACGTTTTTTGCTGTTGTGTGTTTATTTCACACGACCCCCGATTTGCTTTGATGTCCGTTTCCTAGCGCGGGGCCCCAGAATTTGTCCAGACCCAGTCAGAGATCACACCCTTCAGAGAAGACCCACGATTTGAAGGTTACGGGTAACCGAATGACAGCGGGAGTTCCTAGCGGATGTGATTCTTGATCGAGTCGGGGCACATTCTGCCCTGTCACGTGTTGTACAAACATGGTGCAGAACGAATCTGAAGGGCCAGGCGGAAACCAGCCCTGTGCTGTCAACCCGTGCTGCCGTCCGCGAGCCTCATCTCTTGAAGGAGGAATTCGTGTGGGTAGTGACGGTCGTCATGTTGTATGAGTCACAAGACAGGCACTCGGACCCTTTAGGTCCCAGCACTGAGTGTCTGGGTTCAGCCAGTCTGAGGTGTAGATTTGGCTCAGGGATTCCCGGTGGCCAGAGCAAAACGGGGGGACACGCCAAGATTCTCCTCATCCACGAGGTGGGGACTGGCCAGTTGTGAAAAGCAGGCTTCTTGTGAAAGTTCAGGCAGGAAAGATAAGGAGATGGGGATGTGAGCGACTTTCCTGTCCAGCCTGAGACGTGGCCTTCACGGCAGCCCCCCCCCCCCCCCACCGCTTTTGTAGCTTCTGAATAGAGATAGGACGTGTGACTCAGGTGGCAAAGGTCTGCATCCCGGATGCTCGGATCATCAGCACTTTGCTCCGGGAGGATGAACTGAGCAGTGTTCTGGGGACACGCGAGAGCAAAGAATCCCCTTGGTTTGGGGGGTGGGTTTGCCCGCACCGTCCTCTCAAGCCCTGCTCCTCGGCCAGTGCTCCGTCCGCTGCGTCCCAGGCGTCCGTACTCATACAGAAACATTCTGCCGACAGAGTGTTTTCTTCCTTGCTGAGGGACGGCTGTCCGCAGAGAGGTCCACGGTCCGTGTTCCATCCCCGGTCGTCGGTCTCAGAACTCGGCACCTTATCAAACGACGTTTCTGGAGCAGTGTCCCATTGCTTCGCCTGCCTCCCTGTCTGCCGTGGGGTTTCTCAGATACCCCGACTTCCTTGTCTTCCTGGGGTGCCAGAGGGAAGCTCAGAGCGAGAGCGGAGACTGGGCCACACGAGCGAAGCTTCTGCACGTCTGCCCAGTAAGCACCACGCGGTGGTTTGGGCTGCTTCTGGTTCCTCTCGGGCTGCTGGGAGGTGCTCTGGCCTGTCAGCGCTTCTTCTTTTTGCCCTTCCCTTCCCTTCCCTCCTCTTCCCCTCCCTCCCTTTCCCTTCCCTCCCCTCCCCTCCCCTCCCCTCCCCTCCCCTCCCCTGAGAACATCGTTGCCTGGACCCGGTCTCTTGAGGCAGAGAAACCGGCCACGTGTCTTCGTTCCCTGAGGAAAGAGCCCTCTGACGAGGGCCCCCCTGCCAGTGAGTGTAGGCTGGGTGACGCTGGGGTGGGCACTCAGGGTCCCGTCGCACCTTACTCGGGGGGCGTGGGCTGTAGGGGCGGGTTATTACAGACGGGCTGCTTTCACCATGTAACTTGAGCAGGTGACATCAGGGGGTGGTGGCTCCGGTAAAAGTTGACGAGCGCACGCGGCTTGCTGGAGAGGCCTGTGTGCTGAGCGGTGCCTCTCTGCTTAGTGCTTGTGTGCCAGCCGCTGACTTGTTCTTTGGTTCCATCCCGCCACCCAATATAAACTTGTGGGTGTGTTTAGTTTTCTTATCTGGGTGATTTATGTTTTTGTGTATGTCTATGTACTAATATTATTTTTTTTAATTTTTTTAATGTTTATTTTTGAGAGACAGACAGACAGACGGAGCATGAGCAGGGGAGGGGCAGAGAGAGAGGGGGACAGAATCTGAAGCGGGCTCCAGGCTCTGAGCTGTCAGCGCAGAGCCCAACGCGGGGCTCGAACCCACGAACCTTGAGATCGTGACCTGAGCCGAAGTCAGACGCTTAACCTACCGAGCCACCCAGGCGCCCCTGTCCATGTATTATTTTTTAAACAAATTGGGTTCCTACTAAATTAGAACTTAAAAAAACATTTTGTTACAATAATAATTTTAAAAAACAGTTCTTGAGAACATACAGTGACTGGTAAAATGAACTCTGTCTCCTTATCACCCAGGGTTAACAACTGTCAGCTTTTCATGATTCTTTTCCTACGGGTGGTGAGGGGCGGTGGCAGGAAGGGGGACGGATGGTTGGAGGGGGCGGGAAGGAGGGGGAGGAGAGAGAGGGCGGTCGGTATTTTAAAGCGCATCTCTGGCATCATACCATTTCACTCCAGGACTTTGTTCTCTTTGTTATTCAATGATGTACTTTTTGTGTGTTGACTGTTCTTCCTCTTGTTACTGGAAAAACTCTTGGACTCTGTCCTGGTGATATTGTAACAGTGTGCCCTTGTGGACACATTGTCCTTTGCACGGCGCTTGAAGGGCAGGTGGCCAGGGGCCCTGAGGGGCACGGTGTGCGGCTGTGAAGCTCACGGTCCAGTTACTAGGAGAACCCAGAGGTGTAACCGCGGCCTCCCTAGCTTGTGGGGTCAGGTGGAAGGCTAGACCTACACTGATGTTGTGTTTACAAGGAGTAGATCCAGATCTAAGTCATAAAGATCTGTGTCATTTATCAGTGTCAGACGGCAGTGATTGCCTTGAATAATAAGCCTCTCTAAAGGAGTGTGGCAAGATCTTGTCTTATTTCTGGAGTTCCCTGGGCAAAAAGCTTTGGACATTACAGTTTAGTCCTTTATAGATTAATCTGCTGTGCTGTGAGCACTCTGACAGTCTCTTTGTGCCTTGCTTCCTGGGTTTGGAAAGCTCCCCTTTGGTCTGTCATACGCCTGCCCTGCCGTAGCCCCGAGCGAGGACAGGCGTTGAACTCCACCCAGGGAAGTGCAGGTGGCCGGTGACTTGACTTCAGTTCTCGTGTCCCCAAGCTCGGAAGCCTTTCTGCTTCAGATGGTGTTGACTTTCTGCTTCAGATGGTGTTGAGTTGCTCTGGAGCCTGCTGTGAACTGAAAGCATACCTTCACTTGAACATGGCTGTGTCACATGTTTGGGGCATTCTCAGCACCCCGAGCGAGATCCTGCAGATGCTTGGGGAGGACCGCACCCCCCTTTGACGTTCTGGTCCGTGACAGGGCTGGGGCCGCGAGCACCCCCCTTGCTGGAGTTGATTCCCAACATTACTGTCTCTCTCCTGTGACCTTGCCGGTCCCCCATGACCTCTGTCCATTGGCAGACCAAACCCTGATGATGACCTCTGCCCTGTGTACCTTCGTGCTCAGGTTACTTTGGAGACGGTGGAGTTCATTTGAGCCTAAAATGTCTGAAATCTTCCCTGAGAACTACAGATCTTGCATCCAGTAGAGAAGTCGTCTGGACATTTCTCCCCACCCAGAGGGAGTTGGTGCAAACATCAGATTTCCCAGTTCCTTTTAAAACGTCTAGACGTGAACATTCTATTGGCTGACGTTCCCTGTGGGAGTAAAGTGATTCTTCAGAGTTTATGCTTTCTTCGGGAAATTTTTGTAGTCACAATATCAAAATTTGTGTATGTTGCTTCTTACAGAGATATTTGCTTTTATTTCATCAGTTAAAACTGGTCTCTGGCTGAAGCATCTTTCCTGCTGCAGGTGTATTGTGTAAAACCTGGTTTGTGCACTTGATTTAGGGGCGTTACACCTATTTAGAGTGCCAGACAGTTGAGTAAGAATTGAACATAATTTCAGTGCAGATATTTTAGCAGTTGTTTGTTATTCAAGCAGTTCTTTCTAGAAAGTAGGTTAATCTCATTTTTTAATATGAAGTTGCTTTGAAATAAGGGAAAGCCAGCTAAAATAGGGGGGACCGTGTGTTGTGGAATATGTTGCACTATTTCACAAATTTTTAATGTTTATTTATTTTTGAGAAA
Organism: Panthera pardus; assembly: GCF_024362965.1. Taxonomy (NCBI): domain Eukaryota; kingdom Metazoa; phylum Chordata; class Mammalia; order Carnivora; family Felidae; genus Panthera; species Panthera pardus. Next base: position 12,753,149 of record NW_026526788.1, read on the forward strand.
CAGAGAGAGAGTGTGAGCAGGGCAGGGGCAGAGAGAGAGGGAGACACGGAAACCGAAGCAGGCTCTAGGCTCCGAGCTGTCAGCACAGAGCCCATCGCGGGGCTCGACCCCTTGAACCATGAGATCTGACCTGAGCCAAAGTTGAACGCTTAACCGGCTGAGCCACCCAGGCGCCCCTAGGCAGAGCTAAATTAGTCAAAATGGTTGGTTATTGGACCAAATGTTATCAAACCAAAGTTCTGGTTTTAACACGTAAATAAAACACGGGCCTATAATTAGTGCATTAACCAATATGCAAATGGTACAGCCAGATAATTAGGAAACTGCTTAGAAGCAGTTTCATTTGCAAAACAAAAAGCTTCCTACAAAGTCTAATGAGATATAGGGCTTGTTAGAGATTTTGTGTTTTGTGGGCACAGCTAGACGGAGTTTGCCCCGAATGCCGAAGGGGCTACAAAAGCACAGTCTGCTCTTGGGCCTGGGCCTTTGGACCTAGCCGAGACCCCAGGGGGCTTCCGTGTGGGAGAGCTGGTGTGGCTGTGGGTGGGGGCGGGGAGGTTGAGACCAGAGAGAGCCCATCAGTCGGGTCTGGTGCGCCCGCCGCAAAGTTGCCCACGGCCTGGTCTCAGCTCTGCCAAGTCCTCGCCGCGTGACCTTGGGCAAAGCACTTGGACGACTGCAGTTTGTAAACTTTGAAGATTCAACTAGAATGTGATTTTCAAATTCAGGGGCTTGAATTCTCCCCAGAGACGAGGTGTGAAGGAACGTGATAAACAGGTGACTTCTTGAAGACACGGGCAAAGATGATCGTTTTTGTGTGAATTTAGCCATGACTACAGTAGAGGGCAAAACACAACGTTGGCGCGTAGGCTTAAGGTAAACTGGAAGCATCGATTATTGCCCCTCTTACCGTGGAGGCCCGCAGGCCTGTCTGTGCACCTGTGCTCTGGGCCGGCTGTTTTCTGGCTGCGTTCACCCCCTGCCCGTGGGAGTGCTGGGAGAGGTGTTCAGGATGCTGGCTGACATCCTCACCAGTTGCCGGATGCTTCCTGAACTCTTTCCCTCCTCGTGGGTACCGCCCCTCCGTCAGAACGGATCCTGGACCCGTTTCCATGCCAGAAACACGGTGCTTCTCTTGGTTTGGCTGCAGCTGTGTGCCACATGACCCGCTAATTCCTAGACTCCTTTGTGTCATTCATTCTGGGCTCTGTCACTCGAGTGCCTGCTCCGTGCCGGGGACAGCTGTGCACTGGTCCTAAGTAAATTCTCCGTGCTGTAATGTTTAACTTCAGTAAGCAGCATTTTGAGTGGATGGTACATTCACGTGGCTCCGCGTTCACGTGGTGAGAGAGGACACACAGGAGCCGGTGTGACTGCCACGCTTGCTGCCCCGGTCCCCTGCCTGGGCTCGGCCTGCGCTGCCTGTTTGGAAGCCTTCGAGCGGGACTTTATGCGTGTGTTTAGAACACAAGTCCGCGTCTCCTCCTGTCTTTTACACAGACCGCGCGATGCGCTACAGATAAATCTCTCCCCTCGCTTTTGTCGCGTAACAGTTAGATTTGCATTTTCTTAGAGTCCTGAAGGATGCTCCTCACGGCGTTGGCCCGGTCGTGCGAAGGCTGGGGCCCAGGAGGCCCGTCCTGCCCGTGCTTCTGTGTGGGAGTCTCCCACGAGGAGGACGTGTTGCTCCTGGAGGAAGCAGGAGGAGGTCGTATAAGGTAACTGAGCTCACACGGACATGCGTGGATCAGACCTTGGCTTCTTCTAGTCGCTCTTCAGGACTAGGGAGCTGGGGGCCGCGGGCAGGGGCTCTCGGCCGGGAGAGGGGCGCTCGGAAAGAAGTGCAGGCATGTCTGGTTGCCTTTGCCAAAGCGCCGGAGGGAAACGAAGCCGCGTGGGCCCCCCACGGGCAGCGTGTCCTCTGATGTGACCCCACGGTTGCAGATGGGACATGTGCTCAGGAGCGGTCAGAGGCAGGGGGCGGCCCGGAGCCGCCTGTGCGGAGCTCAGGCTCTGCGGGGAAACCTGCCCTTGACCCCTGGCTGGGGAGCAGGGGTGGGCCCGGTGGGCCTGCTGACTGGGGCTCAGAGCGGAGGCGGCGGCCAGGCCCTGTGTTCACAGGCCCCGCGACAGGACCCAAGAGGGTGCTCCTGAGGTGCGCGGACAGAAGGGAGAGTTTGTCAAAGAGATCAAGGCTTGTGCTCACGTGCACCTCATTTTAAGGAACTTCGCTTTTGGTGAGTGTGTCTGTAACAAGCTTCGGTTCTAGTAAACTCTGAGCGGTGTTGGCTGTTCTCGTCTCCCTCCCTCCTTGCCACGAGGGAGAGCAGGAAGTGAGAAGGCAAGCAACAGACCTGCCCTCTCACATGCGGAGCAGAAGTATGCTAAGAAAAGACTGTGGATTGATTATTTATTTATTCAGAGAGAGCGTGCAAACAGGGCAGAGAGAGGGGGAGAGAGAGAATCCCAAGCAGGCTCTGTACTCTCAGCGTGGAGCCTGACATGGGGCTCGATCCCATGAACCATGAGATCATGACCTGGGCTGAAACCAAGAGTCGACGCATAACTGACTGAGCCACCCAGGCGGCCTAAGACCTAGATTCTTTTTTTAATTTACATCCAAGTGGGTTAACATATAGTGTAATAATGATTTTAGGAGTAGAATTTAGTGATTCATCACTTACGTGTAACACCCAGTGTTCATCCCAGCCAGTGCCCTCCTTAATGCCTCTGGCCCATTTAGCCCATCCCCCTTCCCACAACTCCTTCAGCAACCCTGTTTGTTCTCTGTATTTAAGAGTCTCTTATGTTTTGTCCCCCTCCCTGTTTTTATATTATTTTTGCTTCCCTTTCCTTGTGCTCATCTGTTTTGTATCTTAAAGTCCTCATATGAGTGAAGTCATATGATATTTGTCTTTCTTGGACTAATTTTGCTTAGCATAACACACTCTAGTTCCATCCACGTAGTTGCAAATGGCAAGATTTCATTCTTTTTGATGCCGAGTAATACTCCATTGTATATATATATCACATCTTCTGTATCCATTCATCCATCGATGGACATTTGGGCTCTTTCCATACTTTGGCTATTGTGGATACTGCTGCTATAAACATGGGGGTACATGTGTCCCTTCGAAACAGCACACCTGTATCCCTTGGATAAATGCCTAGTAGTGCAATTGCTGGGTCGTAGGGTAGTTCTATTTTTAGTTTTTTGAGGAGCCTCCATACTGTTTTCCAGAGTGGCTGCACCAGCTTGCATTCCCACCAACAATGCAAAAGAGATCCTCTTTCTCCGCATCCTCGCCAACATCTGTTGTTGCCTGAGTTGTTAATGTGAGCCATTCTGATAGGTATCAGGCGGTATCTCATTGTGGTTTTGATTTGTATTTCCCTGATGATGAGTGATGTGGAGCATTTTTTTATGTGCCGGTTGGCCATCTGGATGTCTTCTTTGGAAGTTTCTATACATGTCTTCTGCCCACTTTGTAACTGGATTGTTTTTTGGGTGTTGAGTTTGGTTAAGTTCTTTATAGATTTTGGATACTATAACCCTTTATCTGATCTGCCATTTGCAAATCTCTTCTCCCATTCTGTCAGTTGCCTTTGGTTTTGCTGATTGTTTCCTTTGCTGTGCAGAAGCTTTTTATCTTGATGAGGTCCCAATAGTTTATTTTTGCTTTTGTTTCCCTTGCCTATGGAGACGTGTTGAGTAAGAAGTTGCTGCGGCCAAGGTCAAAGAGGTTTTGCCTGCTTTCTTCTAGAGGATGTTGATGGCTTCCTGTCTTACATTGAGGTCTTTCATCCATTTTGAGTTTATTTTTGTGTGTGGGGTAAGAAAGTGGTCCGGGTTCATTTTTCTGCATGTCGCTGTCCAGTTTTCCCAGCACCACTTGCTGAAGAGATGGTCTTTATTCCATTGGATATTCTTTCCTGCTTTGTCAAAGATGAGTTGGCCGTACGTTTGTGGGTCCATTGCTGGGTTCTCTATTCTGTTCCACTGACCTATGTGTCTGTTTTTGTGCCAGTACCATATTGTCTTGATGACTGCAGCTTTGTAATACATCTTGAAGTCCGGGATTGTAATGCCTCCAGCTTTAGTTTTCTTTTTCAGGATTGTTTTGGCTATTTGGGGTCTTTTCTGGTTCCGTACAAATTTTAGGATTGTTTGTTTTAGCTCTGTGAAGAATGCTGGTGTTATTTTGATAGGGATTGCACTGGATATACAGATTGCTTTGGGTAGTTTCGACATTTTAACAATTTTTGTTCTTCCTATCCATGAGCTTTCTATAGTTTTCAGTGTATAGATTTTTCACATCTTTGGTTAGGTTTATTATTAGGTATTATATGGTTTTGGTGCAATTGTAAATGAGATCAATTCCTTGATTTCTCTTTCTGCTGCTTCATTATTGATGTATAGAAATACAACTGATTTCTGTACATTGATTTTATATCCTGCAACTTTGCTGAATTCATGGATCAGTTCTAGCAATTTTTTGGTGGAGTCTTTTGGGTTTTCCACATGAAGTATCATGTTGTCTGTGAAGAGTGAAAGTTTGACTTCCTCCCTGGCAATTTGGATGCCTTTTGTTTCTTTGTGTTGTCTGATTGCCAAGGCTAGGATTCCCAATACTATGTTGAATAACAGTGGCGAGAGTGGACATCCCTGTCTTGTTCCTGACCTTAGGGGGAAAGCTCTCAGTTTTTCCCCATTGAGGATGATATCAGCATTGGGTCATTCATACATGGCTTTTATGATCTCGAGGTATGCTCCTTCTATCCCTGCTTTCTTGAGGGTTTTTACCAAGAAAGATGCTGTATTTTGTCAAATGCTTTCTCTGCATCTATTGAGAGGATCGTGTGGGTAAGACCTTGGATTCTTGATCCTGCTCAGTTCTCGGCTTCAGCTGCCTTCTGAACACTCAGTGCTTTTCAGAGTGATTTAGAGGTCACTGGGGTCCCTGATCCTTGACCCGGCCTGGCGGCCATGGCATCGGTCTTTCTCAGACCGGTTTGCACAGAGAACACACGTATTGCTCTGATACTTTTGCAGTTAGCAGAAGTGTCTCCCCCTGTAGGGGATCCCAGCTGACAGGGGAGGTGACCTTACCTGGGGGAATGAGTGTGCCCTGCAGCAGGGATTGGGCTCTTGTGTTTCTGGGCTCTTGCAGCAATGCTGTTCTCCCATCCAAGGGTGAGCTGCCAGTGAGAGTGGGGTGCTGCTGGCTCCGGCCTTCCTACCTCCCACCTTTCCAGCTCCCACCGTGACCCAGGACCACCTTTCTTCTCGGACCTCAGGTTTCCTACCTTAAGTCCTGGTGCTTATTTTGCAGAAAAACAGTAGCTTCTTGAAAAAGTAATAATAGCGAGTGCTTTACCTAAATTTTCTCATTTTGTCCTCTTAACAACTGAATAATAACAAACAGCCCATGGCAACTTCACAGGTAGTTTCATCTTCATGGTTCAGCCGAGGAAAGCAGGCAAGTTAAAAGCCTTGCCCTTGGTCACGTGGCAGAAACCGGTGGAAGGGGCATGAGAACACACATCCATCTACCTGATTCCAAAATTTGCGTTCTTTGTCTGACCTTTGCCATAGCAATGGCTTTCATTTATGGAGGCCTTACTGTGGGCCAGAACCACTGCTTATGGAAACAACTCTGTGAGGTTCCCAGCTTCGTTAAGGGTCCGCGTCGGCATTACCAGTAATGCGACGGGGACATCGCCTTCCCCGTCATACAATGCCCTGAATAGGACACGAGGTATTCTTGCCAGAATGCACAACCTCAGTCTAGAGGGAACGGCCTTGAAACCCAAATTGAGAGACACCCCACGGAAGAACTATAGTCCCTCAGCGGTGTCAAGGCCACGAGGCACAAGAAAAGATCAGGGATGGCCACACATTCGGGGAGACCGAGGAGGCGGGATGACTGCATGGTGGTGGGAACAGAGAGGACATTGGAGGGACCCTAGCAAGACTCAGAGAAGATCAGTCGCTTAGTTGATGACCCAACGATGTCAGTCTCCTGGTTTCGGTAACTGCACTAAGGTTATCTAAGTTAACAAGGCAGAGCTGGGCAAAGGGCGTTCCTCAGTTTTCTGTAGTATTATTGCAGCTTTTCTGCAAATTTGAAATTACTTCAAAATGAAAGGCCAAAAAACAATTTTTCTTTTTTTTAACCACCTCAGATCGATATTATTTATCCTCATTCAAGAGATGACGAAACAAGGAGCTTGGACGTGGGGGTGACTCACCCCAGGTCACACACATGGCGGTCGTTGTCCATGACGGGAGGAGAGAGGATTCGAACCCAGTCTTGGACATTGCAGAGCCCACTTGAACCCCTAGGCCTGTGGCTGCCTCGTGTTCAAGTGTGTGCGCTCCAGAAACAGCAGCCCTGACCACACTGTGCTCCAGTTACACAGGCTTTATGTCGACAGAAAGAATGCCTTTGTCCCTGTTGGGAAAAGCAGTGCATGTTAATAACATAACATTTTGTATATATATATATATATATATTAGATACGTATCTAATATATATATATAATATATATATTATATACATATATATATAGTGTGTGTGTGTGTGTGTGTGTGTGTGTGTGGGAAGCAGTATTAAGAGAACTTTGTATTTAAGGCAATTAAAAAAAATCTCTGAAATAGTCCAAGTCAAAGTTACATAGATGTTTACCAAGGAAAAGAGAAACTATTCATTATAAAGCTGTTGAAATGGTTTTCACATCATTTCTACATCCTGCGTCTCCAAACTGCAAATACCCAGTTTCGGTCTCTTCTTGCCGCCCTCTCAAACTTTTCTCTATAAATACGGGGCGCCTGGGTGGCTCAGTCGGTTGAGCGGCCGTCTTCAGCTCAGGTCATGATCTCGTGGTCCGTGAGTTCGAGCCCCGCGTCGGGCTCTGTGCTGACGGCTCAGAGCCTGGAGCCTGTTTCAGATTCTGTGTCTCCCTCTCTCTGACCCTCGCCCGTTCATGCTCTGTCTCTCTCTGTCTCAAAAATAAATAAACGTTAAAAAAAAAATTTAAAAAAAAATACGGGTAGCCCAGTTACACCAGTGAAGCTTATACTGTTTAATTCACAAGATACAAGAAGAGGAAGGGCAACTATGTGGCTCAGTCCGTTGAGTGTCGGACTCTTGGTTTCAGCTCAGGTCATGATCTCACCGTCCATGGGTTCGAGCCCAGTGTAAGGCTCTACAGTGACAGTGGGAGCCTGCTTGGGATTCTTTTTCCCTCTCTCTCTGCCCCTCCCCTACTTTGTTTTGCTTCATTAAAAAATTGATAGTTTGAAAATACATGTTTGGAAAAAAAAAACAGCATTGTTTCAAAACTTCAATCAGAAGATGAGAACACAAGTTTGAAAGGAAATCCTGGATAATTTTTTTTTAAGTTTATTTATTTTTGAGAGAGAGAGGCAAGGGAGCATGAGTGGGAGAGAGGCAGAGAGAGAGAGAGAGAGAGAGAGAGAGAGAAAATCCCATGCAGGTTCCTCATTGCCAGCACAGAGCCCGACACGGGGCTCGAACTCAGGAACCCTGAGATCATGACCTGAGCCAAAACCAAGAGTTGGGACGTCTAACCAACTCAGCCACCCAGGTGCCCTGATCCTGGATAAATTTTTTAAATTCTGATAAAATAGAATTGCAATGGAAGTGTTTTTAAGCTTTAAAAGAAAAGAATCATTTGCTTTGTTCATCTCAAATATAATTCTGGATAATTCCTTGATGTAATAATAGGATTAAAACTGTTGTACAAGAATCTAACCTGAAATCACTTTCTCAGCCTCCATGGCCTGGCCTGTAAAATAGGGGTACAGTAAACTTCCCCAAAATATTTGCTGAGAGAATTAGATAATTTTATAGCTTATAAAGTACCGGCAAATAAAAAATGTAAGATTCATTTTTCTCTTTTTTTTTTCCCTAAAAAATCTCTTCCTTCCTTCCAAGAACCCATTATACTTTGAGCGTAACTCCAGCGGAAGTTAATAGCCTTCTAAAGACTTTGACCTTTGCTGTTTTGATTTCCGCGTGTTAGGTGTCTCACAGAAGCATAGAGGACAAGTTGCCGTTTGCTGAGGCCGCATCAGCCAGCGTGCCGTGGTGCCGCTTTTCATAGCCTGTGATTCCCGTGGCCCTGTGATAGGGCTAGCGGGCCACAGAACGAAGCCCAGGGACAGGCCTCGGGGGTTTCGTGAGACCAGAACCCTTTCCGCGGCTGGTTTTGAGAGGAGCTATAAGTGAGATGTGTCTGCTGGGTTCAGTCTGTCAGTTCCCTGCGTCTCCTCTCCAAGTTGCTGGCATTTTTGGTGTGAGTAGGGTGACAGGTGGAATGCGTGTGTTGAGGAAGGCATCTACCTTTCATTAAAAAAAATTTTAATGTCTATTTATTTTTGAGAGGGGGGGGGCGCACTAGCGGGGGAGGGGCAGAGAGAGAGGGAGACACAGAATCTGAAGCAGGCTCTAGGCTCTGAGCCATCAGCCCAGAGCCCGACGCAGGGCTCGAACTCACGAACTGTGAGACCATGCCTGAGCCGAAGCCGGACACTTGACCGACCGAGCTACCCAGCTGCCCTGGGCATCCACCTTTAAAATAGCTATTTAGGGGCACCTGGGTGGCTCAGTCAGTGATCTCAGGTCATGATCTCAAGGTTTGTGAGTTCGAGCCCCGCGTCGGGCTCGTAGCTGTCCGTACAAAGCCCACTTCGGATCCTCTGTCCCCCTCTCCCTGCCCGTCCCCTGCTTGAGCGCTCTCAAAAATAAATAAAACCTTAAAAAAATGATAAAGAAAACAGATATTCTTTTTTATAGCCTTTTACTTATTAGAAGAATAATAGGTACTCGTGATACTACGTTTTGAGCTCTGAGAAGATACGTAGAATCATTAAGTCACCGGGGGTAACTGTCGTCAGTTTGGTATGTGGACCTAAACTCTGATTTTCTGTGCGTGTGTATCTGTCTGTATGATGCAGATATCACAAAACTGTGATCCTGCCATACGTGTACTGTACTTGCTTAAAATTGGCAGTGTAGACCATGCCGGTATTTGTCCGTATCCTGGAACACTCTCCAAGAAGATAGCTTGTAATGGTGTGGAAATGCGCATAAGGGTGCTTACCGATGCGCTTGGTCAGTTTCTTGTTGTTCACGGGGCCTCTTTTCCCCAGAGACAGGCTGGTGCCATCTGAAACCCACAGCTCAAAACCAACTAAATATAATCTCAGCCCTGAACTCCTAAGCTTCCTACCGCGTAAACGTTGCCTAATACAAAGGTAGGTGTACGTATACCTAACAGAATCTAACAATCTGATTTTATCTGCTAGTTTTACCCTCGGGGGGACCAGAGCATTTAAAAACAGGAGGTCTGTCATCTACCCTTGTGCGGCTCGACTCTGGGATGGGATGGGGGGCCTGCCGGGGGCCGGGACCGGGGCTGCTTGGTTTTGTTCACTTTCCTTCTGACCACAGCCGCCACTGCCAGCAATGTTGGGTGGGTTTCTGAAGACACAGGGGACTGGGGGCCCCAGGAAGACGGGGCTGCAGGGAAGGTGTGGTCTACGGCTGCCTGGCCTGGGCAGCTGTTTCCAGATGGACATTTATGTTTTATTATTTTTTTTTGATGTTGATTTAGTTTTTGAGAAAGAGAGAGAGCAGGGGAGGGGCAGAGAAAGAGGGAGACAGAAAATCCCAAGCAGGCTCCTCGCTTTCAGCTCAGAGCCCGAATCAGGGCTCGAACCCACAAACCATGAGATCGTGGACCCAAGCTGAAACCAGGAATCGGACGCTTAACCAGCCGAGCCACGCATGCACCCCTGGCGTTTATATTCTAAAAGACAAACGTTAATGCTGGACTTGAGAATTCTTCAGCAGTGTTTTTCTTCCCTCTTCTCTTTCTCCTTTTCCTCTCACACTCTTTGTAATCTTTATTTTTTTTGAAAGCACAGAATGGTACATGGTTACTGCCTATAGATCATGTGTAAGCTGGCGACATTTCCTCACGCGCTCCCAGTTTCCACCCTGTTATCCCATCGCCTCTGTATCATACACACTTACAGACTTGGAATGCTTACGCACACGTATATACACGCATACGGCAAAATACCTGCATTTTAGAATGAAAATCGTGTGTGTTTCTGTATCACAGCCATGTTGGTATCTGCAGATAATGCCTCATTCCGTCAGATGACTTGTCTGGTATGTTATGCTGTGAGGAGGCACCGCATTGACTTACCCAGATCGCGACGAAGGATGTCTAGATGCTTCTGCGGTATAAACAGGGCTGCAGTGAATGTTCTTGAACGTCCATCTTGACTCGTGAATATGTCTATTAGGCAGATTCTTAGAAATGGAGTTTCTGGGACGTGAAGTAAGTTGTAGATTTTGGTAAATCATGTCACATTGCCTTACGTAAAGGCTAGGACAGTCTTAATTCCGTCTAATTATTTCTGCTTGTGTTGAATCTCACACACATTATTTGTGTTTATCTCCTGTCCCACACTTTTGGTACCCTTCGTTCCATTTATCCCACCTGTTGTGTTGTCTGTGAGACCCTTCCCAGACCTTCGGTTCTCACTGTCAGGGATACACGGCACTTGAAGAATGGAGGCTCAGTACGGTCATGACGTCCAGAAACCAAAACCTTAGTCATCTTGGAAATGATAAAGTCAGCCCCAAGTTCAGTGCGTTACTCTGCGTCTGTTGTGGATGCTGGTCTGATGTTCCTTAATGATGGGTAATAGCCATCAGGTGGGAACTGCAGTATTAATTAGGAGGCGCGATGTGCTGGCTAACTAGTAACCATTAGTTCCGCCTAGTCATTCATCCATCCATCCATCCATCCATCCATCCATCCATCCATCCAGTATTTACTAAGAGACTGTGCTGTGTGAGATGCCCCACTGGTCCCTGAACGGTTGAGACTTTCATACACATATGGGGTGCTTCTGAGTAAGAGTTTCTGACTAGGGCATGAGTGTCCCCGAACACTGGGGGTCTCACGCCTGAGGGGATTGGCTCTGACGGTGTGCACTGAAGGGGGGGGGGGGCGGGAGGGGGGCAGAGCGCCTGCTCAGGGTCTGTGCCCGTGCGCTTGGCAGCATGGAGCACACTTCACAGAACTGAAGAAGGCGCACAGGAGGGGTAGGGAGGCAAATAGGAGGCTGGGGGACATTGTAACTTACTTAGGAGCGTGGTGTGTGTGTTCCTGTGGCTCGCAGGGTGCCCGGGACAGTGCTCACCGCTAGTATGTACTTCATAAATGTTTGGTTTTATTTTGATTAACCAATTTGGCTTTTAGGGATACGTATAATTTTTTAGTCCTTAGCGCTTCAGTGCTGGCTCTGCTTATATCCAGAAGAAAGGCTCGTTAGGATTATAAATATGTATTTATAAATATTCTATTATAAATAGAAGCTGAATTTGAGCTGTGTCCTCAGGGGAGTTGACGTGCCTGCCGCCCTGCCAAAGCGCGCTGGTAATCTGCTCTCTGAGTGCTGATCAACAGGTTCCTTTAGTGAGCAGGTGTCTGTGTAACACGTCCCGAGGTCGGTCTGGGCAAGCAGGACTTATTTTAGGTACAAGGGCCTTTTATCACGCGTGTAGCTTGACCATGGTAGCCTAGGCGTGGAGCATGCTCAGGGTACGGTATAGACACGCGTATGGGACCGCCTGGGTTACTTTATGGTAAGAATGCAGTTGTCAGAAACGATTTGGAATGCTGTTGTGGGCCTTTCAAGGTGCTAAATCGTACCCTCCTTATTGAGAGATCCTTTTCCCCCAGAGGTAGTGTGTGGTTGCTGTTCTCAAGTCATTCTCCAGTTTTGATCTTCGTGATCGGTGTTTTGTTCTTCTACAGATTAAATCCGTATTTTCCCTCGCTCCTTGTTTCTCTCTTAAACTTGAAATAACCCGTGACATTTGGAAGTGAAATTGTTTGAGCTCACCGTTTACATCTTCAGATCATTTGACAAGATTTTGAAATGCTTTCCATGAGCCAGGCCACCTCCTCGGGTTATGATAACGCAGTGTTCTCCTTGTACGTGAAACTGACGTGTGCACAAGCGGCTCAGGTGTTACCGCGTGCAGAAGTGTGAAGACAGAAAAGAAAACGTGAGCACTGCCTGACTTGGGCACTTAAAAAACACAGCTCAGTGGCCAGGCCCCGCTGGGTAATGATAACGGGGGGCCCTGCTCAGGTGTGCCCGATTCCCTGGGACTGTTCGGCCGCCGCTGCAGACTGATGAGCGGTCTGTCCGCGAACAATCCAGAAGCTCTCATACTTCGGAGCTGTTGGGAAACACGAGTGAGCCCTCCTATTTAGGCTGTGCCACGTACCGTGGTACTCACACACACCTGATCGAACTAACTACTGAGGACGATCTCGGTAACTTTGAAAAACGTAAGGGCAGGGGCGCCTGGGTGGCTCAGTCGGTTAAGCGTCCGACTTCGGCTCAGGTCATGATGTCACAGTTTGTGAGTTCGAGCCCCGCGTCAGGCTCTGTGCCGACAGCTCAGAGCCTGCAGGCTGCTTCACATTCTGTGTCTCCCTCTCTCTCTCTCTGCCCCTTTCCTGTTCATGCTGTGTCTCTCTCTGTCTCAAAAATAAATAAACATTAAAAAAAAAGAAAAACGTAAGGGCTTAATTTGAGGTGCAGAAGGATGGTGTTTATAATTTGGAGGGAAACCCGGGTTTTTTTTTTTACTTTAATTTATTGTGTAAATATGAAGAAGGAACTTTCCTTTGAATACTTTTCTGGTTTGGAGATGGTAGTCTTGACTCTGCATTTTCTCTTTGCTTTGCCTGTGGCAAAGAGAAAAAATGGAGAAGCCTCTCTGAACGTCCTTTTTTAGGCATAGCAATTGGACGGCCGATTCCTTTTATGTGTTGAAGCAAGGAAGTGCTTAAGCCAGAACGGCTCAGTGTTTTCTTCTACTAAAGTAAGTCTATCAGGAAGAAGGTGTGGGATCAAAAGACATGTTTTCCTGTCTGAGTATCCTAGATGTATTTCTTTTCAAGAGATTACTTATTCTTTAATGAATTTTTTGATGATGTAGTTTATGGATTTATTCTCTTATAGGTGGGAGAAAATGAGTTTCAAAGAGAATAATCTGTTTATTCTCCCATTGGGAAGAATCTGGATTTAAGACCTATGCTCTGAGGGGCACCTGGGTGGCTCAGTCAGTTAAGCGTCCGACTTCAACTCAGGTCATGATCTCATGGTTCGTGGTTTCGAGTCCCATGTCAGGCTCTGTGCTGACAGCTTGGAGCCTGGAGCCTGCTTCAGATTCTGTGTCTTCCTCCTTCTCTCTCTCTCTCTTAAATAAATGAACACTTAAAAAAATATAGTCAGCTGTCTTCCTTAGCCGCTATTTCTTTTTTCACCAGTGGAACAGGTATTTATACCTAGTGCCTACGATGTACGGAGCACTGTGCTAGCTTCTGGGGATGCAGTAATGAAAAAACATGACAGGGGCCTTCCTCTGAGGAACTTGCATCCTGGTAGGACACAAAGACGCTCAGTAAGTGAGATGATGTACGTAAGAGGATGGCCGCAGGACGGACGCTTGTCTGAAGAGGTGCCGTCAGAGTGAAGAAATAGGGTGAAAGTGCCCCAGGCAGCAGTGACTGCATGTTCAAAGGCCCTGCGGCAGTTGGCGACTAGAAGCAGACCGGAGTAATTGAAGCATACAAAGTGTGCAGTGGCGGCTCTTGGCCATGCGACGGCAGGAAGGGTCTGGAAAGCTACGTAACAAGCGCGGGAAGCGTTGCAGGATTTCCAGGCGGGGAACCGCCCTTGAAGAAGCTCTCCTGGGCGCCTTATGGAGACCGCTTGGGGTGGGCGGGTTGAGGCCGGGGCAGCAGTTCAAGCGAGATGTGGTATTGTGCCGCGGTGGCTGCGCGGAAAGAAGAAGGAAGCGGGGTCACGGTCCGCTGCCAGAAGCTGGAGGTGCTGGTTGTTGGTTTTGTTGTTTTGGTTTTAATTAGGGTTCTTCCTCATCTTTGGCAGGGCGATGGCTGTAACTGTGTTTAACTGGTGAGATTGGATTTCTTTTTTCCTCCCCATTTGTTGGTTGGTTTTGTGTGTGTGTGTGTGTGTGTGTGTGTGTGTGTGTGTGTGTGTGTGTGTGTGTGTGATTGGCCTGCTTGTAATCTTTGTTTAAAGTCTTTCCCTTTAACTGATTTTTCGATAGTTCCTTGTATTTGTGATCTGCGACAGGTTAGAAAAACATCTTGCCCGGTGTTTTCATTTATGAAGTAGTTTGACTGGTATCTTTATGGTTGTTTGTTTAAGGCTGTGGTTCCTACCCTTGGCGTGATATTTGTGTTTATGGTAGAGACTTCATGAATACACGTGAAGCCGAGAGAACACTTTACACGTGATCCACTTGGAACTTACTTCACTCTACACTACAGAGTGTTAGATGTTCGAAGCCGTTTGAGAGCAAAGAATGTGTTTCAACAGAGAACAAGCCGGTGGTTGACGGAGGGAAGCAGGTGGGGGACGGACAGATGGGTGAAGGGGAGAGGGAGACACTTCAGTGACGGGACGAGTCCGTCCTGGGGATGAAGGTCTCGGCACAGGGAATACGGTCACTGGTGCTGTGATGGCGTCGAATGGTGAGGACAGCAGCCACCCTTGTGGTGAGCACGTCATAACGAACAGGGAAGTCAGACCACTGTGGGCCACACCTGCCACTAACAATGCCACACTGTGTGTTAGCCGTGCTCAAAACGTTTGTTTAGAAAGAACGGATTTCAGGGGCTCCTGGGTGGCTCAGTCGGTTAAGCGTCCGACTTCGGCTCAGGTCATGATCTTGCAGTTTGTGAATTTGAGCCCCGTGTCAAGCCCTGTGCTGACAGCTCAGAGCCTGGAGGCTGCTTCGGATTCTGTGTGCTCCCCCTCTTTGCACCCTCCCCCCCCAAAAAAAATAAATACTAAAAAATTTTTTAAAAAAGAATGTATTTCACCACACGAACATTAGCCATAGCTGTGTTTGTTCAGATCTCCTATTTTTTTTCATCATGGCTTTTGCTAATTTTACAATTTACATAATTTTACACAGTTTCTACAATTCACCTGTCCATCATTGATTTGGTTCACCATTTGCAGGGTTCTAATTTTGTTGCGTTAAGTTATGGTAGCCAGAGAATAAAACTTAGGAAGTTTTTTATATAAAGCAAGGGTACATGCTTAAGTATCTTAGGTGAGATGGCAGGCTAGCTCTGACTTGAAGTGTGGTCACCTAGAAGCCAGGAATCGGCCATGTTGCTGATGGTAGGCTCACTACATGCACATTAGAATCAGACGGAAGGAGCATCGGTTGTGGCCCGAGGTTCTAGTTCCTACTGGCTCTGGTACCTGCTTGGACTGCTTAGGTGCGGATCTCTATTGGAGGAGGTCTCCAAAATCCTTTGCAGCTGGGGAAGGGCCAGGGGAGGAGTGCGTGATTTTTGCGGACCCTC
This sequence comes from Panthera pardus, assembly GCF_024362965.1. Lineage (NCBI taxonomy): Eukaryota > Metazoa > Chordata > Mammalia > Carnivora > Felidae > Panthera > Panthera pardus. The sequence continues at coordinate 12,768,623 of NW_026526788.1, forward strand.
TGCTGCCCCCTTGTGGTACTCGGCCTCGGTGCAAAGCTGGAGCTTCAGGCTTTTTCCAGACAAGTCCGCCTCAGTGCCCGCCAGTTTGATGGACGAGGATCATCCCTTTCTGTGCAGCTGAACTTTGTGCTGTTGACCACTGGTTAGTTAATAAAGGGGCACAGCGCGTAGCATAATGTATAGAGAGACGTTAAATCACCACGTTGTACACCTGAAACTAATGTAACATTGTGCATCAACTACAGGCAAATTAAAAAAAAAATTGGGGGAGGGGGCGCCTGGGTGGCTCAGTGGGTTAAACGTCTGACTTCGGCTCAGGTCATGATCTCACGGCTCGTGAGTTCGAGCCCCACATCGGGCTCTGTGCTGACGGCTCGGAGCCTGGAGCCCGCTTCGGATTCTGTGTCTCCCTCTCTCTCCGCCTTTCCCCTCCTCATGCTCTGTCTCTCAAAGGTAAAAAGTTTTTAACTTAAAAAAAAAAATGAAGAAACCCAGTGAATGTGGGCCCCAGAAGTTTAAGAAGTTATCAGGTAGTTAGAACCAAGGTCGTGGCCGGTGGCTGGCAAGAAGCTGATGTTGGATACTCATTTTATAACAGTTCTTGTAATAGCTGTCGGGGTGGGGAGGGGAGTGGGGGAGTGCTTAATGCGTCTATTTTGAGTGTGGATACAAAGGTAGAGGAGACCTCCACTAGCTTTTTGGAAGCAAGCCTTCCTGGCAAAGGCTGCCCAGAGGACGCCCATGTAAGTGCCATCCACTGAGAATCTACCCTCAGGACGCTCTCTAGTCTGAAAAGAGTTTGCGCCCATCTAGCTGTCCACGCAAGTATTAGAAATTTATTTTGGGACATAGACTTGAACTTGATTTCTCCTCTCTGGGCCTGTGAGTTGTTGCTAATTTGGGAACATGGTGTTGTTCCCCCTGGGTCATGTTCCCTAAATTAGCTTTCCTTTCACCTCAGTGAGTTACATTTATTTCTGTAGGTGTAAGTTGAGAAGAGATGGGGTAGGCTTTTTCTCACTGAAATGGAAGTGTTCCATTCCATTAGAATTACGTGGTATTTCTAATCCTCGGGGGACTGGCAAAAAAACCTTCACTGCAGATGAGATTTCTTTATTTTATAGTAATCAGGAAACCGTCTTCTGTCATTTCTGCCTGCTCTCAGTCTGTTACCAACACTGGGCAGTCCCCAGTTGGAACACCAAAAGTATACTTTAAATTAGCTGCATCTTAGTGCTCTGTGTGGTGGTTTGGGCCCCAGTGGGTCTTCCAAAGCCCACAGATGGTTAAAAATGACCATGCTTTTGAGGAAAATCATCAGCACACATCTGACTAAAAATCTCTAACTGCTTCTGGGCCACAGAAGCGTTCAGGGGGGTGGGGGGAGGGGAAGCAGTGTAGAAACTGAAATCTTAAGGCTTCCAGGACATTTTGATGGTATATGAGACAAGGGGAAAATATATTTGAAATGTGAACTCCGCAAATCTGGGGGACATGGTCCCTGTCTGTAAAATGCATCCATACTTTACAGTACTGTTATTCTGGGGGTTCGTATGGTATTAAAGAGACACCATTGCCTGTTAACAGCAGCGTGGCTGAAAATCACGCAATAACTCCACGTCTAGGTATCGCAGGGAAGGAAGCAATAACCTTTTCTTGTAGCCATCTCACACTCTCTGGCTGGGGTCCGATAAATGAGACTTGACAAAAGACAGATGAGCCAGAGAAAAAGCCCAGCGAGCTGACCAAGGTGATGAGGCGCTCGAAGGAACGGGAAGAACTTGGGTCGATACAGCATCTCGACAAGAAGAACAGTAAAGTTTCTTAGTGAAGGCAAGACCAGGGCTGAAGGACGTGGGTCTTCTCTCGGGCAGCAGCAAAGGCGGGCAAGGTCTGTCCTGTGGATCCTCCGGGCGGAGTCTGAGGTGCTCTCCTGGCTCCCCTTCTGCTGTTCCAGGTAGAGAGGCGGGGGCGACCTTGACAAATTCACGTCCAGCTTGTGGGCAGGCGGGGAAGGGCAGAGCGCCTTTCTTGTGGCCGCCTCCCCTCGATGGCCTTCACCTGACAGCAGACCTCTGTCAAGGTAGCCCATCTCGGGGCGGTGCATTCTGCTGTCTCCACACCCCAAGTCTGCCTTGGGTCTTCTGGCCGGCGACCGGCAGGCGGGCAGAGCGTCCTTCAAGATGTCGCCTCCCGTTTTCCTTTCACGTGACCTGTTAACCGGACCGTGATAACAGGAACGTATATTCTCAGCTTTTACGGCCACTTGGGGAACGCTTTCACCCCTGGCCACTCCTGTCCCCCTCGGTTCTGAGAAATCCCTTCTCTCCCACATACGAAACTCCCTGGATTCTGTTCTTCGTGTTTTTACCTTTGCTCTCAGTTTTCCATCTCTGTCTTCTTCCACGGAGAGATTTTTTTTTTTTCCAACTGAATATGTTGTGCTGTTTTCATGTTTGCCGTGAATTCATTCACAAACGGCTTTCCTTTTAAGATTCTCCGACTGCCTTTCCGTGCGTGGCCCATTCTGTTCGCGGCGTCTGTCTGAGGTCGTGAATACTCGTTTTTCTCCACATTTGGAATTCCCTACTTAGTGGGTGTTCCGTGCCCTGTTTTGTTTCAGTCTCTGGCTTTCCTGTGTATTGGAGAGTTTCTTCAGGTGTCTGTTACCTTTCATTTGTCCATTCGAATTGTAAGGGAAGCGCCAGAGATGCTGTTCGAGCCGCGCCCTTCACTCCTCTTGTTTTCTGCGGATTTCAGTGCCAGACGGTCCGGGTCCTTTTCTCTTCCAGTGTCGGGGGCTGTAAGGAGGCGAGGGGCCGGGGCAGGTGTGACGTCGCATCTGTGTGCATGTGCTTTCCTTAGTCCCTGTTTTCGTGCGATGCCCCTGCTCTTAACGGCGCGGGTGCCCCCCTTCCGCGGAAGACACGTGCAGGCTCCCCAGCTGCGGGGAGAGGCGGGGGCAACTTCCTAAATGGTCTTCTAACCAGTCCTTCTATCTTGAGTCCCGCCTCCCCCCCTCCACTCCCCCCTTCTCCCCGCCCCAGCCGTCCCGATCCTTCGAGGCACCTGTGCCAATGAGCTTCTCACCTTCCTGGCTTCTCTTCCAGAAATCACATTGCTTCTCATCCTTCCTTCCCGGGGGCTGGGGCTCTGCTTCCTTGGCTCCTCCCATCTGTTCCCAGCCGGCCACCTGCTTCTTCACCCCGCCCCCTCGGCACTTCTCCAGCTACCAGCTTCTTCACCTACCCTCTCTGCTCTTCTCCTTGCCTTTCCTGTTCCTTCTTTTTTTTTTTTTTTTTTTTTTTTTTTTAATTTTTGAGACAGAGAGAGACAGAGCATGAGCGGGGGAGGGGCAGAGAGAGAGGGAGACACAGAATCGGAAGCAGGCTCCAGGCTCTGAGCCATCAGCCCAGAGCCCGACGTGGGGCTCGAACTCACGGACCGCGAGATCGTGATGTGAGCCGAAGTCGGCCGCTTAACTGACTGAGCCACCCAGGTGCCCCTTTCCTGTTCCTTCTTTTTGAAAAACCAGGAGAGCTTGAAGAGGCCCTGGAAACGGACACATAATCACTCAGACACCTATCCTGAAATGCGATTCCTCTCTTGATCGACTGGACTTCGTTTTCCATCTCCCCTGCTAGACTGTATGGATGCTGGAGGACTGGAGCTTGGGGCTTTGAAAAAACTTGTCCGTTGCCTTTAAACCAATACACCTTAGATGTTTGACCATTTCTCTTCCTTTTACGAGCCCGTTTAGCTCTTGTTCTCCCCGCTTTCCTCCGGGGGCATCCGCCGGGCACAGGCCCAGGGGAGAACCTGGGATTTTCTCATAATTTCTTTAAACACACCTGTCTTTTCTTTTTCTCCTCTTACTGTTTCATTGAGGTTTCAACTTTCATTTACCTCTTTTGTATACTCACTTCACAGCCTCTTCAAACTTACTTCATTTTCTCAAGGTCGTGGTTTGGCAAACTTCCTGTTTGTCACACCTGCCAAATTTCTCCCTCATGGTGGATTATTTCCTTGTGTGATTTATAATTTTCAATTCTCGTTCTTCGTCAGAGCACTTCTTCCGTGGGAATCCTGTGAACTCTTGCCTGCTGAAAGGGCTCGAAGGGGTTGTTCTGTGTTAACTTCTCGTGTGTGTGTTTGCATCGATTTCTTGGCTTGGGACCCACACCGCACAGGTCATGCGAGTTCGAAGTCCGCATCGTCGGGTACTAATTTCACAGGCCCATTTTTTGTCGTCTTAGAGGGATTCTTGTTTAGTTCAAGGGTCTTAGTTCATTCTCAGTTCCATTTGCCTGCTTGGATCTGGCCTCAGGCCGTGTTGTCTGCCCAGGCTTGGGTCTGGAAACCCCAGCCCCTGGCCGTTAGGGTCCAAGGCTGGCATCCCTCTGGGCTGCTGTGCTGGCTCGTATCTTCCCTACCCACATGAGCATGGGTGTAGGCCCCGTCCTCTGCCTGTAGGGAAAGGCTGTCAGGTGGAGACACAGGCTGTGTCGTGGAAGGCCATGGCGGAGGCTCAGGAATGTGAGCATTGTCCAGGCAGCTGTAGGAGCCCCCAGAGGCCTCCAGCGTCCGGTGAGGAGATCGCCCTGCACACTACAGAGGCCCGTCTGACGGCAGCATGGCGGTGGCTGCCGTGGAGTCAGACTGCAGGCAGAAACCAAAGTGGAAGCAAACAGAGGTAAGGAGAGGGGAGCCTTTCCCCGGCTTCTTGGGGCAGGTGCGATCACCGCGCACCTCAGCTGGACGTGAGAGCCGTGCAACTTGGAGACCCTGATTATTTCCCAGCATGCCTTGAGTGCTGCTACAGGGGTCTGTAAGACCCCGGATTAGGACCCCGGATTAGGTCTGTGGGGCCACGGATTATCCAGATGAATATTAAATATTCCTGCTGGGGTCGCCTGGGTGGTTCCCGTCGGTTAAGCATCTGACTTCAGCTCATGTCGTGATCTCACAGTTCGTGAGTTCGAGCCCCGCGTCGGGCTCTGTGCTATCAGCACAGACCCCGCTTTGGATCCTCTTCCCCCCCGACCCCTCTCTGCCCCTTCCCCACTCGTGTGCTTTCTGTCTCCCTGTCTGTCTGTCTGTCTCTCTCTCAAAAATAATAAACAAACAAACAAACAAATAAATAAAATCAGTAAGTAAGTAAAATAGTCCTGCTGGTTTCAGACTTAGGCAGCTTATCAGTTGGGTGGAAATAGATCATCTTCAGAGTTTGGTAATTGGGTTCTGACAATGAAACCCCCAGGGGGGAACTGCAGTGATTAGCTGTCACTGGAGACCTGCATGGTTTTCCTTACTAAAATGACAATAGGGCAGGGTTTCAAACAGTCAGTAGATAGCTGGATGGATGGGTATTGAAAGCCTGGATGACAGAACAGTGGTAATTCTGATGGTTTGTCATTGTTTTCTTTCTGGAATGATGGGAAATCTCTGAGACCAGAACTTCTTTATGCACTTAGGTTCGGATCTGAGCTTTATCTTTGTTGATGGTTTGGCTCATATCCTGGGACCGTTCTGTTTTGGAAATAGGAGGACTCGGGAACCTAGTTATACACAGGAGGCAAAGAATCCACTTACTTGGAGAAATCTGCAAACCCACTTCTGATTTTGAAAGAAAGCTAATGTAGGAAGCATGTATTTTTAATTTTACAGTGTAGCCTCCATGTTTAAAAACAATATGCTTGAAGGAAAAACAACCCTTCTCTAAACAGAAGTAATGTGTATTTATCAGAGAAATTAGAAGAGAGTGAAAAAAAATTAAGCAGAAACTTAGTTTACAATTTCAACATCCAAAGGTAACAGAAGCTGACATATCCTTCTAGACTTCTTTTTTTTTAATGTTTATTTTTGAGAGAGAGAGAAAGAGAGAGAGAGAGGCAAAGTAAAGTGTGAGCAGGGAAGGTGCAGAGAGAGGGAGACAAGAATCAGAGGCAGGCTCCAGGTTCTGAGCTGCCAGCACAGAGCCCGACGTGGGGCTCAAACTCACCAAGCATGAGATCATGACCTGAGCCGAAGTCGGTCACTTAACCGCCTGAGCCAGCCACGTGCCCCTCAACTTCCTTTCTGTGGATAGTTGTGATACATGTATGTTCACAAAAATGGCTTCATTGTCTTTTGTAACCTGTTTGACAAATTTGCATGTGTGTATCACTACAGCTATGGAAACATCGTCCGGTCTTTAGCGGAGGCGTAATTAATATTCTGTTGTGTGATGCTATATTTAATTCTCCCTGTAGAACTCTTAGGTGGTTTTTAATTTTTGCCACAGTAAGTGGTTCTTTGAATTTTCTGGCTGCTGAATGTTTCTGTTCGGCCCTGGAATTACTCAAATGAGCTCCTCTTGCTGGCGGTGGGGCTCCCCTGGAAATGGATGACACGCGTGTATTTCATACCATCAGAGAACAGCCACAACCGTGGAACAGCGTATCCAGTTGATTTGGCCGGTTTCTTGTCATGATGTCACTGTCCTGCTCTTGTCAGCCAAGAATCATTTCTTTCCCTCTGGAGCACTAGGGACTTCGACACCAGAATGGGTCCCTTTGGGAGGGGCCGTTTAAAGGGAGGCTGTCGGCGGGTTGTTCTAGGGCAACTGCTGAGAAAGAACTCGTTTCCGATCTGGTGAAATCTAAGTATCAGACTTCCTGAAATAGACAGGGTGTGGAGGAGAGGGAAGGGTGTCCCCACCTGAGGCTCTCCTAGCAGCCTAACTGGGCCACAGGCCCTTTCTTCTCGTCTCTAAGCAAAATCAGGCAGCATGCACTTAGTTCAAGGAGCGTAAGGGGAGATTTCGTTTGCCAGTCAGAGTTTGACACTGGAGTTTTGAACCGTGCGCGTAACAGCAATCTACAATAAAGGACGGTTTGAAGGTTAAGGCATCCAAAGTGATGTAAAATTTCTTCTGCTCTAGACTGAAGTAAACATGTAGGTCCTTCAGCAGAAGCAATACAGTTGTTACCCTTAACCATTTTTTTCCTTCGGATAAGTACAGTTGTAAGAATTTTGCCTCTGTAGGTTAGCTCTTTATGTGTTAAATAGCAAAAACAAAAACAAAAAACAACAACAACAAAACCAAACTATAGCTGATTAGATTGGAGAAAAGCATTCAGGAGTTCTCCACACTGAGTGAGAGAATTGGACACCTGTCTCTTGAGTATTGCAGAGGGCCTGGCCTGTGCTGCTCTAAAAGGTCCATTGGGGGGGTGGGAGGGAGGGGAGGGTGGGTGATGGGTATTGAGGAGGGCACCTTTTGGGATGAGCACTGGGTGTATGGAAACCAATTTGACAATAAATTTCATATATTGAAAAAAAAATAAAAAATAAAAAAAAAAATAAAAGGTCCGTTAGGTTACTGTTGCCTTTTATGGAAAGTTCTAGGGACGTAAAGACCTTTATCTGGACTTGTAGTGTTTACAAAAAGGCAGTTCATGTGTTTCAAGACTATAATGTTGATGCTTAATTAGTGTTGCTCTTTAACAAGGCACCCACAGGTAGGTTTGTGTCAAAAGTCTGAGCTATTACACACTCACCAAATTGTGGTCTCGCACAAAGTTGATTATTTGAGCTAGTAGAGCAAAATCCGTATAGAGCCCGTGTTACTTTTGCTTTTAAACATTTGATGCAGGAAGCAGAAAGAATTTAGCTCACTATATGCTTATAAGATTAATCATGCATGCACTGCTTGGTACTTTGATTTGCCATTGTTAGCATTCAGAAACATCTGGAACTTTGCTGTACTTTCTTCGCTGACAGGGCAGCTATGTTCGTTCAATCTTGGGCCCACCATGCCTTAAAAAAATTGTAAAAATTCAATTCAGGGGTACCTGGGTGACTCAGTCGGTTGAGTGTCTGACTTTGGCTCAGGTCACGATCTCACGGTTCGTGGGTTCAAGCCCTGCATCGGGCTCTGTGCTGATAACTCAGAACCTGGAACCTGCTTCGGATTCTGTGTCTCCTTCTCTCTCTGCCTCTCCCCTGCTTGCACTCTGCGCCTCTCTCTCTCTCTCTCTCTCTCTCTCTCTCTCTCTCTCTCTCTCAAAAGTAAATAGACATTAAAAAAATTTTTTTAATTCAGTTCTTACTTTCATGACACTTACTTTTAATAAGTTCCTTGAAACTTTAAAGGTTAACTGACGTTCAGTAAATAATTTTTTTACATTTTTATGTATTGCTTTATGTTATCCAAAGCACAGTTGTGCACACATTCCTGGAACTAATGCAATAAGCAGATGGAATAAATCATTCCTCCACAGGAAACTGAGGCCTTGGGATTGGAGGAAAGTACAGAGTAATTATTAGAACTCAGATTTTTCAGGGGCGCCTGGGCGGCTCAGATGGTTAAACGTCTGACTTCGTCTCAGGTCATGATCTCTCAGTTTGTGGGTCCGAGACCCACGTCGGGCTCTATGCTGACAGCTTGGAGCCTGGAGCCTGCTTCGGATTCTGTGTCTCCCCCTCTCTCTGCCCCTCCCCCGCTCGTTCTCTGTCTTCCTCTCTCTCAAAAAAATGAAAAAACATTAAAAAATTAAAAAGAACTTAGATTTTCTGAGCAATTGTTGTGCACTGCGTTATGCAATGTGTTTTAATTTCTTGAAAACTTGTGTTCATTGTTTAATTCATATCGTAGCTTTTTGTGAACACAACGATGTCTTATTTCTCGACAATACCAGACAATAAGATAATATAGTAGATTCTTTTTGAGCAGAGATAAACCACATACTCATAAATGACTTAGTTCTTTTGTTTGTTTAATGTTTTGTTTTCATTACCAGGCTAATTGCTTTAACATATTTGTCTGGTTGTAGAGAGCTGGCCTTGATAATGAAGTACAAATAGTTTATAGTGTGTTGTGGCACATTATCTGATGGCTTTTATAATTTTAAAGCCTAAAATATCTACTGTAAGAATGGGAGCCGGATTGTGTTAGCAGATTTCTTTTTCATTTAGTCTGGGTCCGAGAGAAACCTGCTGGATATAGGATCCATGATGAGTAGGAGGTGTTGTTCCTGCCCTCAGTCCTGTAGGACTCCATGATTTTGGTTTATAGACTCTTAGCCTGCCCCTCACACGTGTTCACATCCGTGAGGTCGTCGAGTACCTGCAGCGGGGGGCCCGGGACGCATGTTGGGTTCCGTCTCGCTGCAGACTAGCTCTGCTCTTATGCAGGAGAGTTTAGACGCATCACCGCCCCCTGGACTCTGGTTTACTTCCGTCCGAAAATTGCCCGTGAACGAGCGTCCCGGCACCTCTTCCCTCTCTCATCTTCCAGTATTTCGGGATATACCGAGTTTATGTCCAGATTTTATTCTCTTTTTACTTTGGAATTCTGAGTACCCAATCTAATGCGTTGAGCTCTGCATTATTTCTGAACATTCTCCCAGGAATGGATTCGGGGCGACTTTTCTGGATGGCGGTAGTAGTTGTTTTCGGAGCTCAGCCCAACATGCAGTCTTCTGGGTCTAGATGGGAAAACACTTCTCAGAAACGCTGCACCCTATCCTATCCTATCCTGTCCTATCCTGTCCTGTCCTGTGCTGTCCTATCCTAAAGTGCGCACGTGGGGGGTCTGGGTGGCTCAGTCGGTTACGCATGGCCTCAGCGTTCACTCAGGTCATGATCTCATGGCTTGTGGGTTTGAGCCCCGCACTAGGCTCTGTGTGGACAGCTCGGAGCCTGGAGTCTGCTTCGGATTCTGCGTCTCCCTCTCTCTCTGCCCCGCCCCCACTCACACTCCGTCTCTCTCTCAAAAATAAACATTTAAAAAAAAAAAAAAGTGAGCGTGTGAGGCCAGCCACTTTGTCTCCCACGGCTGGACCCTGGGGTGTCTGAGTAAGTCCTCACCTTTGAGCAGTGACCTTTGAAGTATTGAGTATGCCCGGCAGTTGCTTCCATGGAAATTTTCTTTTCCCCTTTTACGTGATCTTAAAATCATCTGCAAGAAAATAGCATCTAGGCCTTTATTTTCAAGCTTCAAAGCTTGCTTGAAAAACAAAGGTTTCTTTTCTGAGGAAATTTGGAAGGCTGTTTGAACTCGTGTCTCAGAATGATGGGGCTTTAAAAATGCCATTTGGAGGTGGCAGCTTCAGTCCCTATTTATGAAATGTCACCGGGGGCCCAGTCGGGTGTCAGAAAGCAAGCAGGACATTACCAGAGGAACAAGACGTATTTCTTGGCGTAATCAGTAGCTTTCATTCCTTTTCCCCCATGAGGTCCTCAGAGCAGGAGCAGCCCCAGGGAAGGTGGGCAAGGTTGTTGTTAATCCTATTTTCCAGAGGAAACTGAGGCTCGGCAAGGGTTCAGGACTTTCTCAGGAAGGGATGTAGCCAGGCAGGGGCCCGACTCCCGGCTCCCCGACTCACATAGGCGGCCGTCTTTGTGGGCACACGAGCCGGTTACATCACGTGGTCGCAGGTATCCGCGTGGCCGGGATTCAGGGATGGGGATGGGATTGGGAAGGACCTGAAGGACCAAGGGAAGAAGACCTTGGACTTGTTGGAGCGGAGTCGATGGCGGGGTGTGGGCGCTGGGGGTGGGCGCCGGGACGGCCTCGGGGAGGGGACAGCGCTGTTGTCCTCTCACCAGGGGAGCCGTCGCTGCGTCTTGCTGCGTCTTGACAGTTCCTGTGGCTGTCAGACTGCTGATGGGACTCACTTTTGTGACATCCGTGTTCCTCCATCTGCGAGCGTGTCTGACGGCCTCTATTGTCTCCTACCTTTGGCTGTTTTCCTGTTTTAAAGGTTATTAAGCCTTAAGAGGAGATTATCAGACAATTTCCTCATCAGAAAGAAGTGAAAGCACGAGTTGCCATGGTCTGGTCTCTGTGGTCCCCCGCGGCTTCTCCTCTGGCCGACTTCCCCACCTCCGGCAGGGGAAATGAGGAAGCCACACGAAAAGCCCTTTCATTCCCTTGGGCCTGAACGTTCCACCAGGATTTCTTCTCTAGAGTTCTTGTAGCCACTCCCACGTGCAGAAGGCCCCCTTGCCTGTTACTGTCACTCTGCCGGGGAGTATCTGGCGAGTTCCCCTTTCCTGTAGGACCTTCCGGCAGGACTCCCATGTGGCTTGTGTCTTCCCGTCACCGGGCAGGACTGGCGACGACTGACGCTCTTCTGTAGTGCTTTTCAAATGGCCAGAGGTCCACTTTGGCTTATGTTTCCCTCTGAAGAATGCCCACCGCATCCTCCTTGGCCATCCAAACGGTTTTCAAGCAGCTTGCAGCGTCAGTGGCAATGTCAGTAGGTCTTACTTTCCACGACCGCGTCTACATGCCGGTAGATGTCAGGGGCGTGCCCTGAGGTACTGAGCAGGGGTCGAGTGAGCACCTCCCAGCCCTTGCACGGTGAGTGTGTGGATGCTCAAGGTGGCAGCCCTCCCGCCCTCACTCGTGGTCTCCTGGGTGAAGTGCAGACAGACGCTTGCCACAGGCCGGTGGAACAGCAACGTGGATGCCCAGGAGAGAGAACACCCAGTGTTTTTGCAAGGTCTGGAATATCTTGAGCTGTGCTGCCCTTTGGTTGGTTGCTACGGGGGTGGAGAAACTGGGAGTGGATGGCTGTCCGCCTTCATTCCGGCCTCTGATTCAGGGTACGGTGGAGACAAGTCTGGACTTGGGAATTGAAGACCTGAATTTGGGTCTTGTTTGTGCCGTTACCAATGTGCTCCTTGCGGGGTTGACAGGGATCGCTGGGGAAGAAAAGTGGTGGGGAGCAAGCCTCAGTGAAGTCCATTCGAGGAATCGTGGTAACCCGGTTTTGGTACCGGACGATTTCCTGGAGCCTCGAACTCATGCACAGTCCCAACTGCCACAGACTGCTGGCCCTCGGAGAGGACGTGCACTTCCTAGACTTCATTTGGATGATTTCTAAAGCGCAGAGCGTTGTGTCAGATTACGATTCTACGAAGCATACTCGGAAAACACGGTCACGACTCATTTCTAGCCATTAAACCTATTGACCTGTGCACGTTTTTTCGTTTGGTTTTGTTTTTGTTGTTGTTGTTGTTTTGTAGTTAACACCACATTCACCTTTTGAGAAACAAAAGTTAGGCAGCTCTTGGACAGGGTGTTTCCATGGTGAGGGAAAGTAGACTTTGGCTACTGGATAGCATAGAAAATTTGAGAAAGAGAAAAGATATGGGATCTCCAGACCCCTTTTAGTGCTCCAATTACATACGATTTTTCAAGGGGATACTTGACTGTTCGTTTCACAGATGAGGGCGCTGAAGCTCCCCCAGTGGGTTGCCCACGGGAGATGTTGACTCAAATCATGCTTGGTCTTCCGCTGACCGCCGTTATTTCGCTAACCACGATCGTTTGTTCCAGAACGCGGTCTTTACTTCTAACGTGTTGTTTTGGATTTTAAGTGATTGTTACAACACTAATACATGCTGATTAAAGAAAACCAGCTGAGAGAAGAGTAGAAAATGACCCCACATTTGAAAAAAGGGATTCTTTGGTGTTTTTTTGCGTGTAGGACTCTGCAGTTGTTGGACCAGATGCTCTCGAAGCTCAGCATTTCTGTGATTCTCTTGTGTCTCTGTGACGTTGCAGTGGCTTATGTACGTTTGAAGACATTTCTCCACCAGATAGTTTGGTAGATTCGGCCACTTCGCCGCATTATTTCAGATTATCTCAGAAAGTAGGTAGTAAGCACAGAGGGAATCCCCAACCTATACCGAGGCATATCCGGAGCACTGTTGGATGCTGGCTTAGAAAACATTCTTTGGTATCTGTCCGGGTCTCACCTAATGCTCCTTCAGGAACGATGGGCCAGGGAGACCCTGGGCCAGGCCCTGCGGCCAGCTGCACCCTCCCCGGCAGGTGGTTCTCCGGGTGTGCGGGGCACCTTCCCCGGTAGCCTGTTCTCGGGGTGCACGCTCTGCCTTCCCCGGTGGCCGGTGCTCGGGGCGCGCCCCCGGGGACTGATGTGCGGCCCCCCCCTGACTGTGTCTCTTGCCTCCGCAGAAGGAAGACCCCCGGTGCACCATGAGGTGAGCGCGCTCGGGCGCCCAGAGCCCCGGAGAGCTGCGTGCGGGCTGCGGGAGCGGCTCCGCGCGTCTGGCCTCGCACGTCCCCGGCATGAGGCCGGGCAGCATGGGCGCGCCGCCGCGGGACCGCTGACCCCCGCCCGCCGGGACCATGAAGGAGGTGGCGCACTGGTCCCCCAGGAAGGTGGCAGACTGGCTGCTGGAGCACGCCATGCCCGAGTACTGTGAGCCCCTGGAACACTTCACGGGCCGGGACCTGATCGGCCTGACCCGGGAGGACTTCGCGCGGCCGCCCCTGTGCCGCGTGTCGGCCGACAGCGGGCAGCGGCTCCTGGACATGATCGAGACCCTGAAGGTGGAGCAGCACATGGAGGCGCACAAGAACGGCCACGCCAACGGGCACCTGGGCGCAGGCGCGGCCGGCCCCGGCCTCCAGGCCACGCCCAACGGGGTGCCCAACGGCTACCGGAAGGAGATGATCAAGATCCCCATGCCCGAGCCCGAGCGCTCCCAGTACCCCATGGAGTGGGGCAAGACCTGCCTGGCCTTCCTGTACGCGCTCTCCTGCTTCGTCCTCACCACGGTGATGATCTCGGTCGTCCACGAGCGAGTGCCTCCCAAGGAGGTGCAGCCCCCGCTACCGGACACGTTTTTTGACCATTTTAACCGCGTGCAGTGGGCCTTTTCTATCTGTGAGATTAACGGCATGATCCTCGTAGGACTCTGGTTAATTCAGTGGCTGCTCTTAAAATACAAGTAAGTGGGAAGCGAAAGCTCTGGGCCGCGGCGATTGGAGCGGGTGGGGGAGCGGTCCGGGGGGGGGGGGGGCAGGCGTCTGGTGCGGGTTATTGGGCAGTGATGCTCAGCGGGAGAAAACCCTCGGACCCCTCCGGAGAGCACAGGCTCCTGCATCACGGAGGAGCCACCCAGCGTTGGCGCCATTAACCCCCCAAATAAATCGTCGACTGGCCCGTGTGCCGTGACGGCCGCGTGGCTTTTCCCACGCAGGGTCAGACACGCAGACCCTCAGCGGTAGGGATTTAAGGACGTCTCGCACCCAGAATGCAGGACAGCCGTTCCAGGGTGGCTTGGGCTGTTGGGAAGGCGGCACCCTCGGGAAATGACCGTGCGTGAACCCGCACGGCTTTCCACCGTCCAGAATGCACAGCACTTACAGTCACGTGGGGCTCTTCCACTGAGGCTTCTCAGGAGCTTGCACAGGCACCTCCTTTTGGTTGCCGCTGGGTGCCAGGTGGCTTTCGTGTCCTAGGCTGTGCACTCAGTACGGACCCCTCGGGCGCGCTGGTTGCCCGGGCCCACAAAACCCACCTTGCCCCCGTCGTCGGCGTCTGGCTTTTCCATTAGTGGAACGTTTTTGTGTTCCATGCGTGGGAGCTGGGAACCGATTTGCATCTGTGTCCAGTGGACTGCGTTTCATGACCCCCAGTGTGGTTGAATTCAGTTAAGGAGATCATCTGAAATCAAGACAACCAAGTGCAGACTGAGAGCCTGTGCTGAACTTTTGTCCAAGAAATGATGAGTTTTTTTCCTGGCATGTTTTCTTATTAATCCTTATATAAAGGTAGCATTTCTTATAAATTCTGTATCTGCCCGTGGAAGCGAACGCAGTTCCCCACCGCGTGCCGGGAAAGAACGGCCTTACCCCTTTATAAAGGAAGTTGTTTAAGTGGCCGGTGCCGACTTTGGGGTTGGCCTGGCACTTCCACAGTAAACTGGGTTTGAAATACAAACCGTGGTCTGGGCTGCATTCGATTTGGCGGAAGACTTTCGTTCGCTTCGTTTTAATAGGCTGAGGAAGCAGGAGAGGCTCTAGAAATGTGAGGTGCTGAGAATTTACTTAATGCGTTTTTTTCAGCTGCCAGACTTCACATCTGCTTTTGACGTAAAAGCCCATGAGAAGAAAATGCCAGTAGGATTTCTGGGTTTTGTCTGATCTTTGTTATTTTGTTTACCCTGAGTTTGTTTTCTGGTTTTTCGTAAAAATTCGCACATGCAAGTAAATGATTTACTGCCCCAGAATGAAACCCTGCAGATCAGTCAACACCGTGTACAAGTTCGAATCTTTCACTTTTATTTAACTAATTTTTAATTAGTCAATTAATTTTTTTTTAGGACCGTGCCTTTTCGATACTGTGCTCTTGTTCTGCGACGTGTCCCAACCATAGGGCTCATTTCTGCAAAGTGTGTTGCTATTTACATTCCTCTGGGCTGGGACTTGTCACACCTGTTTCTCTTGAAGCTTTCTGATTCTATGTTTTCCTGGTACTTCCTGCCACTGCTGCGGTCCCTTGTGTATTTAACTTTCTCAGCAGCTGCGGATCTGTGTGTGCCGGCCCCCCACCGAGCCCCCACCGAGCCCCCACATGCTGGGTGTTGTGGGGGAGTCTCTAAGCCTCCAGAGCTTTGTTTTCCTCACGGATAAATTAAGGGCCTCCTAGTCTAGAGAGTTTCTGTTATCCTGCAACTGTGTTTCATTCGTTTCTAACATTGTTCCTTTTTTTTTTTTTAAAGTCTGTTTATTTTCGAGAGGGAGAGCAAGTGGGGAGGGAACGGAGAGAGACAGAGAGACAACCGCAAGGAGGCCGGCCCCACTTAGTGCAGAGCCCCGCGCGGGGCTCGAGTTCATCAACCGCCGGATCGCGACCTGAGCCGAAGTTGGATGCTTCACCGACTGACCCCCCCCTCCCCACTGGGCACCCCTGTTTCTAACATTATTGAATGGGCCAGTTATGTTTAAACACTGTTAGCCGCAGAGCATTTTTTTGTCCGGAACACATCCAAGTAAAGATTCTCTGAAGTCTTCTCTCAAGATTCCATGTGGGCAGCTGAGGGAGGCCGGCTGTTGTCGTGACAGTCCAGCCCCTGTCCTGCTCTCCGTGTCCTTCCTCGGGAGGCCTCTGCTGAGCGTGTGTGGCACAGCGGGTGTGTAAGAGGCAGGAAGAGCGATGAAGCGGGTGGGAATGAACCGGCTCCCTTCCCCTGGCCCGCAGGAGGAAGAGGAAAATGTTCTGTAGAGTCACAGAGACCCCTTGTTTCCGGTGTGTGGCTTTTGTGGGGCAGCGGTTTTATTTATCCAGTGTGTTAGGGAAGCGGATCCTTCTGGTTCTGGAACGTTCTGTGTAACAGAGCTAACTTGTCACTGTGTTTGTGCTCGACTCTCCTGATTCTTGCCCGCCGTCCCCAATGTGCAAGGGGTTTGCCGCCTAAGAGCACATTTTACACAGCTCCCAGGAGTGAGGCCCGTCCAGCCAGTCATTCCCACAGGGCGATTGACTTTCAGAGTGTCAAAGCCCTTCCGGGCGCCTGGGGGGCTCAGTCCTTGGGCATCCGACTTCGGCTCAGGTCATGAACTCACAGTTCGTGGGTTCGAGCCCCACATCGGGCTCTGTGCTGACAGCTCGGAGCCTGGAGCCTGCTTCGGATTCTGTGTCTCTCCATCTCTCGGCCCCTCCCCTGCTCATGCTCTATCTATCAAAAACAAATAAACATTAAAAAAAAAAAAGGTACTTAAAAAGAAGTAAAAGTAATTAGGACACATGAGAGCTGGTCTCAACAGGGTGCTCTCTTTGTGAAAATGCATCAAGCTATACTTATAACTTGAGCACTTTGCTTTATCTATTTATGCTATACTTCAACAAAAAAGTTTGCATTTAGAAACCAAAATACTGGGGTGCCTGGGTGGCTCAGTTGGTTAAGCATTGACTTCAGCTCAGGTCATGAACTCATAGTTCGTGGGTTCGAGCCCCGCTTCGGGCTCTGTGCTGACAGCTCAGAGCCTGGAGCCTGCTTTGGAATTTGTGTTTCCCTTTCTCTCTGCCCTCCCCCACTCGCGGTCTCTCTCTCTCTCTCTCTCAAAAATAAAGGTTTAAAAAGAAAAAAAAGTCTCGGAGCCCTTCAAGGCATCAGCCTGTTCCTTCCTGCTTCTGTATCTTCCACTCCTCAGGGAAGGATCAGAGGCTGAAGCCATGGAGGATGATTGATTCACTGAGAGGTAACATCACTAAAATTTGGGCC
This sequence comes from Panthera pardus, assembly GCF_024362965.1. Taxonomy (NCBI): domain Eukaryota; kingdom Metazoa; phylum Chordata; class Mammalia; order Carnivora; family Felidae; genus Panthera; species Panthera pardus. The sequence goes on from NW_026526788.1 coordinate 12,785,654, forward strand.
CCACCCCGCGATCACAAGCCCATCGGCAGGACGCGTGAGGTGCAAACCTTGACACAATATTGACACTGAGACGCGTGCTGCCCTTCTGTCGCCTGTGGGTGTCCTTTACTGTTAAACGGAAGTTGTAGTTTTTTACTTAAAATATTTTTTTGCCTCTTTAACACGTCCGCCTCAGGTTTGTATGTACGTGTGTTTGTGTTCACGTGGGATTTCCATGGGATTTCCATGACATTGCTAAGCGGAAGATAATAGTGCCCGTCCTTCGAAACTTTTTCTCCTTTTTTTTCTTTGCTTATTTACTTATTTATTTATTTATTAATTTACATCCAAGTTAGTTAGCATACAGTGCAACAGTGATTTCAGGAGTAGATTCCTTAGTGCCCCTTACCTGTTTAGCCCATCCCCCTTCCCACAACCCCTCCTGTGTAACCCTCAGTTTGTTCTCCATATTTAAGAGTCTCTATTGTTTTGTCCCCCTCCCTGTTTTTATATTATTTTTGCTTCCCTTCCCTTGTGTTCATCTGTTTCGTATCTTAAATTCTTCATATGAGTGAAGTCATATGATATTTGTCTTTCTCTGACTAATTTCACTTGGCATAATACCCTCCAGTTCCATCCACGTAGTTGCAAATGGCAAGATTTCATTCTTTTTGATTGCTGAGTAATACTCCATTTGTGTGTGTGTGTGTGTACACATACATACATACCACATTTTCTGTATCCATTCATCCGTTGATGAACATTTGGGCTCTTTCCATACTTTGCCTATTGTCAATAGTGCTGCTATAAACATGGGGCGCATGTGTCCCTTCAAAATAGCACAGCTGTATCCCTTGTATAAATGCCTAGTAGTACAATTGCTGGGTCGTAGGGTAGCTCTATTTTCAATTTTTTGAGGAGCCTCCACACTGTTTTCCAGAGGGGCTGCACCAGCTTGCACTCCCACTAGCAGTGCAAAAGGGTTCCTCTTTCTCCACATCCTGGCCAACATCCGTTGTTGCCTGAGTTGTTAATCTTAGCTATTCTGACAGGTTTGGGGTGGTATCTCATTGTGGTTTTGATCTGCATTTCCCTGACGATGAGTGATGTTGAGCATTTTTTCATGTGCCGGTTGGCCACCTGGATATCTTCTTTGGAGAAGTGTCTACTCATGTCTTTTGCCCATGTCTTCACTGGATTATTTGTTTTTAGGGTGTTGAGTTTGGTAAGTTCTTTATAGATTTTTGGATACTATAACCATTTATCTGATCTTTCATTTGCAAATATCTTCTTCCATTCCATCGGTTGCCTTTTGGTTTTACTGATGGTTTCCTTTGCCGTGCAGAAGCTTTTTATTTTGATGAGGTCCCAATAGTTGATTTTTGCTTTTGTTTCCCTTGCCTGTGGAGACCTGTTGAGTAAGAAGTTGCTGGGGCCAAGGTCAAAGAGGTTTGCCTGCTTTCTCCTTAAAGATGTTGATGGCTTCCTGTCTTACATTGAGATCTTTCATCCATTTTGAGTTTATTTTTGTGTCTGTTTGTGTCTAGTGTAAGAAAGTGGTCCGGGTTCATTCTTCTGCATGTCGCTGTCCAGTTTTCCCAGCACCATTTGCTGAAGAGACTGTCTTTTTTTCCATTGGATATTCTTTCCTGCTTTGTCAAAGATTAGTTGGCCATACGTTTGTGGGTCCATTGCTGGGTTCTGTATTCCATTCCGTTGATCTGAGTGTCTTGTTTTTGTGCCATGGAACGTTTTCATCTTTAAAATCATGCATAATGTCTCCCATTTAGAATTGGACTTTGAAGCCATTGACTAGGAAAAACTCCCTGGAAATCTCTGCATTTGTGTGAGACTTGCCTGCAACAGGTATCCCTTGTGTTAAGAAAGGACAGAGAACACGTCACCCCTGACAGATGCGGTAAGGGTTCCTCACGCGTGGCTGAATCCCAGCTAACACGGTGGTGCCTGTGTGTGATACGTGTAGCTGAGCCCCCGACAGAGAAGAAGGTCAAGGAGCAGGATGGTGGGCTTCCCAAGTCAGTCAGGGGTCTCCCAACCCCCAGAGAAATGCTTGTGGCTTAGAGCGGCATCCTCAGGTGCCACAAACTCAACCTGTCCCAAACCAAGTCACCATCTTTTTCTTCCGGTCCTCCGCGTGCGTGGGCAGTGGCATTGTCTAGAAGCCTACGGCATGTCGTGGGTTTGCCTAGAAGCCTGTAGCGTGTCGGCTTGCGTCACACAGACAGCCACTGCATTCTGGCGAGTCTGACCTCAGGTTCTGTACGTCTTTCTGTTGCTGCCTAGTGATGTGTGGTGGGTCCTCAGAGGGAGGCCTAGTTCCTCAGCATGCAGTTCGGGGTCCTTCAGGGTCTGGCTCCAGTCTGTCCTGCCTCATCCCTGACTACCCCGCTCCAGTTTCCTGGGAACGCTCGTCCCAGTGCTTTCTCCTCGTTGCGGGTGGTCTCCCTCGCTGCCAGGTTTTAAGTCCCTGAGGGAGAGGCCTCGGTCCTACTTGTCGCTCATCTTTAGGCCCCGCTGCCGGGTACGGAGAGTGACACACAGAAAGTGCTCATTTAAAGTTCATTTGTTCCTTCAGCTTGTCTTTACTGAGCAGCCTGTTAGGTGCCAGGCACTGTCACAGACCCTGAGGCTGCAGCAGAGGCCCCGGTGTCCTTGTGGAGCTTGTATTGTGGCCAGTGGGAAGCAGGCAGTGAGCAAATGAATACGTGATTCCAGGTAGCGTTCAGGGAAATGGAGGAAAATGAAGAAAGCACTGTGACGGGTTAGCAAGCGGATGACGATTTAGATACGGTGATTAGAAAAGTTAGTTTAGGGGCCCCTGGGGGGCTCAGTCGGTTGAGCGTCCGGCTTCGGCCCAGGTCACGATCTCGCGGTTCGTGGGTTCGAGCCCCGCGTCGGGCTCTGTGCTGACAGCTCAGAGCCTGGAGCCTGCTTGGGATTCTGTGTCTCCCTCTCTCTCTGCCCCTCCCCTGCTCACGCTCACTCTCTCTCTCTCTCTCTGTCTCTCTAAAATAAATAAAATAGTGAAAAAAAAGAAAAGTCAGTTGAGCAGACACCTGAACCCAAGTGAGGGGAGCACCCTGCGGTGTTGGGGGCAGGGGCCGTGCACACCGGAGACGCAACAGGTGCAGCAGCCCCCGGGCTCACTGGAGCAGCAGCTCAGGGCGCGTGCGGCCCACTGAGCTGAGAGGAAGCCGCGACTCAGACAGTCAGCAGGGTGTGGACGGCGGGCGAGCGGGGACGTTGTGGGCCACGGATGAACAGGATGCCGTTCTGAGTGTGGTGACAGGTCATCAGAGGAGAATGACGCGAACGGGTCACGTCATAAAGGAGTCGCTCTGGCCACAGCATAGAGTGGACGCGGGGCCGGTCGGGACGCATCGCAGCAGCCAGATGGATCGTCGCCGTGACTTAGACTCACGTGACATTTGAGTAAACCTTGTTGCTCTAGAAGCCACGGCTGCGACTACATGTGGGCTCCCGTATGTTTTATAGCCACGACACTGGCTTCGGCTGCAGAATTTCTCATATAAGGCTTTCAGGTCAGTCTGTGAACCGCTGAATTTTATATAGCATTTAATGAGGAGCTGGAATTCACTAACGTGGAGCTCTCGCCACCTTGCTTGGACACACCCAATCACACGTTCATCCCGACAGGTGTTTTCTCCTGTGGCTTCTTTTGGACCAGATACTTGTCTAAAAGGTGTAGTGCAAGCCCGTTGGGGCTGGGGTGGGGATTGTGTAAGAATGAATTAAGTATCGCAGGATACATTATTGGCCCCACTGCCGGAGAGGAGATTTGAAGAGAAAAAGGAGCCACTGGAGAGTTGGGTCCTGGAGGTCAGTGCTCGAGACAGCCTGGGCCTGCCGTAGAACATTCCGGCATAAAGAGTTAGAAGGTTAGAAGGAGTCACAGGGGGCGACTGCCGCCACTGAGTCTGTCCTTTGACGGTTGGGGCCAAGACGAAAGGCGAGGAGGGAGAGGGTGCTGGCAGAGCCCGCTCAGGACCGTCTCTGGGGCCTCGCTGACCTACGGGAAGAGGCAGGTGCAGTTTTCCCGGCCAGCTTCCCCGGGACGGCACCCAGGGCACCGGGAGGGCATTCTGGATGGCGACAGCAGCGTGCGGGCGACGTTCAGACCATGCGGGAAAGGACTTGTTTTGTATTCTGTCCTTTGATAAGCGCTCTGGCCTCGCGGGCGGCGTTGATCAGGAGGGTCACGTGCCAGCCTGAGGACGCATCCGCAGCCTTCACCTCGTCCCGTGAGTGGGATCTAATCTCCCGCCGATGAGCAGCCACTGTATTTTGGTTCGTGTCTTACTGCACAGGCTGGACCCCGTGCTATAACATTTACCGTCTGTTCTGCCCCCTTCTTGACTGCCCTGCACCCGTGCTGCTCCTCACGGGTAGTTAATTGGATCTGAGCACTTACCTCTTGGCTCTTCCGTAGTCCCCAGGGTCCTTTATGGCCACGGTTACTGTCCACGTCTGGCCGGATCTTCGGTGGTTGTGGTTAAGCTTTTCAGAGCTCTGCGTTCAGGGCGTCCGCGATGAAGCTGGTGTCCCCACGTTTCCAGGCAACAGAGTTCATTTTCCAAGTTCCAGAAGAGCCCTTTCTTGAGGCCGTCGCCCGCTGCTGTAGACGGACCTCACGCTGAGGACCGCGAGGCTGGTCTGCTGGGACGTCCAGACATCGTTCTGTCGAGCTGTTGGTCAGGAGGTCCTGCAGACGGTGGCATGCCAGGGCCCAGCACCAGCACGGCCGAGCCGCGTGGGGGTTCTCTTCGGCCGGGCGCTGTCAGTTTCTGAAAGCGTGTGTTGTCCAAACTCACCAGGTATACAGCTCAGAAGGACACACGTTCCCCCATGTTGGTGCAGCGCTGGAGGTGGGGGGGGGGGGACACCTGGCTCATGTAATTGACTGGTCGGCTGTCGTGTGCCTTGCCAGCGGTGAAGCAAGACGAGGGCTCAGGGACCCCCCTTCCCGCCTTCGCCCCCCTCTGCACACAGGCTGCGTCCGGGACGTGAGCCCCCCCGTCTCTTTTCTTCTGCATCTCCCGTCCGTGTGGCCAGCACTCAGGGTCACCCCGTTCAAGTGGCACATTCCAAACCAGCTGAGGTCAAGAATTGGTTTCTACGTGCGTCCCGTCATTTAACCCCGTCAGTCCTTAACATAATTGGCGGCTCCCCTTTCTCAGCGAAGGAAGCCGAGACGCAGGGTTGACTTGCCGCAGGTCCCACGGGGAGTGAGTTGGGGCCGGAAGGCTCTGCGGCAGAGAGGCAGTCTAGAAGTGCCCCTGTCCTGTGGAGACACGCTTTCTTAGCTGATGCGGTGGCACGAGACGGCGTGATTAGGACAGACAGACAGACAGACCGAAGACGGATCCCGTGTTGAGCGGCAGGGTTGATGTGTCCTCGCCCACCGTGCGGAGACACGTGTGCCTGCCCCGCACTCCCGACAGTGGTGACGTCTTGCTGTGCCACCGTGCTTTGTAGGAAGTGCACTTGGCTCCATGCTGGCTGTGTGCCGCCCTGTCACTTCCCACGTGGGCCCAGCTCACCACCGCTCTGGAAGATCCCCTCGGCCACCAGCTTCAGTCACGCTTTTCCCCCAGAGACCACCGAGCAGGGGCGCCCAATCTTATTCACTAATGCTCTGTTTCCGGCAAGTTCTCTCCCCTTTGATTGCAGCCCTCCCACCAGCTGGGCTGCAGGACCTGGGCTGAGATCCTGTTTCCTTTCCTTTCCTGGGGACCTTCTCTGTCCCATTATCTTCCCCAGCGATCCTGACCTCCCAGGTTTCCACGGGCCCCTGCTTCAGCTCCTCTGATGGGGACGTTGCTTGCAGAGGAGGGGACCGTCACTCTAGGAGCTGGGTGGTGGACTCAGTCCCGGCTCTGCCTGACTTCTCATTCCCACGGTGGCTGACAGGCGGTCTCCTCGTATTTTCTCATGTTTACCAGGTTAGATCTCAAGACCTAAATGCTAGTCTAAGTCCTAGGAATTCTAGGGAAATTGGATTCACCCTGCAGAGCTCCCTAAATGCTGGAATCACAGCAGTTTAGGTTTTAAGTTAACATAAGTGTTGTAAGAGTTTTTTCCACCAAGACTTAAGAGAAAAGGGGGGAGAGAGCGAAACTAAAAGTACACAGGCACAATAAATGACCATTTTCATGGGTCGATTTTTATTTATAACGCTAAAGAAAACTAAGTAATGCAGCTTGCCTCTAGGCAGATTAGAAGTGAAACAAAAAGAAAACAGAAATCACCTGTCGGGTTGCCAAACATAAACAATGGGTTTGTAGCCCTTGGGATATTTTTCTGTGTGTGCCCAGATATGTGTAATCTGTATATGAGTGGGTGTTTAAGCAGTATTAGGTTCACCTTCTTTCTGTTTTATAGCACACCCAGGCATGCTCTCTCCCAGACCATTACTTACCCATGGTCTGATTTGGAAGTCACCGCATTTGTCCCCCGCCAGCCTGTCGGCACTGTGACAGTGACAGGCACTCAGTTACGCGGCAGATCTTACTTGTGGAAGATCACCTGTCCCTGCAGCCACTTACTGTACTAACCGAGTAGATCTGGTCAGGTTGCAGAATTACCGTAGTGGCATTGTCTCCTTCCTGCGAGATGGGAATGAGGCGGCAGTGTCTGTCCCGACACTGTCCTGTGGGCTGAGTGAGGTGACCTGTCTGAAGTCCCTGCCTGAGTCCTTGACACCCTCCTGGTTCCCAAGCCTAACCCACCACATCCGTCTTAGTAAGTGGCATCCCACCCTTCCTCACCACCTCTGTGGCCGCCCTGGATCTGCCACCATCCTCTCTGGGCTGGGCTGTCACAGGAGCCTCCCCCGACCCCGTCTCTCTGTTCCTGGTCTCGCTTCCCCTGATACGCTTGTCAGCCTGGCAGCCTGCGTGTGTCACCGTGAGAGTAAGCAGGTGTAACCTCCCTCTTCTCCCAGTTGCGACAGCTTTGAGGTCAGAGTGCTCGTGCCGACCCGGGGGGTCCTCCCAGGTCTCCTGTCCTCGGACGTTCTACTCCACCACCCCTCACCTGTCCGCAGACGCCCGCACACGCTAGCCTCTGTCTGGAATTTCCTGCCACGGACATCCTCCTGGCTAACCCCCATTCACAGGGACGTCTCCTCCGACCCGCGTAGCCCCAGACTGCAGTCTGCCTTCCCCCACACCCTCGCTCAGTTTGACCGCCTCGCTCTCTAGATAAAATGCTCTGTATTTTGCTTATTTGTCTTGCTAGTTGTCTGCCCCTTCCACCGCTAGGCAAGCACCCAGGCAGGCTTCCCGTCCGTGCTGTGCAGCACAACATTCCCAGTGCCCAGCACGTGTATTTTTGTTACGTGAACAAATACGGAAGTCTTAAAAAATTTGAAGTAATCTCCATACCCAACGTGGGGCTCGAACTCAGGACCCCAAGAGCAAGAGTCGCAGGCTCTACCGGCCGTGAGCCAGCCGGGCGTCCCTACGTGAACAAATAAATAATAGCAGCGGCTAACGTTTATTGAATGTTGCCCTGTGCTCATCACCGTGCCAAAAATTCAGTGTTAGCCACTGCTGCTGATGTATGTGCTTATTACGGTTTGAGAAACCCTCTGTGAGAAGGAGAGTGTGTTACTTTTAAGGTTAATCCATTAGCCCCAGAGCAAACATCGATAATCGTTCAGTTCCGCTAGCTGTGACGGAACCAGCCCCTAAGAAGGTGATTCAAGGTGGTAAGTTTTGATGTAGGAAAGATGTGAGTGTACATATACCTATATGCGTCATATGTATGCATGTAGGCATTTATGTATATGATGCATATATGTTATGGACACGTAAGATCTATGTGTTTGGGTATACCACGTATGTGCTTGCATTATGTGTGTGCGTATAGCTATGTGTTATATATATGTATATGTAACACAAGCACACATGTTTATACACACGTATATACGTGTGCAGGTGAACATATATCATTTTTGTTAATAGCCTGAAATACCAACAAGAAATGTAACTCCTTCTGTTTTGCACATACAGATCTAGCAGTTTCTGGAAGACACTTGACGTTAATTCTTCATGACTGTTCCAGGCAGATCATATAGATATCGTCTCTCATATCTTGTAGAGTAACATTTTTTTTCTTTACCTTATGTTACAGTCTCTGTTTAACCCAGGAAATGATAACGTATATATTGATATATTGAGTGGGGGCAGTTTTATAATATGACCTGTTCTTTGCTAATTCCTTAAGCCAGCGTGGATCGTTTCCTGCTTGTAATCAATTATTGTATTAGAGTGCACATCTTCTACATGGCACTTAGGAAAGAAAACCTAAGCCATTGCCTTTTTTTTTTTCTTTTGCCCTGACCATTTCTTTAGTGAAAAGAACAGCTGGTTGAAACTCCAGAGACCAAGGGCCCATGTGGTTCTCATTGACTGGCTCTGGCCCCAGGCTAGTGCTTGAACTTTTTACATCCTGATTTTTCCTTCTGTAAAATGGGACAATAACCTATGCTAAGCAGGAATGTGGTTAAAATAATTAATACCAAAGATGTAAAATTTCTTTGAGATGGCTCATTAAAAGGGAGAAAGGCATTCCGCATGCACAGACACCTGTCTGGGCGGGGTCTGTGAGCATGTCTGTCTCCTGACTCACAGGCTGTGCCATCCACCCTTGCGGGTGCCCAGGAAATATTAAATGAGTTACAGATCTTTGGGGGGGGGGGGCATGCACGTTTGCTCTTTGTCCCACGGCATTTACCCTGTCCCTTTTGTGTGTTTCACAAACCTTTCCTTGGCATTTTCTTTCCCAAAGTAGTGAGTTAAGCTCCAGGTTTTCATGGCTGTCCGTCCACCTGGACCAGTCGAGACCCGGGTGAGGGCTGTGACGACACGGGACGGCGGGGGGAGGCTCGGTCCCGGGCTGCGGGCATCTGCGTGGATGCAGCCATCCTAGCAGGTGTTGTGAATGTTACTGCGCGTGCCGGAAGGTGCAGAGTGAGTGTCGGAGGCGGGTTAGTTCTGGCTGATACATGGACGAGTTTAAAGGACAGTCGTTTACGGAAGGAGGCGGGAAGGGCCTGTCAGAGGCAATAAAGAAGCGATGTTCTGAGGCACAGAGCCGCGTGGTCTGGCCAGTGTCACAGGTACCACCGTGAGCCTCACTGGGACTAAAAGAGAGACCCAGCCGTGTCTCAGAGCTTCCCCTGGTAGAAGGGACGAGCCCCTCTGTTGCTAATGGTGGTGTCAGCGTCACGTGAAATATACCATAAAGTAGAAGCAAAGTTCAAGAGTGGTGCAGAGGGTGAAGTGGCTCTGTCCATTTGGGGACATCTGGAAGGCTTTGGGCAGAGGTGGCATTTGGGGTGGGTGGCTGGGATTATTGCAGACGGGATAATGGCAGAGGCCAAGGAGAGAGATTCAGGGCAAACGCAAGAAGCTAGGGTTTTAGAGAATAATGAGCAGCTTCTTTTGCCCCGGGGAGTGGGCTTTGTGTCTGCCAGGTAAGGCAGCTGTGGGGTCTGGTGGAGGGGACTTTGAACTTGAGTAGGCAGTGGTGAGGGGCTGACATTATCCAGGGAACCCAAGGGCTGGTAGCAAGGAAGTAAAGGGAGGAGAACATTTAAAACCTGTTGGAGTTTGGAGGGGCACCTGGGTGGCTCAGTCGGTTAAGTGTCCGACTTCAGCTCTGGTCTCGTGGATCGGGGGTTCGAGCCCCACATTGGGCTTTGTGCCGACAGCATGGAACCTGCTTCTGATCCTGTCCCCCGTCTCTCTCTGCTGTTCCCCTGCTCGTGAGTGTGTGTGGGCGCTCTCTCTCGCAAAAAAAAACAAAAAAACCCACTTTGGAGTAAATGTCCACAGAGCATGGGAATGGGGCGGGGGTGGTGAAGAAATTAAAACACAAGGATGGGATAGAGCGTACCAGGGAACTTCTCCAGAGTCTCCTGCCAGAGGACGGAGTGACAGGCAGCATCCTGGGAACCGAGCGGATGGAATGGCGGGCACAGAGGTCCTACCTGAGGCAGGAGGGACTTTGCACAGTAGATTCCAAGGGCGCCAGTGGCAGCGGACTGGGGTTGAATCCGGACGACAGCGGCTGGAACGGCGGGACGTGAGGTTGGACAGAGGCGGGCCGGGCTGTCCCGGGCCTCCTGGGCTTGGTAAGGGCTTCGGATCGAACTGTAAACGCATTTGGCCACCGCTGAAGGGGGTCAGAGGCTGTGTTCTGTTTATCTGTTTCCAAAAAAATGATCCCGGCTCATCCGTGTGGAAGGGATTTTAGGGAAGCACGGGTGGTGTTAGGGGCAACAGGTGCCAGGTCATTGTGTGGGAGTGTGGGCGAGACGGAACACCGAGGCGTGGCTGCCGCTCCAGACCCGCAGATCGAACCCCAGCGGGTAAGCAGACGTGGCCGTGCACGGTGGTAGACGCCTTTAGTGCTGGAGATCTAGATGGATCTGGTCCCGGACTGTGATAACCAGTGTGCCTACTAAATTATCATCAGAACTCTTAGTTTTTAGAGTTCTGGTCGATAGGAAATATGACGTAAAACCCTAACTTAGTGAAAAATCTGAGTTAAATAGATTTTTAAACGTGATTTAAATGTGTTAGGATGTCACCTCATCTGTAGGTGCACAGAGTGTGTTCTCCAGGTAAAATTGGGGTTCCTTACACAATTTGACACCCATTTCCCGAGTCTTTTCGTGTCGTGTGATATATTTGTACTTCGGCTTAAACTCAGAGCCTCAGTCTCCCCATCTGTGAACTAAGGATCGTATTGCGTTGCAGGTTGCCTTAAGAGCTAAATGGCACAGAGCCTGGCATATGGGAGAAATCTGGCAAAATCCTGGTTACTGTTCGTAACAGCCTGGAAAGACACCTCAGTAGCATTTCTCTGATTCGTGAGGAGGAGGAGGAGGCGAGGTGTCCTTTTGCTGGTGAGGAAGTAATTTTCAAGGAAATTAGTTGCGGTGGCCCAAGTCACCAGGTGCACCTTTGTTAGAGGCCGAGCACCCGTGTGATGCCCTCAGAGCACCGGGTCTGCGTGGCGGACCCACGACTGCGCCACAGACGACGGGTCTCCCTGTCCTGTCCCTGTCACGTGTGCTTCTCTTGTTTCTCGCTTCTTGGATTGTTGTTTAGTCCACTGCCGTGTTTCAGGGCCCGTTGGTTCTAAGGGCCAGAAGCTTCCATAAAGAGCAGGCAGACCAGGTCTGAGCTCTGAAAGCATTTGTACGTTTTCTGGCTGTGGATTAGTTGAAAGAGACAGCTTGTGGGAAACAGAAGGACTCTCCAGTGTTTTAATTTTACACTGTAGTGTGTTGACTTCTTTCAGCCTTTTTTCCTATAGAACTTTACAGACCATTGTGCCAGGTGCCAAAACCCACCTAACTTTGGTAGTATTTATTCAGGTTCTGAGTACTTTTTTCCTTTCTAAATTAGGGATGTTGAAAAGTTCACAGTCACCTGTTCTAGACATGACATCTCCTCTAACAAGTCTTTAATAATTATCTGTAAAATAGTAATTAATGCTTTTATTCTTGTACCCTTATAATCACATTTCACCAACGTGGATTGTTTCTGGTTTTTTTCTGTCTCAGGAAAAGTTGTAAGGGCCTATTAGTCAAGTAGTCCGCAAATAGATAGCCACGGCCAAAGACAAGTACCTGAGGAGGTCATGGTCAGGGCACAGTGTGAGCGGACGGGGAACAGGCTTCTCTCCGGCGTGAAAGGAGAGATGACCCCACGCGAGAAGAACACCACTGTGGTGTCGACAGTTAGCAGTGTCTTGTTCTTGGCATTTGCTGGATTTCTCGTAATACCTCATCAACACTTTCTCTGTGGCTTTTTTGTTGCCTTGTTCCATTTTTAACTGCTGTAAACCTTTTTAAAAAACACATCTCGAACTTTTGAACCTCTAAGTAAGTAAAACATTCTAACGTGTGAAATTTTTGATGAAGGAATCAGTGCCTTAGGTACATACATTTCTTTGAAACACTTTTATGATCTACTTTTTTAAGTTTGTGGGGGGAGATCCTAGCTTAACTTTATAGATTGAAGATATTCTAAGATTAATTTTTAAAAGATTAAGTGATTCTCACAGCCACTTTCAACTCGTGGCCTTGTCAGTACTGATGAAGTCACATGAGAAATTCATTTGATTGTTTTCACTTCAAGTTAAAGAGTAAATGTGACTGAATCTTCGATGTTTGTTACTTTTAATTTTTTTCTTTTTTTTTAAAGTTTACTTATTATTTTATTTATTTTTATTTATTTATTTATTTATTTTTGAGAGAGAGAGAGAGAGAGAGAGCACAAGTGGGGAGGGACAGAGAGAGAGAGGGAGAGAGAGAATCCCAAGCAGGCTCCAAGCTCCGTGTGGAGCCTGACACGGGCTCGATCAGATGACTGTGAGACCTTGACCTGAGCCTAAATCAAGAGTCCACCACCCAAGCTCCCCTTACTTTAAATTTTTTTTTTTTAATTTTAATTGTCGTCTTTACCCAGATTAACTGGTAGCAGTCACTTTGTTTTTCTACCCCTAGAGAGAGAAACAGATCTGGATAAACAGTTTTGTGTCTTAGGTCTTTCTTGGGTACGTCAAGTGAAATTGCAAATAATTCTGGTTGGTTGGGGCTGGGTGGTGAGAGAGGGCATTTCCTTGTGAAGTAAGAAAATCTTTATAATTCACTTTGGTGTTTCGAGTGTTCTCGGTCAGACATTCATGGGGTACATATTGTTCTCCACTATTGTCCTTCTCTGTATTGTTTAATTATATCGCGCCTTTTGTCGTACCGGGAGGCACATACCTTTCCAAGACCGCTCTGTGCTGGGTAAATTCTTGCACTTGGAGGTGGTGTGAACAGCTTCGCTAAGAGAAAGTAACACCACCTCTGTGGTGAGCAATTCTGACCCAGTTTCTGAAATGTGGGTGAGGGGGTAAAACACCCAGACTCCATCCATACGTCGTAAGTAACATACACCAACAGGTGCAGTTAGGAATAAAATGCCAGTGCGGTTGCGTGGGTTATTTTGTTCTTCTTTCTTACTCCCACAGCCGGCCCGTTACTGAACCTGTTGCTTTTGTTCCTCTCGTTACCACCAAAAATACGGGTGGCACCAGGTTCTCTTTCTAGTCCCCACTGCAGTAGGGACATCCATCCTGCCTAAGAATCGAGCAACACCGTAGACTGTAGAGTGACTGAACGCCCAGGGTCCGAAAGGAAAGCCTGGCCCCTGTGTCTCAGACTTTTTTGTGTGTTTAACTCCGGCCGCTCCAGGCCAAGGGAACCCTTGAACTCCTCATGGCGGAGGGAGGAGCCCCCAGGACCGGGATCGTGGCCTGTGGAAGAACAGGCTAGACGTAGGAAGGGAGGGACCGTTTTTGTCCAAGGATTCCCTGAAGTCAGTACAACTTAATCTAACTGAAGGTGACTCGTGTGGACCGCCAACTCCATACCCCGTGCACGTGTGTGGGTCAGGTAATTCGTTAGAAAGGCTCATCAAGGTGAAGGACGAAGAGCCTCTGTGTCTCTTTCCTGCTTGTTTGGTCGTCCATCCATGTAACCGTCGTGCGTGTGTGACGGGGGGCTTTCCATACGGGATTTCTGATGCCATTACCCCAGGTTTACGGGTACACAGAGCACGAGTCAGAGATGTCCGTGGCCTGTCCCACGGCCACGTGGTTAGGACACGGAGAGGGGCGGCGGGCTCACATGCTGGCCCTCAGACTCTTTGCCTTGACGTCATGCTTTCTCAGAGATCAGCTCGGAGAATCCCTTTCTGGGACGTACGGGCGAAATTGTTCAGTGTCCTTGACCCATTCCTGGTCAGAAGAATTTTGAATTTGCACTTTAGTGCCATTGTACTTTTCTGAGCATTTTCCTTGTATGACAGAAGAGACTGCACGCGTTTAAGCACAGACACTAAGGCAGCTGTGACAGGGCGGGGCGGGCCCTTACGTCAGGCGAACGTCAGCTCAGGTTTAAGGCCTCGGGTAGCCTAATCAGTAGCAACAGCGAGCACTGGAGACTCTCTGGGCCAGTTAATAGTAAAAACCAAAAACCACAACATCGTTCTCAGAATCCTCACCGCAGTCTATTGGCTTTGATGAGAACGCTCTTATTCTAGGCTCTCAAGGAACGTCGGGTGGGTTGGCTTGGTCGGGTCACGGAGAACTGAAATGCACCTGCAGAATTTCCTGACTGAGTGCCCTGTTTTTCCCTTTCTCCAGGTCTATCATTAGCAGAAGATTTTTCTGCATAGTCGGCACGCTGTACCTCTACCGCTGTATCACAATGTATGTAACCACACTCCCGGTGCCCGGTATGCATTTCAACTGCTCTCCGAAGGTAATCTTTGCTCACTGTGATTTTCCCTGTGTTTTCTGTCTGTCCTCCGGCCCGGGGGTCCTTTGACTAAGGCCGAAGGTGGAAGTTTCTTCAGAGTGTAGTCAAGGCCCCCCCCCCCGCCCGTGTCCGGGAAGGTTACTGAGCAGTGTGGCCCGGCGCCCGCCCCCTCCCCCCTTCCCCACATCTCCAGGCCCTGCCATGCGCCCCAGCTGGGAGCATATGTGGTCTGGTGAGTGCGCTGGAGGCGGTTAAGCCGCGTGTGTGGGTGTAGCTCTTTGCTTTTCCTGCCAAACTTTTAAAATACCATTCGCTCCCTTGACACAGATCCAAGAGTTCGTATATGCTTTTTTCCCCTCTCTTGGGTGGAAGGTTCGGCCTCCAGTGATATTTTTTCCTTCTTTCTACTAATCCCTGCGGTGGTCATCTCTAACGGCAGAGCAGGAGACGCTGTCCCCTCGCGCCCTCCACCCACCCGAACGAGGTCACCGCTCCCCAGAGGCGCGTGTGGCCCTATCGATCTCTCTGGCGGCACAGAGACCTTTCGCTAACGTAAACCGTTCCTCTCTTACCGTCTCTGTTTTTCCACCCGGTTCACAAAATAACTTTTACCTTGCAATGCTTCCAACTAGGGAGGTCACTGGAACTTTTGAAATAATTAGCAGAAGATGGAGTTGTAAAAATGTTGGCTTGCAGCAAAGCTCTCAAGCAGTAAGGAGAGGCCGGCGTCCTCGGTTAGGCTGGGAGAAAATACGGGGTGCTCCGATGTGTTTGGAATGATTCTTTTTGCATCGCGCTGATGTTGGTAAAACACCCATGTCCTTTCAGCTCCCTCCCCTTTTATAAAGTTTCTTCTTTCCAGAAGAGAGAGTTTCTCTGCTGGAACCATGAAAGAGAGCTGCAAAACCTATTGGATTTTTGAAGCGGAGTCTTTATCATTTGAAGGTTTGGACCCCGCTAAGTTACGTGCTTACTTACCGGTCTCCCTTCTAAGACTCACGCGTGTGCCCAGGAGGGTGGCTGGTCCCCTGCTTCTCTCTTCCTCTGGTTCACTTCAGACTCCTCACCCTGGAGAAGCCGCCACAAAGAACAAGTGGTCCCAGCTTCCACTCGTCCCTCATAGCAGCCCCACCGCCCTCCCCCTTCCACCTCGTCCCCTCTTCCTCCCGGGAAGCCAGCCTCCCTTCTGCGGCCTCTGAAAACTGAGTGCCTGCCTGGGGCTGCCGGGCTGTAGGAAATATCTTCGCCGGGAGGCTCCAGTGATGCACGTGGACTCGGGGGGGGGAGGCTGGCGATCAGCCGTGTGTTCTCAGTAGTAGGCTGACAGTTGAGATGTATGTGCCTAAGTTGAGTTCGGCTTCTTAAAAAAAGTCTGCACGTCGAGAAGCGTCTCCAGCGGGGAGTGGGGCGCGCTCGTTTAGGTAGATGGGAAGTCTGGCCGGGCCCACGGACCGGATCGGCCGTGAGGGACTGTGCCGTGCGGCCATCCCCCTTGCCCTGGCTCCCGCTCCGTTTCTCCTTACGGCCTCTCTCTGCCATCGCGCCCAGGCCGGCCGGCCCACGCCCGGGGCCTGTTGGCACTCACGGCCTGCCTGAGTCATAGGCAAATCCAGCCAAGGTCCCGAGGCTATAAAGAGTTGTGGCTTTTCTTGGTAAAAACAAGAGGTCACAGCAGGAACTGTGCCAAAAAACGAAACCTCAGACGTGCCTCTGGTTTATGGTGTTGCCAGAAATCCCGAGCGGGGCCGTCCCTCGTGATGGTCCTTTGGAAATTGGGAGTTTTTAAATAAAAGAACGTGGGAGGGGATGAAATGTGAGTACAGCTTAGCAAAAAAAGTGAGCACAATTAGTTACAATGTGTTAAATCTAATTCCTTTAGGCTCGTGGAAGAAAGGATTCAGAAAATAATTTTTATTCTAAAACCGTTCATGCGCATCTCCCAGGGCAGAGGACCTCATGTGTGGAAGCTGTACGTGCCCAACCCCCCAGGCGCCGTGATTATCAAGAGTGGCTACGTTAGCTTCATCTCATTTTATTTTGACGTATTTAAAAAATTAAAAGTATATGTGTATTTTTTTAAATGTTTTTTATTTAGTTTTGAGAGAGAGAGAGAGGCAAAGCTCGAGTGGGGGAGGGGCAGAGAGAGAGAGAGGGAGACACAGAATCGGAAGCGGGCTCCAGGCTCCGAGCCGTCAGTGCAGAGCTGGACGTGGGGCTCGAACTTGGGAACGGCGAGATCATGACCTGAGCCGAAGTCGGATGCTTAATCAACTGAGCCACCCAGGCACCCCTTGAGGTATTTTAAAACAGACCCCAGGTAATGCCGTTTCATGGCTATCTACTTTAGTATGCATCTGAAAATTTTGGACATTTTATTGATAACTTTCATGCTGTTGGCGTAGTCAACACGATCAACTGTCCTTCCTCGGTATCGGCAGTTCCCAGTTCGTAGACAACCATCTGGTTGTCTTAAAAATGCCTTTAAAAACATCAGTTTGGGGGCGCCTGGGTGGCTCAGTCGGTTAAGCGGCCGACTTCGGCTCAGGTCATGATCTCGTGGTCCGTGGGTTCGAGCCCCTCGTCGGGCTCTGTGCTGACAGCTCAGAGCCTGGAGCCTGTTTCGGATTCTGTGTCTCCCTCTCTCTGACCCTCCCTCGTCCATGCTCTGTCTCTCTCTGTCTCAAAAATAAATAAATGTTAAAAAAAAATTTTTTTTAAAAAAACATCAGTTTGTACAAGTTACAGGAGCCAACTTCCTTACATTTAGTTGATCTGTTTCTTAAGTCTCCCATTCTAGGCCAGTACTCTCTCCTTTCTCCCTCTTTTCTTGTTTTAAGCCCACTCGTAACCCATGGAGATCAGACAGGCTATTCCGTGGGGTATCCCACGTTCTGGATTTATCCGGTTTTTCCTTTGTAGTGTCGATTAGCCTTTTTCTGTCCTCCATTTTTTCTCTAAATAGAAAGTTGGCTCTGGAGACTTGATTCCAGTTCAGTTGTGACTCCGTCGGCAGGAATGGTCCCCAGGAACAAGGGAATGGTTTCTGATGCTGGACAGATGAGTCGGGGAGGCCACGGAGGCCGGGGCTGCCCCTGGCATGGCGGGCCAAGCTCGAGCAATCGAGTGACCAGTTGAGGACTAGAACGGTGTCAGAAGGGGGAGAAGGGGTGCTAGAGGGGGACCCTGGACATCAGCTTTGCTGCTTCAGAGCCCTGCCCACGGCTAATCAGCCAGGATTGAAAGGAGCCTCAGGAAGTCACCCCGCCCTCCATAGCCTCGCCTCCAGAACAGCCTCGCCCTGGCCCGTTGCACAGAGAGGGGGCTTCTCACCCCATAAAAGGACAAACCGACCGAGTAACGAGTAGTGGGAAGAACTGAGGTCAGAGTCAGGACGGTCTCACACAGCCCCTTCCCAGCCAGGGCAGTTGCGTTGACCTTCTCAGTTCCCCAGTCTCCTTAGTGGCTGCACAGCACTAGTGACACTTTCTGGGTCTGTCTGAAAGAGCTCGGGGGAGACGGCAGCACGTAGGGCTCAGTCGGCGGAAAACGCCAAAGGCAGGGTATGCTTCAACCCTACGCCCTGCCCTGTCTGGCGAACGTTCGCGTCACGGGCCGGCCTGCGTCGCACGCCTCCAGGAGCCAGTGAGCGAGGAGTGAGTGTGGGGGACAGAGATGCCTGTGTGGACAGCGCCTTGGCCCCCTGGTGCAAGCCCGCGCCCTCGTGGTCCCTGTGCAGAGCGCTGCAGCGGCTGGTGCTTGGCCGTCCCCCGGAGGGAGGGCAGGAGGGCGCAGGTCGTACCCCTGGGCAAAAACCTGACGTGGGGAATGAGGGTTTCACAGGCCCCTTGGGTCTTCCCACTGGGATAGTTATGCGTGAGGCGCTTGGGAGACCCCTGAGTGGGGCGCCGTCTAGGACGGTTAGCGGTACGGGGTCAAGGTTGGGCGAGCACGGGAGCCGTCACGTTCTGCATGCGGGCACGTGAAAAGGCCCGAGACAGGGCGGGAAGTAGAGCCTCCAGAGGCGAGAGCTCCCCACGTGACCCCTTTCCCAGCCTGTCGGTTGGTGGCCCTCACACGGTGTCCCGGCGTCATTCAGCTGCGTGGGACGAGTTGGGCCTTAGAAGACGCTTTGTGTGTGATGTCGTCTTTCGGTTCTGCCGTCATGTTGGGAGTCCTAATGCCGGTGCCCAGGACGTGGGGCTTCCAGGAGGAAGGGCCCGGCAGGCTCGTGGCACTCAGTACGCTCATCTCCTGGCCGTGTGCTCGGCACTCGGCAGGACTGTGACGGGCATGTGCGGTGACCAGGGCACGAAGGACAGAGGCCTCCGTCAGTGCTCCCGCCACAGAGCTGAGCCCCCCTGGGGACATGCAGAGGGGAGTCGCGGTGTGCAGATGCTCGACGAGGAGCTCCTGGGACGCACGTGTCCTCTGGCCTAGCGGACGCCAGCCGGTCACGCCATCGGCCCCGTTACCGTCATCAGAGCTTTTCTGCCAGGAGCGTGTGAACCAACCAGAACATAGCCACCTGCCTCTTGTTCCTGCTCTTTCAGATCCAGTTTTAAAAAAGAAAACGCAACGGCAAATATTTGCGAATTCTGTGGTGTCCTTAGCTTTCCGTACGAACGTTGGCTCTGACCGTCGGGGCAAAGGAAGACCCGCCCCGGGCCCCAGGTTCGCGCACAGCCCACGGCTGACGGAGGAGGTACCGTGGGGCTGTTTCAGCTCTCTCGCCAGTCACCCTGCGAGGGAATCCGTGGCTCAGATCACGTTGAGGTGCATGCTGGGCTCTGCTGGGTGGTCTCCGTGGTGACCTTGGAACAGAGAGGGTCACGGTCACATGGCAGCAAGGGCGCTCGGCTGGCCGGTGCCGTGATCTGACACGGCGTCTTAGTGACGTGGTTCTCCTCAGGTACGAAGTTGTGTTTTCTTCCCTGCACCCCCGCCCCCATGCACTTGAACGTGGCCCGCCGTTGGACAGGCTGTGTTTGGGTGGCAGCGGGGGTTCACTGTTCTGCGGTCGGGACAGAACGGCCTCCGTGCTCTCTCCTGCCCGCGTCCCAGAATCGAGAAAGGTCCAAGCTCCTGCAGCCCGAGGTTGAGACGTGGAGGCCCCGCTCCCGCTCTGCAGGGACCTCGTGGCCTCTTCTGGTGCTTTCTCAGGTGGCTGCCCCGTGGCAGGCGGCCCTGCACGCCCGCCGATCCCAGGTTGTGACGAGGTCCCGCGGGCCTTGTCGGCCGTGAGAACACGGCCTGCGTCCCTTACCAAAGTAGCTTCGTGTCCTGCTGTGGAATCGTGTGGGATTTAATTTGTCAGTGCGCGATTTCACCTCATTTTCTGCTTTGCTGCCCTGTTTCTTACCGTCGTCACCGTGACCCCCCTTTCCGTGTTCAATCTCACTTTTAACTATTTCTCGCAGGTAATTTCCAGACCCTTCCCCATCCCAAGGCTCTTCCTCTGTCTGCCTCCAATGCTCTCTTCCTTTTTCAGGGACAAAAAAAAAAAAAAAAAAAGAAATGCACTGGATTGTTTTCTCTCTTAAAAAGATTATTTTTTTCCATTTTAAAGAAACTACACATTTATTGTAGATACACTAAAAACAATACAGGAAGAGGAAAGTTTTTACAATCACTCAGAGCCCTGTTTACTGTTAATGTTTCCGTATGTTTATTAGTCCTTTATGCATCGTCGTCTTATGTATTTCTCATCTTGCTTTCTGTGCAGTTATTCCCAGTTCCTTATAGTTTACCCTTGATATGTGCAGTTTTACATCATTTTATAAGCCTTAGACTTTCTGCGTGGTTTTATTTACGGGACATCCCCAGAGAGCCCCCAGATTGTGAGGCAGGGAGATTGTTTCCTGAACAAGCATTTCTAGAGCACCTGCCCTGTGTGGGGTGAGATTTGAGGATACACAGGTCGATACCACAGGGGCCTCCATGGGCACCCAGGTTTCCCTGAGTCACCCGGCAGATCGCCGTCACCTGCCTATGGTGCCCGCAGAAGGTAGCATATACTCTGCTGGGTGTCGGCCGTCCCGGCCAGGTCTCAAAGGGTGAGGAGTTCACCAGGTGGGGTTGAGCCACGGGGAAGTACAGAGGAGGCCTGGGGAAGGGGGGTGACCCTGGGTGTGGGCCCCAGTGGCAAATGGCCAGGGATGAAGCCGGAGGGGCGCGGTGGGCAGACTTGAGGGGTCTTGTCACCCTTCCGAGGAGCCAGGCTACGGGGGAAGGCATAGCAGGAGTGAGAGGTGGTCACCTGTGCCCCTTCGAGGGACCCTCCAGCTGTCTGGGAGGGAGGGGGGACAGAGGACTTGCCCAGGTGCCAGATGCCGGGCCCCTGTCCTGAACACCCTGTCGTTTGGCACCCCCGGGGGTGTGAGGGAGTTACAGTTGATTCAGAGCTCCCCCCCCCACCCCCCCCCCGCAGCTGTCTCCCAGTTACTGTCAGTCTTTAGTGACAGGGCAGGGAGTCTGGCCACGTCTCGGGTCGTGAGGGAGGTGATGAGGCTGCGTTGCCACTATGGCCTGATTTAGAGGTGAGGGGGAGAGGGAGGGCTGTGTTTGGGGGACACTGGGAAGGTGACAGGTTTTCCACGTGGCAGCAGCTGTCTAGAGTAAGCAGGTCACCAGGCTCAGAGAACTCAGTAGGCACCCCAGGGAGACCCACAGGTGGTGGCAGATGGGTCTCCAGGAAGCGTTTTCCACTGTGTCAGAGTAGGGGCAGATGGACAAATGGACTTGTGTCCTGAGGGAAGGGCTGCCCGGCCACCGCAGGCCAGGGCGTCCCATTGAGAAGCCATACTCCCTGCTGGAGAGGTTCCCGCTGGCCGTGTTCGAGATAATTATAGTATCACAATGAAATAATGACAGTAGTTGATTATAGTACATTAGAGCAAAAAAAGCTTTTAAGAATTGAGGGAGAAAAAGGTAAAAGAAATACTAGAAAATCACCATTTGTAACGACTACAGTAGTAATTCAAGCAGGAGCCATTATTGGTGCTAAGGCCATTAGGTGAGAGGTTGAGGGCATGATACTTAGCTAATTTAGAAAAGAACACAAACTGCTTATTAATTATAAAGGGGCAGAGGTGCGTATTTGGTGGAGAAATCCGGCAGGCACTCCTGTAGCCAAGTGATCAAACCGGTCACGGGACAAATGATGAGAGATGCTTGTCGCTATGGTGTGCAGAGAAGGGCCTGCCATTTCTGTAATATTCCTGCCAATAACATTTCACCTGGACTTGAACATAAACAACCAGATAAACCCAAATTGAGGGACATTCTGTAAAGAAACGAGGCTGGACTCTTCAGAAATATCAGCGTCATAAAAACAAAGACCGAGAAACTAGCAGACTGGGAGAAATTAAGACTGTGCCAAGTGTCCTCACTGTGCATTCTCTGATCAGACCCTTGGCTGGGGCATAAGAGCTGTGAAGGGCATTCCAGAGATGTCTTAACTGGGACCATACTGCCTCGTTGTTAAAAGTTAGGAGTGTGACAGTGGAGGAACATGTCCTAGCATATTCAGTTTGTCCTCAACTGGTCCAGGAAAAAGAGGGAGAATGGAGCAAGGGTGGCAGCACATCGATGATGGAGGAGGCTAAGCACAGAGTCTGTGGGTGTTTATCAGACACACGATTCCCAAGGATAGCGGCTCAACTTAGGATTTTCTGATTTTACAGTGATACAGTGAACGCATTTTCCACTTACATTTTTCAACTCACTGTGGGTTTATTAGGAGGCAGTACAGTCGAGGAAGACCTGTACTGTCCTTTAGATTTAGGGATTTTCCTAATAAACATCTGAGGGAATTTGCTTATAAATTTTTGCTTCATGAACAAGTGAGGCTAAAGGATCGCTCAACACTAAAAGCAAATGTACTTTTGTTAAAGGGATTAGTGCCTTGCTGAAATACTGGATTTATTTAATGTAACAGATAAGAAAATGGGAAATCTGGAGCCAACCTTTTTTTAAGATTTTGTGAAGCTTTGGTAAGTCTCCTTTACTAGAGGTCATAAAAAAAATACAGAAGTTTTTAGGGGAAGGGAGGCTGGTTGGGCATTTCGTGTTTTATTGATGATAATTAGAGAGACCGTGCCCCCACAAAATTAAAAAAAAAAGAAAACAACCCGCATAGTATTAGAATGGATGGATACACTTGACAATGGAGAGGTGCAGAGAGCCAGATCCTTCAGACCTTAAGGGAGGGAAACGTCTTTTTAGAAGTTGCATGAATGTGTTCTAAGAGGACGCGCAGTGAAATCTCGCCACATCAGTGGAGGTGGACGCGATATTTGTGGGTGGAACGAAGTCTTCCCAGGAATGAAGCAGTTACCACGTGGAGGAGAAGGGTTCAGAAAAGTGCCTTGTGACCACGGACGAGAGTCGGTGAGGGCCGCGTGGACAGCCACCCCGATCTGGATTGCTGGGTGCCGGGGTGGGGTTCTCCCCGAAGGACATGGTCATTGCCATGCTGCCCGAAGTTTGGACGCACTTTATAACGGAGCAGGCACTTGTAGCAGACCTCCCCTCACCTTGGCTGGGGGTGCCGTGGGCGAGGAAGTATCATCCTTGCCGTCTTCCAGACGAGAGACCGCTGAGGCCGCGTTGGGCAGAGTGTCCGTCCAGAGCCCCCCGGACGCCGGACCCCGACCCGGGGCTTGTGCTCCTGTGCAGGCAGACTCAGAGACATTGGGAGCACCCCTCCGGCACAGCCCAGCCCAGGGCGAGGAAAGTCAAGGACAGGTGGGAAACACCTTGTTAGAGAAGGCGGAAAACGTGCCCTTGGCTTGTGAACGATTTCCATGAGAACAGCTTTTATAGAAATGGGGAAGTTTGATTTAAATGGAAAAAAAAAAACAAACAACCCACTTATGGAAAGTGGCTCTTCAGCGAGTGCTCCTGTGCACCTGCCTGGAAATGACGTGCGTAAAGTGGGCTGGATTTCGTGAGAACCGCCACCACAACCTGGAGATGCTCTGGAGCCTTTGTCATCTGGGGAGGCGTTGGGGACAACAGCAGGCCGTCTGTAGGGCCCCAGAGGCAAGCTCGCTTAGGGAGGGGAGAGGTGGGATCTGAGCCCAGACGACTCACTGGGTGAAACAGAGAAACAGCCTCTCTGCTGATTTGCTCATCTGTGAAATGGGCGTCACGGCCTCTGCACCAACCACCCCACAGGCTGGTGCAGATACGACCGGATCATTAATGGGGAAACTCAGTGGAAAAGTTGGACTCTCCATCCCCACGAAAGCTAATGTTTCCGTACACAAAATCCCCCTGTTACCACTCCCTTTCTCCTGCCCGCTCAAGTAGTAGTAAGACGGTGTGAGAAATCGTGCGGGGCGGGAGTACGGAATCACAAGAACCGTTCACCCAACCCGCAGGCACAGCACCTCTCCCGCGAAGGACGTTCTCGTAACTCCTGCTCGTTCTTACGGACGCGTCATTGGTTGGGAGGGCTGCCCCGCCGGGTGACACGCAGGGAGCGGCGGAGTCTTGCCGTTTCGGGCTCCGTCATCAGGGGGAGAAGCTGAGGGAAGCCGCAGTGTGGAGCGTGTGTTTCTCAGCTGCAGGTGCTCGGGCGTGATAGGCATGCCGCCAGCCCTTCCGTGCCTCGATGCCTGCTTCCCTAGCGGGTGTGCCTGTGGTCTGGGGGCTCAGAGCGGCCTTCTCGGCTTGTTGTAGAGGAGAGTGACTTTTCTGTTTGGCGGGGAGATTGTTCTTCAGGAATGGGACAAAAAGTTATTTGCCCTGATGGTAGTAGGTAGATTCATTGAATGATGGACTGATTGAATGATCGACTGATTGAATGAATGAATGAGTAATTTGAGAGCTACCTGGCTGCATGGCTTCGCAGTGGGGCATGATCACAGGACGTAACCTCTGAACATCTGGACAGGAGGAGGCTGCTGGAGGAAAGTTACTCCGCGTGTACCCAGGTCCTGGTTTATGCAAAGCTGAGGGGTACCGGCGGTGTGCAGGGGGCCTGCAGTGCCTCGGACAGTGGCAGATGGGGTCCCAGGACTTGGGTCCCCTCCCCAGCGCCAACACTGAGCAGCCGGCGGATGGGACCAGCCGTGCCGATTTTCCAGGGCTTCTGCAGGGCGAAGCCTCGGTGAGGGGCAAGGATTATACTCAGTAGCATTTCCGCTCCCGTCGCCTTGCGGCCGTTCGTCAGGGTTAGAGCGGAGCCGTTGGATGACGCAGCGTTATTTGGTGAGCTCGGTTCCGGCGGGTGTGCCCTCTCGGGCCAGTAGGGGGTGAGCGTCCCTGCTCTTCAGGTGCAGCAAAGGGAAGAGGCAAGTGGGCTAGACCGTGTGCGAACCGGGTGATGGGGAACAAATTCTCATCCAAGCGCTCTGGTACTCAGCCCTGAAAAGTCGGGGAAGCCTGCTTTCTAATAGCCAGGGGCTCACTGGTTTCTGACTGTACTAGATTAGTCTGTGTCATTAGGAAGCCTCTCCCGCCTCCTCCTGCTCGCGGTTTCTTCCTGTGCCTTGTTATTGCTTAAGCGATTTGGGCCAGTTTACTTCTTAGCCATTCATCACATGCTGAAGAAAATTGCTGTATTTTCACCGAAAACTGACTTTTCTGTGTCCCTAAGAGACGATAATTCACAGAGTGAATTACTACAGCTGTGTAGCGTCTACTGAGACAGTGATTTGTGTGAACGTCCCCCAGAATATCTCTGCTTTCAGAAATGAACATTCAACAGCCTCCTGTTGTGGGGGGCGGGGTACTTTTCCAGCGACAGTGGGGTGAGCGCAGTCCATGCTCTTTCCCACCGACTGCAAGTAAGAAACACCCCGCAGAATGTTCGCAGCAGCTTTTTGAGGATGCTGCAGGAGGGGGGCAGGCAGATTGGGGAATGAAACTAAAGGAAGCATGAGAGGGAAGACCAGAGTTCCCGTTTTTTCCTCTTCTTTAGTCTCTTCCCGTATGTCCTGCCTGCACTCGAAGGCCGCCGAGATCCCACAACTGGAGACTTCCAAGAGAATTCCTCTCTTTCTAGCCCAAGGAGCGGGGACTTCTAGAAGTCCCTTTGGGACAGAGACTGGGAGAAATCCTGCCAGCTGCCATTGAAACCCTACTGACGTGTAGTTTGTGCATTCTACGTGTTCTCTGTGCTTGTTTTTAAAAAAATACAGTTGATTATGCCAAATGTTTTGTTTTTTCCTCGATAAGAGACGATGTTTATGATACAAACTTACTACACAGGCATTATAAACTGATTTCGTTCATAATTTATTACGCAGTCGTAGCCCAAGTCAACGCATTTGAATCACTGTGGTGTGAGTCTAACCAGTCACCTCAGATGGTGGTTCAGTAGGTTTGAGAATCGTTTTATAGGGACTCCCGATGTTGCCAGTACTTGCCGGCCTGGGCTTCCAGTAGCAAGCAAGCAGTTATTTAATAACAATTCCTGGTTAGATTGTTTCCACTCTGTTCCTTTTATACGTAATATCATAGTGGGAGAGTTCTACCTAAAGGTTCATTCCCATCTGGGATCATTTCTTTGCGGTAGGCTCTGAGACTCCATGTAAACGAGTCACGGGCGATGCGGTTTGGATTGCCGGTCAATATCGACGATGATTTTTGCAGGAGAATTTTGTAGATTGTCATAACGATGATGCTCCCCAAGTGGTAGGTGAGGAAGTGGAGGGTTAGACTGGTCCGGCTGCCTCGGATCACACAGCTAAGTGGCAGAGCCCAGTCTGCCCGCCACCCCTCCCGGCTGGCAGGTGCATTCAGCTCATCCCCCCTCACCCAGCCGCTGGGCGTGCCCCGCCAGCCCCAGCCCTGCTTCCACTTCCCTCAGCCTTGCTAACTTGATTTGCGAGCAAAGTTTGTATCTGTTTGTTTGGCGGTCTCCATGCCTCCCGCTGGTCATATCCTTTGTCCTCTGATACATTTTGTCTCCCACGTTGGTCTTATTTACTTGGTTCATATGGTCAGTTTCTGTGAAAAAGATGTTAGCTGGTTTCTGTTCCGGTTGTTATGCAACATGTCTTTTACTTTGCTTTTTTTTTTTTTTTTAAACATAATTAAAATTTTTATGTGGCCATAGCCATCCACCTTCTTTTCCTGTTTCCCACTAAGCTTGAAGAGACTGCCCCTCCCAGAGGTTTGACAGCCATGGAAAGAGATTTTTTAAAAGAAAGCTTAGGTGTTTTAAGGGCACTTGGAAGAAATGCAGCATTAATTTTCAGCTATTTTTTTCTCGATGCTGTGTTTACCTGGTAATGTCTCCCTCCTCCCCACGCGTACAGGTTCCCCACAAATATTTTCGTGCTAAAATGGGAGGGCAAATTACGGGGTGGTGGTGCCTGAGAATAGGATTTCTAGTGTAAAAAACACAGTTTTTGGAAAGACAATCTGAAATGGAATAAAATGAAAAGCTACCCAGGCTTTTGTTGCCATAATTTTCCTCTTTATATTATGCATTGTTATGATAGAACTGGACCCAACTTTCCATTTAAATCTTTTGAAAAATTTCTATCGTGTTTATTACATATGTGCAATTAAAAAAAAAAAAAAAAAAAAACGGGCACCTGGGTAGCTCAGTTAAGCATCCGACTTCAGCTCAGGTCATGATCTCACAGTTCATGAGTTTGAGCCCCACGTCGGGCTCTATGCTGACAGCTCAGAGCCTGGAGCCTGCTTTGGATTCTGAGTCTCCCTCTTTCTCTCTGCCCCGCCCTCATACTCTCTCTCTTTTTCCAAAAATAAGTAAACATTTTAAAAATGTTTTTAAACAAAATGGTTCTGTACAACTTTCACGACACACCATAGCCATCCGTCCCCCTGAGCCCTGACCAACTCCAGCCCACGTTCCTAACTGCTTTCAACAATTTTAACTGAAGCTGGTGGTGCTTATCTTCATAGCTTTTTACTTTTCACAGGTGTGTGTGTGTGTGTGTGTGTGTGTGTGTGTGTGTGTGTGTGAGTGTGTGTGTGTGTTACCCTGCGGTCTATAAGGGACACGGCAGTTCCGTTTCTCTGTTTTTCTGATGGAAGTCTTATTATTGACCTCCTACGGGAAGGCTGGAGGGAGGGTCCACGGTGCCCCAGCTCCCACCCCCCCGGTGGGCGGTCCTGCTTCCTGTCCCCTCTTCCCTGTCCGGGTCTGGATTTCTGTTCTGACTTAACTCCACATTTCGTGTTCACACTATTAGTTTCTAAATGCTCTTCGTAGCCAGCTGAAGTCGTTTCCTATAATGACTCTTGTGCACAACATTTTGTTTCTTAGAGAGTTAGTGATTGCCTTGCCTTTTGCTTTCTTAGTGTTCTGTGTGCACACTCACCCCCATGTGGTTTCACCTTCCCGCGGATGACCCTCGCACCCGTACCCACCCCCCGCCATGGTTCACTGTGCAGGCTCACAGCCCCTCGGCTCTGCCTTCACTGACGACCTAGCAAATCCTGTCTCTTCTTTTTTTCTGCTCTTTCTGCTTTACAAAGCGTATGCTCTCTAGTTCCCTGAAGAGTATGTAGGTGGTAAATACTATGAGATCTTGTGAAAACAGCTTTAGTCGATCCTGTACTGCAGGGTCGCTTAAGAGTATGGCTGGGCAGGGGCGCCTGGGTGGCTCAGTCGGTTAAGCGTCCGACTTCAGCTCAGGTCACAATCTCGCGGTCTGTGAGTTCGAGCCCCGCGTCGGGCTCTGGGCTGATGGCTCAGAGCCTGGAGCCTGCTTCCGATTCTGTGTCTCCCTCTCTCTCTGACTCTCCCCCGTTCATACTCTGTCTCTCTCTGTCTCAAAAATAAATAAACTTAAAAAAAAATTAAAAAAAAAAAAAGAGTATGGCTGGGCATAGGTTGCTAAGTTGAAAATCATTTTCCCACGGAACTTGGAGGCATTTTTCCAAAGCCTTCTGTCTTCCAGGATTGTTTTTGAAAAAGCTGACTCTTTGATCCTTTGTATGAAGCTTGTTTGTGTGGTTTTTTTTTATAAATACATCATGACTTTAATTTTAATGTTTACTTATTTTTGAGACAGAGAGTGAGTGCAAGTGGAGGGGAGGGGCAGAGAGAGAGGGAGACACAGAATCCGAAGCAGGCTCCGGGCTCCGAGCTGTCGGCACAGAGCCCGATGCGGGGCTCGAACTCACAAACCGTGAGATCATGACCTGAGCCAAAGTTGGCGCTTAACCGACTGAGCCCCCCAGGTACCCCAAGTATGAAGCTTGTCTTTGATTTCTAGAGGCATTAGGGTCTCTTGCTAACCCCCACTGCGTACCTGAAATCTCGTGGTGCCGAGTCTTGCCGTAGAGGTCTGTTTTCTTGTGGTGACCCTTTGAATTTGGAAATCTGTCTCCTCTGTGCCATGTGTCCAACCTGCCATCCTTGACTAGAAATGTTGATACATTTTCTTAAAGGGAAATTGTAGCAGACCACGTGTCTCCCAAAGCCTGGCATGTTATCAGTGAAATGTTGAAAAGGGTCAGGGTGATTAATTTAATTCTGGTTAAAAGTGACTCGTGTGCTGGCAACCTAAGATACAGACCGTTTGACATAGCAAAGAAAAATGGCAGGGAGTGTGTTGTTTAAGCCTCTGATGACTCTGGCGTGCAGCCCAGACTTGCATCAGAGACGGAGGTTTATCCGTGAGATTTTTTCACTCTTGCTGAAAAGGAAGAGCACACGGTTCCACTCACGTGATTTCGGTAGATTGAAGGTACATCCAATCAGTCCCTTGTGTCGCTTTGGTCGCCGAAAGTCCCGTTTGACCTCCTCAGCCTCCAGCATCAGCTGGGTCCGTAGAGCCGCTGTCCTGTGAGCTGAGCACGGGGACTTGTCCCAGATATTTCCCCCCAAGTGGCTCCCGTCGTAAACCGCGATCAGTTACTCTTTCTCTGTCAGTGTAATTTTAAAAATGGGCCAAGCGTCTGCTGAAACGTGCTCCAGAAAGCGCACGCACGCAAGGACCGGCTGTGGCCACACGCTTCCTCTCTAGTGAACGTGCACGGCAGCCTTCGTGGGGGGTTTACGTGTCTTGACGGAAGCTCAAAAAGCAGGAACATTCCCGTGCGCCTCCTCTCCTCAGCACCCACACCAGGCGCTTCTGTGAGCACGCGTGGGGGGCGTTAGTTCTGTTGCTCCCTCCCTGGAGGGACCTCTGTGTCACACCGACTGACCCCTCCCCCTTCAGACTCCAGTGACGAGTGCAGGCTGTCACCTGTGCGTCCGACCACTGAGCTGTAAATTGGGGGTTCCCGTGACCCCCCCAGATTTGGTTAGTTTGCCAAAGGTTGCTCCCAGAAGTAAGGAAAACATGTAACTTACCAGAGACCCGGTGTATTATAAGAGGATGTAACTTAGGGCAGCCAGACGGAAGGAATGCCCTGGGCGAGGTCTCTGGGGAGGGGCGTGGGGCTCCCACACCCCCCACATCTCTACTTTCTCATCAGCCTGGTCGCTTTCTGAACCTCCATCCTTGTGGATTTCTGTGGAGGCATCGTTATGTAAGCAGGATTTTTTTTTAATGTTTTTATTTATTCTTGAGAGAGAGAGAGAGACAGAGGCAGAGCATGAGCAGGGGAGGGGCAGAGAGAGAGGGAGACACAGAATCCGAAGCAGGCTCCAGGCTCTGAGCAGTCAGCACAGAGCCCGATGCGGGGCTCGAACTCACAGACCCCGAGATCAGGACCTGAGCAGAAGTCGGACGCTTAACCGATGGAGCCGACCAGGCGCCCCTGTAAGCAGGACTGATGAGTCACTGGCCATCCACCTCCAGCCCTCGCCCCTCCCTGGTGGTCCAGCCCTCTGATCACGGGGTTGGCTCTCCGGGCATCCAGCCCCGACCGCCCTAACGAGCTCTCAGGTGCGGGTGAAAGCGGCTGGTTGTGACTAGCCACAGATGCCTTTTGTCTCGGGAAATGGCAGAGGTGGTGCCGAGAGCCACGTCCGTGGCCAGGTGTGCGTTTCTCGGCAGAAGTCAGGGTATCGCAGGGCCTGGCCCTGACCGGAGGAGGGCGCCACAGCACCCCGGGGTGGACTGGTAACCCTCTCGTCTCTCCTCTCCCACAGCTGTTCGGAGACTGGGAAGCACAAGTGCGGAGGATAATGAAGCTCATTGCCGGTGGCGGCCTGTCCATCACCGGCTCTCACAACATGTGCGGGGACTACCTGTACAGCGGCCACACGGTCATGCTCACGCTCACTTACTTATTTATCAAAGAGTGTAAGTCGAGGACAGCCCTCCGGCAGCGTCCCCACCGCACCTGACACCACGGCCCCCCGGCGCGGGGGGCGGGGGCGGGGGGCGGGGTCACCGCTCTTGCCCCTGGGGGCGGGGCGGGGGGGGGGGGGGCGCCTGGTCTCCTCTGGTGTCGGCAGAGCCTTCGGGCTGCGCTACAGCTGCTGGAAGGAGCCGGGAGGAAAGCTCGTGAGCCCAGGCCTGGTGGCACGTGATGTAGACCGCGTGTCACCGCCCTACGCTGCGCGTGGGGGTCAGCGAGGTCTCTGCCCTCATAGAAGCCGGGGGCTCAGGGACACTAAGTGATGCAGGCGCCAAATGGGAGTCTCCTTTAAAATGTACTAATAAGGGCCGCCTGGGGGGCTCAGTCGGTGAAGCATCCGTCTCCTGATTTCGGCTCAGGTCATGACCTCCCGGTTCGTGGGTTGGAGCCCAGCATCAGGCTCTGCGCTGACAGTGCTGGGGATTCTCCCTCTCCCGCTCTCTCTGCCCCTCCCCTGCTTGCTCAGTCTTTCTCAAAACACAGAAACTTACAAACAACTACCTGAAATATATTTTTAAATGTACTTAAAATATTTTATTGCGAAACACACAAAAAATACTTAAATAAACCCCCGTCCCCTGCTCAGATTTAACAGATGCTGGCATTCACCATATCTGTTTCAGATAACCCTTTGTGAAGCACATAAAGGCCTAACATATGATTAAGGCTGTTCATGCCTCGCTTCCCATGTTCCTGTGTCATTTCCATGCATGTCTTGAGTCTTGCCGATGATGGCTTTGTGGTTTCTAAAATTAACATGTGGTATGACGTTATAGATGGTCTTTTGCCCCCTTTTTTCTCTCGGATTATGTTTGTGAGACCTGAGGCTCTCTTTCTCCTGCGGTCCGGAGGGGCCTGGGGGGTGCGCGTGGGGCACTTTCTGTTGGTTTGGCCCTTTTGCCGGTGGGGGAGGGGGGGGGTTGTCACAGCCCGGGGAGCGCTCCCTGCTGGTTGTACTGTAAAGGCAGTGAAGTCTTATCCTCAAAGGAAGCACGGCCATGTCGGGAAACTTGGAGGACGCGGCTCACAACCTCTCACTTTGAGTCCTGGTGCCGTCCCCACCTCCGTGACGGGGAAAGACCTTAACCTCTCTGAGTCTTAGCTTCCTCGTCTTTAGAGCGAGATGCTGGTAGCTGCTCTATGGCCGAGGGACAGGTTGTAGAAATTAAAACGGATGTCATGTCGGGACTGACATGACATGAAGAATGAATGGTACCTGTAGGGTGTATCAATGCAGATTCTCCTGGGGGTGGGGTACGGTGCCCCCCACCCCTGCCCTGACCACTCCATTTAAAGTCGCAAACCTCCCTTCCCCTTCTCGGTTTCTGATCCTGCTTCTCCTGTTCAACTTTATTTTTTCACAGCATTTAACACCTTCTAACACAGTGTAAAATCTCCTTCTTTATTATAATTATTTTTTACTGTGTCTTCTCTGTCCCAGGAAGGGATCTCCCCCAACAAAGGCAGGCCCTTTGCCTGTTTTGTTCGTTGATCTCTATACCCAGAGCATTTCCTGTCCCAGGCACATAGTAGATGTTCAATAAATACTGGTTAAACAAATGACTAGTTCTTTTTTTTTTTTTTTAATTTTTTTTAGTTGTCTTTATTTTTGAGAGGCAGAGAGAGACAGAGTGTGAGTGGAGGAGGGGCAGAGAGAGAGGGAGACACAGAATCCGAAGCAGGCTCCAGGCTCTGAGCTGTCAGCACAGAGCGTGATGCAGGGCTCGAACTCACGAACCGTGAGATCATGACCTGAGCTGAAGTCAGACGCTCAACCGACTGAGCCACCCAGGCACCCCCAAATGAGTAGTACTTGTATGCTGTGAGAAGCCAGTGAAAGTCTAACCTTTCTCCCCCTGGGTAGGGAGGACGGATCACATTCAAGTGACATTTTTGCGTAAAACTTCAGACCCTCTTCAGCCCATTCTTTGAGAATGCAAAGTGGGAAGGCCTGGACAAATAGAGATTATGGTGCTCCCCTCAGGTGGGAGCTTCCAAATCAAGGTACGGACAGGTATTGACCTGACACTACCCTGCCTTTGAATGCACTTGCACCAAAATCCCCAGGCATTTGGATTCTTTCTTATTTCTGTTTGAGAAATGGAATCTGAGACTCTTTTTGTTTTTTTTTTTTAATATATGAAATTTATTGTCAAATTGGTTTCCATACAACACCCAGTGCTCATCCCAAAAGGTGCCCTCCTCAATGCCCATCACCCACCCTCCCCTCCCTCCCACCCCCCATCAACCCGGAATCTGAGACTCTTAAAGAGTTTCAGGTCAGTGTTTAGTCACAAAGCTTGGGAAGCAAGTAAGACAGTTGGATCAATTCTAATTGCCTAGTCCGTGTGTAAGGATCTGTAGACCAAAAAGTATTGATTTTTGTTTGGAGCATTAACCCCAAATTATTTATAAGTAAGTTGAATGAGACGTCAGTGGACAGGCTTTTTTTTTTTTTTTTTTTTAATGGAACACGACGCATTATCCTCTCAGTTGTCCTTCTCAACTGTCTTTATATGTGAATCAAGCAGTAGCCAAGTATAAATTACAATTGCTAATAAAGTCACGTCATAAGATAAGCTGCTTCCATTCTTTTTTTTCTTTAACACTTGTTTTTGAGAGACAGAGATAGCGTGCATGCGGGGGAGGGGCAGAGAGTGAGGGAGGCACAGAATCCGAAACAGGCTCCAGGCTCTGAGCTGTCAGCCCAGAGCCCAATGTGGGGCTTGAACTCATGAAGCCTGAGATCATGACCTGAGCCGAAGTCAGAACCTTAACCGACTGAGCCACCCAGGCGCCCCAAATATTGAATTTTATTTTTTTTTTATTTTTTTTTAACGTTTATTTATTTTTGAGACAGAGAGAGACAGAGCATGAACGGGGGAGGGTCAGAGAGAGGGAGACACAGAATCCGAAACAGGCTCCAGGCTCCGAGCTGTCAGCACAGAGCCCGACGCGGGGCTCGAACTCACAGACCGCGAGATCGTGACATGAGCCAAAGTCAGACGCTTCACCGACGCAGCCCCCCAGACGCCCCAAGCTGCTTCCATTCTAACCTTGACTACACATAAGCTAAGACCCTTAAATTTGCAGCCCAAACGATCTGTTTTCAGAAGGAAAGATCAGAGTAACCGCTGTGAATCGCTCCTCTTTTCAGACTCCCCTCGACGACTGTGGTGGTACCACTGGATTTGCTGGCTCCTCAGCGTGGTTGGGATCTTCTGTATTCTCTTAGCGCATGACCACTACACTGTGGACGTGGTGGTGGCGTATTACATCACCACAAGACTCTTCTGGTGGTACCACACTATGGCCAATCAGCAAGTGAGTTTTCCCCTTGTCTGATTACAGCTTCCCTCAACGCCTGGCCTGGCGGTGCTGGCTTGGGGGCGGGGGGACGTGCAGAGAACCCACGGATGTCTTAGGCCTCTCTCCAGGGGGGCTAGGCAACTGGGATTGCGTGGTCTTTCGTGATGCTGACCCACTTCGCAACAAAAAATGAGCAAGAAACGTGTTAGTAGAGTGATGCAGAGATCGCATCCTTCTAGAACAGGTATCACCGTCCCCCGTCCCTGACAAATGCCTTCCAAACTGGGCCCCCCTGCTGTTTGATTGGCACCCCTCCCCTCTTCTCCTGGCCTGGGCCCCTGAGCAGCTGAACATTTAACTTCCATCGCAGAAGAGTAACAGAGACGCTAACTGGGGCACGCGCACTTACGGACAAGAGATCGAGGAAGCCACGCGTTCTCCGTGCGCTCCCGGAGTTGGAGTTCTTTGCTCTCCTGCTAGGGGGTGGCCTGGTTAGCACACGAGTGCAGAGTGGGGGCGTGCGTGTGAAACTGGGGTACGTGGGTGGACACAGGGCCGTTCCGGGGTCCTTTGTGAATTGTAATTAGGAAAATACATCCACTTAAAGTGGAAGATCGTTAGAAAAGTACATGTGTTCGTTTGGGGGCCCATGAATTGCTCTCCCTGACCTGGTTTCCTGTCTTTGTCGTCATAGGTGCTCAAAGAAGCTTCCCAGATGAACCTCCTGGCTAGGGTGTGGTGGTATAGGCCATTTCAGTACTTTGAAAAGAATGTCCAAGGAATCGTACCTCGATCTTACCACTGGCCCTTCCCCTGGCCGGTGGTCCACCTCGGGAGGCAGGTGAAATACAGCCGCTTGGTGAACGACACATAACGGCCGCACCAAGTGGGGGACGAGGACCCTTTCCAAGTGCTGAGAACTCCAGTGAGAGCAGACGCCATAAACAGACGATCCCGTTATCTTTCAGCCGTTTCCTTGACTTAACCTATTGAGTTACCTGGTCAGCACTGTGATCTTTTTTTCTCTCCAAAGGACCTGCGTGGGACAA
This sequence comes from Panthera pardus, assembly GCF_024362965.1. Classification (NCBI taxonomy): domain Eukaryota; kingdom Metazoa; phylum Chordata; class Mammalia; order Carnivora; family Felidae; genus Panthera; species Panthera pardus. The sequence continues at coordinate 12,820,604 of NW_026526788.1, forward strand.
CAATAAAGAAAACGTAACCTATCATGCACTGCACACATTTCCTGTTCGTGAGTCCGGGGTTCCGCATAAGCTGCATCACCACGTTCCTTTGTATACGATGCAACAGCATAAATGTAAGCTTTTCTATCATCAGTTCTGGTCTTTCCAGTCACATCTGGAAAATAAAGCGTATTATTTTCTTGGGAAAACATACTTTTCATATCTCTTGCCCCAAAGATTGGGCTGTAAGCCATTTTCTAGCAAATGTCTCAATGAAGGTTTCTAAGTACCTGAATGGGGTTCGATTCTGAAATCTTTCTACCTGTTGCACCGCTATTCAAATAAAAAATGACAGACACAGAAAGGTGTGGTAACTTTGGGTTTTGTAAAAAGCAGAGAGAGTGTGTCAAAAAGTGCAAAAAAAAAAAAAAAAAAAGATTCTGTTATAAAGTGATTTTCTAAGTATTTCCTAACTTTATTTTTCAAAATGATGTTATGAAAACCAAATTTCAAGATTTTTACATGTCAGAGAGAAGAGAGTTAAAATTAAAAAAAAAAATGCTTCTTGGGAGAGAAATTTGTCTATGTTTCTAGTGCCTTTCTTGTCTTGATTGTATGGTCAGTAGGCAATCTTAAATGTTTTTATTTAAAATAAAATATTCCATGAAAATATAAATGTATGTATACACTACTAAATTTTGCATTTATAGCTAAATTAAATCTGAAGACTGCTTATGGTTTTTAAATTGCTATGAATTAACGAATGGGGGAGTTAATTAGAAAATCAGAGCCCTGTTCCCATATTGTGAGCAGGTGGCAATGACATGTACCACTTAAATTATTTTCTCATCTATTTGGTGGTTCGATTTTAACTATACAGTGAAAACAGCCATGAATACTTTGTTTTTAAAGAGAGAGTTTTGAAAATGATCACTTAACTAAAACTTGAAAGCTATAAATTAGTTATCCATACTCTGATGACAATTTTGTTGGTGAACAACAAAACAGAGATCTATTTCTTTAAAATATATTTGTGCAGAAACTGCATGTATCTCTAAGTTTTACTCCTAACAGAAGTATGTTTGGGGAAGTATTCTATTCCATACTTGCCAATGTGGAGAACAAAATAGTTTTTTAAGAATGAAGAAGTATATATATCCATTCTGTATTTTACGTGCAGCAGAATTATCTTCCGTAGGGTTTTTTTTTTTTCCTGTGTATTCACAAGGTGATATTTGTATTGTAAAACAATAATGGTGAAGGAAATAAAAAGGCTTTTAAAATTTTGTTTGTTTTAAATATTTGTAAAGTTATTATTATTCCAGAGAGTATACTGATATCTTAACAGCTTACCTAGACCATAAATTAATCAAAATGCACTTTTTAATAAAACCTGATACTTAAAACATAAATGGCTGTTACTCCTGATGTGTTCACATCCTTCCCAGAGGTCGTAAACGAAGTCATTAAAGCAAGGTAAAAACCTGAGTTGTGGATGTCTTCCCGGAGTTTGAGACAGGGCCTGCGGCGACCATGTTTCTCTCCCCTTGAGATTTCCTAAAATGTGTGAGTGGGGTTTTTTTTGGTTTTTTGTTTTTTTCCAAAGTACACCAAAAGAATCACACAGGTAAGTTAATTTCAAAATGCAGACAGACCACCTTGCTACAGATGTAAGACTGGGATCGTGTCCCGCCTGGGGCTCCGGCCGTGTGTCTCACTCAGAGGACCAGGATCCTGGGATGGGTTTCCAGCACAGCCTCTCCCGCGCTTGGACTCTTGGGCGAGTGTTGCGAATCGAAAGGGAAAGCACCCTGAGTAATGAAAACGCGTCACTGGCACGTGCTAAACATTGGATCTTTCTTCCTAAGTCAAAGCAGTTTTATTTAAAAAAAAAAAAAAGATTATTACAGGTTTGCATACTACATAGGTACTAAGAAATTCATTCACTAATTTCTCTTCATGCCCGACGGCACCGGTTCGTGAATGGACATACCGTGTGGCTCCCGGGTCTGAAGATCCCAGGAAGGATAGAGAAACCTCGTGTTGTGGAGGATTGCAGTACCCTTGGTGGGGTCTGCCTGAATGAGGACATGTGCTTTTCTGTCCTTTCGTTTGGTAAGACAGTACCTCCTAAGGACAGTAGCTTCTTTACTTGGCTCTCGTATGAGCTGCGCATTCTTTACATGCGCTATCTTGTTAATGGCCACACAGCCACAGGGTTAATGATTACCCCATTTTGTGGGAGGCGACTCAGAGAAGTTGAATAAACCTCCCAAGGTCATGCAGCCGGTAAGTGGTGAAACTCTGATTGGAGTGCAGGTCTCCACCCCTCCTCACCACCCTGCATGCCCCCAAATGCTGTGAGTGTTTGTAAATTCTTCCGCAGGAGTCCGCGGTGGGAGACATCGGTGCCCGTGGCGGTAAGGCCAAGTAGAATGGCTCTTCCTACGAACTGAGTGCCAGGAAATCCACCTCATGAGGTATGAGAGACTAATTTTGCCAGTTTCCTAATTGCTAAATGTTTCATTTGTCTCCCCAGCAAATACCTAAATTGATCAACGTGATAAAGATCTCAAAAACTTTATAAACATCACATAAAACGAGGGCTTTAATTTGACTGCCATTGTACAAAAAGTCAACCAGGTGTTGAGGTAACCTTCGGGAAGTAGAATGTGCTACCTGGGGCCCGTGTTACTGATGTCCTTTATTTTTCTCTCCCTTTGGTCCGGAAACTTACTCTGAACAAACCCAGACTTGAAATGGTGCCTGTCAGCGCCTTAGGGTTCTTACGTGTCTTCTGGTTCAGGTTACAAGAAAATTAAGCGAGTCCTGCTGGGTCCAGACTCCGGCTCTTAGAGGTCAGAGGTGGGCATGGTCCTCGAGACACAGGCCGAGTGAGGAGACGTTGCCCGAAGCTGGACAAGGGAGGAACAGGATTGGGGCATCGCCTGGCTTACTATTGGCGAAGATACGGAGTGTGGGTTTATCACGCAAGTGAACGTGTGTTGCATGTGTGAGGAGTCCTTCGAGTTCGTGAGGGCTGGCATGGCCCTGGTGTCATCCAGCATCTAGTGACTGAGCAGATTTAGAAATGCCCTTGAGGATTTGTGACGTGTGAATCATGGCATCCGACGTGTAACACCTGGTCCGCAGGAATAGTGCTTATCCAGAGGATCCATTCGCCATCAGCACACCGTGGTCGGTGGGTGCAAAGATTGGAGAGTCTCTCGAGGATTCTTGGGGGCAGGTTTGCTAAAGATTTGAAGACAGATCAATGAGATGGGCAGACTCCACGTTTCTCCTAGCTAAAAAAAAAGGGGAGGGGGGGCGCCTGGGTGGCTCGGTCGGTTGAGCGTCCGACTTCAGCTCAGGTCGTGATCTCACGGTTCGTGGGCTCGAGCCCCGCGTCAAGCTCTGTGCTGACAGCTCAGAGCCCGGAGCCCGCTTCACTGCCCTTCCCCACTTGTGCTCTGTCTCTCTCTCTCAAAAATAAACAAAAGCAGGGAGTCCCAATTCAGAGGCTGTACAGCCTCCAGCGTCCAGGTTCCCGTGTTGAAGGATGTGTAGGGTGCGGCTTCCGGGGCAGGAATGGCATTCCACGTGAGGATAGGGAAGGTTCTGGCTCCCTGGAGGGGGCCGGCCCAGAGTTTTCTCCCAGCCCTCCGGTGGCCTAGAGCCACGTGTGTTTTGACGGTCTCTTGTTGGGCACATAGACGTTAAAATTGCTATGTCTTCTTGGAGATTTGACCCCTTTATCATTATGTCATCTCTCTATTCCTGAGGATATTCTTGTTGTGAAGCGTGCTTTGTCCGAAGTTAAAATAACTTGAGCTTTCTTCTGATTAGTGTTAGTATGGTATATATCTTTCTCCACCCCTTTATTTTTAACCTGTCTGGATCTTTTTTTTTTTAATTTTTTAATTTTTTTAAATTTACATCCAAATTAGCATATAGTGCAACAATGATTTCAGGAGGCGTTTCCTTAGCGCCCCTTCCCCATTTTGCCCATCCCCCCTCCCGCAACCCCTCCCGTAACCCTCGGTTTGTTCTCCATATTTAAGAGTCTCTTCTGTTTTCTCCCCCTCCCTGTTTTTATAGTATTTTTGCTTCCCTTCCCTTATGTTCATCTGTTTTGTCTCTTAAAGTCCTCATAGGAGTGAAGTCATAGGATTTTTGTCTTTCTCTAATTTCACTTAGCGTAATACCCTCCAGTTCCATCCATGTAGTTGCACATGGCAAGATTTCATTCTTTTTGATGCCGAGTAATACTCCATTATATATATACACCACAGTCTCTTTATCGTTTCATCCATTGATGGACATTTGGGCTCTTTCCGTACTTTGCCTATTGTTGATAGTGCTGCTATAAACATGGGGCGCGTGTGTCCCTTCGAAACAGTGCACCTGTATCCCGTGGAGAAATGCCTAGTTGTGCATTTGCTGAGTCGTAGGGTAGCTCTATTTTTAGTTTTTTTGAGGAACCTCCATACTGTTTTCCAGAGGGGCTGCACCAGCTTGCATTCCCACCAACAATGCAAGAGATCCTCTTTCTCCGCATCCTCGCCAACATCTGTTGTTGCCTGAGTTGTTAATGTGAGCCATTCTGACAGGAATAAGGTGGTATCTCATTGTGGTTTTGATCTGCATTTCCCTGATGATGAGTGACGTAGAGCATTTTTTCATGTGTCGGTTGGCCATCTGGATGTCTTCTTTGGAGAAGTGTCTATTCATATCTTTTGCCCATGTCTTCACTGGATTATTTCTTTTTTGGGTGTTGAGTTTGATAAGTTCTTTGTAGATTTTGGATACTAACCCTTTATCTGATATGTTGTTTGCAAATCTCTTCTCCCATTCTGTCGGTTGCGTTTTAGTTTTGCTGGTTGTTTCCTTTGCTGTGCAGAAGCTTTTTATTTTGATGAGGTCCCAGTAGTTCATTTTTGCTTTTGTTTCCCTTGTCTGGATCTTTATATTTAAAGTAGGTTTCTTATAGACAGAATATATAAACAGAAAAACAGCATCTTGTTTTTCACCTATTCTGACGATCTCTTGTTTTTTTAATTGATGTATTTAGACCTTTCACATTTAAAGTACGGTTAACCTTTGAACCACACGGGTTTGAGCTAAGCAGGTCCACTTACACATGGATTTCTTTTTCAGTAAATACAGTACTGTAAATGTATTTTCTGATTTTATTAATATTTTATTTTTTCTAGCTTCCTTTTTTTTTTTAAGTTTATTTATGTTGAGAGAGAGAGAGGTAGAGGGAGAGAATCCCAAGCAGGCTCTGCACTGCTAATGCAGAGCCTGATGTGGGACTCAAACTCACAAACTGTAAGATCATGACCTGAGCTGAAACCAAGAGTCAGGTGGCCAACTGACCGAGCCACCCAGGGGCCCTTCTCCAGCTTTATTCTAGGAATGCAGTATATAGAATACAAAGTACGTGTTAATCAATTGTTTATGTTAGTGATGAGGCTTCTGGTCACCAGTTGGCTATTAGTCAATAAGTTTTGGGGGAATCAAAATGTATTTGTGGATTGTTGACCCCTCTCCTTCCCCCTACCAGCAGTTCATCTAAGTTTCCATAAGTGTTCCTTCTAATTTATGGCTTCAGCGGCTTCTGCTCCATGTAAGCAGATCTCACCTGTGAGATCTGGATGCACCTGTCTCTCCAGGTTCGGGCATGGTGGTTGGAACCATTGACCCCAATCCTGTGATGGCTCCTAGAAAAGTTGTTTTTCAGTTTGTCCAGCCTTTTCTAGTTGTAAGGATAGGAATGGTGACCAGACTCCCAAGCTTTTTCCGTCTTAAACATGAAACCAGAAGCCCTTGGTGACCCAGCTTTTGTAGTCAAATAAATTTGGGAGTTAGTGACTAAGCCGTTATCTCTAGAGTGCCCTTAATGTCTGGACATACAAATCTGTGTCCTAACAACAAATGAAGAACTAAAACTAAAACGGCTGGTAGAGTCCACTGTCATGACTTCCAACTCTGCGCACGTGAGCTGTCCAGAAGAACGTGAAGATAATTAACGCTGGACTGGGGAACAGAGGGCATTCGTGCAGGTGGCTTAAATGTGAGCTTACCCAGCAGAGCCTTTGATGTGCCCTCCCACAGGTGACCTAGGATGCAGCCGGGCACTAGAGCAAAGCCCAAAGTCCAGAGTAGCCTGAATGACTTTCCCTCTCTTTCTTTCTTTAGACTGCTCTAGTTGTTAGTTGTCTGACTGCTGTGGCATATCCCGGGCTGGTCCCTGGGAAACAACTGCCAAGGACGTTGGTTAGGAACAAATATGGCTGCTTATGAGGAACCTCAGAACATTAAGAGAAAATGTCGGGTGCCGACAGTCCGGAATGCTTGGTCCATTTCTGTCCAAGTGCTTACAGTATGTTCTGTTGGGTTGGTCAGTTTCTTCTCTCTCTCTCTCTGGCTTGGACCAAGATAAGTTCTAAATTAGTTTAACTTGGTTACTCAAAGCCTTTTTCAGCGTGAGTAGGAAATACAGAAAGTGGTATTCTTGTAGCTGTCCCAGTCCATATTGTACCAAGAACCTCAACCAGAATATCGTCCTTACTTTTATTTCACACCAAGGGCTTTGTCCGGCTCCTCTCTCAAGCGTTGGAGTCTAAGATGCGGTCGCGCTTGGGAGATGCAGTGTGTCATGTTCAAACACAAACCAAGGGCAGCTCCTGAAAGAACGTGAATCATTTAGGCCAGTTACGTGTGTCGTGGTGTAATGTGGGGTAATGAGGAGGCACACGTACCAGTTCTGTGCTCAGTAAACAACCCCTGGCATTATAGAGAGGGAAATGAGAGAGAGAGATGGAAATGGGGCCCCTGGGAGCCAAGGAAGAAGTCCCAGTCAATGGAAAGACCGGCCCCAGCCAGGGAGAGAGCTGGACGACATACTGAACCAAACCTAGACTCAGCCTTTATCGGGACTTCTGGATTCGTTATCAGTAGACAGAAGCCATGTATGTCTTGGGTCTTTATTAAAAGACTTGCTGGACCGTCCTGAGCATCTGATGCGTGTGCACAATGGTGACTGGGTTACTGGCCGACTCTGACGGAGCAGGACACAGTTATCTCGGATGAGGAGCGAGGGTCACCATGAAACAGAAACGTGTATCTCCATGATTTACTGGTGCTTGGGATCTGCTCCCCTGGCCAGCTCTGTGTTATTACTTGGAGGAACTGGGATGGTTTTAATTGCTTCCTGCTAGTAGTTATCAGCACGGGAGAAGCAGAAAGGGGGTTCCAGCCAAAGCACTCTGTCTTTCGTGCTCTTTTTAATAAAGAGCTTGTGCACAGAATCGGGTTTTCCACGGGGGACGCGTAGCAATGCTCCTCGATATTTTAGGATGTTTCGGGGGGGGGGGGGCGGGTACCTCACTTGGGAAAAAAGTGTGATCTGTGAAAATAAACGTTTGTTTGGAAGGCTTCTCTGAAGTCATCGGCTTTGGGTTTCAAGAGGCCACAATCCAATCGTTGCCAGGCTTACGGAAAGCGTGTTCGTTGCTAGTCCCCGGGGTCACGGGAGCCTTCTGACCCCTGGCTGCCGTTGGGCTGTGACGGTGGCCCCCGGCAGGGGTAAGAGCCGAGAATGCTGTGTTTGCAGCAGAAGCTTCCTTGACGCAGCAGGAGCGTCACAGCCGCTTCAGCGAGCCCCGCAGGCTCTGTGCGCACCAGAGGGGGCCGGATGGATCTGCAGGCGTATGTTGGCTGGGCTTCTCCGCAGGCTCCGGGGGCGAGCACGTAAAGCAAAGCTTGTAGAGGAGCTGTGCACACGTCTGCCCGGGAAGTGTCGCCGGCCCCGGACATGGGAGCACATTCCTGTGCTCACCAGCGGACACCAGATGACCCCAGGGCTTAATCTCTGCCCTGCAGCTCGCCCTGGCCTCTCCAAACCCTGGGGCCCAATGGCTGCTGCTGAGGTTTCCCCTGGGGCTCCGGGTTCTTGAGCAGAGGGATCAAAGCAGGGAACGCGGCCAGAAGGCCCTGTTCCCTGTTTTTGCACAATCCTCGGTACCAGCAAGAAAGGGCTGCGGCGGGGGGGGGGGGGGGGGGGGGGGGGGGAGTGGGGGGGGGGTGGAGAGATGGCAATACGGTACTTCCTTCGGGAGGGAAAATGTCAATGTATTCAGCACACATAACCCCCACATACTATTAACATTCACCAAGTGTGAATTCAAACAAAAGTCACCAAAATTAGATGGGAAGGGATCGGAAATGTCACTTTCACACATGCCGGGCTTGGAGAGCTGTGACAAATTGGCTTCCTGTGGATCCGGGCCGTCAAAACTGGCTTGGGACGTTCAGGTCTAATCACCAATTAAACTCGGCAAACACAGCGGATTTGCGCAGGCCCTGGGAGATCCATTTCCTTCTTGGGAATGGAGAGGGCCCGGACCAGCTCTTTTTCATCTGACAAAAAATGAGGAGGAATTGCTGGCCATCTCCCTACCGCTAAAGGAGGTCAGAGCAGGAAAGGCAGGCGGGCTCACTGGAGAGACCCGCTGGTGTCTCACTCCCTCTGCCCAGTCTGCCCAGGAAGGCAGGAAAAGCTCTAGCGGGACCAGAGCCGCTGGGGGCGGGGCCTGGAGGGCCGGTGAGCCTTGGGTCCACAGAACACAGACTTCTCTGTTTCCCAAACTGTCGTTCCCTCGCTCGGGGTGGCGAGTGAGATCTCAGGGGTCACACTCACACAAACACACACGTATGCAAATTTAGCATTCCCATCAGCGCATTTCAAGCCGTAACAAATATTTTATTATGGAAAGTTTTTAAGTCTACGCTAACTTCGTAAGAATCCCACAGTGAGAAACCCAGGTAGGCACCGGCTAGCTTCTACCGTTATTTTCTTAACTTGCTGTGTCACCTATCAATCCATTTGCCTGTCTTTCTATGGGTCTTATCCATTACCCTGATTTTCTGAATGCATTTCAAGTAAATTGCAGACACGTCTCCCTAAATACTTCAGCGTCCGTGTTCACTAAAATTCAAAATTTGTTCCCAGGTTTTGTTTGTTGCTGTTGTTGTGGTGGTAAAATGTATAGGCGATGAAATACATAAATCTTGTGTATATTTGCTGTTTTGACAAATGCATGCACCTATGTTATGCAAACACCTATCGTGACAGAGACGATTACTGGGGCCTTTCTGCCTCTTCCCCATCAATCTTGGCCAGCCCCCCACCCTACCGTGACTCCCAGAGGCAAACACCTACCGTACCTACCCTGATTTTCCACCACACACCTCGCCCCACCGTGTATGATGTGTGTACTCTTTGCATCTGTGTACTTCATTCTGTGTAATATGTTTGCAGTCATCCATGTTGCCGTGCATGTGGATAATCCCTTCCTTTTTATCAGTGACAAGTATTCCACTGAATGAATAGACAGCAGTGTGTTTATCCACTCCCCTCTGGATTGATACCTGGACAGTTTCAAAGTTGTGCCTATTATGAATAAAGCAGCTTACAATATTCTTGTATACGTTTTCCTTGTGTGTGTGCATGTATTTAGGTCTATATGTTTTCAACTCTCGTAGGTAAATACTACCCAGGTGTGGGATTGCTGGGTCAGAAAGTAGATGTATGTTGAATTTTCTAAGAAATGGGGGCGCCTGGGTGGCTCAGTCAGTTGAGCACCCGACTTCAGCTCAGGTCACGATCTCATGGTTTGTGGGTTCGAGCCGCACGTCGGGCTCTGTGCTGACAGCTCAGAGCCCGGAGCCCGCTTCAGATTCTGCGTCTCCCTCTCTTTCTGCCTCTCTCTCCATCTCTGTCTCTCCCAAAAGTAAATAAACATTAAAAAAAATTTAATTTTAATTTTACAAGGACCAAACCTATAAGCCACATGTCCTTGAATTATTTTAGTGTTTCAGCAGTATTGGCTGTGTTTTCCCACCTATTCAGATTCTTTCCGGTGAATCTTTGTCAACAGTTTAAATACAAATCAATAAATTCCAAAAAAAACCCCAAAACTTTAAAAAATAAGTAATAGAAGGGAACAACAGCAAAATGACCAGACTTGCTCCTAGGAAATTTTTTTCCTTCTGTGAGTTCATAGGGTTCCTTATTATTAAAGTCCGTCCGAATCAGAGGTTCTTTTAGAAAAATTTGGGGAGTAAAAATCTTTTTATAAACTCCACCGAAGGATGACATACGTACAGAAAAGTGCATCCAGAATCATCTTTGCAAACCGTACACATCCGCGTCGCGGGCCTCCGGCTGGAGAAGCAGCATGGCCCGCGCCAGGGCGGCCCCGGGAGATGGGCCACATCGGGCATGATGAAAATTACAAGTGCAAAGACAAGTGGAGGCCCCGCCGAGCTCACCGGGGCATCCCACCGAACACCTAAGGGGTGCCCCCGCAACAGTGAAGGCAGACTCCCCCATTAGAGGCCCTACTGTCCTCTCCCGGGGCTGTCTCGACCCCACACCTCCTCCGGCACCACTCCGGCCGCGTGGATTTCGCCTCTACAGTCTCTCTCCCAACGCCGCGCGGCTTGCACCCGGCATTCTGCAAGGAGAAGCCGTCGCTTTAGCTAAAACTCATCACCGAGTCTCCCTCCGAGCGTCCTGGGGGCACGGTGGGGGGCTGGGGGAGCCCCACGGAATAGAGCAGCCCCCGGCCTCCGCTGGGCCGGCTGAAACGCGAGAGGCCAGGGGACAAGCTGTGTCACTCCGGACGTGGGGCTACTCGTGCCTGGTGCGGGTGGTGTGTGTGAATCAGAGAAACGGCAGCTACGCGCTGGGGCTGTTCTGGGGCCGGAAGGGGAAGGGCTTGCAGGCAGGAAGGGGGCTCGAGTTCCAGGGGGCACGGGATAAGGCCTTCCCGGTTTGCGCCCTGAGCAGGAAGGGGCGCTTCCCCCCCCAGCCCTGTCAGCCGAAGCACCAAAGGTCAGCGGTGTCGCAGGAGCCCCGCAGACCCAGATGCCCCCCGCCCCCCACTCTGGGTTCCAGGCCCGCGGCCCCCGGTCCGGATGAAGGCAGCAAGTGGCCTGTGCGGGCGGCGCACGTCATCTCGAAACCAGTCTAATTGTGAGCACGGCAATGAGAGCAAACTTCGGACAGTGCATCCGAACACAGGAGGAGAATAAGGTACTGCTGCTGTTTCTGGTTTTTGGCACAGGACACACGGCCCCAGTCGGACCCCACGTGGAAATGAAAAGGTAGTGGGGGTCGTGGGAGGCTGGAAGTCATTTAGCAAACTGTAGATGAGTAAAAATTTGGACGCGTCGGAAGAGAGTCAATGGCCCAGGCTCTTCTTCTCTTGAAAGATACTTGGACGAGGGGCACCTGGGTGGCTCCGTCCCTTAAGCGTCGGACTCTTGCCTTCAGCTCAGGTCATGATCTCGCCGTCCGTGAGTTCGAGCCCCGCGTCGGGCTCTGTGCTGACAGCTGGGAGCCTGGAGCCTGCTTCCGATTCTGTGTCTCCCTTTCTCTCTGCCCCTCCCCCGCTCATGCTCGCTCTCTCCCTGTCTCTCTCTCTCAAAAATAAATAAAGCACTTAAAAAATTTTTTTTCACATGACTTTAGCCTCCCTCTTTGATTTCCAACCCTAATTCGCACCAAAGCTAGTCCGTAACTGTCAACTTGGAAACCCATCACGCTTTGCAATGTATTTTCTCCTGGTGTCTCTGCAGAGAATGGATCGCTCCCAGCCCATCTCACTCTCCCCGTGCTCCAGCCCAGAAGGCTGTGGAATCACTCGTGCCTCCTGTTTCTCTCCCATCCTTCGCAGCCCGCCAGGAAATCCTGTTGCCTCCACCTTCTGACACACCCTTACTGTGACCCACCGCTTCCGTCACCTCCGCCTCCAGCCCCTGGTCCCAGCCTCTGGCTTGGGGGTGGGCGGGAGCCTCTCCATCCGCCTCACTGCTCCTCAACCCGCCCCTCTGCAGCGTGTGGTCACCCAGGAACCCGGGTGACAGGTACGCGAGAAAGCTTTCCAAGGCTCAGATGGTGCCGCTGCTCTGCCCGTCAACGTCTCACTGCTTCTCACTGAAGTCAGCGCACCGCCAAGCGTCCTCGAGCCCTTCCCGCCCGCCACCCCTGCTGGTCCACTCCGCACACCTTGGCCCCGTCGCCACTGCTCCAGTCTTGGTCTCGCGGCTCAGGCCCCCCGGGCCAGTTTGTCCTCCTTCAACCCATCCACCGCACTCTCGTCGGGGGAGACCTTTATCACTGGCCTTCCTTTCCCCAGGAATGCGCTCCCTCGGGCAGAAACACGGCTCGTTCTTTCTCCCGCTTCCTTCAGGTGTCTGTTGGACCGTCACGCTGTCAGAGGACTTCTTTGATTATATCACACAGAACAACATTCTCTCACCTCTTGTTCTGCCGCCTTCTTCCTCTTCGCACACACGACCTAACAGAGACCTAACAGATTACATTTATTTTTTGTTTGTCTCCTTCCATGTAGAACGGGGGTCTCATGAGAAGATGGGCTTTGTTTGGGTCCAAAAGAGTATGGTTGCCAGACGGTTGGCATTCAATAGATACGTGAGAATAAATATTGGGTTGGATGAATACCACCTGATCATCACGGTCAAGATTCTGGTGCCCAGAGAGAGCGAAACCAGGTGGAGAGCACCTGCCTTCCCCAGCTCCTGCTCGTCCACCCCACAGTTCTAGGAGGCTTCGTGTTACGCGCTCAGTATTCTTATTGATCAACGTGTTCACTCATTATTATGTAAAGTGCTACAAAGAGCGGCTGGACAACTCCCTATTAAAAAAGAAATAACCCAAGACCAGAATTCTAAAGGATCGAACAACCCAGAGATCTAAATGGGGAGGACGGTAGATAAAGCTTCTGGAAAAATATAGACCGTGTGTTGGGCCCCGAAGAAGGGCGTTGCAGTTATGTTTGCTTCATACCAAACTACTCCAAGCATAGTGGCTTAAAGTGACAGGTGTCTGATTGTGGCTGATAGTTTTGTGGGTCAGGAATCCGGGCAGAACTTGGCTGGGAGACACTGCTCCTCAGTGTGGCATTGGTGATCCTCCATTGGATCCTGCTGGTGGACGGACTGCTTTGGAGTCTGACCCCGATTCACTTGTCTATCTGGCGCCTCCGTGCGGGTAGCTGAAAGGAGACCATTCGGAACTGTGACCAAAGCATCTACGTGTGGTCCCTGCAGCATAGTAGCTTCAGGATTTCCAGACTTCTTACACAGCGACCCAGGCTTCTGTTAAAGACAAGACAACAGGTCGGTCCAAAATGGAGTTGCTTATGCTAAGCCCCACACCACCAAACTCAGACTTAATTACATTTTTGGCTCTCCAAGAAAGGAATCTTAAACCAGTCAATCGGGAATCACCTCATCAGCACGAGTTAAATCATCTGCCTGAGAGACCCCTGCCTTCCCCTAAAGGAAAGTAACCTTGCAATAACCAACCTGCTTTCTCCCCCCCACCCCCAGCATAACTGTCTTGTCCTGCTCCCTGCTGCCTATAAAAGGCATCCATTTTGCACAGCTCCTCGAAGCCCCTTCCTGTCTGTATTGGGGTGCCGCCCAATACACGAATCATTGAATAAAGCCAGGAAGATCTTTAAAACGGACTCAGTTGGATTTTGTTATTTTAACAGATCCAAGGGCAAGTGCTCCAGGAAATGGAGAATTGACACAAGGCTTTTGTGACCCAGCCTCAGAAGTCACACGGCAGAGATTCCATGTCCTCTGTTGTCATCACGGGCAGCCATAAACCCACCGAGTCTTGGGGTGGGGGGGATGACACAGATCCCCTCTATTCCACGGACGGAGTGTCAAAGAATTTGCAGCCTTGTTTTTGAACTCAGGGAGGTATGACTCAGTTAACCGGGGAGTAGGTGAGAAAGTATTTTGAGGATAAAAGTTTGAGCAGGGATGGGATAGGACAGGTGCATTTAGGAGCCATAAAGAGGCCCAGGTGCCCAGCATGACCAGGAAAATGTCAAAGGCCAGGTCAAAGGCAGAGGCCTTGGGCTGGGTGGGTTTGAATACCCCGTGAAGGAGTCTAGCCTTTGCTCTGCAGACAAGCTGTGTTTGAACTGTGTTGCTCACATACCCCGAAGGGAATTTTGAAAGAAAGTGTTCAGCTTTGCATCCATCCCCACCCCCTCCCCCCACCATGATTTAAAAGGAATCGCAAAGGTCAGCAGCTCTGTGTGGTCATTCAGGCTGATGGAGGCTTTCTACCTACTTCTTCGTGGAACATCCAGGGTCACTGTGGGCATCTCCCTCCGAGACCGCGTGGGAGCCTGGAGAAGCACGTGGGGGGGCCAAGGCCGGCGTCGGTGCCTGTCACTTCCGCTCACGCCCCAGTGGCCGGACCTCAGCGAATGGCCACTCCAGACCGCACAGGACGCCCGGAAGAAGCGAGGAGCACAGATGTCGCGGGAGAGCAAGGAGCCCTCCCTATAGGGCATATATACAGCGTTCTGCACACTGACTGCTGCTGTTGCTTACACGGCCCGTATTATTACGCACTCAGCCTGTAGGCCGTGCCCTGTGCACGGATGCATGTGACTCCCCGAGCGTCAGCTCGCAGGACCCCCAGGTAGACGCGCTTCAGGCGCAGGAGGCCCCGCAGCCTCGGGGCCCAGTTAGGAGGTGAGACATCGCTGTGGGAGGCTCGGCCACTCCAGGCAGGGGGCTGCAGGGGGGGCCCGGGCCGAGTTGGGCCGCAGATCCCTGCGCGGCTGTCCGGCTGTCTCCGGGCGCCTTCAACGGTCCATCCCCAGCCGCTCGCTCCTCCCTGCCTTGCAGCCAACTCCTCCATGAACCCCAGGGTGGATTGTGCTGCGCCTGAAGAAAAGCAGGGCTTTGCCCTGGGCTCAGAGGCAAGCTTCGCCCCTCCGGCTTCTGGGAAGCGGCCCAACAAGAACTAGGAAAGCGGCCCCGGTTTTCAAAATCCTGGGCACCTGTGCTTCCTGTCATGGAGACAACAGACGGACGGGATGTCGTGCCCTTGAGGGGCCTGATCAGACGCGAGAGGTCTTTGTCTTCTCTTCCCTGCCGTCGATACCGGGGCCCCAAAGGTTGGAAGAGTGGATTTCCCACCCCCCCCCCCCCCCCGGGGGCCCCAGAAACCACGCAGTCTAAAGCAGACTGTACTGCAGGCAGCCGATGCTCCGTTTTTTTGGCCGGGCACAGTGTGGACGTTGCTGCGTTTGCTGCCCTGAGCTACCAGGGCGGTTGGGTGTAATCAGTCTCTCCAGTGACACCCTTTCCAGACCAGCGAGGCGGCCCCTCTGCGCGGAGCCTGACTCCTCCGCAGGCAGTGACCCTACCCCACGTCTCTGGGTGGATTTGTCCCCCGACGTCGCCTCGCAGTGCGGCGTAGGGGACCCGGCGGAGGAAAGGGTGTCCTTTTCCACATCAAACGCGGGAGGCAGGTATGTCTGAGAAGACGAACGCCTCCTTCCCACGCCGTGTCCGTGCAGGGTGCTTGGGGACGGGCTCCAGGTGTGACCTTGGGAGGCCCAGGCAGGGTTTTTCCACAAGCAGGCTCAGCTGGGGCGCGTCCTGCCCGGTGTGTGAGTCAGCACACAAGTAGTTAAGTTGGAGAGCCTTGGCTTCCCCGGCTGGTGCATTCAGCCTCCGGGAGTCAGCAAGCGGCAGTGCTCATGAGAGCGGGGGCCGGGGACACCCAAGTGCCCTGGCACTCGGGCTCGCGACGGGGACCCGCTTGCCTCTCTGAACAGCCAGCTGCCGCCGCAGGTACGTAGCTGGGCTTGGATGGATGGTGCTTTGTTTTCTCCCCCGAGGACAGAGAGCCACGGTTGCTCGCGTGTGCACACAGGCTCCCTTGACACTGAGAAGAAACAGATGTTTATTAGCCTCCTGAATAATATGACTTATTAAAATAAGGGACAGGGGCGGGGGGGGGGGGGGGCGGAGAGAGGGGAGAGACGCTTCCTCTCCCCGTGCGTTTCCCTCGCAAAGGCGGCTTTTCTTAATTCTGTGTGCATTCCAGGGCTGTGTGCGCTCAGGTCATTTGAATGTCGCGATCACAGGGGGAATTCGAAAGATGGCCTTTCGCTGTCCTTTCCGTGAATCTTCAGATCCGCGTTCAGAGAGCTGGATTCGGTCTGAAGAGTTGTGTTGCCGAATCGGGGAAGTCAAGCGGCGGGAACTCACTTTCCTACCCCGTTTTCGACAGTGAGATTCGAATCCTTGGTCTTCAGAAGCAAACTTCTTCAGGTTTACCACATAGCTGCAGGATCTCAGACGTGCTGTTTTTCTGGCTCACAGCCCGAGGCCTCCTGGCTCAGATATGTAGGGTGACCTGAGATAACTTTTCGAATCCCAGTTCTGTTGTTGTTGTTGTTGTTGTTTAATTGTCAACTTAGCTATCATAAGGTGTCGTCTTGGCTTCGGGAGTAGATGCCCATGTTTCATCGCTTAAATACGACCCCCGGTGTTCATCCCAGCAGGTGCCATCCTCCATGCCTGTCCCCCATTTCCCCCACTTCCCCCACTTCCCCCACCGCCAGCAACCCTCAGTGTGTTGTCCGTACTTAAGAGTCTCTTATGCTGTGGTCTCCCTCTGTGTATCTAATTTTTCCTTCCCTTCCCCTCTTCTTGTAATGAGTCTGCTCAACTTGGTCATCCTGGCCTTCCCATCCTTTTGGATGACTCTTCTTTATACGAGCCGTTGAAGAATGTCTGAAATTCTGAGTGGATTGGAACTATCCTCAAAAACTCGGACTTGGTGGAATTTCCAAGGATATAGGGACATAAGCAAAGCCTGTCTGGATCTCATTCCATCTCTAATCTTTTTATTTTTTTTTTTAAGCTAGATGACCAGTTTATTATAAAAGGGTATAATTCAGGAACAGCCAGATAGAAAAGATACATAGGCCCAGGCAGGTATGAGGAAGGGGCCCAGAGCCTCCCCGCCCTCTCCAGGGACACCATTGCAGTGAATCTCCACGTGTCTCCCAACCTAGACCCTAGAAGCCCATCCTTTTGGGGTGTCTACGGAGGCCACATTGCAGAGGCGTGGTTGATTCAGTCCTCAGCCCGTCTCTGTTTTGTCACGACCACATCAGCCACCAATAACTGCCATCTGTGGCATGGATGATCAGGGTGATGTCACTGCAGCTGGAGTCAAAAGGATGTGAATTCGAGTCCCACGTGCGTAATTTACTGGCTCTTCGAAATACCTCGAGCCTCACTTGCTTCGTTTGTAAAATTGGGATCCTGTGTGTAAATGTGGTGCTGGTCACACAGAGAGAAATAGATTGGGCTCTGACACCAAAGCTTCCAGTGGAGAGAGAGACACTCATGAAACCCTAGGTACCAGAATGGAGGAGTGTGTAAAGTGTGAGAGGAAGAAATGGGTTAAGCCATGAGCTCCAGCTGGGGGATCGCTGGATTCTCGGTAGGAGGCTGAGGAGAGGCGTGGCCCCCAACCCCGTCCCCTTTGCCAAAAGGAAACCGTTTGTGATGTGAGGTGACACCTAGAAGGCTTGTCTCATTGGCTAAAGAACAGACACCGGTAGCTGGTTTTACACGTTCTTCCAAATGGGCACCTTTCAAAGCCTTCTGCAGGGAGAATGTCGCCAGCCTCCTCCTCCTTTCTCTTCCTCTCACAGAAAAGGGTGCCCCTTCTTTCTACTCCTGCTCCAAGGTCAACGGTAGATGAGAGAAATGGAGAGCTCACCACATCTCTAGCGCAAATGCATCATTGAGAGGGAACCAGGCTAATCTGGACCATCGTCTCTCAGGGCAGGTTCCAGAAGTTCTAGCAGAACCAGGGTGGAATGGGTGTGTTTGAAAAAATGCTCATAAAACCTTTGAGGTAATGAGTTATCCAGTCTTAGGATCAAGACTCTTAAACAGGAGGTGAAGAGCCACTTCCTATCACCGGACTTGAATGTCAAGGGTCACCCTAAAGGGAAAGAACTCTGATACCCAGACCTCCTGCAGCAGGGGACACTTGGGCTGTGACTCTAAGTAGTCCCCCTCCCCAATTTTCCCATCTAGCACGTGGGAATCTGTCCCAAATTTCTCCAGAACACTGGAAACCAGAAACTGTTGTGTCCATGGTCATGAGGCTTCTCCTCGCACCTCACTGAGGACAGCTTCAGTGACCTTACGACGCTCGAGAAGGAGGAAGAAGGTGGTCAGGGGTTAGTCATCCATCACTAGATTCTGGCAGGCGGTGAGGCCACAAGAGGGCGGTGCAGAGAATAGCGCTGATGACCGTGAAGGAGAATTTGAATGTCTGCTGACGAGCTTCTTAGGATCCTGCCAAGAAATGAGGTCCCTGAGGCCCTCCGAGAATCTTCTGCAACTGTTTTCCGTATTGTTTTTCTTTACTGCTACCCACCTTTCTTTGTTGCTCTTGCAGACTGGCCTGGTCTGGGAGGAGCAGCTAACAGAAAGGAAAACAGCAAGTGTATTTGTGATACAGAACACAGCAGTGTGTACCGTTGGATATGGTTTCGGCAGCCATCTGGAATATCCAGTCTCAATTCCTGCTCCCCATTGCCTCCCTAGCTCCAGGGACAACATTGTTATCTTAGACTATGCTTAAGAAATGTCTCATTCAGGGCTTAGAAGGTGGTTTGTGTCGTGACAACGGTGGGGTAAGGAAAGTTCACATTGGTGCGTTGGGGCCAGCTGTATATACTTCCAGTGTTTTCCTCGGGGGGCCTGAAATCAACCATGGCGGGAGTGTTCACATATACACCAGTACAACACGCCGGGGCTGTCTTTGCCCGGAGAGCCAGTTGTTAAATGGGTAGCAACCCACCGCTCCCAGGACATGTCACAGAAAATTCTGTGACAAAGAGATGAGATGCTGCCTTAAGACATTAAGAGGGAAAAAATTGCCTTTGGGAGAAACTATTTTGTATTGTTAAAGAACACATGATAGACCCACGATCAGATTTACTTAGTGGCAAAACTCTACAAGTTTGAAAACGAGGAGCATTCTGGCCAGGTCACCTTTCCAGGGAATGCTATCACTTTTTCTAAATGTTCAGACCCCTGAACTATGCTGATGGAGACACATAACCCCATCTTTATATTACTGTGTTCATAAGGGGAAGAATTTATAAGTGAACCTTTGCAGCTGAAGTTTAAGAGTACTCTAATCCTTTTCCAGCCCATTTACTATTTGGGTTAATACGAGTAGGAACAAGAAATTTTCCAAACTCTAAGGTGGAAGATTGTTTGTTGAAGTGCGTCTCCCTAACCTCACAGCCACGGAGACTGAGTATGACCAGCACCCCACATAGATGAACTCTGTGGCCAAGATGACTTTAGATCTTCTCAGAGAGTGGGGGCACTTTGGAGAACTCCCTCTCTGGGAGCATTCATTCATTGATAGGTCCTTGAACTTCCTCATCTGATGATGCAAAACCAAAGGAAACTTTCCATCTAGAAAATGACAACTCCCTGTGGATGAAACTGACATATAAGAGGAATTAATTATTCATGAGCACTTAATAAGCGTCTGTGCTAAACAAATAAAGGGCACTGTGAAGCAGATTTACTCATCCAGTCCGCCTGACATGTACTTCTTAGTGAACCCTCACAACCACAGGAAGAGGTAGTTGTGAGTATTCTCTCCAATTCAAAGATGAGGAAATTGATGTATCAAGTTAAGTGACTTCTTCCAGTGAGGGCATTGCTGAGATTTGACTTCAAGAAATCTCCGTCTAGAGGGGCGCCTGGGCGGCTCAGTCAGGTAAGCATCCAACTTCAGCTCAGGTCATGATCTCACGGTTCGTGGGTTCGAGCCCCACGTCGGGCTCTGTGCTGACAGCTCGGAGCAGGGAGCCTGATTCAGATCCTGTCTCCCTCTCCCTCTGCCCCTCCCCCGCTCATTTCCTCTCTCTCTTTTTCTCTCTCTCTCAAAAATAAATACTAAAAAAAAAAAAAAATCTTAATCTAGAACCCTTCCTCTTAAGCCACCATTGTTTACCATCTCCCTGCAAAGTACGTGACTAGAAATTTAGCTCCTCTCCTTGGAACATGGGCCTCCACTTTCGTTGCATGAAAAACGATCTCGATTCAGACGTCGCAGAACAATGGCTGCCAAAATTGGATCAAGTTTTCCGCGATGCGTTGAGTCGGCGCTTCCTGCAGACACAAACCAGTGGTTGAAGAATGGAGCAGGGAAGTTCGGGCTTCGACGTGCACAGCCACGGCCAGGACACAGGAGTGCTTCTTTCCAGCTGTTTCTCCCGCGAAAGAAAGGCAAAACCCTTCCACCACCAATGTTTCACCTCTCTCCGTCTTCCGGGTTCCAGCAGGAATCTCGAACAAGGTCGTGATAGTCCAAGAAGAAACAAGAAGCGTGTTTCTCTCCCACACGCGCCCTTTCGACATTGCTGGAAGCTTGGAAGAAACGCTATGTTTGTGACGTTTTGGTTCGGCGTGAGAGTTACGAGCGTCGGCCTTAGCCCTCGTCCTGATGGCTTTTGGGCCTTGTGTTTATACCCAGAACTCACAACGAACCCACTTCCTTCTCCACCGCACAATCAGTTGATTTCCCTAAGTTTCTTCTTTTGGCACATGGCACCATGATTCTCTCCCGCCCTTCAAAAATTGGACTGACGCTTGGTCTTCCCTCTTCTCCTTTTCCCATGTTGACCTGGTGGCAACTCCTAGTGGGATAATCAGCGCTTCTCTGATATCTTCCTCCTTTCTGTTCCCACTGTCACCCCCACAGACCACCTAAGCTCTGCTTCCCCTCCCCCCAAATGGGGTCTCAACTCTTCAACGGCTGCCTGTTTCAGCTCCAACTTCTACAGCATTAGAGCACTGAGCAGGGACACATTTGGAGGGCCTCAAGAAGTCCTGTGGTCAGTTAGTGATGTTGGCCATGCCAGGGGATGGGAAATAAGCATTGTCTGTTAGCCCCACCTGCTCCTTTATGTTTGCAAAAATGCAGGTCTCTTCACGTGTTTATCTCACTCAAACACATTCGGGGACCCTTTCCTGCGTTCACTCAGTTAAGATTCCCCAGCCTGGCATTTTAGAACATTTGAGAACATCCAGTAACTTATCCCTCAGCTGTAGATTTTATTGCCCCCCGACAAAGCCTACATCAGTGGGTCTCAGGCTCAGGGTCACAATGGACCAGCGGGCCACAAGGGGTGGGGTTACATCCAGAGTGCCGGCCACCTTCCGTAACACTGTATCCTGTCCTCACCCTGATATATTGGGGTACGGATGTGGGAGTGTCACATATGAAGAGCATCTTTCAGAAAGTTAAAGGAGAAAACGATTGGGGACTGCTGCCTCAGTTTACCCAAACCACGCTGTCAGCTGTTGTATATATTTGGGACTTTCCTTCCCCTGCGCTGACGCTCCAGCATCCACACCTCTCCCTGGCCAAATCTGGTTTCTTCTTCAAAGTTTGGCTTCAATTCCATCTTGTTCATGAAGCCCGCCTTGATTTTTCAAACTAGAGAGGATCTCTCCTTTCTGCAAGCCCCCAGAGCATCTTATGTAAGATGCTTACATTCAACCTTGTGTTGTGTTTACTTGGCATCTGTCTTGTATTCCCTGCAAAATCCAAGAGAATGATTTAAAACATCTTTGTATTTCACTGGGCCACATACCTGGTAGGACCTCCACGAACTGGCCTCTTCTCGCCACCCTTGTCCTGTCTTTCCTCGGTGTCCCCCATTTGCCTTCTCTGCTCTCGAAACAGCAGTCGACCCGGAGTTTCCCAGAAGTCAACTTTGCACATGCCTTCTTATCAGGTGAAGTCGATGGCCCGGATGACCACAGTTCTCCACCCCTCCCTGAACCCACACCTTCTGCAGCATGAGACGTGGAGACCATTTCTCCTCCCCCTGAATCTGGGCTGGCCCCGCGATGTGCTTTGGGCAGTACAAGGCAGCAGAAGTTACAAGGCGCCAGTTCTGAGCCTGGCCCTCAAAGACTTGCAGGTTTCCACTCGTTTTCTTGGACAGTTGCCTAGCTGCCACACAAGCAAACCTGGGCCAGCTTGCAGGAGAATGAGAGACCGCGTGGAACAGAGATGAGCCATGTGGCACAGGCCATCCTTAAACTGGCAGGTCCAGGGGAGGGGCAGAGAGAGACACACACACGGAATCCGAAGCAGGCTCCAGGCCCTGAGCTGTTGGCACAGAGCTTGACGCAGGGCTCGAACCCATGAACCACGAGATCATGACCTGAGCCAATTAGAAGCTTAACCAACTGAGCCCCCAGGCGCCCCTCAAGGAATATATTTAAACGAGGGAAGCAATGGATTAAATCAGAGGCTGTAACAACCCTGCATATGTTCAATTTGTCTCGCATAGTGTAAGTAATGAGGTATTTTTTTTAAAAAATGGTTTGCCTAGGGGCGCCTGTGTGGCTCAGTCGGTTAAGCGTCCCACTTGGGCTCAGGTCATGCTCTCCAGGTTTGTGGGTTTGAGCCCCACGTCGGGCTCTGTGCCGGCAGCTCGGAGTCTGGAGCCTGCTTCGGAATCTGCGTTTCCCTCCTTCTCTGCCTCTCCCTCTCTGTCTCTTGAAAATAAACATTAAAAAAAAAATTTGTAATGGTTTGCCTATATTTGAAAATCAAGAAATTTAAGGTAAGCCCCATATCACTAACTTTCCGCCAAAAAAAAAAAAAAAAAAATCCATCAACCTTGGGCCTTCGTTTTCTCGTGGCACCAGTGAGTGGGGACTCCCCTTTAGATGAGCATACTCTTCTGGCTGTGACAATCCTCAGTGATCCCTGCCTGTCGGCTTCTCGATACACGTTGTCATTTGTCATCACGTCTGCACTTGTGCTGCGTCCGCGGCTTTCACTCCGTGGTTTACCTGCTGTGAAACCCTGAGCACTTAGGAGAGCTGCTGAAAACTGGGTCCCCTCGCCTCCTTCTGCCTGTAGCATGGGTGTGATGGAGACAGATTCTCTCTCCCCAGGCGAGATTTTAAGTGTCACTCATATCTCATTTTTCTCCTCTACTAATTGAATTTTTTTCTCCCTCCAAAGGGTTTTCAGGGATAATTTGGCTTACAACCTGCCAAAACTAGAGCAAGGCATTTTCTTTCATCTCACAATTCAGTTTTATTATGGCAGGAACTGCAGAGAAAGAGTCACCCAGCAGGGACGGCAGGCCGGTCAGGAGGATTGTGCCAGTTTTCTGATGTTTTTCCCCTTCATAACATTATTTTTTAAGTGTGTGTTTATTTTTGAAAGAGAGAGAGACAGAGCGTGAGTGGGGGAAGGGCAGAGAGAGAGGGAGACAGAGAATCCGAAGCGGGCTCCGGGCTCTGAGCTGTCAGCACAGAGCCCCACGCGGGGCTCGAACTCGTGAACTCAAGATCATGGCCTGAGCCGAAGTCAGACGCTTAACCGACGGAGCCACCCAAGGCACGCCTATGTTTTTCCCCTTTAACGGTGCTCACAAGGGTCAATGTACAACCTGCTATCTGTGGTCTGTCTCTTTCAGGATGGACTGCAGAGCTTTATCTATTTATTTTTGGTCGGATGATTACTTATTCTACTTCTAAGGCTTATAACTCATTGATGTTCAGCAGGAAGGCACTGGTACAGGTAGACCAGCTGTTTACTCTGGCATCTGCTCCAATTGGTCGTTGCCCAGGCTGAACCCGTAGTTAAATCTTTCGAACGTATCAACTCTGGACTTAACACACTGGAACGCAAAACACGCTCCTCTTCAACGATGCCTTTACCTTTGGACTCATTTGTGACACAACAGGCTCAGCAACTTGGTCACAGCTCTGTGCCACTTGGCTGTATCAGTTCTTTTATGTAAACACCAACTTAATTATCCAATTCAGAAGAAACTTTGTCTCTTGTGGTGCATCCAAAGTTCAGCTTGTGAGGGCATGAAAGGCAGCTCAGCCTGTTCTCCCATTAGTGAAATGAAAAAGCAGGTAGAACTCGCCTAAGTAAGTTGGTGCCTCAATATTTCTAAACGCCCCATGGGATCGGGCAACCGACTTAAGAGTTGGACCAAGATGGCCTCTGAAGTGACACATTCTGCTTCGTCGAGCTGAGAAAAGCAACGGAAACTCTATTTTTAGTAGTGGTTGTTCTTCAGTAAGGATAGGCAAGAATAGACTAGCAGAGTCGACACCTCCTTTCCAGCCTACTTGGAAAATCGTTCACCCGACGTGATGTTTTCGTATCCTGTATCCATCCGTTGAAGACAATACCTTTTGATCGCAGAGGTAATACACGACCGTTGCGACAAATTTTAATAAGGTTAAGCAAGATGCAGAAAATAAAAAGTTCCCTCACATCCCGGGAGTATTTCGAAATGGATTACTCTAGTTCTCTCTTTGTCTCTGTCTCTCTTTGTATTTTCGATAGCTTTAAGACTTGGGAGTGCTTTCTTTTAAACCCCAAACTTGGGGGGAAAAAAAAAAACATCTTGAAGGGAATGTTTTCAAATCTGGTTTGCATTTCCCTGCTGTCCTAGAGATTTTAAACGAAAAGGACTCAGGCTGTCCCTCTGGCCACTGATCATTGTCATGGGCTGACCCCCCTCTCTTTTGAACGTCTTCCAATTGCTTGTCACTCTTATCACCTGTGTGCCTGCTTCTGGAAACCTGGAGTATTCCAATTTTCTGTAATTGGAAGAAAAAGAATGTTTGGTTAGAACTATATGTAAATTAAAAGTCAATAGGCTCTGCACGAGCCGAAGAGGCTCTCCTATGGTTTATTTTTTAAAAAGTTTTTATTTTTTTAAGTTTTTATTTATTATTTTGAGAGAGAGAGAGAGGGAGAGAGAATCCTAAACAGGCTCTGCACTGTCAGCTCGGAGCCCAACACAGGGCTCAAACTCACAAACCACAAGATCATGACCTGAGCTGGAGTTGGACGCTTAACTGACTGAGCCACCCAGGCTCCCCTCTCCTATGGTTTAAAATGCGGACTTTATTTCATAAGTTTCTGTGATCTGGAGACCTTTTATATTTATTTCCCATTTGTAACTATGTCTTAGAGTTGAGACTGCCTGAAATGTGACCTCTGAATTAAAGAGATTTTAGTATATTTTGAAATGCAACATTGAACATCTCTTCATCTGTTTGTCATTTGGATGTCTTCTGTGGAAAAAATGTCCACTAGCTCTGCCCATTTAAAAAATTTTTTAGGGGCACCTGGGTGGCTCAGTTGGTTAAGTGTCCGACTCTTGATTTCGGCTCAGGTCATGATCTCGCGGTCCGTGAGTTCAAGCCCTGTGTCGGACTCTGTGCTGACAGCTCAGAGCCTGGAGCCTGCTTCGGATTCTGTGTCTCCCTCTCTCTCCACCCCTCCCCCACTTGCACTCTGTCTCTCTCTCTCTCTCAAGAATGAATACACGTTAAAAAGTTTTTTTTTAAGTTTATTCTTGAGAGAGAGAGAAAGAGAGCACAAGCAGCGGAGGGGCAGAAAAAGAGGGAGAGAGAGAATCCCAAGCAGGCTCCACACTGTCGGCACAGAGCCTGATGTGGGGCTTGATCTCGTGAACTGTGAGATCGTGACCTGAGCTGAAACCAAGAGTCAGACGCTCAATGAACAGAGTCACTCAGGTGCCCCCCTTCTGCCCATTTTTAAGTTGGTTGTCTGTTTTTTTTGTTATTGAGTTATATGAGTTCTTTACATATTTTGGATATTAATCCCTTCTCTCACATATGGTGTACAAATATTCTCTCCCATTCCGTAGGTTGCCTTTTCATTTTGTTAGTGATTTCCTTTGTTGTACGGAGGCTTTAGTCTGATGTCATCCCACTTGTGATTTCTGCTTTTGGTGCCTGGGCTTTTTGTGTCCTATCCAAAACATCATTGCCAGGGTCCTTTCTTCTAGGAGTTTTATGGTTTCAGGTCTTATGTTTAAGTCTTTTCTCTTTTTTAATTAAAACATATGTTTTTAATGTTTATTTTTGAGAGAGAGAGCGAGAACGAACAGGGGAGGGGTAGAGAGAGAGGGAGACACAGAATCCGAAGCAGGCTCCAGACTCTGAGCTGTCAGCACAGAGCCCAATCCAGTGTTCGAACCCACGAACTGTGAGATCATGACCTGAGCCGAAGTCAGATGCTTAACCAACTGAGCCACCCAGGCACCCCTTATGTTTAAGTCTTTAAGCCATTTTGAGTTAATTGTTGCGAATGGTGTAAGATATGGGTCACATTTAATTTAGCTGTATGTGGTTATCTAGGAATAAAACCTTTTTATTTGTGGCATTTATTGGAAACGTTAATGAAAGAAATGTTAAAGAAGATTTATAATTGAGCTCAGGAGTCTTCTTCATTAACTGGTGTTAATTAGGAGGCTGTGTTAATCAGGATGGGTGGGGGGGCTTGCTGTGGTAAAATCGTTGCTTAACACATAAGCATTTATCTCTTGCTTATGCAAAGCGCACTCCTGGTCTGATGAGTCTCTGAAAGAGATTTCTTCCAAGTGGTGACTCAGGGATCGGGTAGCCTATCATCTGGGACAGGCACTTATCAGGGTCACCAGAGCAGAGGAAGAGAGATCATGGAGAACCCACACCCCCTCTAATGCCTCCGCATCAAATACTTCAACCTGCAAGTGACACATATCATTGCCACTCACGGCCCAAGGATCAGTGACTGCCAGGGGGCCAGAGAGCATAACCTCCCTGTATGCCCACAAAGGAGCAAAGGACCAGATATGGACCAGTGTTTCCAGACTCCATGGCCATGACCTTAGGCAAGTACCGTAACTCATCTATTATGAGGGGTTTGGACCAGATGACTCAGTGACCGTCATCCTACTACCCTGAGTCTAAATATCTGATTTCGTCTTAGCTTTGTGATTTTTACTGCTTTGTACGCATGATTTCACTGTTCCTCTAAGAATATCAGGCAACTTCCAGCAAGGGACAGATGTTTGGTTTCTTATTGGCAGTATAACCTTTGGCTATTTGTTTCACTTTTCTATAACTCTTCTTTTCCTTTTTAATTCGAATATAGAATGGGGATAGGAAGAGCGCATCTTCAAAAAATTACCGAGTAGTAAATGAGGCAACTCATGTAACGTTTTAGAACAGTGTCTGGATCATTCTAAGAGTCCAGTAGGTTCATTTCGTGTGATTTTATTTTTAGTTTTATTATTATTTTTTTAATGTTTATTTTTGAGAGAGACAGAGAGACAGAGAGAGAGACAGAACATGAATAGGGAAGGGGCAGAGAGAGAGGGAGACACAGAATCTGAAGCAGGCTTCAGGTTCCGAGCTGTCAGCATATAGCCCGGTGCAGGGCTCGAACCCACAAACTGTGAGATCATGACCTGAGCCGAAGTCACATGCTTAACCGACTGAGCCACCCAGGTGCCCCCAGTTTTATTTTTTAAAGACGACTGTCCTTTTTGCCCTGGCTTGATAAGTGTCTACATAGTAACAACTCAGATAGGTGTTGTTGTCCTTCATGCCCTGGCGTGATTAGTCAGCCCAGCCCATGCCAGTCTCTTTCGTGTACCCACACATAAAATGGGGTCACAGACTCTACTTGTAGGTGTTCTGGGTCTTTCCCCAAGACCCTCACCTCCCGTGCACTGTGCCTCATCTGCCTTAGCACATTCATCTATCGATGGACACTTGGGCTGCTTCCATAATTCGGCAGTTCTAAATAATGCAGCAATAAACAGAAGGGTACATATATTCCTTTGAATTAATGTTTTTGTATTTTGGGGGTAAATTTCCAGGACTGCAATTCCTGAATCATAGGGTAGTTCTGTTTTTAACTTTTGAGGAACCTCCATACTGTTTTCCACAATGACTGCCCCAGTTTGCATTCCCCCCTATAGTGCAAGAGGGTTCCTTTCTCTCCACATCCTCACCAACGCTTGTTGTTTCTTGTGTTTTTGCTTTTATCCATTATGACAGGTGTGAGGTGCTAGCTTATCTCTAATCATAGTTTTGATTTGCATTTCCCGGATGATCAGTGATATTAAGCATCTTTTCACGTGTCTGTTGGCCACCCAGATGTCTTCTTTGGGGAAATGTCTGTTCATGTTTTCTTCCCATTTTTAATTGGATTATTTGTTTTTTTGGGTGTTGAGTTGCACAAGTTGTTTATATATTTCAGATACTAACCCTTTATCAGATATGTCGTGGGGGTAATATCTTCTCCCATTCCTTAGGTTGCCTTTTAGTTTTGTTGATTGTTTCCTTTACTGTGTGGAAGTTTTTTTATTTTGATGTAGTCCCAATAGTTTATTTTTGCTTTTATTTCCCTTGCCTTGGGAGACATATCTAGAAAAATGTTGCTACAGCTGATGTCAGAGAAATTACTGCCTGTGCTCTCTTCTAGGATTTTTGTGATTTCAGGTCTCACATTTAGGTCTTTAATCCATTTTGAGTTTTTTGTGTATGGTAAAAGAAAGTGGTCCAGTTTCATTCTTTTGCATGTTGCTGTCCAGTTTTCCTAACACCATTTATTTAAGAGAATGTCTTCTTCCCATTGTATATTTGTTCCTCCTTTGTTGAATATTGACCATATAATTGTGTATTTCTTTCTGTGTTTCCTATTCTGTTCTATTGATCTATGTGTCTATTTGTCCCAGTACCACACTGTTTTGATGACTACTTTGTAGTAGTAATTTTGTAACTTTGTAGTATAACTTGAAGTATAGTAGTAGCTTTACAATATAACTTGAAGTCTAGAATTATGATTCTTCCAGTTTTGTTTTTGTTTTGTTTTTGTTTTTGTTTTTGTTTTTGTTTTTGTTTTTGTTTTTGTTTTTCAAGATTGCTTTGGCTATTTGGGCGTCTTTTGTGGTTCCATACATATTTTAGGATTATTTGTTCTAGTTCTGTGAGACATGCTGTTGGCATTTTGATAGGGATTGAGTTAAATCTGTAGATTCCTTTGGGTAGTATAGACATTTTAACAATATTTGTTCCTCCAATCTATGAGCATGGAATATCTTTCCATTGTAAATGGGATTTTATAATTTCCATTGTACATGGGGTTGTTTTCTTAATTTTTCTTTCTGCTACTTCATTATTAGTATATAGGAATGCAACAGATTTCTGAACATTGATTTTATATCCCATGACTTTACTGAATTCATTTATCAGTTCTAGTAGTTTTTTAGTGGAATCTTTAGGGTTTCCTATATACAGAATCATGTCGTCTGCAGTGAAAGTTTTACTTCTACCTTACCAATTCAGATGCCTTTTCTTTCTTTTTCTTGTCTGATTGCTATGGCTAGGAATACCAGTACTATATTGAATAAAGGTGGTGAGAGTGGACATCCTTGTCTCGTTCCTGACCTTGGGAGAGAAAGCATTCAGTTTTTCCCCATTGAAGATGATGTTTGCTGTGGGTTTTTCAGAGATGGCCTTTATTGTCTTGAGGTATGTTTCCTCTAGACCTACTTTGTTGAGGGTTTTTATCCCGAAAGGATTCTGTACTTTGTCAAATGCTTTTTTTTGCGTCTATTGAAATGGTCATATTTCTCTCATTGAGGTGATATATCACGTTGATTGGTTTGTGAATATTGAACCACTTTTGCATTCTGGGACTAAATCCCACTTGATCGTCGTGTATGATTTTTTTTTAATGTATTGTTGGGTTCAGTTATTACTAGTATCTTGTTGAGGATTTTTGTATCTGTGTTCATCAGAGATATTGGCCTGTCGTTCTCTTTTGTTGTGATGTATTAATCTGGTTTTGGTATCAGGGTAATGCTGGCTTCATAGAATGAGTTTGGAAGTTTTCTTTCCTTTTCTGTTTTTTGGAATAGTTTGAGAAGAATTGGTATTAAGTCTTCTTTAAATGTTTGGTTAGAATTTGCATGTGAAGCCATCTGATCCTAGACTTTTGTTTGTTGGGAGTTTTTTGATTACTGATTCAATTCCATTGCTGGTAATTAGTCTGTTTGAATTTTCTATTTCTTCCTGCTTCTGTTTTGGTAGATTATATGTTTCTAGAAACTTATCCATTTCTTCCAGTTATCCAATTTGTTGGCATATAATTTTTCATAATATTCTCTTATAATCCTTTGTGTTTCTGTGGTGTCAGTTATTTCTCCTCTTTCATTTGTGATTTTGTTTATTTGGGTTCTCTTTCTCTCTTCTTCTTTTTTTTTTTTTTTGATGAGTTTGGCTAGAAGTTTATTAATTTTATAGTTTTTTTCAAAGAACCAATTCTTGGTTTCATTGATTGTTCTATTGACATTTTAGTTCCTGTATCATTTATTTTTACTCTTTATTATTCCTTCCTTTTGTGGGTTTGGGGTTTCCTTTGTTCTTTTTTTTTTTTTTTCTAGCTCTTCTAGGTGTAATGTTAGGTTGTTTGAGATTTTTCTTGCTTCTTGAGATTGGCCTGTATTGCTGTCAATTTCCCTATTATAACCATTTTTGCTACATCTCAAAGATTTTGGACTGTTGTGTTTGCAATAGCATTGTTTCCATGTAATTTTGTATTTCTTCTTTGATTTTTCGGTTGACCCATTCATTGTTTAGTGCCATGTTATTTACCCTCTGTGTATTTGTGGTCCTTCCAGATTTCTTCTTGTGATTTATTTCCAGATTCATAGCATTGTGGTCAGAAAAATTCATGGTATTATTTCGGTCTTTTTTAATTTGTCAAGACTTGTTTTGTGGCCTAATATGTGATCTATTCTGGAGAATTTTCTGTGTGAACTTGAAAGGAATGTGTATTCTGCATTCTTAAGATGGAATGTTCTGAATATATCTGTTAAATCCCTCTGTTCCAGTGAGTCTGTCCTTCAAAGTCACTATTTCCTTGTGGATTTTCTTTTTGGATAATATGTTCATTGATATAAGTGGGGTGTTAACTTCCCCTACTATTATTGTATTATTATTCATTATTTCCTTTATGTTTGTTATTAACTGTTCATGTATTTGGGTGCTCCCAGTTTGGGTATATAAATACCTATAATTGTTATATCTTCTTGTTGGATTGTGCAATTAAAATTACATAGTGTCCTTCTTTGTCTCTTGTTACAGTCTTTGTTTTAAAGCCTATTTTGTCCAATGTAAATGTTGCCACTCCAGCTTTCTTTTGATATCCATTCACATGATAAATATTCTCCAACCCCTCACTTTCAATCTGCAGATGTCTTTAGGTCTGAAATGAATCTCTTGTAGGCAGCATATAGGTGAGTCTTGGGTTTTTTTTTTTAATCCATTCTGTCACTCTGTTTTTTTTAATACTAAAAAAATTTTTTAAAATGTTTTTATTTATTTTTGAGTGAGAGAGACAGGGCATGAATAGGGGAGGAGCAGAGATGGAGGGAGACACAGAATCTGAAGCGGGCTCCAGGCTTCGAGCCGTCAGCACAGAGCCCAATGCCAGACTCAAACTCACAAATCGGGAGACTATGACCTGAGCTGAAGTTGGCGCTTAACCAGGCACCCCTATCCTATGTCTTTTGATTGGAGATTTTAGTCCATTTATATTCAAAGTAATTATTGATAGACATGTATTTATTACCATGTTGTTACTTGTTTTGTGGTTGTTTCTATAGTTTTTCTCTGATCCTTCTCACTTTCTTTCAGGGTTTGTTGGCTTTCTTTAGTAATGTATTTTGGTTTCTTTCTCTATTCTTTGCATATTGTTAGTACTTTTTGACTTGTGATTACCATTAGGTTTATATATAACATTTGCACAGAGCAGTCTATGTTAAGTCGATGGTCATTTAAGTTTGAACCCATTCTTTACTCCTGTCCTCTTCATAATTTAGGTATATGGTGTTGTATTTTGCTTCCTTTTATTTTATGTATTCCTTGTCTAAATTTTACAGAAATACTTATTTTTACTCTTCTCTTTTTTACTTTTCATACCTTCACTTACATTCTTTCCTTTCCATTTAATGAGTCCTCTGTAATATTTCTTAAAGGGATGGTTTAGTGGTCGTGAACCTTAGTTTTTGTTTGTCTGAGAAACTTTTTTTTTTTTTTAGGAACTCTTTATCTCTTCTATTCTGAATGATTGCCTTGCTGGATAGAGTATTCTCGGCTGCCCATTTTTCCTTTACAGCACTTTGAATATATCCTGCCACTCCCTTCTGGCCTGAAAAGCGCTAAGAAATCTGCTGATAAAATTGTGAGAGTTCTTTTGTATGTAACTGTCTTCTTTTCTCTCACTGCTTTTAAAGTCTTTTCTTTATCATTTTTGCCATCTTAATTACCCTGTGTCTTGGGTTGATTTTTTTTTTGGGCGGGGGGAGGATCTCTGTGTTTCCTGGATCTAGATATCGATTTCCTTCTCCAGATTAGGGAAGTTTTCAGCCATTATTTCTTCAAATTAGTTTTCTTCCCTCCTTTCTCTGTCTTCTTCTTCTGGGATCCCTAGAATATGGACAATGTGGTGTTTTTTTCCACAGGTACACCGTGTGGACAGGAGATGCTAAGCATCTGAGATTTATGTAGAGGGAATGAATTACATCAAAAGATGTTGTCACTTTGTCCCTGAAATGACGATAAATGTAACGGCAGCCTGCTTTCCCCCGATCCGGCTTCATCGTCATGTATGGCAAACAGGTCAAATTTGTCACTGCCAAACACAATAAATTCACACCCTGGTTTTGGAAAAAGATAAATCATCAGAGAATAATTTCCAAATACTCCGCAAAGGTTGTATAGCCCCACATTGTTTTTCTAAGTGTAGTAAAATAGGGACAATTTCAATTCCTATCTTATCTAAATTTCAAACCCTCTGGATGTTTTGAAAATAGCAAAGGACTCCCCTTCTTCCCAAGGCTGTGTGTGTCAAACTAATGGGGAGATCCTTCAAACCACCCGTGAAGAATATGCCGAGAAAATAACTGTGCTCTAAGGCTTAAACATGCAGAACCTACCATTCTTGGACATTTACGTTCAGCCTAATTAACATAAGAACTCGTTCACATCAGGCTACTGCGTTAACAAAGAACTTACCAAAATGTATGTCTACGTGAACCTTTCAGCTAGGTAGGTTTCTGTCAGCCTCCATTTTTCTAATAAGGAAAACAAAAGGGAGGGACTAAGGTCACTGTGCAAAAAGCCTCAATCTTCAGATTCCAAATTCCAGTCCTTCCCATATACTGGATCTTTTGCCTTTATCTTTTGCCCTTTGTATTGAAGACACCACTGCAGTAAATTTGGGGAGATGAATCCTGCAGCCTCAAGGAGGGAGAGGTTATCTACCTTTTCCTGTGAGAAAAGCAGGACTGTCGATATTGCTGGAAACAAGGGCATGGTGAACCCCTTGGGGACGAAAGCCATGGTGCACCCTGTACCATACCGTCTTCCCCTTGTGCTCAGCCAGTGTGTTCAGAGCTGGGACCTCCCTCGTGGAAGGAACCTGGGCTTCCCATTGTAGTGAAGTATATCTATTAGTCTCCTTCTCAAACTCAACATATGACAGGTGCAGAAGGGGTTTACTAAGAAGCAGCCTCTCCAGGGGCGCCTGGTGGCTCAGTCAGTTAAGCGCGTGACTGTGGCTCAGGTCATGATCTCACGGTTCATGAGTTTGAGCCCCATGTCGGGCTCTGTGCTGACAGCTCAGAGCCTGGAGCCTGCTTCTGATCCTGTGTCCCCCCTCTCTCTCTGTCCTTCCCCCACTTTCACTCTCTCTCTCAAAAATAAACATTAAAAAAATAATTAAACAAAACAAAAAAGAAGCAGTCTCTCTGGCTTGGAACAGAAGGAGCATCCCTTCTGTTGCTTAAGGTTTAAGGTCAAGATTCAACTGAGGCATATGGAAAGGTAAATCTATAAATAGTCAACTGATAATGGGACTGCTTTGGGGTTTAAAGGTATTTTTCAATTTCCTTTGCAAAACCTGTGAAGTGGTAAGATACCACCATGACAGTCCTGTGTACTTAAAACTAATTTTTTTTCTGATCTAATGAAGAATTCATTATGTCAGACTACTCATCACTTTGAACTTTAAAAATGTTCCCAGAGGCAGCTTGGCATACACAGTGTTCAATGATTGGAATGCATATATTCTCCAAAGGGAGGTATGGTGCTCACTTTTGTGAGATTTAGCTTGGGCACGTTCTTAGCTGGAGCTAACAGAATCTACTCCAGAGGAAAGGTATTTATTAGGGGTTAGAGATAACTTGCCGAATCTTGGCGAAGGCTCAAGGCAGAGAACTGGGGTTGAGCTTCCTGCAAAAACTCTCCAACTTAAACATAGACCTGAGCTGCTAAGGGATGGGCTGCTTTGGTCGTGGTCATGGAATAAGGAAGTGGCTGAAGCCACCACACTACCAGCTCAAAGTCAGGCTGCCATGATCCAAACCAGGAAAGCAGGTGTCCAATACAGAGCCCCTCTCCTCAAGTGGCTCAGTGCTGAATCAGAGTCTCACATGAGTGCATCTGAAAGGCAGAAATGAACCTGCATCTGGAACCCAGGGCAAATGAGTGTCTGGTGTTGGCATGCCAGCTGGGTTGAGTGAAGCCCTCTGCGATGCCTGCCACAGTGCTTCACCCCATTTCTCTTCTCTCCACTGGCGTATTAAAGAGCAAAGCTTATTTCCTATCCATCTAGCCTCCTACCTTATCTATGACCCATTCATCCATCCATCCATCCATCCATCCATCCATCCATCCATCCATCTGTCCAACCATCCAACCATCCATCCATCCATCCATCCATCCATCCATCTGTCCAACCATCCATCCATCCATCCATCCAACTATCTGATTTTTGCACTTCCATTATTATTATTATTATTATTATTGTTATTATATTTTTAAAAATCTGTTTCAGGGATGCATGGGTGGCCCAGTTGGTTATGCGTCTGACTCTTGACTTCAGCTCAGGTTGTGATCTCATGTTTCATGGGTTAGAGCCGTGTGTTGGGCTCTGCACTGACAGTGTGGAGTCTGCTTGGGATTCTCTCTCTCCCTCTCTCTGCCTCTCCCCCCATTCACTCTCTTTCTCTCTCAAAAATAAATAAACTCTAAAAATCTGTTTCAGAATGGGTCTAAAAGATAAGGACTGTTTACAAAGGTATGACTACAATACCATTATCACAGTAACATTTTTAATAATAATCCCCTAATATCATCAAATATCTAGTCAGTGTTCAAATCTTCCCAATTGTCTCATCGTTTTCAAAGCCAGTTTGTTTGAAGTGGGTTCTAAATGATGAGGGTTTGGGTCTTACAGTGTAAGTTGGTGGGCATGTCTCTTCAGCCTCTTTTCATCCACAATTTCTTCTCCTTTGCTCCCCTCCCCTCCCCTGCCTTGGCCACTCTCCTCCCCTGCCCTTCTGCTTCCCCGCCTCTCTCTCTTTCTCTCCACTTCCAATTTCTTTGTTCAAGAAACTGGGTCATTTGCCCTACAATCTTTTGCCATCTGGATCGTGCTTACTGTATCCCCACATTGTCCTCTGATAGTTGTTTGTCTTTCATATTTTCTACAAACAGACCCTGAGATCTAGAGGTGGATCCAGTTTAGGGTTACTTTTTGGTAAGAGTATTTGAGAAGTGAGGGTGCATGCATCGCTCAGAGGGCTTGCGGTAGTCATTTGTCTCTCTCTTTGGTGACTTAAATCAGCATCCAGTTGGTGATCGTTGCCTGGTTCCATCCTTTCACTAGGGGTCTGCAAAGCATTTAGATTCTTGGTGTGTCATTCCTTCCTCGTTCATTGGCTCGGATTCTTCAAGTGTGAGAAACTCTCTCATCAACAATTTGGCTTTCCCAAGATACCTCTATATAGGAAGAGCAGAGTACATTCTTGATTTCTAGACCTCCCTCCCTTTTTCCTTCCCAGTTTTCAGAAAAACAAATTGGAATTCATTATTTTATTGTGTTAACAAAATTGTTTTTAACGTTTATTTATTTTTGAGAGACAGAGCACGAGCAGGGGAGGGGCAGAGAGCGAGGGAGTCAGAGAATCCGAAGCAGGCTCCAGGTTCTGAGCTTTCAGCACAGAGCCTGACGCGGGGCTTGAACTCACGAACCAGGAGATCATGACCTGAGCCGAAGTTGGATGCTTAACTGACTGAGCCACCCAGGTGACCCTGGAATTTGTTATTTTAAATGCAGCATCTTTTAAAGGTAGTCAATGAGGTTTGGGTTTTTTTTTTAAGCATCATTATGACATCATGGATCTAAGCAAATTTGATTTGTTTCAATCTTCTGCAATTATCTTTTTAAAAAATTGATGTCCAGATTGATGCATTTGAGAGCGAACCTCTAGTTCTTTTTGACACAATTCTGATCGTTTTGCTCATCATCTTGACTTCCTTGACTTCCTTGATTCCTTGACTTCCTTGATGGTCTTATTGTGACATCTGTTTAACTATCTCCGTGAGGGAAGGGACACGTATATGACCTGAGCCAGGCCAGTCAGATGCTGTCTGTCAGGAACTGAGCCCTGAACAGACCTAGGAATGAAAACGTGTTGCAGGTTTCGTTTGTGTGTTTCTTGCCCCGGACCTAGAACCAGCCATTTCTTCAAGGATTGCTTGTTTTTTGTTTTTGTTTTCGTCTTGTTTTGTTTTATTTGTTTGTTTTGTTTTGTCTTAAGCAAGAAACAGTATTTAGAGACCACAACCTGGATGCTCTATGAAATAACATATGTTTTCAAAAAGTAATTTATTCTTCAATTATCCCAAGAATCAAAGAATGGAAAAGGATGAGATGATTAGCATGGGGCATAACCTTGCAAAGAGGGTTTATTTAAAGGCCACCCAGACAGAAATAAAAAGGAAGTACACATTACAATATTTGCAGTGATTTTTATCTTCCCCTCACCCCCAGGGAGTCTGGCTGTTTTTTTGGGTGCTTCAAGTCCCCTCGGCCCAACATGGCTCCTACCCTGGCCCTGCCATGGTGCTTGGCATCTTCTCGATTATTCTCACCCCTCCGTGTTTAGAGATGGGTCTTCAAATGTCATCTGGGAGAAATGATACATGATGTAACACCCTGGTTACAATGATCTTACTGGACTAGACTGTGGGTCACCTCCTAAATCTCGGTGTGAATGAGCACAGCAGGGCTCCTTTCCTTGGGGAGGGAGGTGTTGGGAGAGGACCGGCCGGGATGGTGGGTGCAGCCTGGAGGCCCTCCCACTGCAAGTGAGAAGGGAATCTGATGGCAGGTCACTAGGAGGTGTCCGTTGTTTTTACCTGCCTTGATTTCATTTTGGAGATCTATCCTTCCCTCTTTGGGGACGGTCTTGTTGTGACATCTGTTTAACTATCTCTGTGAGGGAAGGGACACGTATATGACCTGAGCCAGGCCAGTCAGATGCTGTCTCTCAGGAACTGAGCCCTGAACAGAACAACGTACAGACCTAGACAGCCGGAGTGCGTCCATCTCGATGGTGAGACTCTGGTTTTGTTTTTTTTGCTGGTTGTTTTTTTTGCCATAACCATCTTTATTATCTAGATTGATTTTGACTGTAGCTCCTACAGTATTGGGATAAATTCCACATTTAAACATCAGGGAAAGAAGAAGAGAGACAGGCGAAGATGAAGCAGAAATGTGGTTCTGTGGGGAGCCACCCCTGATGCCCCAGACCCCAGGACGGGGGCTGTGCTCAGTCCATTGCTTGTCTATTTGTTTTTCATTTCTTTTCTTTTTTCTTTGATTTAAATCCCAGTTAGTTAACATATAGTATAGTAATGATTTCAGGAACAGAATGTAGTGATTCATCACTTACAACACCCAGGGCTCATCTCAACAGGTGCCCTCCTCAATGCCCATCACCCATCTAGCCCATCCCCCACCCAACACCCCTCCAGCAACCCTCAGTTTGTTCTCTGTATTTCAGAATCTCTTATGACTTGTCCCCTCTTTGTTTTTATCTTATTTTTCCTTCCCTTTCCCTATGTTCATCTGTTTTGTTTCTTAAATTCCACATATGAGTGAAATCATGATACTTGTCTTTCTCTGACCAATTTCGCTTAGCATAATACCTTCCAGTTCCATCCACGTAGTTGCAAATGGCAAGATGTCATTCTTTTTGATTGCCGAGTAATACTCTATTGTATATATATACTACATTTTCTTTATCCATTAATCCATTGTTGGACATTTGGGCTCTTTCCATACTTTGGCTATTGTGGATAGTACTGCCATAAACATGGGGGCGCATGTGTCCCTTCGAAACAGCATACCTGTATCCCATGGATAAATGCCTAGTAGTGCAATTGCTGGGTCGTAGGGTAGTTCTAGTTTTAGTTTTTTGAGGACCCTCCACACTGTTCTCCATAGCGGCTGCACCAGTCGGCATTCCCACGATGGCGACGCTCTGAAAGATTGTTCAGGACGTCCTGCCACCTTGATCTGTCCTGATCTCTGGCTTTCCAGAGCCTGTGTCTTCACCTGATTTTCTGCCTTCCAGTGGATTTATTTCTCTCTCCTTCCTCCGCTGCTTAAGTTAGCTGGATTTGCCCTCTGCTGCTTGGCACCAAGAATTCTAACATAAATGCATGAAAGGAACCCTCATTTACTACCATAATCTAACCCGTGCCCCACTATAGCAGAGAGCTAGCTGAGCGACATTATGAAATGCCCTGTTGGAAGGCCCTTAGATCTCGAATATTTCCTTTGGAATGTCGGGGGCTGGTCTCTCTTGACCCTGCAAGGAATTCAGTGGCCTATGTGTTCTTCCAACTGCTTCCTGGACAGCTGGGATCTAGCAGGGAAAAAAGGAAATAGGGGTTTCTCTATTCCTTCCTCTCTTTGTCTCTTGTGGGCCATTGTTTACCTTCATGCTGCTCTATAGTATACCTGCTTCAAGAGGAGGGTTTTCCCCAATATAAAAATGTGCATGGCCCTTACAGACAATACCAAGAATCGAAAAGATGAAAACAAAACTCACAGTCTTATCACCAGATAATTACTTCTTAACATTTTGCTGTGATTTCTTACAGTCTTCGCTACCACAAATAGATAATGTTTGGAAAACAGGATTATAGGGGTGCCTGGGCGGCTCAGTCGGTTGGAGCATCCGACTTCGGGTCAAGTCACGATCTCACAGCTAGTGAGTTCGAGCCTGCCTCAGGCTCTGGGCTGACAGCTCAGAGCTTGGAGCCTGCTTCGGATTCCGTGTCTCTCTCTCTCTCTCTGCCCCTCCCCTGCTCATGCTCTGTCTCTCTCTCTTTCTCAAAAATAAACAATAAACCATTAAAAACAGTTTATAAAAAAAAATTAAAAATTAAAATGAACAAAACAGGATTATAATGTCTTATAAATTTAAAATAACTTAATACAGTAACTTTTTCCAAGTCATTAAAGTATTTTCTTCTATATCATTGGTAATGGTTGCACATTATTCACATGGGCATTGTATGTCCATTATTTACATTCTTAGTTCATCTAAAGCCTCGTTCTTTTCTTTTTACGTTTATTTATTTATTTTGAGAGAGACAGAGCAGCAGGGAAAGGGCAGAGAGAGAGAGAGAGAGAGAGAGAGAATCCCAAGCAGGTTTCACACTCTCAGTGCGGAGCCCAATGCAGAACTCGAACTCATGAATAGTGAGATCATGACCTGAGCCGGAATCAGGAGTTGGACACTTAACTGACTGATCCACCCAGGCACCTCTAAAACCTCATTCTTTTTGTATACAAGAATCTAAAAGTTAAAATCACTTTTCTCTTCTGAGATCAGTGTAAACGCTGCCCAATGGGACCCATGGTCCACACTAATGTCCAGCATGCATCATCATTCCCTCCTTGTCTCTGGGTGAGTGACCAGTGGTAAGTAAAGCAAGTGCTCTTTTTGGTGAGCCAGGCTGTAGACCTCGCACAGAACTTGTACTGGAGAGGTGTGTAAGGGCTGAAATCAGTGACCTTCAGTCCTCCGGATCCTTTGCAACTTCTATCTCAGTATCAGGTTGTCCCAGGGGAGGCAGATAAGGCTCTTGTTATCAATACCCTTTAATCTCATCCTGCACCAATCCCACAAAGGTATGCTAATGAGAACCCTAACTCTCCTGGGCATGACTGGGAACCTCTTTCTTCAGTATGTTTCAGAACGTGCTGAGAACTCTGGGCTGAGCAACGTGCAAGGGGAAAGGAACGAGATTCTGGACTGTCATTTGCTTTGCTGGGATGTGGAATTTCTTTTGACGGGTTGAATCAGGTAAGAAAGTTCTGTTTTCTTGGAGGGAGAGAGAGGGATCTTGAATCATCCCCTTGTCTTAGAGATCTTGATGAAATCCTAAAAGCTCCACTCCATTTCCTTAGCTTTGGGAAACCCTTTTGCCAAGTCATTACCTTTTCCTTCCACAGTCTTGTAAAACAGAGACCTCAACATGGTAACGATGTGCCGAGGGGCTCACTGTTGTCATAAAGCCTCATCACCGAGCTTGCAGAATTGCACTGGATCAAGTGAGAACCAGTGGGAAATGCCAAATCTTTTAAGTTACAACCACTGGCTCAGCTCTCCGTGGTCCATTTGCATTCTGAAGGCAGATGAGGCATTTGCTTTCTTTCACATTTGCCTTCAGATTTGGGGTCATCAAGGAAAAATAAATAGTGCTCACTGGTTAAAAAAGAACATTAAAAGTTGGCATTAATTCTGGCAACAGGGTGGTGAGACCCAGGGAGGTACATCATTGAAATCCGAGTAGGCGGTACAAACTTTAGTGTTAAATCAAGTGCCATTGTGGACTTGTGTAAAAGGCTGGTGGTGGTGATCACTTCAGCCCAATAAAACAAGCAAAAAAGAAAAAAGTATTCTTTTGAACCATGTCTACTTGTTGCACAGGCTCCTAGCATGTGGCCACGTTTGCATCTGCAACGTGCGTGTAGACACTTGCATTGGGAGATCCCCCTGTCGGTCAGCCATGTTTAGTTGCCCTCTCGGTCCTGCAATCCCAGCCAGCAGGAAGCCTAATGAAACCAAAGCTTTGAGAAAGAACTGGGTATACTGGGCTCGAGGTTGGCCACTGAAACAGCACCTAAGGACCAGTAAACTTATTTGGATCATCAGAGTTTCAGAGGCACATTTTAGAGGTGTCTCCTGACTCCTGGGGACTGGCCAGTGAATGTTGGGACCAAGATCAGAACTCATTTGTGTTGCCCTACATTTGAAATTGTCCCTAACGGTGGTGGTGAAGGTGATGACAGTGGTGATAAGTGGTTGAGGAAAGCCTGCTAATAACCAAGAGATTCGGGAAGATGTTCAAGTCTCTTTGTCCACTTCCAGTTCAGCCCTACTTCTGAAGTATTTGATGTTAGACTGATTTTTAAACTCTAGTCCAGGGATTGCTCAATAAAATAACTACAAAGACCAGGTAGTAACTTAGATGGAAAAGATCCACTGGGAAGAGGTTGTGGTAGGCTGGAGAAGGCATGCTGTATCTATCTAAAGGTCACAGTAACTACTGGGTTTTACCAAGCTTCTGGCTCAGTGTTACCACAGTTTATGAAACGTGAGAGAAAACCTGAAGGTTTAGATTTGTAACTGTGGACTCTCTTCCAGATGGACTGTAAGCTCCTCCGTCTTGTCAAGTAAATCAAACTGAAACAGAAAATTGGGGCGTGCTAAGCCCACCCATTGGTTGCCAATTTACAACTCTTGGGGGGTAATAGCATCTTAATATGGCTGCATATTACCCATTGTGGGAGCAAGTCCTGGACTCTAATCCCATCTCATTGCTCAGGCTTCCTGAAGTATGGGTTAAGAAAACGGGTTCCAAAGTTTGTATGTGTGATTCCAATAATTCTTTAACACTAGCTTCATATAAATTCCCCTTGAGGACAGTAAGGAGCAGAGTCTTTGCTATTTTGGGACCTAATGATAAATGCAAACACCATAAACACCTATTGCAGTCTATGGGACGAACGAATTATTACTGCACCATCTCCTTTTTATAAGAACTCTATAAGATGGGTACTAAAATTATTGTCATCACCACATCCTTATTTACAGACAGAGAAACTGAAGCTCAGTGTTGGGGAGGATTCCCCAAGGTCGTCCAGTAAGTGGCAGAAATGAGCTTTGGACTCTGGAGTTAGAAGGCAGAATCCAATTTTTATCCACCATATTATACTTTCTCCTGCTACCCGATATGGACTTTTAGCTTCTATAGCCTTGCTGAGTAACAATGAATCCTACTCCTAAAATATCTTCGGGCATCTGTAAGGACATTTCCTGCTGTGGTAGAACACAAGAGCATTATCTTTGTCCCCATCCTTCAACAGGTTTGCAAGATGTGTGAGATCCTTCT
The DNA here is from genome assembly GCF_024362965.1 of Panthera pardus. NCBI lineage: Eukaryota > Metazoa > Chordata > Mammalia > Carnivora > Felidae > Panthera > Panthera pardus. The sequence continues at coordinate 12,862,679 of NW_026526788.1, forward strand.
GATGACAGAGAGGGAGATTTTCCTGATGTCTGGCTTGAGACCAGAGATGGTCTTCTGTGTTGGTTTCTCATCAAGTAGGAATTGAAAGTTAGCAAATGGAGTTGCAAGGCCAAAGTTATGTGTTTCACCTCCTTGCAGACAAAGTAGTTTTCCCAAGGCCATGACCACAGGGGACAGCCCTAACTGCAGCCAGCCTTCTCACAAGAGCAATCAGCCCTGTTGACAGATGTGTTCCAACCTAGGCCCGTGTGCAGATGGCTTCATCACCATAAATGAAAGCTGTATGATACAGCCAAGGAATACAAATAGATTTTTAGCTTCAGTGCCAATGCCAAATGATGGGTGGTTCTCTAGAATGAGCGCTGTTCCAGGAAGTGTTTGGAAACCACATCTAAGCTTATCAAAGAGTGCTATAATTGCTTGGTCTTGTCTGCCATGGCCCCGGATGTGATAGGTATGCTCTGTACTTGTCCTCCCTGGTGTATAGTCCATTCTAGAAGAGCTAAGACATCTTAACCTTGGGCAGCTCAAAGCATATGTGTTGTAGTTTGTGGTTCTGCCGTTTTCTGCCTCTTCCGTTTCTGCTTTTCCTCAGGAGACATGGCCAAACACACCCTTTCCACATTAGAGGCATTCCTGATTTTCCTCCTTGTGATGATGACTGCTGTGACGGTAGCCCTCCTCAGCCTCTTGTTTATTACCAGTGGGACCATTGAAAATCATAAAGGCAAGTTGTCATGGGCTCCCTTGGATGCTATTCCTAGCCTGTGGGAAATTTCTGGATGACTGGGGACACGAAGGCAAGGAACAGTGCCTGCTGATAATGCCAATAACAGGGCAGTTCAACTGGTATGTGAGCAGCCCGGGATGGCCACCGAACCCGTCCATTAATTGTACTTTCTGCATTGACAGCAATTGTTATCAGGCTTACCTTTGCCCCCAAGTAGGCAGTTGACAGGCACTCTGCTGTGGGCTTGTCTCACTTCTCCACTGACCTAAGCCCAGTTCAGAATTATTCAAGGCCCAGTAGTGCAAGCATCCCTGACCCCCCTTCCCCCAAGCCTCTTCTCTTGCTCTTTGCCTTTTCTTGGGCATCATCTTCTCTTGGGGACAAAAGCAGAATGAAAGACCCACTGAATATCGAGTAGTGCTGAGCTTTAGAGAAGGGGGCCTTGAACTCCAATTCTCATGAGGACCGGTCAAGTTCTGTAAAGAAGGTGGGGAGGGGAGCCGGGGTGGGGGAGGTGAGATTCTGGTGAAGGGGGTCTGCAGCCCCTCCTGAGTGTGAGCTGTTAGTTGAAATGGTGTCCTATGGATTCAGATCTCCAGAGTTTGCAGCAGAAGCTGGAAACTGGAGGATTTAGGCATCTCCTGATTTTTTTTTAATATTAGGAATGAATTTAGTTTTTGAAAATGATGCAGGCTACATTTGCGGGCAATATTGGGGCCCTGGGCATTTGATGGAGCCCTGCCTTTGTGGTGGGTTGCATACCTGGTAAATGAGTAGAAACGATGGGTGGGTGTTGAATGCTTTGACTGAAGTAAGGGGAGGGCTAGCTTTAGGCCAAACAGAGAAAGAGCCTGATTTTTTTCAGCCTAGTTTTCTCTCTTGTGGCCTCTTCTTCTTTCTGGTGTAGTGTCTACCATGAGCCTGCACTTTGAACTCCCTGTAGACACAGAGGGACAGAAATCCTCTATGCCAGCAGTGTGCAGGGCAGGGGCATGGACTCCAAGAAAGGAAAGCATCCATAGGACTTATTCAGTTTTAGCTCTTAAAGTTATAGAATCCAGAGGCTGAGACTCACGGAGGTGATCAACGATTATGGTCACTATTCTCATAGTAGGAGCGGCTGTTTATTGTACGGTCGCTTTGTGTCAAGCACTATGGTCAGGAGTCTACATCCTTTTCCCAATCCTTTTCCCACTTAATTCTCATGAATCTTCTATAAAGGTAGGTGCTAGTCTTAGTACCGTTTTCTGGATGTAGAACTTGAGACTCTGAGGTCATAAGGAAATTGCCCTTGGCCATTGGACCTGGTTTGGCTTTGGGTGGTACCCCATTCCTATGTTAGTATCAATAAGGCAAAAGTGACTGCCTTCTTCCTTGCAATACTTGACGTCTTGTGGAAAACATGGGCTTGGTGTTGAGAAAATGTGGATTCTAACTCCATGTTGAATATGGATGAAAGAGCATTAGATCCTTAGTTGGAGGATCTGGTGTCTACACCTGATTCATCCCGTGTTCTCCATGACATTGTGGTTACATCACTTCTCTGGGCTTCAGGATTCTTATATGTAAAGCAAAGGAGATCAGACTAGATGATCTCTAGCTTCTCCTGAGCCCCTAAATTCTAGGATCCCAGGGACGTCAGCAGCCAGTCTCTTCACCAAGTACTTTTCTGAGCACTAAGGCCTGTGACAGTGACCTCCGTTGCCTTGGCCACCCTGGCTGTTGTCTGGGGTGGAAACAAACAACATGCATGTGTAAGATATCTCAATAGGTAAGTAGAACCAAAGCTATATTCTGGCCATTATTCGAAATTTTTGATATGTGTTAACATATTTATTGTTCAAAACAACCCTAGGAAGTTAGCGTATTAGGACTGCCTCTCTTTTCTAGATGAGAAACATTGAGGTAGAACAGGATAAGCGATTTCAGCTAGTATGTTCAGCTAGTATGTGGTAGAATCAGTTTTTAAACCCAGGTTGTTTGTTTCTGGTACCTGCTCTTGCAGTCTTTCTGCCATTCTGTTTCCCTTGATATTCACGTATGTATGTGTGTGGACATATGTGTGTACAGGCACGTACATAGATGGTGATATGATTACAATAAGGTGCAACTATGTTGAACGTGCAGTGATCTCATCTGTATTCCAAATAGAAGGCTTGAGAAGGTTGTGGGTGCAGAGTAGAGACAACAGGGGGGTGGCCTCCTGCCAGGAGGGTTGAGCTGCCTCTGGGTGTGATGGAAAGGAACCAACTTGAAGGGAGTCTTGGAGCTCGGTTGGTAGAACAGAGAGGAGTGGGGGTCTCCAGACGGAGAGAGCCGTGGAGACAAATCCCCAGAGGCTGGCCCCTGAGGAACCTGGCGCCTGCTTTGTTTGGCTAGAAAAGTCCATCAGGAGTGAGTGAAGGGCCATGAGTTTGACAAGGAACAGCTTGTGATGAGAAGCGGATGGACATTTGACACAGGACTTGATTGTTAGGATGACACATCTCCAGCTTACCAGAAAGATCCTCCTTAGGGTTGTTGTATACAACAAGTTCCTGAGAGGTTTCTTTCTGTATATTTTAAATATAAGACAGTGTATAAAGACTTTTCCATGGGAACCTGAACCTGTGTATTCTAATTGATGCCCACAGATAAGTGGACTGAACTGTTGTTTCTTGAATGTTCTGCTTTTAGATTCAGGCTTTCCGGTCACCCAGAGCCCCCCAGCCACGCTGGGCTCCACGACCACTCAAGGCTCAACGCTCACACATGGCTCCACAGCCACCCAGGGACCTCCGGTGACCACCACCCCAGAGCCTCCTCTATTTCAGAACTTCAGTGGCTACCATATTGGTGTTGGGCGAGCTGACTGCACAGGACAAGTAGCAGATATCAGTTTGGTAGGCAAATCATGGGCTCCTCAAGGAGAATGAAACAAGTACTTTACTTTTACCCCTTGCACCCTACACTGATTCCTTATGATTACATTATTGTCTTCCTCCTTTTTCATTGACTTCGCTGCTGTCTAACACTGTGGATATCGTGCCATAGAGAGCAGAGGGGCCACGTGTTCAACCACAATTCCTTTGTAAAATCAGTTGGCCACTTTTTTATGAATGGAACTGCTGTCAAACTCATGTACCACCGGGGACGGGCCAGTACCATAAGTGATGGAAGCAGGCCTCTCTGTGAGCTGATAAGAGTCTAGCGAACCCTCAAGGAAGTGGTAGGGATTATGGGACAACTAGAAAGTTCATGGCTTTAGCAATTGTTACCATGGAGGGCTGCCCTATCCCACAGTTTGTTCAAGAGAAGCTGGAAAATTTCTGAATTGAAGACCTGAGGATCTAAGTCTGTCTGTGGGGAAATACAGGCAACTCTAGTCAAAACTAGAAACCTAGTGTCGGCCAACACCATGCAAGCCAAGTGAAATGCTTCTGTGGGTCAGGTGTGGCCCATTGGCTGCTGGTCTGCAACCTCTTGGCTGTGATGGTGGATGTATTCACTCATATCAACCTTTTTCTAGGAAGCTAGAACGTGAAGTTGTCTGATGAGATTTTCTCCCTCCTACCAAATAACCCTTAGATTCTAGGAATTGTTCCCTGATGTCTCTTCTGAAAAGTGGCTCTGGAATGAGAACCCTGAATGACCATTCCTATGAGGGGTAAAGTGAGCGATAGAGAGAGCATTCTGAAGACCAGGATATAACTTTACGGGTGGGTCTTATGACATGGTGTGGGGGGGGGGGGAGTGGGAGATAGGTGGATTTGGTCTGACTTGGCTGAGGAATGGCCACCAAGGTAAAATCCAGGGTGTGGTACCCTCAGAAAAAGATTATTGGGGTGCCTGGGTGGCTCAGTCAGTTCAATGTCTGACTCCTGGTTTCAGCTCAGGTCATGATCTCGTGCTTTGTGAGATCGAGCCCTGTGTGCTCTTCGATGACATGCAGAGCCTGCTTGGGATTCTCTCCCTGTATCTGTCTGCCCCTCCCCCACTTGTGTGCATGCTCTCTCTCTCTCTCTCTCTTTCTCTCTCTCAGAATAAATAAACTAAAAAATAAAGAGATTATTGAATCATAAAGAAACCATTTTCTTCTGAAAAAAAAAAAAAAAGAAAGAAAGAAAAGAACATCATATACCAAACAACCAAAGTGAGGGAACCTTCAGTCTTTAGACGCACCTGGGTATATGGGATGATGGTAGGGGAACTATTTCCTTCTGTAATACCTCAGGCAGGAGAAGAGAACAGAAAACCCTGAAAGGTCTCTGGTGTGGTAACGGAATTCCCAAGCCATGCCAACCCCTTCCTTGCCCGTGGGCCTATGGATGGCTTCTGCCAAACAGATAACTACTTTGCCTTTGCATTTTTGTAACAGAAGAGTAAAGCTTCTCTTATGATGTTGGCTTTATTCTTGAAAACACATGTTATCATCTCACTCAGAGCCACAGTGTCCTGTGGATTGTGTTTTTCTTTCCTACGTGGTCTCTTTTTGCATGGTTGTGCTTGGTTCTCATGGCAGGGCAGTGAGGCAGAGGGGCCCTGACTTTCTCTTCCTTCTAGATGGGCTACAGCAAAACTGGCCAGAATGCACGGGGCATCCTCACCAGGCTGTACAGCCGTGCTTTCATCATGGCGGAACCAGATGGGTCCAATCGAGTGGCGTTTGTCAGCATCGACATAGGCATGGTATCCCAACGACTCAGGCTGGAGGTAAGTGATTGAGGTGACAAAAGAAATGACATGTGATTTAGAAGAGAAGTCTGTGGGTGACCTTGAAAGTAACAAAGCCCTCCTGGCTTCTCATCCAGTGAGATTCTACTGCCCTCCACGTTATTAACTCTCGACAATCCAGCAGACAATTATCCCACAAATAATTCCGGTCTGCGCCATCTTGGTCAAAACTTGCTTTCAATTCTGCTGATGACTCGTTGTCATTATTAACGTTAATGTGTTTTGAAATTTTATTATGTTCTGGGTGATCTTCACATACATTCTCTTATTTAATCCTCCTAATTAGAATTCTGAGAGCGCCAACTAATCACTAACCCTTCCCTCGAGTTTTTATACGACTGAGAATAGATGCAAGGAGCCAAATGAGAATGAAAACGTGACACTGAAATGAGATTGGCCATAAATGTCTGAAGCTGGGTGAGAGGTAGATGGGGGTCTCATTATGCTCTTCAGATTATTTTTGTACGTGTTTGAAAATTTCCATAATAAAATTAAAAAAAATATATAATGTTAGCGCTCTCACCCTTTAAGTACTATTGTAGACTATGACAGACTCTTCTGTGATTTTTACCTGAATTGAGACAATGTCACCCCACTGTGGGGAAGGTTGAGCTTAGCAGAAAGGTGCCTGTGGGTCCTAGGCAGGCAACAGTAAGATGCACAGAAGGAGAGGCAGACATAGGGTGATGGGCTTGGACTTTCATGTCTGCCTTTCTAAGCCAGATTCTTGGCCCTGACCCAGTTATATTTTCTGCATGGGATCAGGTCACAGAAAGAGAATGTGCTCCCTTAACGTTTGCTCACACCTTCACGAAGGTAAGGGAGATGAGGGTCTGGACTATCCAGGACAGTGACCATCAAATGCCCACTATTCGTTGTCATGTTCTATCAGCCTCATCTGTTAAACACTGTTACTCCTGCTGTGTGAAGGAGCCAGTGAGAGAGATGAGGGAGGCCCTCAAATATTTCTCCAGTGTCACTCTTTCTTGGGGAATGTGGTGGGATCCTCCCCCATCTATAGACGCTCAGGAAGCAAGATTACATGTTTTCCCCACTCCTACGCTTACAACAAAACCATGCAGTGGGTCTGTTGTTCTCTCCACTTTATGGATAAGGTAATAGAGTCTTAGAGAAGGCAAGTAGCTTTTTCAATTTCACACAGTCAGCAAGTGGGACAGCTGGGTTCTGAACATACAGGTGCCTGATGTCAGATCCCATATTCTTAAAAGTGACATTATTCTATTATCTTGCAGGGAAAAATGCATTGACCACCTGCTTTTGGCGTGGCACTTTGCTGGCAATTTCAGAGGGTACATAGCCAAAGGAGTCATAATACACGTTCCCTATGAGCTCACTGCCCAGTTGGGGATAGGAGGAAGGGAGTGTAATAGAAAAACACATGAACTATAGTTCACTGGAGTAAAGTTCAGTGGTGTGTAATCTACTGAATAACAAATAGCTCCGGAATATGGTGGTTTAAAACAATAAACACCATCTAGGGGATTCTGGGTGGCTCAGTTGGTTAAGCATCTGACTCCAGCTCAGGTCATGATCTCATGGTTTGTGAGTTGGAGCCCCACATTGGGCTCTCAGCTCTCAGCGTAGAGCCCCCTTTGGGTCCTCTGTCTCCCTTTCTCTCTGCCCCTCCCTCCTCCACTTGCATGCTCTGTCTCTCTCAAAAATAAATAAACATTAAAAATAATGATAGGGAAGGTAAACAAAAATAATATAAAAACAGGGAGGGGGACAAAACAGAAGAGACTCATAAACATGGAGAACAAACAGAGGGTTACTGGAGGGGGTGTAGGAGGGGGGATGGGCTAAATGGGGAAGGGGCACTAAGGAATCTCCTCCTGAAATCATTGTTGCCCTCGATGCTAACTAATTTGGATGTAAATTTAGGAAAATAAAAAATAAAGCAAGTTAAAAAAATAATAAACATCATCTCGTACATTGTGTTGATCAGGAAATCAGGACTGGCTTAACTAGGTGGTTCTGGCTTAGGATATCTTGAAATCAAGGTGTTGGCAAGGGCCACAGTCATTGGAAGTCCTGATTGAACCACTTCCAAGATGACTCACTTGTGTGGCTGCTGATAGAAGACCTCAGTTTCCCACTTTCCAGATCCTTGCGGCCCAAAACTGTTGCTTCCCCCAAAGTGAGTGACTCGAGAGAAAGAGAAGTGAAGAGGCCACAGTTGTGCTCAGGAGTTGAGCTTCCAGCCTATTCTGTCCATTGGAAGCAAGGTACCAGGTACATTTCACACCCAGGGATAGGACAGCAGAACCTCCCTTCTTACAGGGAGGAGGAGAGAGGAACTTGTGGGCACACAGTGATTTAAAACCACCACAAGGGGAATCCGAAAATGGAACGTAGGGGAAAATTTCACAGTGGATGTGACATTTGAATGGACAAAATTTTAGTTTATTTTAATTCCAGTGTAGTTAATGGTAGAGTTATATTTCGGGTGTACAGTTATTCAACAATTACTGAGTGCTCATCAAGTCGAGTGAATTCTTAGTCCCCTTCACCTGTTTCACCCATCCCCTCTCTCGTAACCCTCTGTTCATTCTCTATAGCTAGGGTCTGTGGTTTGGTTTGTCTCTCTTCTTCCCTTTGTTCATTTGTTTTGTTTCTTAAATTCCACAGATGACTGAGGTCATATGGTATCTATCTTCCTCTGACTGACTTCTCTTAGCCTAACACTCTCTAGATCCGTCTATGTTGGTGCAGATGGCAAGATTTCATTCTTTTTTTTTGAATATTGAAAAAAGTTTTTTTTAATGTTTATTTCTGAGACAGAGGAAGACAGAGCACGAGCAGGGGAGGGGCAGAGAGAGAGAGGGAGACACAGAATCCAAAGCAGGCTCCAGGCTCCGAGCCATCAGCACAGACCCCGACACGGGGCTCGAGCTCATCAACTGTGAGATCATGACCTGAGCCAAAGTCGGATGCTCAGCCGACTGAGCCACCCAGGTGCCCCAAGATTTCATTCTTTTTGATGGCTGAGTAATATCCCATTGCATATGCATACCACATCTTTTTATCTGGATGGGAGGAATTTTAACTGGTTAACGTGGCAGAGGGAGGGATGTAGCCTCCTTTGCAGGCACAAGGCTTCCTGCTATTAGGACCCATGTAAGCATGTAATTAGAAATACACCTAGCAGGTATGTTGGTCATAATCGTAGAGGGTCTGGGATGCCGGTTTATTTTGACTCTGTTAAGTGATGGGGCTTCTGCAAAAACTTTTGAGTGGAGGAGTAATGCAAACCCAATTTTGCTTCAGAATGATTAATCAGACAGCAGTGTTTGATGAAATAGACTGAGGCTGGACCAGGACACAAACTGGCAGCTTTGTTAAGTTAATACGAAGGCTCTACTGGTGAGGATCTAGTTGGGAAATGGTAATCACACTCGGTATTTCAAACAGAGGAGATTCAACACAGGGGAGTTTTACAACATGTTGGAAGGCTGCACGAACTGGAAAGGGAAGGGAAGCTCGCGGGAAGGATGTCAACTTTGCCTGGACATTTCCCCTGGACCGCGTGAGGCTCGCACAAAGGTCTTCAGTCAGTGTGGTGGCCGTGAGGCTACCTGGTAGTAAGAGGTCACCTTAAATGCAAATGAGGTTTGAGAATGAATAAAAATAAAAGCTAAAACTTGCCTAGTTCCCGCGATGAGTCACGCCTGATGGCTCCACGTACATTAATGAATTCAATCCTCCAAACAACCGGAGGAGGCAGGTGCTATCATTATGTCACGTGACAGGTTGGGAAACAAACATGAGCTGCAGGGGATCAGGGAACTTGTCTGCGGAGCTGGGTGGACGCACAGGCATCTCGGTGCCAGTGCCCACACTTGTTACCATGACGCTTACCACTCTTCTCAAGGGTCGGAGATGGTTCTCATGGGGAGGTGGTGGGGTCATGAGAAGAAATGGGAGAGTCAGGGGTGGACTTTGGGGGTGGAGTGGGGAGGGGAGAGGGGATTAATGTGTTGGACTGCAGAGGCTGTGAAGTCAACAGTCCACCATTTCACCATCCCTTCCGATTTTTACTTTCCCCGTGTAATCTGAGACCTGGTGGGAAGGCCTTTAAATGAACCCACTCTGTTATCCCAGGCTAACCCAAGGGAAAGTGTGAGGAATAAATGTGGCTTGACAATTGCCTTCCCGCTTCCTTATAATACCTGGTTTTAGGCAGGTTCTCAGCCTCAGCTCTGAGGACTGATGACATTTCCAGCATGCAATGAAGGTTCTGGAAGATCTCTGAGCAGTGAGACAGGGCAGAACAGAGGGGCTTTCCAGGTCTTTCTGCGGCAGGTTCCCAGGTGTGTCAGTAATAGGAAACTGAATGGAAACTGAACACAGAGGTGAGCTGTAGACCTTAAGGTAACTTCTTCATTCTGTTGAAACACCCCTCCTCATGAAGTAGGTAACATGCTATTTACCATGGCTGCTGGCAGACGTTGCTACTAGATGATTGAGTTTTTCTTTTCTTTTTCTTGAAGTTCCGTGGGTCTGAATTCACGTTGGAGCATATAGGTTAGGATAGAAGTTTTGGGAGATGTTTGTGGTCTTTCTCTTTTGTTTTAAAATTTGAGTGCCATAATTTTTCTTCCTTTTTTTTTTTAATGTTTATTTTTGAGAGAGAGAGACAGACACAGAGACGGAGAGACAGAGATACAAAGCACGAACGGGAGAGGGGCAGAAAGAGAGGGAGACACAGAATCTGAAGCAGGCTCCAGGCTCTGAGCTGTCGGCACAGAGCCCGATGTGGGGCTCAAACTCACGAACTGTGAGATCGTGACCTGAGCTGAAGTTGGACGCTTAACCGACCCAGCCACCCAGATGCCCCCGCAATTTCTCTCTTGCTAAGAGCTCGATTCTTGTGTAAGCCCGAAGAAGTACACTTGCTATAAAACCCTAACATTCTCTGGGAATAAAAATGGGATGGGGTTAGGAGAGCTTTAAGGCTGACCAGAAGTTCTTTCTCTTTGCTACCTTCCTGTCTTAGTTACAGAACTGTGAGCACATTAGCTTTTCACAGCAGCCTTTAGTCAAGCTTTCATGGTGCCCCTTTAGCGATGGGCTTCTCCTTCATGAGTGGAGTTATTACTGTTTTAGAAGAAGACATAGGGTGATGAAGAGTGTGGTCTGGATTTGGGTCACACAGGAGCAACATGGAGACTTACTGGGATGGAGAATGTAGGCTACTTGGTCAGAGGGTGTTGGTCTGGTCATGTCATAGTTCCTTTCACATTTGCCTGGCATCACAGGATTGTGTATATGGACGTGGTAACCTAGCAATCGGCGTGTGGGACACGGATTAGTTAATGAGGCAACGCTGTTCATAAGATGTTCCTCATTCAATGACCACACGAGTAGAATGAGGGTGGGGTAGCTCTTCCCCTAAAATAGAAGAGATTGGTGGTTGTATTTACGCGGGTTAAGTATATAGCCTGTAAGTTGCACGCTTCCCAAGCGTGTTCTGGGACCGTCTTGCACCAGCTCATGAGGGCTGGCTGTTAAATACTCAAGAGCTTGGGGGAGGGGGGGGGAGCTCGTTGTTAAATTTTGGAAGCTTGAAATTGACTGGGGCAGGGAGTATTTACACCAGAGAAACTGACAAGCGATTCAAATGACAGCTTTTCGTTTCCCGCTGTGTGACGGTTGATCAGCCTACCACCGCCTGTGCCACACGCAGAGTAGACAGCGTTGCTAATCAAAAAAGGCACTCTTTCTTGCTAAGCCCAGGTTTGGGCTCAGGATCCTTCTCAACACCACACGTCTGAGAGCTACCACCAATAGACGGGACTAAGTGCGTGACGTAAGTGATATTTGCGATCCCTGCCGTGAATGCACTGTCATTACTGTGCAGGGTATTAACTGACAGTATCTTACGTTGAGGAAGGTCGCTTGGGGTCTGACACTTTTGCTAGATCATTTTAATGATTTTTGACATTTAAAAAAAGTGAACAGGGGCTTCTGGGTGGTTCAGTCAGTTAAGCGTCTGACTTCGGCTCAGGTCATGATCTCAGTGTGTGGGTTCAAGCCCCGTGTCGGGCTCTGTGCTGACAGCTCGGAGCCTGGAGCCTGCTTCGGATTCTGTGTCTCCCTGTCTCTCTGCCCCTCCCCTGCTCACGTTCTATCTCTCTCTCTCAAAATAAATAAATATAAAAACTTTTTTAAAAAGTGAAAAAAAAATTTTTGTTAATATTTATTTATTTATTATTTTTTTGAGAGACCATGAGGGGCAAAGGGAGAGGGAGACAGAGGATCCAAAGTGAGCTCTAGCTCAGTGAGCTCTAGCTAGTGAGCTCTAGCTCTAGCTCATCGGGCACCGAGCCCAATGTGGGGCCCGAACTCATGAACCCTGAGATCATGACCTAAGCCAAAGTCAGATGCTTAACCAGCTGAGCCATCCCGGCGCCCCTTTATGTAAAAAAAAAAAAAAAAAAAAAGTCAAAACATCTTTCCCAAGGAAGCCACAATAACACCCAATTTCAGGTTGAAGCTGATTCAAGCAGAATCAGAAACAGGTTCTCAGCAGCAGGGATTTTTCTCTCCGTTGTCTTCGTGATGTGTCTGGACCCTACGAGCACACTTATCGTGCGTTTAGATGTTCACAGTCGTCCTGAATTACCACTCAGGAATTCTGTGGGTCAGGAATCCCAGGGAGGCCGAGCTGGGTGATTCCGACTTAGGTTAGAACTGAAGTCACACACACACGCCCACTTCCTTGTCGTGGGTTGAACTCATGCGTCAGCTGGGGCTGCAGGTGTTGGAAGGCCTGGCTGAGGCCGAAGGGTCTACTACTCTGAGGTGGCTCACCCGCCTGGCTAGCAAGTTAGTGCTGACAAGATGGTTCCTTTCCGATGGGCCTCCCCACAGGGTGGCTGGGGTGTCCTTAGGTCCCCTCAGTTGGCTGCCCCCAGACCAGTAAGGGTGACAGTATATGTCAGGGAGCATGGAGTTCTTCATTTTGGGCAGGGAGGCGGCAAGGGGCCCTTACACAACTGTTCGCTGCTCCCGGGACGCTTTCCATTGGTGTTGCTCAACCGGCTTATGCTTTTGGGTGGAAGGCAGCCTCTCTGGAAAGATGTTTCCTCATTGACACCCATCACTCTTTTTCCCCACTCAACGACATTTGTCTTCAGAGCACTTATCATTGTGTGATACCATATTACGTGCTTTTTTGCTTGTTACCTTTCTCCCTCATTAGAATAAATGCTCCATCAGGGTAGGAACCTCATATACTCCTAGTGCTCAGATATTAACCTCATATCGCTCCTAGTGCCTGGATATTAATAGCATGTGTGGAACGATGAATAGCAAACCATACTGGTTCTACAGTTAGAGAGATGTGGATCCAGGTTGTGGCTCTCACATTTACTAGGTCGGTGGGCAAATTATTTATCTTCTTTACACTTCAGTGCTCTTAGCTAAAAGATGCGGTTCCAAATATCCACCTCTGGGGCTCCTGGGTGGCTCAGTCGGTTAAGCATCCATCTCTTGATTTTGGCTCAGGTCATCAACTTCATGAGATGGAGACTGCATGGGGCTCCGGGCTGACAGTACGGAGTCTGCTTGGGATTCTCTCTCTCTCCCTCTCCCTCTGCCCCTCCCCTGTTCTCTCTGTCTCTCTCTCTCTCTCTCTCAAAGATAAACGAACATTGGAAAAAACATCTACCTCTTGGGGTCGTTATAAAGATTTTAAAATAACATAATGTGTGTCCTACCTAACACTGTGCTTGCATACGGCGAGAGTCTATGAAATGTTAGCCTTGATGGTTACTGGTTTTGTTGAAGTTGTGCCTATGATGAGACACTCCAGAGCCGAGTGAAGGGCCACTCGACAGGGGTGCCATTGATATGGATCCTTGATTAGACTCATTGGAGCCTTTTCCATAGTGAGTTGCTATGTTATCCCTCTTCTTAGTTCTGTTTTTTTTTTTTCTTTTCTCTTGAAGGTCCTGAACAGACTGCAGAGTAAATATGGCTCCCTGTACAGACAAGACAACGTCATCCTGAGTGGCACTCACACACACTCGGGGCCAGGAGGGTATTTCCAGTATACTGTGTTTGTAATCGCCAGTGAAGGATTTAGCAATCGCACCTTTGAGTACATGGTCACTGGCATCGTGAAGGTAGGCAAAGGGCCCCAGAGGGAGCTGCCCTGTCCCTTGTTCACAAGTGTTCAGGAGTGGTTTTCTGTGATATGGAGAGAGTCCTTATAGGATGTTGCCCTGAGCAGTCTCAGCACCTGCCCCCTCCGTTCCTGACTCCCCAGGAGCTTCTGGTCTCCGAGGCACTGACTGATTGAGAGGGGCGAGTTCCATGCAGTGAGCCTCCTGCAGGTGTCCAAAGGGACAGCAAACGTTTCCTATGTCACCCTTATAACTGAGAGGGCCCTACCGTCTGTTCTCTGTGCAAAGTCACACAAAAAGGAAGCCATCAAGGAACCAAGAGTCATTGCAAGTAATTCCAATCTCGCCTCCTAGTTCCCAAACAACATGACAGGGGACCCACTTCATAAACACACGCCCTTATTTCTCACGTCCTCTCTGAGAGTTCTAGATGGCACGGTCTTCTGTGTTCCTGGCTTGGGCACCTCTTTCTCCTCTCTCCCCATCTTGAAGCTTATTACTACCTCCCACAGGGTCCTTTCTCATGTTTCCCTCATACCTTTCCCTTCTAGATTTAGTCCCTCTCTACTTTGTCTCATGAAGTACCCCCCAAACCTGGCGATCCAGTCGGCAAAGGCAGAAATGTCTTTACCACGATGCTTTCCAAACCGTGGATGGTAATTCATGGCTGGCTTCCTGAAGTCAATTCCATGGGTTGCAAGAAGCATTGAATGAACAGAACTAAAGTAAAACAGATTGGAGCCTATCATGGTGCAAAACATACGGGAAGGGTGTATTTTGTGAGCTTCTGTTTTAGCACACATACGTCGACGTGTATTAAGTTGTGATGAAAAATGTTTTGCTTATTGTAGCTTTGAGTCAGAAAAGTGTGAAAAACTTGGCCTCAGAGGTTGAGGGCACGGAGAGGACAAGGAGGGTGGGACACCTTGTCCCATAGCAGGGGCAGCTCGGAGACCAAGGAAATTGTCCACAGCGCTCCTCTGTTTCTATTGACTAAGTCCTTATCCAACAGGATGTCCAAATTCACAACTGTCTCTCTCTCTCTCTCTCTCTCTCTCTCTCTCTCTAACCCACAGAGCATTGAGATGGCGCACAAAAATATGAAACCAGGCAAAATCTTTATCAACAAAGGAAACGTGGAAGGTGTACAGATCAACCGAAGCCCCTCTTCTTACCTTTGGAATCCTCCGTCAGAGCGAGCCAGGCAAGGGGCATTATCACAATAAAATCATGGGTTTCCTTTAGAGATCAGCAACAAAAATCTAAGGATGCAGTTGGTGCTCAAGGAATGGGGTGGGATCCTGAAAGAATAGTAAAGCTAAAGTAAATTTAAAACATGTTGATCATCTAAGCAGAAATAAAAAGTGAATGTGGTAACTCACGCCAGCCCGTGCACCAATCGGCCCGCTCTGCTGGCGGCTGGGGTCAGCGTGAGTGTTGGAAGGACTCCCAGTTTTGCAATCGGGCACGACTCTGGTTCCATCTCTGCTTTATCACTTCCTAGTCATGTGACCTTCAGTGATTTACTTATAGTAATTTATTGCCTCTCAGCTTCTTCTGTAAAGCGGAGATGAAAATGTGCGCAACACGTGTTTATTAAATTAATGAATAGCTCTTTTTGTTAGATCGTTCAGCAGAAATCATCTCCACCCAGGAGACTGTGGCAAGAGAGAAGCCATAAAAGGATAAAGAAGCAGGAACAAAGAACAATAAAATAAAACTAGCATAATGGAATGGAACTAAGGCCGATTGTTTGTTTGTTTGCTTAAGTGCTGACCCAGGTTAGCCACAGGAGAGAAGCCCTTGACTGCTGTGGCACAGTAAAATAATATCTCACTTTCAACCTGACCACCTGGCATTTTACATTTGTCTGCGTATTTTTCCATCCATTTCAAAGGAGTTGAGTTTTAGAAAACATAATCCGATTTCCCTTGAAAGGCCATGAAAGAACGCTTGAAGCTACAGGTCGGGGATGGTTTTGATGTTGCATATTCCCTGCTATGTTTAAGAGATTCCGTGAAAATTTGACCGGAGTAGAAATTTCAAAGACCGGTCCCTTTTCTAAGAAACACCTGTATGTTCTATAAGATCACGACCATTACATAAAGATGTCAATTTCATCTCCAGTTGGCTGACTTAATGCCACTGAGTGTGATGGTATTTGCAAGCCATTTCTTTAGCTGAGGACTGAGGTCCTGCATGTGGTTCGTAAGACCATAGCACATCAGGAAACCTCGCTCACTGAAGGCATTTTGATTTTAGTTTTTGTGTCAGCTTCTACTGTTGGTCATACAAGAAGCCCAGGCTCTAACTAACATAGAAATGACTGCGTTTCTTTGTTTTGACCAGGTATTCTTCAAATACCGACAAAGAAATGATCATCCTGAAAATGGTAGATTTGAATGGAGTTGACCTGGGCCTTATCAGGTACTCTGTTTACTTTTTTTGCTTTTCGTCCTATCTGGATAGCTTTCCTTAATCATGGAGGTGGGGACGGGGAGGGGGGCATGGGAGGAAGAGACTAGAATAGTGGCAGCAGCGGCTGGGAATATGTTGAGTAGTTAAGAGTCCAGACTTGGGAGTCAGACACATCTGGGTCCAACCATGGATCCTGGGGCAAGGTTCTCAGCTTTCCAGGGCTCAGTTCCTTACCTGGAAAACAGGGCTAATTAAAGGATGACATAAATGAGGGATTCAGGTAAAGAAGTGTAGTGTAGCATCTGGGATATGACATAAGGATTCAGTCAATTCTAGTGCTTATTACTCTATCAAGATGTTGTATGTGGAATTTCTACGATGGCAGACCATTATCTCTTGGTAAAATGAGAAAACAATCTGACCAACCAGGCTAAATGATTATGGGTTTGAGATGATTTATCTGTGTTTTCCTAAAAGAATGAAGTCAAGTCTAATGTAGGACAATGCCAATTAGTGATGGAAGCAGAATTGAGGCCACCTGAAGGAAGCAGATGAGGTGAAATTACAGCCTGGCACAGGTTTTAGTTCAGGATTATACATAAGAAGACATGTGGTTTTTTTTTTTTAATAAAGAAGGCATTTGCATTCATGTGTGAATTTTGTCCCTGCAATTGGACTGACTCAGGAATTGACTGGCTGGGTAACAGCCCCAGGTGCCTTGATGTGCAGATGTCCAAGTGGTGGAGGATGCCTGAAGGAAGTGTATGATGGCTCATGGGAGCTACAGTTAAATGGCTTTGGTTCGCTCTGTGTTGTCCTCGTGATGAGCTTTGTGACTTTGGCCAAGTGACTTAACTGCTCTGTGGCTCAATTTTCTTTCTTTCTTTCTTTCTTTCTTTCTTTCTTTCTTTCTTTCTTTCTTTCTTCTTCCTTCCTTCCTTCCTTCCTTCCTTCCTTCCCTCTTTCTTTCTTTCTTCCTTCCTTCCTTCCCTCTGTCTTTCTTCCTTCCTTCCTTCCTTCCTTTCCTCTTTCTTTCTTTCTTCCTTCCTTCCTTCCTTTCCTCTTTCTTCCTTCCTTCCTTCCTTCCTTCCTTCCTTCCTTCCTTTCTTTCTTTCTTTCTTTCTTAAATGTTTATTGATTTTGAGAGAGAGAGAGAGAGAGCAGGGAAGGGGGAGGGAGGGAGGGAGAGAGAGAGAGAGAGAGAGAGAGAGAATCCCAAGCAGGCTCCACACTGTCAGCAGAGCCCGATGTGGGGCTGGAACTCACGAAATGTCAGATCGTGCCCCGAGCCAAAATTAAGAGTCGGATGCTTCACCAACTGAGCCACCCCTCAATTTTCTGAACTTTAAAAGTGAGGGATAAAGTGAGTCCTTAAAATGTTGATAACAAGTGTGAGTAAAGGTGGTAGGGGCCTATCAGGTAGGATTATGAAATACTTAACTGAAAGGGTCTATGTAAGTCAAATTAATAATTAATTAAAATTAATAAGAGGTGAATGAAAACATTAAGGACTGTGATCAGTACTGGCCCTGTAACCAGGTGGAGAACAGCACGGTGGTGAGGAGTTCTGGTTTTAGGGGTAGATTTTAAGACTTGAGTTCAAATCCCAGCCTTGCCACTTACTAACCTACTTACACCTCAACTATTCCATTTGGAAATGGGAATGATAATGCCTCATAGGACTGTTTCAGGATTAAATGACATAATACATGCAAAGTTCTACTCTGTGTCTGGCATAGAAAAGAGTTTTATTATTTTGGTTAAATGGTAAGCAGAATAACATTCTACTTCTTCTAAGAACTCCATTGTTGGCTTCTCAGAATGCTTGACGCTCTTTTTAGGTATTTTCTTAAATGTTTATTTATTTATTTTGAGAGAGGGAGATAGAGAGTGAGGAGGGGAGGTTCAGAGAGAGGGAGAGAGAGCATCCCAAGCAGGCTCTGCAGTGTCAGCGTGGAGCCCGACGCGGGGCTCAAACTCACAAACTGTGAGATCACGACCTGAGCGGAAACCAAGAGTCGGATGCCTAAGTGACCAAGCCGCCCCGGACGCCCCTGAATGTTTGACATTTTTAGCATTGGAGTTACTTCTTCGGGTGTCAAGTGAGGTCACTAAAAACTCCCTGATAAAATAAACTTTATTATGTGGGTTGACATGATAGAAGTTATTCTTCCATTATAGTGAATTCATCTACTGATTGGTTGCCAACTGGTGTTGAACACAGTGGACTTTCTTTTTTTAAAAAATGCTTTTATTTATTTTTGAGAGAGAGAGACACACAGAGTGTGAGCAGGGGAGGAGCAGAGAGAGGGAGACACAGAATCCGAAGAAGGCTCCAGGCTCTGAGCTGTCAGTACAGAGCCCAGCACGGGGCCCGAACTCACAAACCATGAGATCATGGCCTGAGCTGAAGTCAGACCCTTAACCGACTGAGCCACCCAGGGGCAAACACAGTGGACTTCCTAAATGTGTGCTTGGGGTATGTGTTGTGATGGGCATGGTCCCTATCTTGAAGGCTCTAACAGACTAATGGGGTGATTGGGGCAGGGGACAGAGACAGACAGGCAAGTAATCACAACATACATCAGATGGCCATCAGTGCTACCACCTGGCCATCGATCGACGCTGTGGGAACTTGGAGGAGGTAGCAGGGATACCTGAGAGCATCGTGGAAGTCATGAAAAGACAGTGAGCTGGGAAGCCAGAGGATGGGCTATGTCAGGGAGGGGGTGAGGGAGGAATCCGAAAAGGTGAGCTAGCTCCAGATTGTGGGGCACTTTGGTGGGCCATTTGGTTAGGAGACAGTCAGGATACAAGCATGTATCTCTGACGAGTTAGAGAATTCCACATTCGTTGGGAGAAGGAGGCTTTTTCCTTACGGTTTCCACTCAACTCTTGGCTGAATGACTGAGATCATCCGTGATTCCCTCTTATTAGTTTCTGAATCCTTTAACGATGCCCACGGAAGACTAAAAAATGTTGTCCTTCTTCCAGATGTTCGTGGCTTCCTCGCATATAACTATATAACATATCTGGAAGTCCCAGGGCCAACCGTCAAGGTTATAGCAACTCTCCTCCATCTGCTAGGCTTAACACCCTGCAATAACTTGCTATTGTTTTTGCAGCCACCATATGTTATCCTTGACATAATTGCTCGTGCAATTGCCTCTTGTTGCATAGTGGCAATTGCTCTTTGAATGCATTAAAAATGATCCAAAGCATAAAGCCAAATCTGGGCTGCTGAGTAACTCAGCCACCAGATGTAGGTGCCTGCTGTTAGGCAGAATCCCAAGGCATGAGGAGTTTGGAAGCCTAGAATCTCTGACTGGTGGAACATGGGCGTCATCTGCCTCACAGCTCAGCTAAGGGCCAGGTAGGTGACGTGACCTGCCCAGTGTTGCAGCCAAGACTGTTCTCTTCATGCTGGGAACAATATTGAGGTCCACAATTTCTTCTTTCCTACCTTCACCTTTGGTTTCATTTCTTCATTCGGCGAGTCCGCACCAGAGACCTACTGGGTGCCACGCAGGACTTCCCAGTCCTTGGAATGGTGCTTTTCCTGGCCCTGAAATCAGGAATCAAATAATACCCACGCCCGTGTTCCTTGAGCAAGTCTCTTAAGTTCTCAGAGACTCAATTTCCATATTTCTCAGATGCAGATATAACCTCTTCTCTCCAGAGATCATCGATTTGTTTACTCATCTATTAAATGGTGTAGAATATACGTGTCATGAACTGAGCTCGTCCTACAGATACACTGATGGGCAAAAGTAGATGGCGTTGTTGCCCTCAGAGAATTTACAATCTCTTGGTAGAGACAAGAGGTATCCAAACAGTCCTTGAAATATGTGTAAGATGATAACTGGGTTAAGTGCCAGGAAAGGAAGGTGCGTTGCATTGTCTTAAAGGGATGTGACCCGGGCAGGGAGACTGGGAAAAGCTTCCCTAAGGAAGTGATAATGGAGCTAAAAACCAAAGGAAGATTGAGAATTATTTGTAAGCCTTTTATTTTTATATACATTCCAGCTAGTTAACATACAGTGTAACATTAGTTTCAGGTGTGCAATATAGTGATTCAACCTTCCATACATCACCCGCTGCTCGTCACAAGTGCCCTCCTCAATCCTCATCACCTGTTGAACCCATCCCCCACCCACCTCCCCTCTGGTGACTGTCACTTTGTCCTCTATGGGTAAGAGTCTGTTGGGGTGCCTGGGTGGCTCCGTCTGTTAAGCGTCCGACTCTTGATTTCAGCTCAGGTTGTGATCTCACCGTTTGTGAGTTCAAGTGCTGAGAAAGGGTCTGGAGCCTCCTTGGGATTCTCTGCCTCCCCCTCTCTCTGCCCCTCTCCTGCTTGTTCTCTCTCTCTCTCTCTCACTCTCTCTTGTAATGAATCAATACACATTAAAAAAAGAGTCTGTTTCTTGCTTTGCCTTTCTCTCCCTTTCCTTCCCTTTGCTTGTTTTGTTTCTTAAATTCCACATATGAGTGAAATCATGTGGTATTTGTCCTTTTCTGACTGACTGATTTCACTTAGCATTATACTCTCTAGCTCCACCCAGGTCATTGCAAATGGCAAGATCTCATTCTTCTTTTATTGCTGAGTAACATTCCATTATATATAGACATCTATATCATATATGTATATCATATATGTATATATCTCATATCTATATCATATCTATATCGTATGTATCATGTATGCATATATATAGATATATATATATATCACATCTTCTTTATACATTCACCTATCAGTGGACTCTTGGGTTGCGTCCATATCTTGGCTATTGTAAACAATGCTGCTGTAAATATCCAGGCACCCGTATCCCTTTGAATTCATGTTTTTGTAATCTTTGGGTAAACACCAAGTTGTGCAATTGCTAGGTCGTAGGGTAGTTCTATTTTCACTTTTTGAGGAACCTCCACACTGTTTTCCAGAGTGGCTGCACCAGTTGGCATTCCCACCAACACTGCAGGAGGGTTGCCCTTTCTCCATATCCTCACCAACACTTGTTGTTTTTGTGTTGTTGATTGTAGCCGTTCTGACAAGGTGTGAGGTGACGTCTCATTGTAGTTTTGCTCGGCATTTCCCTGATGATGAGTGATGCCGAGCATCTTTTCATGTGTCTGTTGGCCATCTGGAGGTCTTCTTTGGAGGAATGTCTATTTGTGTCTTCTGTCCACTTTTTTAATTGGATTATTCATTTTGGGGCTGTCGACTTTTATAACTTGCTTATGTATTTTGGATACTAAGCCTTTCTTACATGTCATTTGGAAATATCTTTTCCCATTCCGTAGATTGTCTTTTAGTTTTGTTGGTTGTTTCCTTTGCTGTGCAGAAGCTTTTTATCTTGATGAGGTCCCAACATTCATTTTTGCTTTTATTTCCCTTGCTTTCAGAGACATGTCAAGTAAGAAGTTGCTATGGCTGATGTCAAAGAGGTTGCTGCCTGTGTCCGTCCTCCTCTAGGATTTTTGTGGTTTCAAGTCTCACAGTTAGGTCTTTAATCATTCTGAGTTTATTTTGCATATGGTGTAAGAAAGTGGTCCAGCTTCTCTCTTTTGCATGTTGCCGTCTGGTTTTCCCAGCACCAATTATTGAAGAGACTGTCTTCTTCCATGGGATATTCTTTCCTGCTTTGTCAAAGACTAATTGACCATATAGTTGTGGGGTGGAGAGGGCTGCAGTTAGCACATAGGACCTTGGTGCACAACTTACAAAAGCGCTTTCTTCTCTGGGCCAAGGTGCTTAGCTCCGTGAGCTGAGTGGGGGTTGGATTTCAGCCTTCTCTTACCCCCTTTGCAACTCATCTTTGTGCAGGGCACAACCTGCATGCTGGACATGGCAGCCCAGGTTTGAGAGAATAGAACTTGGGATGGGTTTATTACTCTTTTAGAGTATTCAAGAAGCTTGATTTTGCCTTTGGCTTTTCTTTTCTGCTTCAGAGTAGGAAGTGCATAGTGTCCCAATGAAGAGGCCCTAGAAAATGCCTCGATTACCTAGGAGGAGAGAATGATTATAATATTCTATATTACTTTGCTGTTTATTGATTCACAGAGCATAGTCAAAATGTATTATTTTTCATCCCTAGGAAACAGAGACTAGGAAATTTTAACTAACTTGGCTACGGAGTAGGATAAAATCTCAAATCTCTGGACCTTCCATGATACCTTGATTACATTATGCTGACTCCAGCATGGCCCTGCTTTAGCTGTGATGTAATCCTTATTTAGAAATGTTTATTAACAGGGACGTTAGTTATCCGTTTATATCTGTGCTCTAACTTCTTTTGAAATTACCTCGACCTAACTTCGCTCTTTTGAACTTTGCTTGGAAGAATGTTGTTTTGACCAGATAAAATAAATTGTGAGGGCCGCTTTCTTTTATTAAAATGATGACCTTTCTGCATATCTTTACAATACTCATCTGTTCCCATCGCACTTTGGTCGCTGTGACAAGCCTGGTATTTTAATCTCACATATTTCAAAGGCCAGGAGGAAAAATACAGCTCTTCTCACTCTGAGATTCACATCACTTTTCCGAATGCTTATTTTTTCAGTTTTGTAGAGAAAGACAAATTCAATTAATTTTCCAAGGCCTAAAATAAATGAACATAAAGGCATGAAATCAATACGAATTCAAGTCTAATTAGCAGACTAGAATTCTCAGCAATTGCTTTCTCTACAGATATTATTGTCGGCCCCTGATTGAGAGAACACACCTGATCCCCCTCTGTGTTCCTTGGCGTGTGACACAATGCCAACCACATTCTTGCTGCTAACAAATTCATGTTGGTTGAATGAGAAGAACAATTGTCATCTCTCCTTGCCTTTATCCGTTACGCTGTGGCCAGAATGACCGTCCGTCCTCTAAACCCATCTTGATGCCTTTGCTACAAATGAGTTTTCTCCAGTGATCCCTTTGCCGAGTCCCTACTCCTCTTTTAAGACCCAGCTCAGATGTCGCATCCTCTCCCAAGCATTTCTCAAGGGCAAGATGCTGCCTCGCTCACCTCCACGTCTCCAGTGCCTGGCACAGAATCAAAGTTAACTGTGTACTGAATGAGCAGGTGAATGAACGGAGGGGACAGAGCCAGTATCCCACAGCAGATTAGAACTTGGGCTCTGTGGTCTGACAAACCTGGACTCTTAGACCTGCTTCTTGACTTACAACGGGTGTGACCTTGGTCAGATTACTTACTGGCTCACTCTGAGACTTCATTTCCTTGGCCATAAAATAAGGACAATGATAACATCTGCCTCCAAGCATGCTTTTAGGATGAAATGAGATCCTGTGTATAAAATCCCTCACCTCATCAGAGAGACATGACAGTCCATGTTGATAAAACTGTTCCACAGGCTTCCTTTGATTGCCCTAGAGAGATTGCAGTCTGGCTGAAGCTGGCTGACCTCAGGGTAATCATATTAGACAGAAGTGTTCTGGTTGGGGAGCCATGGGAAGGTCATGGCCACCACCCCATTTTCCTTCCAAACTAAATGGAGTAAAACTGTAAAAAGACTCCCAACTAACTGGAAAACACTAGTTGACTAGAATTTTCTCTGGGACCTGAGTTTTAGGAGAAGGAGAGAAACCCATATCCGCAAAAAGGAAACTAGTATAAGGATTTTTTCAAAAGAGAGAAATTTTGCAAGTAATTTTAGGGCATGAGCTCAGAACCACCTTTAACCTAATCTTCTGTTCCTTTACATGGGGGCAATACATACCTTGGGGAACAAATTTAGCTCATAGGCTGGTGATAGGTTTGTTCAACACTGTTTAAAAAAATTCTAAATGGATGCCAACATGAAAAAAACACTATTATAGAAATTTTCAAATATATGCCAATTTAGAGTGATTAGTCTTTGAGTTTCCATGTAACTATTATCCACCTTCAGTAATTAGCACTATTCTCCCACTCTGTTTCATCCCTCCTCTCCTTTTGTTTTGCTTTGCTAGAGTTTTAATTTTTCTTTTTTAATGCTTATGTTTTGAGAGAGACAAAGACAGTGCGAGTGGGGGAGGGGCAGACACACACGCACACACACACACACACACACACACACAGAATGTGAAGCAGGCTCCATGTTCTAAGCTGTCAGCACAGAGCGTGACGTGGGGTTCGAACCCACGAACCGGGAGATTGTGACCTGAGCCGGAGTTTGATGCTTAACTGGCTGAGCCACCCTTGCTTTGCTAGAGTTTTAAAAGCCAACACCAGATAGCAAATCATTTCACTCATATATATTTCAGTGTATATCTCTATCAGGGAAAAACGTAAAAAAATATAACCATAACTCATGATCCCAACCAACAAAATGAAAAATAGTTTCTTGATATGCTCTAAAACCTAGTCTGTGTTCAGTTTTCCTTGATTGTGTCAGTAAGATCTTTTTATAATTGTTTTATTTGAATCAGCATCCAAATAGTCCGCCCACCAACTCCATTTGTTGGCTATGTGTGTTAAGTCTCATAATCGGTAAGATTTCTCCCCTTTTATTCTGTGCTATGTACTCCTCTCTTTCTTTTTTAATGAAATTTTTTTTCTTCTATTTTTTTTAATTAAAAAAATTTTTTTTATTTGGGCGTAGTGGGCACACAATGTTATATTTGGTTCAGGTGTACAACATAGAGACTGGATGATTCTGTGCCTTGTGTTATGCCCACCACAGGCAGAACTCTTGTCTGTCACCACAGGGCACTGGTACACTGCCATTGACTCTGTTCCCTGGGCTGCACCTTCCACCCCCGTGACGTACCCCTTCCCTAACTGCAAACCTGCGCCTCCTGTTCCCCTTCAGCCATTTTGCCCAAACTTCACCCTTTTCCTCTCACGCTATTTACTTCTTCAAGAGTTTTTTAATCGAGGAGTGCCTGTGTGGCTCATCGGTTAGGCATCCGACTCTTGATTTTGGCTCAGGTCGTGATCCCAGGCTCGTGGGTTTGGTCCCGAGTCCGGCTCTATGCTGAGCACAGAGCCTGCTTGGGGTTGTCTCTCTCTCTCTCTCTGCCTCTCCCCTGCTCACAGGCAGGCACATGTGCATGTGAACGCATGTGCACTCATTCTCTATCTCAAAATAAGTAAATAAACTTGAAACATAAATCGATAAATATTTCGCAAAATCATGGATTTATCAAAGATCTGGAAGCTCTGGCTTACTCTCATAAGGCAACATTTGGCAGCCGCATAGTAGAGGCTACGGTCTTTAGGCCCATGCAAGTGCCTCCGGGTGTCCACAGTCCACACTGGTCCCCGTGGCACCAACCAGCTGAACTCATCCGTGTTGCCTACCCAGCCCCTATAGGCCTTGTGCTGGCCATCTCTGACCTACGTATACATCTGTTGGGCAATGAGAACTGAATCCTGAATGATGACCTTGATGTTTAAAAACATCCCTAGTCAGTAAGTAAATGTTCAGTTTTGTGAGCTATAGTACTTAGGTAGGAATGTAAGCTGAAATGTTTTATAGAGTCGTCAGCAAAGAATTAAACCAACAAAAGATTTTTTTTTTTTTTAAATCCTACATGGGCCTGAAAGTTCATGAATTAGCATCGCTCTTTTCTTGAGCATTCATTCTAGTTAATTTGCTTTCCAGCCTTCCATTCTCTATCTTTTTTACCCACGTGGAGGTTCGATCCTACAAAGGCCATTGGACAAGGTGTCCCAAGACCCCAACTTTAGTCTTGGTCCCCTATGACCAATGAGCTACCATTTTGCTTCTCTGAGACACCTTGCCGGGTGGAGGTCATAACTGTTTGGGCTCCAGGGCTGTTGTGAAGTGTAAGTACGGTAACAGATGTGAAATTAGTTTGTAGACGTTGTGGCTCTATACTTAAACAGGTATTACTATGCATATGGCTAACATCAAATTATGCATAACAGCCTCTTTCACACCTTTGTGCGCTTACTGTGTTGTTCCTTCCCCCTGGAATGCCCTTAAGAATTAATTGCTAGTCATCTGTGGTCCCCAAACACTTTATGCCTATTTTTTATAAGGTTTGTCACACTGTACTAAAGCCATTTGTTTACATCTTTGTCTGACCCTGGGTGTAAGGAAGCTTCAGTGTGTTCAGAACTGGGCACATGGCAGGGTCTCCGTAAAGGTCTTCTGAATTAGATAGGGTTGACTTCAATCATTGTTATGTGCACCTGTCTTGAAGGACAAGGTCGGCACCCACACAATGCTTTAGGCATATCTGATCGCTGACCGTTTAGTTTTGTATTTTTAACTTACGTAAATGCCTAGACTTTTTGAGTATGTTATTCGTAAGCTAAGCTCATCATCAGTGAAATAACCTAAATGTGAAAGGCCTACCGTTGAAAACTTTTTTTTTTTTCCTGCTGGAGAAAACCAAAGCTCGCAGGCATTGTTTTGACTCCATCACCTGGTTCTCTTCCTGAGCCGAGGGCTCCTTTTCTCTTACAGCTGGTTTGCCATCCACCCCGTCAGCATGAACAATACCAATCACCTTGTCAATAGTGACAACATGGGCTATGCATCTTACCTTTTTGAGCAAGAGAAGAACAAAGGATATCTACCTGGACAGGTGAGATTTGGGTCATTGAAAACATCATCTTAATTCATTAGATCCTCATTCGTACAATGCTCAGAATAGCTGATTCACATCTTCAGTGTAAAGTGTCATCAAGCACATCACATACTAATATGCTTGGATAAAAAAAATTCTCCATCCTCCCTGAGAGGGGAAGAAAAATTAACAATGACTGTGTCAAACGCTGCTGACATCTGTAGCTTCATAAAGTTGCAATTAGTTAGAGAAGGAAGGACAAGCTTAAGATTTTTGCAATACGTGATACTTTTTGATCGGCTTGAGAATATGATCAACCGGGTTGATATTAACTTTTCTCTTCAGAGCTATCAAAGTATTAAGTACCTTCTGAGTAGCGTTAAGAACCTGAATGAGGAGGGGACAGGTCATGAATCTTTTCTGCGGTCCAGATTTCCCTGTTAATGGCGAATTTCCTTTTAAGGAGTTTCGTCATACTTTCTTTTAATAAGCCCCAAGGGAGAGACGACCCTAACCCACCAGACTTGTTATCGTAACTTTGAAACGCAATGAGGGATGGAATCAGAGATGGGGGCCGGAACTCAGTCCATGTGCCTCAGAAATCTCCTCAGCTCTGTGTTAATTACTGACTACAGATAGCTAAGCGGTTGGGGGGGGGGGCTGCTCTGTTGGATCCTAAGGTCCAAGTCCCAAATGCCAAAGAATATAGGACGATAAGAACCCCAAGCCCTTGACTAGGATAAATGTCTAGAAAGTGCAATGATACCAAAGTTATTAGCCCCATGAACATTCATAGTGATCTTTTAGCTCCTGACTGATAAAATGCTATTTTTTTTTTCATTTTAGCCTGCATTTTAGGGAAAAGAAAGGAACTTCCCATTTATGATCGCTGGCTGGGGGCATTTTGAGATAAGTTATCTTTTTGGTGTAAAAAAAAAGACACATGATCTCCAATACCTGCTTATTTCTTTCCCTAAGAAAATTGAAGTCATGGAAGGTAGAATTAGATCAGCTGGGTTGAGGTTAAAGTCTTACACCACTCAAAAAGGTTATGTGCTGTTACTTCAGGTTGAAGAGCTAAAAGAAAAGATACACGCAGGTAGATCTGGATGGTGAATGCTATATTTAGGTTCAGTTTTGCCACAGGAACATCTGGATTCATATTTTCTTTTTAAGCCAGTAGGGATATTTATTTTTCAAGGAGAAAGGGACCTCTTAGCTCCAGATACAATACCAGGAAGGAGTCTGATGAGTCAGCATTTTATACCGTGTTGTTGTATGCTGTGTTTCTTGTCAAAATGTTTCTGTTTGTGGTACAGAGTTGAAACTCTCCTATTTGAAACAGCTTTATTGATCGTTGGAATATCATGAGCGTGATAACATGTATGCTGACTGCAATGTGAATTTTTTCACAAAGTTTCTCAGAATGTCCTACCTCCTCCTTTTATTGTGCTCAAATGGTTTTGAAGAGTTCCCCAGAGTGGATGGAATGTTTGTGTTTTTAATGGAATTCATTGTGGGAAATAAGAGAGAATAAAAGGCCGTTGGATGTTTCTTTTGGCAGGGACCCTATGTAGCAGCCTTTGCTTCATCAAACCTCGGAGATGTGTCCCCCAATATTCTTGGCCCACATTGTGTCAACACAGGAGACTCTTGTGATAACGCCAATAGCTCTTGTCCCATCGGTGGGGTAGGTAATTATGACATGAGATTCTTTGTGTTTGCATCTCATGTGCATTTTAAGTATTCACCATTAACTTATAATTGTGTTCTCCCCAAATGCACCCAGGCCTACTGACCGCTGGCTCTTCTCAGGAGCACCCATTAAATTTCGATTGGATAAAATTCTAGTTCTCCATTGGATTGACTCTTAAGTGTTTTGAATGGTGAGGCAATTAGTAAATGTGAGAGATGAAATACCCTTGCCCAAACTTGGACAGTCTGAAACATTTCTTTCACCTTGGCATTTCTGATATCACAAGTTAGTACCAGAAACTGCTTGCCTGAGATGTTTCTCACTTGTGAAGTCTACAGCGTTACACACACACACACACACACACACACACACACACACACACAAACACATCAACATTTTTTTTTCTTTTCTTTAAAATCACAAACAACAGGGGTGCCTGGGTGGCTCAGTCGGGTTAGTGGCCAACTTCGGCTCAGGTCACGATCTCACAGTTTGTGAGTTCGAGCCCCGCGTCGGGCTCTGTGCTGACAGCTCAGAGCCTGGATTCTGTGTCCCTCTCTCTCTGCCCTTCCCTTGCTCATGCTTGCTCTCTCTCTCAAAATTAAATAAACATTGGCATGCCTGGTGGCTCAGTTGGTTAAGCATCTGACTTCTGCACAGGTCATGATCTCCCAGTTCATGAATTCGAGCCCTGTGTTGGGTTGTGCTGACAGCTCAGAGCCTGGAGCCCACTTTGGATTCTGTGTCTCCCCCTCTCTCTGACCCTCCCTTGCTCATACTCTCTCTCTCAAAAATAACTAACTAGATAAATAAATAAATAAACATTAAAAATAAAAATAAAGTCACAAACAACAAATCTTGCTGTCAAAACTCACACAACATGGAAAACCTAGAGGGCAGTAAAAAGTGAGTTCCTCTTCATTCCCTTCCTTCTCCCCCCTCCAAGGAAGTTACCACTATCCCACCTCTTCCTGTGTACTTGTCCACACATTCACGAACAAAATTTTACAACTTCTTTGTTGATTTTTTTAATAGGACTGGGATTCGAGTTTTCCACCTACTTTGTTGTCTTTAAAATTGTTTTAGGGCTGAACACAGGTCTGTGTGGCAAGTTTTAAAGACTTACTATTATTAGTATGGCCTTATTTAGGCCATACTGTCATTTATTTCATTGTTTCCCTGCCATGTTCATTTAGATTTTTTCTGCCTTGACGTGAGAAGCAGATTGTAGTTTCTGGGCTCTTGTTCTTTGTGTTTATAGAACATGTCACCTGTGATATGACTTTTATTAAACGTCATTTCTGGGCTATTTATTTTATTCCCATCAATTCTACCCAATGGGTAGTAGAGCGTAACAATTAGAGTTTTCTATTATATATTACCATTTTGGTATAGAAAGTCTTCCTTTATTATTATTCATTTGCAAAATGTTCACACATCATTCATTCTCATTCGATTTCAAGATTACTTGTTGGATTCCAACATTCAGAGAGGAAACGTTTAAATAAATTATGGTAACTGTTTGCAGTAGAATATTATGTACCAACAAACTGTACTGTGTTGGAATATTGAATGTGGGAAAAAGCTCACAGTACACAATGTTGATTTAGAAAATCAGTATTTAGGGGTCGCCTGGGTGGCTCAGTGGGTTAAGCATCCGACTTCGGCTCAGGTCACGATCTCACGGCTCGTGAGTCCAAGCCCCGCGTCGGACTCTGTGCTGACAGCTCGGAGCCTGGAGCCTGCTTTGGATGCTGTGTCTCCCTCTCTCTCTGCTCCTTCCCGTCTGGCACTCTGTTTTTCTGTCTGAAAAATAAATAAACATTAAAAAAATTAAAAAAGGAAGAAAATCAGGGTTTAATCTTGTATATTGATTATGATTGCAGTTTTGAAAATAAATGCATTGTAGTGAAAAGACAAAGTGAAACACACTGAATTGTTAACCCTGACTTTCTCTGTTTGGCATTACTATGGCATTACAGGGGGGGTTTATTCTGTTGATTTTGTTTATTGTTTTTATTCTATTTATACACTTTTGTAGTTTTTTCCTACAAGGAGAATACTTTTAATCAGTAAAAATTATCATAGAATCACACCCTCTCCCACGACAGAATTCTCTTTCTCTCCATTCCATTCCATCTGTTAGATTTGCTTCCCTCATGATTGCAAGATGGCAGTCAGTACTGAGGACAGTATATCCTTTTCTCCCCCCAAATATGGTAGGAGAGAGAGAAAACCCGTCTCTAACCATGGAATAAAAGTTCTTTTCCTTCTGATTGGGTCACGGGAGGTACATATCCATTCCTGGACCGAAACGGTTGCAGGGGAAATAGTGTGCTGACAGGCTCAGGCTGGGGTTCCTGACCAATCTTGGGGAGGGCCTGGGGAATTACCATGGTCGTCTTAGACTTACCTGGGCTGGGAATGGAACCGTTGACTGTGAAAGAAGCGATGCCTTTTTGAACAAAATCGTGATTTGCTTAAGAAACAGAAAGAGGGAAGTGGACAAATGTTGCCGTATCTTTTGCTTTCGCGTAGCTTCTTTCAACAGATTTTTTTTTTTTTTAACTTCAGAAACTAGCTTTCATTAAAACAAAGATGTATATTTGTTAACAATGCAAACGATGTTGAGAAGTTCGGGAAACGAAACACGTCAATGCGCAGCCTCTAACTCCACGATTAACCTGTTAAACCTTAAATGAACATCCTACTAGGCAGCCTTTTCGGCTTCCACGCTCCTACGTGTACGCACAGTTGTACACAAATGAGGTCACGCTGGAAATGCTGTTCTATAGCTGCTTTCTTATTTCCCGTGAATATACTTTATGTTTTTTAGTTTATTTATTTATTTTGAGAGCAAGAAAGAGAGAGAGAAAGCAGAGGAGGGGCAGAGAGAAAGAGGGAGAGAGAGAATCCCAAGCAGGCTTCACGCTCAGCATGAAACCCAACACGGGGCTCGAACCCACAGCCCTGGGGTCATGACCTGAGCCAAATTCAAGAGTCAGACGCTTAACCTGCTGAGCCTCCCTGGTGCCCCTCCAGTGAATACACTTTAAAACATCCTTTAAACGAATGGTACAGTTTTCAATTTTAAGTACCGTAAGTTAGTTCACCGATCCCCTCGTGATGAATATTTTCTTTCCTTCCCTCCTCTCTCCCTTCTTTTTTCCTCCCATCACATAAATGGACTACGTGTGTCATACATATTTTCACACGTATATGAGTTTCACCTTAGGACAAATTCTTGCGAGCGAATTTGCTGTTCAAGGGAAAGCACAGTTCCCATGGGGGTGACCATGAGTCCTGTCCCCAGCCACAGTGTGTGAGTGACCCTTTCCCCAAAGCCTCCCTGATGCCTGGTTTATCGAGCATTCAGTCTTTGCCAACAGAACAGGCGGAGTTTCTTTTTGTAGTTTAAATGTATATTTAATGATTCACAGGCTTGAATGTATTTTAATGTTGAAGAGAGATTTACATTTCTTTTTTGCAAATCACCTATTTTCATCTGTGTTCCACTGTGTATCCAGTAGGATTTTTTTTTTTTTTGCTTTTTTCCTCCCAGATTTATTGAGATATAATTGAGAGATAACATTGTATCATTTTAAGGCATACACTGTGATAATTTTGATACACATATAGGATGCTTTTTACTGCAAATAAGAGAAAACCCAACTCCATAGGGATGAATCAGAAGGTTATTAAGGAGGTGTTCATCCGCATTTTCTTGAAATGCTTTTTAATTTTCAATTATAGTATTTAAGTATCTGGTCAATGTCAACATTTTCTGGGGTCAGAAGGGAAGGATAGAGCCAGATTTATCTACTGATTTTTATTTTTTTCCAGTGGCTCACCTATGTGTTCCAATATAACGTTGACTGGGTTTCTGATTGGCTCAGACTCACTTGTGATTTTGCATTCCTTGAGATAATTGCTTCTTTCACTAAGAGCCCGTCGTGTCTCCCTGTGTTGCAGTCTAGCATGTGCATCGCTATGGGACCCGGACACGACATGTTCAACAGCACTCAGATTATCGGAGGGATCATATACCAGAGAGCAAAGGTCAGCCACGGGCCAGCCTCTTTCAAGTTCATTTAACCTTGTTCTTTCAAATCCACGGGCAGCGCTCCTTACAGAGACGGTAATGGTAAGAGACAGCAGGAGCCCGAGCTGCGCTGTGGAGTCTGGAAGCCTGCTGTTTCCAGGCCCGCGAGGAAGGCAGCTTCCAAAGGCACAAGACCCCCCCTCTCGGACTGCCCCTCTGACTTCCCCAAGGAAGTGCTTTTAAAACCAAGGAGGCAGGGAAACATTCTGTTGGGGCCAGAACACTTGCTTCCGACAGCATGGTGACAGACGGTGTAAGGATTCCAGGTAACACGGTGTCAGATGTGACCAGATGGATCCGGACCCACCGGGCCACCTGGCCACCCTTCACTCCTTCAGCGTCAAGGCCAAGCAGAGCCATTCGCTCCTGCTCTGGAAATTCGATTCAGATGACTTCCTAGGCTTCAATACGGCATAGACTCTCCATTTTACATTTTCTTCTCTTTCCTTTTTAAAACATTTTTTGATGAGGACAGAATCTGGTCTTCAGTGAGATTACAAGGAGTTGCTCTCTGCTTCTCCCTCTGCTAAACTTTGGCTTCCATTTTCCCCCAAATTTTGTGTCAGCTCCTATGGGGACAGACATCGGACTTTTTTTTTAAGTTTATTTGTTTATTTTGAGAGAGAGAGAGAGAAAGTGTGAGTGGGGAGGGGCAGAGACAGAGGGAGAGAATCCCAAGCAGGCTCTGAGCTGTCAGCACAGAGCCCGGCGTGGGGCTCGAGCCCACGGACTGTGAGACCATGACCTGAGCCGAAGTTGGATGCTTAATCGGCTGAGCCACCCAGGCACCCCAGATATCTGATTGGAAAGACAAAGGATGGGGGGCCTGGGTGTGTCAGTCAGCTAAGTGTCCGACTTTGGCTCAGGTCATGATCTCACAGTCCATGAGTTCGAGCCCCACGTCGGGCTCTGTGCTGACAGCTCAGAGCCTGGAGCCTGTTTTGGATTCTGTGTCTCCCTCTCTCTCTGCCCCTCCCCCACCTGTGCTCGCTCGCTCTCTCTCTCTCTCCCTCTCTCAAAAATAAATAAACATTAAAAAATACTAAAAAAGAAGAACAGAAAAGACAAAGGATGACTTCAGGCTGTGGTATCCCCCATAGTTAAATCTCTTCCTTTGCCTGGCTCGTTCCTACCTTTGCTGCGCGTGCGTGTGCACACGCACGTGTGTGTTTAAGTAAATGTTTTGCTCCAAGGGTTCTAAAATGTTTCAGGAGCAAGTAAGGAAGAGCTAAAGTACCTTTAAAGCCATTAGACAGCAGCCAGCCTAGTTGCTGCACTTCCTGCTTTATTACTGTGGCATCATCAGAGGATTGTTCTAAATGAACAGATTCTATTTAGGGGAGGCACCTGTGACACACTTCAGTGTTACTGTCCTGGGCCCGCGAGTCATAGGGGTTCGTCTCACAGGCTGGAATCTCTTCTCAGCAAGGCACACCTTTGCTTTTCGTCAGAAAGGCGGGCAGCAGCTGGTGTTACCCACGACTCACCTGAGAGCCCCCATGTGGCTGTAGGAGCGAGGATGGGGACAGAGTGGGGACAGTTAGGTGTCAAACAAAGGGGGCATGTGCTGAGGCGGGACTGGCCTACCGTGTCTGGTGCAGATCAGTTTCCGAACGCGATGTCTCCCATTTCCCTGCAAAGTTAGAAAAAAGCGTCAATTCACCCTGAAGGGAAACAAAACAGAACAGAACATCAAAGCGTGGATGGTGGGTGGGGCAGACGACGTATGTCGTGAAGTCTTTCCAGCTGTCCTTTGGTGGCAGGGAACTCACTCAGAGAATCCCTGCGGTTGAGCTCTCCTCCTGGCCAAGTCAGTGATGGGCCCACCTACTCCTAATCTTAAATTTTCTTGACCGTCTTTCAAGAGAGATGGAGGCCTTTTGGTGCCACAGGCCATATCCCTAGACTTTCGTGTTTGTGGGGAGTAGACGCAGGTCAATGGTCTCAGGGCCGCCATGAGTCTGGGAAGCGACTGGAGGTGGCAGAGGGACCCACGTGGGTAGTGGCCATTTCTAAGCAGCCAGCAAACCTTGGCTCAGAGATGCTTTTCCAAATTGGTGCTTACGGGGTAATATCCGTACTGTTCATTTTAGCTCTTCTGCTTTCGACAGCAAGCCTGTGTGGGTTTTCTAGGAACTGTATGCCTCGGCCTCCCAGGAGCTGACGGGACCACTGGCCGCGGCCCATCAGTGGGTGAATATGTCCAACGTCACCGTCTGGCTCAACTCCACCCACACAGTAAGTGTCCCTGAGCCACACTGATCATGCCACGAGGGGAGAGCTCTGGGCTGATCTCAGTACTTACGGAAGTTTGACTTCTGTTTCTTGTTCTGTTGACTTCTCATCTTTGTGTCTGTTTAAAAATCTTCCCTTTAGGCCCAAACCTGTAAACCTGCCCTGGGCTACAGTTTCGCGGCCGGCACAATAGACGGGTTCGGGAGCCTCAACTTCACGCAGGGTGAGGGGGCATGTCGTGACCTCTGTGGTTCCGGGCTCTGAAGCATCAGGGCTCTGAAGGGCTTCGCTACAGCCAATACGTTTGTCATTTGTTACTGTTGCCTTTAAACACAGGGGTGGGCGTGCTTTCCAGGTGTGCACGTGACAGCCAGATTTCCCAGGGATGGGTCTCCTGGAACGCAGCTTCCACGGATTCACATAGAACGGGAGTCAGCTTTTCTTTGCATTTCAGAGTATGGATGGATGTTGTTGTTTTTTTTTTAATTTATTTTTTTAATTTTATTTTTTAAATTTACATCCAAATTAGTTAGCATCTAGTGCAACAATGATTTCAGGAGGAGATTCCTTAGTGCCCCTTCCCCATTTAGCCCATCCCCCCTTCCGCACCCCCTCCAGTAACCCTCTGTTTGTTCTCCATGTTTATGAGTCTCTTCTGTTTTGTCTCCCTCCCTGTTTTTGTTTTATTTTTGTTGCCCTTCCCTTATGTTCATCTGTTTTGTCTCTTAAAGTCCTCATAGGAGTGAAGTCATATGATGCTTGTCTTTCTCTGACTAATTTCACTTAGCGTAATACCCTCCAGTTCCATCCACGTAGTTGCAAATGGCAAGATTTCATTCTTTTTGATGCCGAGTAATACTCCATTGTATATATACACCACAATTTCTTTATCGTTTCATCCATCGATGGACATTTGGGCTCTTTCCGTACTTTGGCTATTGTTGATAGTGCTGCTGTAAACACGGAGGTGCGCGTGGAAAGTGCTTTCGTATTTTCTTTTGATTTCCTCCTTGACCATTGTCAATTTATGATCATGTTGCTTCATTTCCACATAGTTGTGAGTTTCCCAAATTTTCTTCTGTAATTTATTCCTAATTTCATTACATTGCGGTTGTAAAACACACTTTGTATTACTTATACCTTTTCACGTTTGCTGGAGTTTGTTTCATGGCCAGCCTATAGTCTATCCTGGACAGTGCCTGTATGAACTTGCACAGAGTGTCTGTTATGTTCTTGCTGCGTGGACGGAGGTATCTGCGGGTACCTGTTAGGTCCACTTGGCTTCTAGTGCTGTTCACCTTTTCTATTGTTGGTCTTCTGACTCGTTGTCCCATCTATTACTGAAACTGGGATTCTTTTTTTTTTTTAATGTTTATTTATTAGTTTGAGAGAGAGAGAGAGCGAGCACAGAGGGGCAGAGCGAGAAGGAGACACAGAACCCAAAGAAGGCTCCAGGCTCTGAGCTGTCAGCACAGAGCCCGATGCGGGGCTGGAACCCAGGAAGCATGAGATCATGACTTGAGCTGAGGTTGGATGCTTAACCAAATGAGCCATATTACTGAAAGTGGTGTTATTAAAGCTCCAGCTATTATTATTGATTGTCTCTTTCTCCCTCCATTTCTGTCAGTTTTGGCTCATGTGTTTTGGTGCTCTGTTAATAGGTCCATGTATGTTTATAAGTGTTATATTTTCCTAATGAAACATAGATTCTAAGTTCATAGGTTTCAGAGTTAATGTAACTTTTCCCCAGATTGTTGCTTTCATGTGTGATTTTTTTTTTTTACTGTGTGTGTGTGTGTGTGTGTGTGTGTGTGTGTGGGCACACACATGTGTGGATATTTAGGTGGGGAGTTAAGAGAGGCTCTTTCTTTGGACCACAAGCTAAACAATCAGTGCTTCAAGTTGGAGATTGACGTTTTTAGTTTCTACAATGGGAAGAATGTGATTTAGTTCGTAAATCTACAGTTAATTATATCATTTTATTTTTATTTGAAACATGAATGAGGAAGAGCAGTGGAAACAAAACCTTAAGGACCTTGAACAAAGTACATTCTTTTATCCTATTGGCCACACCAAGGATCTAATTAAATAATGACTCCTATTTTAGGAAGCACAGGAAATTTTGCCTCTTCTCTTATTCAATCTGTTTGGCACTCTTGGACAACAACCTTCATAACATCTTTGTAATAAAGTCACTGCTGTGCATTTGTCAAAGTGATGACATTTTTTTTAGAGCGTTAGAATCAAATTAGTGATAATATTCCTAACAGGGACAACAGTAGGAGATCCATTCTGGGACACTCTTCGGGATCAACTCCTGGGCAAGCCATCTGAAGAAATCAAAAGGTGTCATAAACCAAAGCCAATCCTTCTTCACACTGGAGAGGTAATGAATTTTGACTATGATGGTAAACTTAGCATATTGTTATTTTAAAACTTACGAATTGTCAGAGACAAATGATAGATCGTTACTGACATGGGAGTTCTTATTCAGATTTTACCACATCCAATTTTTAATATTAAAATACGTGTATTAAGAATCACACTCTAAGGAATAAGAGGCATGATTATTAAATATTGTGACTTAGATTTTATGATAAATAACTGAAATGATTAAAACAGTGGAAAAGGAAAATTAGATCAACATCTACCTTATTCAGGATTCATTCATGTTGACTCCAGGAAAGGAGTTGAGACACAATTCTCTGCAGAGGAAAACATCTCAGGTCCCATAAAAAAGGACATGTCCATACCTCCATTTTCTCACAATTCAGGCAACATGTTTAACGAAAGCAATATCCTTTTAATACTGCTTTGGACCACGGATTTTCACATTCTGATCGTCAAAACTTCACGTTGGTGTTCATAATGTAAGTTGTTGATGTGGAAAAAATTTTAAATAGAGTTTTTTTCTTCCTCTAATATTCGATTAGAATTCTTCAGGAAGAAGAAAGAGAGGAAAGGAAGGGATAGAGGAAAAGCTTCCACACTAATCTGACTATGGAAAAGGATAGATTATCTTGGAGAAAACTTGGAAAGCAAGGCCAGGCTTGGTAACTGGACTCAAAAGGGAAATCATTAAGCTAAGCCGTTCCCATGGTGGTAGAATTACTTATACACCTTGCACAGTCCTCTTTGGCTTATCTATTACACATTGAGATTCTACCATGCCAGGTCCACCAAAAACTTCACGGATGAGAAAGCAAGTTCAGGTTAATGGGGCATTGGCATTGAGATCCATATGTTATGACCAGATAGAATATTGAATACTACCTCATTAATTAGAAAGAAAATCTCTGGTAGGAGGATAAAGCACCAAAAACAGCTGGAAACATTTAAAATCCTTTAATAAAGGGAATTCTCTGAGCATCATCTGTCGCTTGCCCATATAGAGAGCAATATCCTTTCACACAGTTTTCACATTTGGGGTTTTTTAGCTGACAAAACCGCATCCATGGCACCCAGACATCGTTGATGTTCAGATGATCACCGTTGGGTCCTTGGCCATAATTGCCATCCCTGGGGAATTTACGTAAGTTTTCTTTGTTACTTTGTAGTTAAAAATGTAATTATTGGGTATGTGTTTCTGTTGCAGTCACTTCTTCTGGGGGGGGGGTGCGGGGAGATAATTCTGCGCTGGCTCCTTTGTATCTCACTGTATCATACTCTTTTTCCAGTTTCCCCCACTTGGGATCTTGTGGCAAATTCTGAAACCCTGACCCTCCTTTTATCCCCACGACCGACTCTTCTCTTCCTTCAGCTCTTTGTTCAGATCTCTAACAGAGATGCCAGTCCTGCTGACCCCAGCTCACACTGTCCTTACCGCCACCACCAAGTCCCCACAGCATCAGCAGCGGCCTCATCATTACAAGGACTGCCGTAATCACCTTTTCATCCTTACTCTGCTTTCTGGTCCCCGTAGCCACCATTGCCATCCCATTTCTTTTATTTGCTTGTTGACCATCTCCCCCCCCGCCGCACCCCCCCCCCCCGCCCACCCTGGAAAGTGAGCTTCATGCCCTTGAATCCTTAGCCCTTAGAAAGGAGCCTCTTGGGGCACCTGGGTGGCTCAGTCGGTTAAGCGGCCGACTTCGACTCAGGTCACGATCTCGTGGTCCGTGAGTTCGAGCCCCGCATCGGGCTCTGGGCTGATGGCT
Source organism: Panthera pardus (assembly GCF_024362965.1). Taxonomy (NCBI): domain Eukaryota; kingdom Metazoa; phylum Chordata; class Mammalia; order Carnivora; family Felidae; genus Panthera; species Panthera pardus. Next base: position 12,901,411 of record NW_026526788.1, read on the forward strand.
CGGAGCCTGGAGCCTGCTTCCGATTCTGTGTCTCCCTCTCTCTCTGCCCCTCCCCCGTTCATGCTCTGTCTCTCTCTGTCTCAAAAAGAAATAAACGTTAAAAAAAAAATTAGAAGGGGGCCTCTTATGTGGCAGATGCTGTGTTTTGTTAAGGATTCAATGAAAGAAGGAAACGGTAAATTCTTTGTAGGCAGGAGCACGTACACTCTCAACTTGCCTCAGTTCTTACTAACATCGAACACAGACAGTACATTTTTTTTGGGTCAACGAATGGAAAATGATCGTCATCTTTGCCAGTGATATTCACAGAGGGCCTTTCCCTCCTCCAAGTCATCTGTTTTCAGTTGAGGATTTGTTCTGAAGACAGGACAGCCAGGGGGAAAGGGGCTCAAGTTTAGCCCTGCCTCGTCACAGAGCTTGCACGTGCCTTACCGCGTTGTGTTAAGAGCCAGGATCCCGCCTGTCTTTCGCCGCAAGTTTTTCTGTGGTCTTTGCATGCTTTTGGAGTCGGGAACCACTTAGATAACTCTGTTTTCTTGACTCAGGACCATGTCTGGACGAAGACTTCGGGAGGCCGTTCAAGCAGTGAGTTAAAAATGAAATAAAATATGTATACCTTTATATTTGGGGAAGGGAAAAGAATTCCCTAATCCTGCGATCTGATACCTTTTAAATTAATCGTTGCTAAGATGCCTAGAGTTTCACACACTTGAAAGTAATGCATAGAGGGGTGCCTATGAGGCTCAGTCGGTTAAGCATCCGACTTTGGCTCAGGTCATGATCTTGTGGTCTGTGAGTTCAAGCCCCGTGTCAGGCTCTCTGCTGACAGTTCAGAGCCTGGATCCTGCTTCCCATTCTGTGTCTCCCTCTCTCTGTGCTCCTCCCCCACTCATGCTCTGTCTCTCTTGCTCTCAAAAAATAAATAAAACACAAACAATTAAAAAAAATAAAAAAGGAAGTAATGCGTGGAGGTGAATATGAAATATTAGTGGTATAAAAATAAGCTTAAAATGAGAAGGAAGCTATAATCCGGTTTAAATATTTTATTGATATATTTATCTGTTAATAATTTAAAAATTGATAATGGTTTTACAGATCAAATAGTAAATAACCTTACGTACCTTAATATCTTGAAGTTCTGTCTAAATAAAATCTAATCCATGTTAGGAATTCTGTATTTTATCTGCATTTATGATTTTCTTCCTATTCAGGAAGGTAGTGTAGATGGTTCTAAAATGACGTAATCATGCTTAGAGCCGGAAATAACCACTACGGTCAGCTAGTATCCTTCTATTATGCCTTTTAAGGAAACGGGCTTAGTGTCTGTATTTTAGTAATAAGAAGATTCTATATCTGCAAATTCAACCAACCAGTGAGATGTTCTTAGATCCACTGACTTGCCCACAGGTAGTGCAGTTATGGCTCTAACTTTTCCCCAAGGCCTCGTGGGTACTTGCACACGGCCGAACAGTTTTGATCATTAGGAACGAGGTTAAGAGAGTCACCTTACACGAGATTCACATCTACGATTGTATGTTAAGTATAACTGGGCCGATAGGATACAGTACAGCGAAGAGCAATTTTATCGGGCTCTACCTTTCCCCCACCAGGAATTTGCAACCTATGGGATGCAGAACATGACCGCCGTCATTTCAGGCCTGTGCAACGTGTATACACATTACATTACCACCTTTGAAGAATACCAGGTAAAGTAGAAAAGTTCTCGTCGCTTCAGTGAACTCTACCCTCATCAAGACTGTGGTGGCAAATGCAGGTTTCCTGTCTAGACTTCCTCAAAGGGGTTTTTGAGTGGTGATTTTGTTTTGGGACAGACGAGAGAATGATAAGCCAGAGGTCGTGTTGGGGAGGATTTGTACCTGGGAGTTTGCCCTTTCCAAGTTCAAGTCAGAATTCTGGCCTCACTGACCTCCACTTTTTCTGAAATGAGTTATTTTGTCGGGGGCTTTGGTAATGAGCGCGGATGCTGGCATGTCTCGGGAGTCCACGTGGAGGCATACGGTCTACTCCTTGACAAACGTCCAGTGACGCCAGCAGTGAGCTCTGTTGACTCTCCTGAAAGTCCCTGTCTTCTAGGAGATCCTGTTGACTAACGATTCCTAACCGGTACACTGGATGGGAATAATTTCCGTTTATCCAGTTTTGCATTCCTCTGTAACCGTTCACTTAGAATTTCCTTCCATTGTGAGAGTACATTTCAAAAAACGATAACACTAGCAGTACCTCTGACTTCGTCACCGATGGGGACCACAGACACGTTTTAGATCACCTAGAGTTATTGCAGATTTGGAAACATTTCACTCTCATTGCTATTTTAAAATCACAGTAGTTTGGGGGCGCCTGGGTGGCTCCTTCGGTTGAACCTCTGACTTCGGCTCAGGTCATGATCTCACAGCTCGTGGGTTCAAGCCCTGCGTCGGGCTCTGTGCTGATGGCTCGGAGCCTGGAGCCGGCTTCCAATTCTGTGTCTCCCTCTCTCTCCACCCCTCCCCTGCTCGTGTTCTGTCTGTCTCAAAAAAAAAAAAATCAGAGAGGAATTTAAATGTTTTGTCTAACAGCCTTGAAAATTCAGAATAATAGATCTATAAACAGTAACGAATATAAAAATTCCATTTCTGCATTATGAGTAGGAAGGGAGAGAAGAATATGTGAGAAATAAGAAAAAGAAGTTCACTGGAGGAGACACAGAAGCCATATCAATGTATCATTTTTGAGGAGGAAGGAAGAAAGCGAGGGACAGTGGGGTGGGGTGGGGTAGGAAACCCCAGGGAGAGAAAGGCCCAGAAACAGACAGGAACAAGTATACCAAGAGATGAGGAAAGCATGATTTGAGATAGATAACAAGGAAAGCAGCAGAGAGTTCAAGAAAGATGGGGAGGGGCGCCTGGGTGGCTCAGTCGGTTGAGCCTCCGACTTCGGCTCCGGTCATGATCTCACAGCTTGTGAGTTCAAGCCCCACATCGGGCTCTGTGAGGACAGCTCGGAGCCCGGAGCCTGCTTTGGATTCTGTGTCTCCCTCTCTCTCTGCCCCTCCCCCAATCACGCTGTGTCTCTGTCTCTCTCAAAAAATAAAAACAAACATTAAAAAAAATTAAAAATAAAATAAAATCACAGTAATTAGACCTTATTACTCAGTCAAGAAACACAAACATTACTCGTTATTCAATGAAGAAGAACAAACATTATGCTATCACGAAAATGGTCTCTGAATGTTTGATTCATGTATTTCAGTCTAATTGGTTTTCTTTGTCAACCATGTATTTTATTGTATGCATTTAGAAAACATTTACTCTGAGAGGGGTCCATAGGTCTCAACAGACTGCCAAAGGAGTCCAAAGGCACAAATAGGGTTAGGAACCCCTACTGGCTTCTCTTAGGGACACGCTCCTACAAGGACTAATATTAATTAATTTATTCACTAGTTCATTCCACAGATATATGTTGTGACAGATACTGTACTAGCCACTATCTGAGCATAACAATAAGTAACTATCTGCCCCTACCCTCACGATTACTAGGATTTATGGTCTAGTGAAAGACAGAAAAGCAGGCAATCACATTTCTGTAAAAGGGATGCAACAGGGTGATATGAAAACAGAGAGGAAGTGCATTAGTCTATACTGGGCATTTGAGGAATGGAGACTGGCAGATTTTCTGGAAGATGTAACATCTGTGTGAGTTCTTGAGAATGAGTAAGGACTAGTTAGGCAAATAAAATTTAGGGAGGGAGCCGGTATTGGGGAAGCTATGCATGCAAAGGTCTGGGGGGCACTGAGTTGGTACATCTGTGCGGCCATAGTTCGTGGAGGATAGTGAGACAGGGACTAGTTGATGGAGAGGCATGGGTTAATGCAGCATCTTCTATGCTGTGCCCCAGAAAGAAGGCTTTAGAAAACTGAAGTAGAATTAATTGCAAGGGAGGAGTGTTCTGATCAAATCTGTGATCCAGAAAGGTCACTAGGATGGCAGTGTAGAAAGATCAATTGGAAGATTAAGTGTGGAGGCAGAGAACTGGTTGGGAAGCGGTGGTTATGATCCGGGTGAGAGCCAAGGGTTTGGCCACAGTAAAATCAGGAGACCCAGAGGAAAATGAAAGAGTTCAAGAGATGCCAGGTAATGGGAGCTTGGGGATTTACAGGATATAGGATGAGGGAGAGAGAGGAGTCTCTAAGATGTTGGGGGGGGGGGTGGCATTCACTGAGCTGAAGAATGTCGCAGGGAGAGGGGGTGCATTTGGAGTGATGGGATCCACTTAAGATTTGATAAGTCTGTGGAAAAACCGAAGGCTTGCAGCTCAGCTAAAGGAGAGTAGATGTATCTGGTTCTAGTTTGTAGCTCCATGATGGTTGAATGTCCTTCTCGGGTCAGTATCCTCACTACCCATTTTCTCCAGGAGTTCCTGAGATTCTCATTCTCCCTCATTGTTTTTTTCTCCTGCTATGCTCCTCGAGGGCAAACATTTATATTACAAGTACTTAACATAGACTTAAGCTCAGGAGCCGTTCCCCTCTTTCAGAGTAGATGGGCTGGTCGTCCAAATACCGGAAGCCGAGAGAAGCCACTGCCTTTAACAAGTAGTTGGTGGGAGCCATTTACTTTAGCCGGTATATGGAAATGTCCACCCTCCGTTGTCATAATTAAATCTTGAACGAGGCCAGTTTGAATTATGTGAGATGTCCAGTATCACCCCTCACCAAAGACGTGGGACCTCTGTAAATGGGTCAAGGCATGTAGAACGGTGTATGATTCAGCCCTGCCTCTCCTGCAGGCTCAGCGATACGAGGCAGCTTCTACAATTTATGGACCACATACCCTGTCTGCTTACATCCAGCTCTTCAGAGCCCTTGCTAAGGCCATTGCTACGGTAACCAAAACTCATATGTGTGTGCGTGTGTGTGTGTGTGTGTGTGTGTGTGTGTGTGTGTGTCTCGGGTGGGGAGATGTGGAGGAAAGCCAAAGAAAACCTTAGCCGCAAATGTTCAGTTTTTTCAAAACCTTCATATTTAAAGAGTTTGTAGTTATGAGGTACCTCTAAGAAATGAAACCGATAGTGAATTCAGATTCAGTTAATACATTTTGGTGGTGACAGCTTTGCTCATATGTATTATCTCATGGTATGCTCATGATCGTCACGTGAATATGGCGGTATCATTTCCCCCCCCTCCCACTTTTCAGATAAGCAAATTGGTTTGGAGATGATAGCTCACTGGGCTTACTCTAACTGTAGCTGGGAGTTGAACCAGTGTTCTCGAATCCCGGTGATGATCCTGCCAATGACGTCATGAGTTGAGTGGGTCATTCCTTCTGAGATGCCCATTTTCCGTATTGTAGCATCTCTGAAATCGGGGTGCACCTTCCAATCAGAGGAATCTTATGGTTAAAATTAGTAGCGTGTTTTTACTTTCTTGGTGGTTCAAAAACAATAGTTGCTATAATCAATAGAGGTTTAGATGCAATGAAATACAGCAGGTACCTTGGAATGTGCATTCGCACGCATCTACCTAGAGTAAGTACATCTAAACAAGTTTCCTTGAAAGAACTCCACTTATGGACATCTTCTTCTGGGATGCAGTTATTAATGAAACTAACTCTGGTGTCAGAAGATTACTCAACAAGCAGGATAAAGGGCATAAAATAATAAACAGATCTTTATATAATACCCCATAAGCCCCAGTGAAGGCTGAGAAACAATTGGGGCATAGCACAGACTATAAAGCCTTTTCAAAGGAAGAGCTTGGTCATATCAAGTTGAAACAATGAAATACCTGTTTCTGTGGGTCCAAAAGTTGGATATTGGCAATCCCATTTGCTTCCTCTAATCGCCGACTGTGTGAAGTTTCAGTAGGAGGTATTTACGTAGGGTCTATTTTAATTACCCCGTTATTGTATTATCATAACACTCCTTCAGCTTCAGCTCTGGTGCTTTTTTTTCAAAGTAGAACTGCTTTGATTTTTGTCATAAAGGCTGTAACTAGTTATAAAATATTCAGATGATACAGCAAAGTAGGAACCCATAACCCACCCTGAGAGATGGCCTCTGTTTTCAGAGTTGTAACTTTCATTTACAACTATATGTCTACTGTTCCTCCCATAGAAATAGAATCTTCAAGTTTTATAGTGATACTTAGGAAGAAAGTGTGGTTCATTTTGTAGACATTTGTGTCACAGTCGATGTTATGCATCTGTATCTAAGATTAGCTATGCGATCTTGAAAAAGAATACTGAGTATCTCCAAGCTGATTTTCCCACTTGCAAAATGGGAATGCCAACCGATATTATGGCCATTGAAAAAGATTAAATATATAAAGTGAGGATTAGAGTACATTATGAAGGACTACTTAAAATTTGAGATCAGCGTTGCGATGGCACTATTAAAGGTGACAAATGTGGAAAACATAGGTTAAACCAGTCACGATATATGCTGTTCTTAACTTTTAAATTAAAAGAGTGTTGATTTTTTTTTTTTTTTTAATGAGCACAGAGAAGGGCTAGGGAAAAAAAGAAAACTTGGTACTGACTCTGGATAAGAGAGGTACAACACTTTTTAAAAGTAAAAGAGCTTATCGTGTGTGTCCGGCCCTATCCAAAGTCACACAATTAAGGAATGGCAGTCCCAGGATCTAACCCTGAGTAGTGCTTACACTCAGATAGCTGAACTATACTGCCTTGGGCAGGGGGGCGGGGTGAAAGTGTTGCCTATGACCCAAATTTTCCTCTGGCGACCAAAGTTTACATTCTGGATGTCTAGACTCACGTCTTAGCAAGGTTCCCCCACATCTTGTTAAAGCTCTTAGCTCTCAGAGCGAGGATGTGTGTGTGGGCATTTCCTTTAATGAAGGCATTTCTGGGAGGTGGGAGCCTGGGGAAAGGGGCTTTGACTCTACATTGTGTGCACCTTAAGCAAATGCTCTCTATTCTAGGACACGGTAGCCAACCTGAGCAGAGGTCCAGAGCCTCCATATTTCAAACAACTGATAGCCTCATTAATTCCCAATATTGTGGATAGAGCACCACTAGGCAGAAATTTTGGGGATGTTCTGCAGCCCGCGAAACCTACATACAGAGTGGTAAGGCTCACCAGGAGATCCAGAAGCCTGCGTCTGGGGATGGGGGAAAGATACTGTCTAATGTCACCAACTGCCTCTAATCATGATGCAGACCAGCTGTTAGCAATGATTTTGAAAATTGTTCTTAACTCTGCAGGGCCTCTGCAAACATCAGAATGGGGAAATATTTATTTTTCAGGTGGCCATCATGTAAAATCAAATTTCTAAAATCCAAATTATTCTTTTCTTAATTTTTTCTTTTCCATTTTCTTAAATGAATGAAGAAAATTCATTTTCTTAATGGATGGTCATGGAACCATTTGTTGGAGCTAAGAAAAGTCTCTAAAGTCAAGGACAGGAAGAGCTTGTAGAAGTGAAGCAGGACTATTTTACACTGATTTTACATTGATCTTGTATCCTGCAACTTTGCTAAATCATTTATCTGTTCCAGTAGATTTTGGGCGGGGGATGTGGATTCCTTACACATTTCTACATATGTATCATGTCATCTGTGAATAAAAACAGGCTTCCTTATTCTTTTTTGGATTTCTTTTCTGGATGCTTTTAATTTTTTTTCCTTATTGCACTGGCTGGAATCTCCAATACGATGTTGAATAGAAGTTGTAAGACTGGGCATCCTTGTCTTGTTTCTAATTTTAGGAGGAAGAGTAGTCATTAAGTATGACGTTTTCTTTATGATTTTTGTAGACGCCTTTTATCAAGTTGAGAAAGTTCCCTTGTAGGCCAATTTTTTTCTCTTTTCCTTCCTTCCTTCCTTCCTTCCTTCCTTCCTTCCTTTCTTTCCTCTAAGAATAGAGGTTGGATTTGTTTCAAATGCTTTTCTATGTCTTCTGAAGTGACCATGAGGGATTTTGTCTCTTATTCTATTCATATAGTGTATCACATTTGTTGATTTTCAGATATTAAATAAATACCCTTTAGTAATGGTGTATAATCCTTTCTATATGCTGTTGCATTTGGTTAGTTAATATTTTGCTGAAGTTTTATACTCACGTCCATGAGGACTTTTGCTGTCTTTTCACATGTTGTCTTAGTTGCCTTTTGTGTTAGGGAAACACTAGTCTCAAAGAATGAGTTAGCAAGGGTTTCCTCCTGCATTTTCTGAAAGTGCATAGAACATATTGGTATTATTTCTTCTTTAAATATTCTATCAGATTTTTCAGCAGAGCCACATGGACCTTGGCTTCTCTTTATGGCAAAATTTTTATTTACTAATTCAATTTCCTTACTCCTTATAAGCCTAACCAGATTTTCTATTTTTTCTTGAGTCAATTATGTATCTTTCTCAGCATTTAATTTGTCTTGAGGAATCTGTATCTTCCTAAAAGTTTGGATCTTCCTAGGAATTTGCCCGTTTCATGTAAGTTGTCTACTTTGTTGAGATAAAATTCATAATAGGTTCTCACAATCCTTTTAATTTCTGTAGGGCCAACAACAATGTCCTTTCTTTCTTCCTGATTTTGATAATTTCTGTCTTCAAAGCGCTAGCTTTTACCTTCATTGATTTTATCTTTTTTTTTTTTTTTTTTTTTTCTGTTTCTGTTTCACAGATTTTTGCTCTGGTGTTCTGTATTCTTCCTTCTGATGGCTTTGATTTTATTTTGCTCTTCTCATTTTTTAAGGTTGGAAGCTCTTCTTATGTTTGAGTGTACCTTTTTTTTTTCTAATTCCTCTGTTGATTTTTAAAAATGATAGATATTTTTAATTATTTTTCTAGCCGTTTTCGAGACTCAAGAAGTCTCTCCTCTCCACACTCTACACTCGGTAGTTGTGACAGCAGGCGTATAGAGGTTCTCCCCACGCCAAGCAATTCTTTAGTCTTCTGCAGACACCCCATTGGTGTCCTACAATTGAATTCACTTCTGACACTGTCTGCTGGGGGTTGGCACATACTCCACAGGTTGAGGGCTCAGTCCCACAGACAGGACCCCCCCCAGCCCCTCACGCTTCAGATACCAATGGCAAATCTAAGTTGTCGCATCTGCTTCAGACCCATTGGCTATGAACTGGAGATCCCCAAATGCCCCATCTCGGGTTAAGTAACTTGCTAGAACAGGCTTAGAGAACTCAGGAAAACAGTTTACTTGCTAGGTTATACACAGATACGACTCAGGAACAGCCTGAGGGCAGAGATGCAGAGAGGGCAAGGGGTAGGGGAGGAATGTCAAGCTTCCGTGACCTCTCCAGGAAGGGCCCCCTACCAGCTTCTCCAAGCATTCGCCAACCTAGAAGCTCTGGTGAACCCTAGACTTGAGGGACTTTTATGCTGATTAAATCATCAGCTGTTGATGATGAACCCAACTCCCAGCCCCTTTCCAGTCCCTGGAGATCGGGGCGTAGGACTTGATCCTTTCAACCGTCTAATCACCTGGTTGATTACCTGGCACCAGCCCTCACCTTGAGGCTATCGGGAAACCCACACCAAAGGCCATGTCACTAAGGTACAATCAGACCCATCCTTCGGGGATTCTAAGGCTGGAAATGTGCCAGGAAATGGGGGCAGGAAGGGAGGCTTAACTGACTGAGCCCCCCCGCCAGGCGCCCCTAGAATATTTTGAATTGAGCCCACGTATTTACCCTTCGGGTGCTGCTTACTGTTTCTAAGGAATTTGAGTTATTGTTACCATCTAGCATCATTTCCTTTCAGCATGAGGAACTTCCACTGGTATTTCTCCAAGGGCAGGTCTGTAACAACACAATCTCTCAGGCTTCATTGATCTGGAAGGGCTGTATTTTCCCTTTATCTCTGAAGAACATTTCACTGTGTTCTTGGTTGCCAAATGTTTTTCTTTCATCGCTCTGAATGTGTCACACGGTTGCCCTGTTCTTTGCTCTCTAATGAGAAGTCAATTGCTAATCCTGGGGTGTGCCTGTAAGTAACGCGTTATATTTCCCTTAACTGCTTTCAAGATTTTCTTTTCTTTTCTTTTTTTGTCTCTGCCACCCGTGTGCTACAATGTATCTAAGTGTGAAACACTTTGGGATTATCCTACTTAGGATGTGTTGAGTTCCTTGGCTCCTCAAGGTAACGTTTATCAAGTTTGGGAAGATTTCATCCATTATTTCTTCAAAAAGAGTTTTGTTTGTTTCTCTCTTTCCTCTAATTCGGGGTCTTCTGTTTTGTGAATGTCAGTATACCTGAGGGCCCATGTGTTTTTGGTTTTTTTTGAGGCTTTATCAATTTTTCTTCACTTTTCTCTGTCCCTTCTTCTGATAAAATAATTTGTAATTGATAAATGCTAGTTCACTTATCCTCTCTTCTGTCATCTCGTATTTGCTATTAAGCCCTTACTGAGGAATTTCTCACATCAGTTGTGATTTTTGGTTCCAAACATCTGATTGGATGCTTAATACATCTTTAAAGTTACTTCTCCTAGGGCGCCTAGGTGGCTCAGTTGGTTGAGCATCTGACTCTTGATTTCAGCTCAGGTCGTGATCGCATGGTTCATGAGTTTAAACCCCACACAGGGCTCTGTGCTGGTAGCGTGGAGCCTACTTGGGATTCTCTCTCTCGCTCTCTGCCCCTCCCCCCCATTCTCTCTCTCTCAAAATAAACAAGTAAACATTTTTTTAATTAAAAGAAATAAAATAAATAAAATTACTTTTCTTCACTGAGGTTCTCTAGGTCATTATCATCATAAGAATTTCTTCAGTTCTTTACACATAATTTCTATTAGTTCACAGAACATCCTTATAACAGCTGCTTTGAAGTTTGCGTCTGGTTTAATGACAATGTCTGGGGGCACAGAAAGTCAGTTTTGATTGCTGCTTTTTCCTCTTAATATGAGCCATATTTTCATATACGCACATCTCATCATTTTTTGTTGTTGAATCCTGGATGTGTTTTGCTATATTGTAGCAATTCTGGATTCTGGCCTCACCTCTCCACCCCTGGCCTTGTTGTTTTTGTTTGTTTGTTTGCTCATCGAAAACTTGACTAAGTTAGTGAGCTCTGTCTCTCTTAAGTGTGGCTCTCAAGGTGTTGCCCCCGTAGTTACCTCACTCAGTGTTCAGCCCACTATTGATCAGAGTTTGTGCTTGGATGCTTCAGGGAGTAAGAATTTCAGTCTCTGCGGACATAGTCTTCTCTTGGCTTCAGGTGGTTGTCTTACAGAGTTGTGAGGAACTTCCCACACCTCTCCAGAGTTCTCTCTCTCTGTGGCTCTCCTCTGTCCGGTGCCCTCTTCTGTCTGTCACTCTACCTCATCAACGCAAGACTTCCTGGCCTTCGTGGACCCCACAAGGCTGCCTTACTTTGCCTGAGCTCTGCCTCTTTGTGCTGTGAATGGCACGCTCTGAAGGCGTTAAGTTGATCACTGTGTCTGTTTTCCATCACTCTAGGATCACTCTTTCCATTGCTTGTTTTCCTTGCCCTGCAACCATTGTATAATACACACCTGTCCAGCTCTTCTGGTTGTTTCCAGTGCGGGGGATGGGGCGGGGGGGGGGAAGGGGGAGACGCACACCCTGTCATTCTGCCTCGTATCTCGTTCATGCCAGTGTAAGCACAAGTCACTCGTGGGAAGTTTTGATCGCTCTTATGTAAGTCAGTCCGTTTCCTATATGTGTGTTGGAGGGAAGTGTGAGAAAATAGCAAAGGCTGAAGAAGCAGCTTTAATGCACTGTCGCTGACATGAGCCATAGCTCTCTGTTTTCATCTACATCTGAATATACTAAAGGCAAATTCACTGGCGAAAAATTGTAGAGCAATTTACTGGCCCCAAATTCCTGTGTCCACTCTTGCAAGGGCATGTTCTCTGATAGTCTGAGAAGATAGCTCACTTGGTTAAATAGAATAAAATCTGTACAGGTGCCCAGCATCCTAGAACATTTCATAAATCATGGCCTAAATCTGAGCCCAGCAAAGAATGCTTTTATTAAAACTCATAAAATGAGTTTTTATTTTCAGGGAGAAGTTGCCGAAGTGATATTTGTAGGCGCTAACCCAAAGAATTCAGCAGAAAACCAGGTAAGCATCAACGATTCTTTTTATAGATTTCAACCCACTTTTCAGTCTTTGTTTGAAAATCCTTCTAGAGGTTAACAACATAATGACAAAATATTCCTACTTGATTTTCATCTTATTTTTTTAAATTTTTTAAATGTGTATTTATTTTTGAGAGAGGAACAGAGAGAAAGAGAGAGAGAGAGACAGGCAGAGAGAGAGGGAGACACAGAGGCTCTGAGCTGTCAGCACAGAGCCCCATGCAGGGCTCAAACCCACAAACCATGAGACCGTGACCAGAGCCGAAGTCCGATGCTTAACTGACTGAGTCACCCAGGTGCCCCTCATCTTATTTTTTTTAAGTGTGGGAAATTTTTCAGTAGGAACAGTAATGTAGAATTAAGTCTGGGAAAAAAAGCACACGGGAAACATTTAACTGGCTCTGCTTAGGCTCACATGTTGCACAATACAGAAAGAACTGCACTGTCTCTTGAGAAGCTATAAATTTGAGTACAATCCCATTTATGTATTCCAACTTAGAAACCCGACTAAATTTGGAAAAATAAAGCGCCAAGGATGAAGTGTATCTTTGGTTCCTTCCTACCCCTGTTTTGGCCCCTCTCCTCCAGGATCCTGGCCTCTGGTCCTACCTGTACTGTCGTGGAGGGGGGTGCCCTCCTGGGTTGGAGCCCTTTATCTTGCATTTGCCATTTCCCTACTCTTTACTACTGGCGCTAATTGGATATTTATTTCTTTACCTCGAAAAATGACACAAGAAATACATGTTCAATGTAAAAATAGGCAATATAGAAGGTTTTTAAAGCAGAATAGGAGGGGCGCCTGGGTGGCTCATTGAGTTAAGCGTCCGACTTCGGCTCAGGTCGTGATCTCACGGTTTGTGGGTTCGAGCCCAACATCGGGCTCTGTGCTGACCGCTCGGAGCCTGGAGCCTGCTTTGAATTTTGTGTGTCCGTCTCTCTCTGCACCCACCCCTGCTCGTGTTCTGTCTCTGTCTCAAAAATAACATAAAAACATTAAAAAAAAATAGAGTTCGAAAGTACCTGTCTTTCCATAAACGTTTTTAGAGGTAATAATTGTTCATAGTTTGTTACATATCAGTTCATACTTTACTGTTTTTATATCCACATAGAAGACACATGGCAAAGTGCACATATGTAATATGGCTGTTAATAAAATGAATTCATTTTACTCCTCTGTAACTCCTTTAGAATGTTCTTATAACTACCCAAGCAACAGCTAGATATGTTCTGGTTGTAAAAATTCAAACAACAAAGAAAGCTGTAGAAGAAAAGGAGTAAGTATACAAAAATGATATCGAGGTCAGACTTTTTTTTATTGTGGTCGAGGGTACATTTATTCCGTCCATGAGCCATTCTTCCCAGGGACCATTGTTACTTACAACCCCAAACGCCTTTTCTCCAAATCCGCCTTCCATTTCCGTTCATTGAAATCTCATTATTGCTGTGATAATAATTGTGGCAAGAGGACATTGGCAAACACGCCATTAGGGAAAAATGTTCTCCTGCTTGGAAAGTCAACACGCACCTGTTTGCAATAATTTCTCTAGGCAGTCAAACTCTGTCATAATATTTGCATGTTTATAGCATTGTTTTCGGGAGATCTCAAAGTGTGGTAGCAAAACTGCAGGATTAATTGTCATTTGATATCCTTGGGGCGGAGAAAGACTAATCGTCACTATTGCCATGGAGAAGCAGGAGAACAAAATGCTTAGAGCACTGTAATGAGAAAATAATTAATTCCTTAAAAAATTTTTTTTGTAATGTTTATTTATTTTTGAGAGAGAGAGACAGAGCACAAGCAAGGGAGGGACAGAGAGAGAGGGAACACAGAATCTGAAGCAGCCTCCAGGCTCTGAGCTGTCAGCACAGAGTCTGACACGGGGCTCGAACCCCCAGACCGTGAGATCACGACCTGAGCCAAAGTCGAATGCTTAACTGACTGAGCCACCCAGGCTCCCCTAGAATTAATTTCTAAGAAGGCCCTGGGACTCAGCACACGACAGTTTCCACTCCCCTCTTTTGTTGGTAATCGGGACCTCCTCACCTCTGCTTATTCTTTACAGGCGCTACGTGAAGTGCTCTGTGTACGTTGTCACCTCGGTCTAATTCAATCCTTACTTCTGTGCATTGGGTTACATTTTATTATCCCCATGTTACAGACGAAGAAACTGAGGCCTAGAGAAAGATCCAGTAACTTGTATGAAGCACTTGTGTGTCAGGAGTTGTGTGTCAGGAGCTGTGTGTTGGGAGGTGGGAAATGGTAGTCACATAGTTCACATAGTCAGTGGCCTACCCTCGTTCTCTGGTCCCCACTCTAGACCTGTGCGCCAGGGATCACCCTATCTCCTACTCCATCAACAGCCTCCCCGATGTCACTCTGCCCTAAATGGCCGGAAGCCATTCTCTTTACAAGTGACCATCATAGTGAAAACTTCTTCATTGAATATAACCCATCAGCTGAGTAGTATTTTAGATAATCCCATGGCCCAGTTGTAAATAAGTGATCCATTCACCAGAGTGTTATTTGAACATCTACACGTGACAGGTGTAAAGGACTGTAATGGATAAAAATGAATTAGACACAGGTCCTGCCCTTAAGGGCCACAATCTAAAGATTTTTGAGGAAAATTAGAGATTATGGCCTCTGTATCTTTTAATTTGTTATATCAAATCTGCACTGTATTTGAAGCTGAATTGTTGGTCTGAAATGAATTATTATCGCAATTTTCCAATGGGGGAATGAAACCTGCTCGTGATGTGCTTTCTAGGAATCCATTATGACAAAATATAGGGATTGCTTTCAGCATCTAAGACGGGGAAGGTTTATGCATCATTTTCAATTCTTTTCACTTGGGAGACATATTTACTAATAATTCATTTACCCAGAGATGGAAAGATGAAGAAACATTTCCATTTTCCCTCCTACATCTTGAAATGACAAGAGAAAGTCTTGGAATATAGATCAATAAACATGTCTTGAAAAGGCTTGACTTAGGCCTTTTTTAGAATCTCGAGTTTTATTCGGTCTCTTCTCTGCCCCGGTTTGCAAAATTTGCTATCAGCTCTAAAATTATGGTCCATTCACTTTTCTTAAAAAAAAAAAAAAAAAAAAAAAAAGAAAGTCATGGTGTGTAATAGCATGGGTAAAGTGACATTCTGAAGACCTAGCACGGAATGTAGAGAGAGATGCACCTGAGAATATGGACGAAATTCTAATACGTTTTCACACAAGGTATTGGCAGCTCAGCCTACAGACCACAAGGACGTACTTACAGGCAGGCACCTTTTATGACCGGCGGGGTCTCATCAAATGTGTCAATTGCGTTTCAGACCCATCAGACCTTCCTCACTGTCGAGAAATACGAGGCCACATCAGCAACGTGGCGGATAGTACATAACGACGCCTCCTGGGAGACACGGTGAGCTCGCCTGTTGGACATTTTGTCTTTCAAGCCATGGGAACAGTCGGTCAGTGAAGCGGGGAAGACAAATGGGAACACGGGCTCCAGGCCGGAAATTACTGCTATCAAATTCCCATGGAGCCTTCTGGCCATATTTAGTGGATTTATTCGACTCCATTTGGATTCTCTTTCCCTGCGAAACAGTGGAACATGTGCTACTGTCAGGAGAGGTGCTAATGAGGTTGTGGCCTCCATTTTTCTAAACATCTGTTAATTTTGTTCTTTTCCACGGCCACGGACATTACCCCTGAAGGCTGGCTAGCCTCAGCCATTCTTGCAAATGGGTCGCGAGGCACATGGGCCTCTGTAGGGCCTGACAGTTCCTTCTGGGAAAATAACAAGAGTCTATGGGCAAAATGATTACATGTTTATACGTGGCCAATGATTCTTCATTGGAATTACTAACACACGAGAAGCTTGAGTGTTTATCTTTTCCTGACTCCAGTGAGAAAGAATTTGCTTCTGGAGTTTCCTTGGAGAGGCGTATCTCTGTGTTTTCGTTACCAAATCCCTGAGCCGAATAAATATTTTGAAGATTTGCAAGTGGCATCTGAGATAAGAAAATGTTTTTGTTCCCGAGCGCATCCATTTCACACCGCAGGACAGTGGCAGGGGAGTGGGCAAAAATTTTGGCAACTTGTACCTGACTCACATCACCCTAGATTAGGTCATTAGTTGCGTGTTGGTTTCCTTCACGTGGTTAACTGAAAATAGAGATGGGACCGTGCTGGGGCCCCTGTGATAGCCAGACATAAATCTGGGCCGCAATTTTCCTCAGATGTTTAGGAATGTCGGGCACAGATCATTTTTAAACAAATAATAAATACATATTTAGGGTTAAGATAAGATTATACAGACGATAAAAAAGCATGATTTGTTTTCAAAAGCCCCAAATCGGAACAGCAGTGAGCAGTGAACACTGAGGATATGTATAGGCTTGCTTCTGCCTTGTTCAGCAGCAGCTGGAATGTCACCTCTGTCATGAGAGCACAGGGCCCGTCGCTGAAACACGCAGAATGTTGAGAATACTCTCTCCACCCAGGGAACTTACTGTCTACACAGTTGGGGTTATCAGTCAGTCACCCACTCTATCTCACTTACCTGCAAGAGTATCTCAGCCGCTTGAGGTGGTCAACAAGGGCTTGTGTGAGCTGACTCCGTCTGTTTTTGTGACCTCAGCCCCTGTGTCACACTTCGCTGCCCCTTCCTTCTGCTCTTCCGCTGCACCACGTTTTTTCCTGCTCGGAACGCTTCGCACCCTCTGTTCCTTCTACCTAGAATGTCTTTCCTCTGGGCACATGTGGGTTCAGCTTAAATAACATCTCCGTAGAGATACCGCTGCCATACTTGTTTCGTTTCACCCACCACTTTTAAAAATCATTTCTCAGTTTACCCGTTCACTGCCTTTCTTCCCCCCCTTGCCCTGGTAGAACACAAGCTCCATGGAACTTGGAGCCATGTCTGTCTTGCTTATGGCCATATCCTCGTGCCTCTAGAAAAGAGTCTGGCGCATGCACTCGTGAAGTAGATATTTTTAACAAATGAATCTGGCTGGGAGAGGAAGTGTCAGTTGAAGCAGAGGACAGCAAGGGCAGAGACAGTGCCACAGCCATTCTCAAACAGGAGATATCCGTGTTCTGAGTATCGGGTGAGGCTTTTTGGGGATGGATAAGGTTTGGGTGGTTATAAAGGTAGAACAGGCAAGACAATTTCTACAACTGGCTATTAACTAAAGGTTCCCTTCTAGAAAGTATTTGTCCCTGTTTTGTTCATTGCTGCACTCCCAGTATCTAGGAGAGTGCCTGGCTTACGGTTGGTACTCCCTGAATGTTCATATAATGACCAGTCCTACCTTTGTTGAATCACACCTTTTTAAGAGTAAAACTTGGTTTGTTTGTTTGTTTCCTACCAACAGTTTCTATTGGCACAAGGGATTGCTGGGTCACAGCAATGCGACGATACAATGGCATATTCCGGGTACTGCCCAGCCTGGAATCTACAGAATGAGATACTTCGGACACCATCGGAAACAGGACTTTCTCAAGCCGGCCGTCATACTTCCATTTGAAAGCACTTCCTCCGCCTTTGAAGTTGTAACTAGTTAATGAAAAGTTGACGAATAATTTAACGCGTGGCTGTCCTCCCTAATTTATAAAAATGATTTCACACGAATGTAAACAATTAGGATGACTTCTATAATTGTCCCTGTTTGAGGACAGATAGTTTCCTGTGAATGGGACAGAGGTGTGTGTGTGTGTGTGTCTGTGTGTGTGTGTGTGTGTGTGTGTGTGTGTGTGACTGGTGGTCTAGAGCCTAACACATGATTTTCCTCGGGGCCTTGCAACTGTTTGAAGGGACAGTTCCCCTCGATATAAAACCTCTGAAAAGTTAGTAAGAGTGGCTGAAGATGTGTGAACAGTGGTTCAAGTATTTATTTATAGAATTATTGAGTGTTAGGCTGGGAAAGTTTAAAGAGCTCATGTAGTTGGAGTCTTCATTTTGCAGATGGGAATGATGAAGTTTCATGGATTTAAGATTCACAAAGGCTACAGGACCTCTCCCCCCATCACACTTTAAAAAAATAGTATATAGACATTGACCATAAATGTATAAGTCCAATTAGAGGCAATTGGTGTGGAAATGAGCATGTCAGCTTTTCTCTATTTAGCATAGCCTCTCAAAGCGATTACCCTGGACTTGATGTACCTGGTCCAGAGTTGTTGATATTGTTAAATTATTTCTGGCCTTCAGAGGCCAAGTACAGGAAAGTCAGACTTAGAATATTTTGATCATGCCCTGTGTTTCCCTAAGTGTCCTTATCCCTCTGAATTGTGTCTCCTCTCCTCAAGACTGGCTCTGAGTGATTTTGACTGTTTTCACTACTCAAATTCATCCCCCAAACCTAAGACTTGTCGTTGGTGTAGATATTAAAACAAAAGTGTTAGTGGATTGGAAGTCAGTCCTCAAAGAGCAAGATCTAAAATTCATTTATCTGTTCTTGTATCACTCACTTACTCGTGGACCCATTCAATTACACAGTATTTATTAGGGCCTTGATAATTAGTTATCATATTTGAGATGAACGTGTAAGTGTCAAAAGGGGACCGTTGTGAAGAAGAAAACACTCAACTGAGGATATCAATTTTGGAAGGCATTTAAAAAGCAGTAATCTTCAAGTCCTATCTCATGTGTAATCTGTGTTGGGTGCTCGAATTTTGGGGGAAAGAGGCTCCAGACAATTTGGACAAAGCTGGTTCAAAAGTAATCCGAGGGCCTTATGAAATTCCCAGTCCAACGTCCCGAAGAATGAGATAGGACAATCCGACATTGATTGCCTGAAAGTACCAATTCCATTTAAAATTATCCAAGTTAACTGGAGCTAGCTCCCAGGCTACAAAGGAAATTTCCCAAACCCAAATCATGCTTTTTGTATGAATGTCAGAGCTTTAGCATTTTAGGAAAAAATCAACCTTAATTTCAAAAACAAACTTTACAGCTTGAAAATAGTAATGATGCTAATCACGATGAGACTGACATTCATCTAGCTGTGACTCAACATGCCGTATTGCATTGGGACAAACCCGGAACGCTTTTTGATGACCCAGGGCTCTGGTTCTATGCGAGTTCACGGCTGGAGAATTAGCTCATCAGGATTCCAAAGGGTAGCGATCATTTTTCCTAATGACTGTTTGCTATCACAGTTCAGAGTCTTCCCAAGAGCAAGGAATTCTGAAAGTAGTTGACCTTAGATAAATTATATCAGCACTGATGATAAAATTGTTCTCATGACTCAGAAGCGTACTGAATTTTTTCCCACTACCTCCATGCCTCCCACTGCAGCTTTTCTCAGTGGACCTGTGAGTCCCTGTCGTTCACTTGGACCCGTGCCAAGCCAGACACGGCATTGCCTCGTACTGATGCTTCTGCACCAGCCCTCTGTCCACCAGGACTCCTGCCCCCAAAGAACCCGCAGAAACCTGTCTGCACGCCCGCTGCCCTCTCTTCCAATCCAATTCCATTTTCTGCGTTTTGTATGTAAAAATAAGACCAGATCTCCTGCCGCTGTAGAAACCATAGCTATTCACATGTGCGTAAAAGAACACCACAAAAGAGGCGGTGATCTGTTCATGTACAAACTTAGATCCAAGCTATGTCATTGGAGCCAGACTATGGGGAGAAAGCCCCTGAAATTGGCGGCGAATATGGGGAAAAGGGGGCTGGTTGGGGGGGGGGAGAACGCTTCTGCAGAAGATTTTGTGTCTCCTGTCAAAGTGTCTGCATTTTGTTTGTTGTATTCTGCCTTCTCTGGTTTTAAGAATGCTGTGACTTCCTAAAAAAGCACTGACTGATCCCCCTACAATTTTCGATGAGTATTATATCAATTGCTAATACTCAATATAAGACTTAATAATAAATCACTGAATACAATTGTGAATGTATGGTCTATGGAGAAGTGGAACACTTGTTTTTCTTTTTAAAAACATTTTTTTTAATGCGTATTATTTTTGAGAGAGAGAGAAACAGAGTGTGGGTGGGGGAGGGGCAGAGAGAGAGGGAGACACAGAATCAGAAGCAGGCTTCAGGCTCCGAGCTGTCGGCACAAAGCCTGATGCGACCCGGGGCTCAAACTCATGACCATCACAGGGCTCCAACTCACGAGCCGTGAGATCATGACCTGAGCCGAAGTCGGACGCTCAACCGACTGAGCCACCCAGGTGCCCTTTGTTGTTTTTAAGAGATGGACTGAATGGTGCTGGATTCCATGTGGGTCAGGTTGAAAAGTGATATGGATGGTCTCTGTAAGTAACCACCCAAACATAAAGGGTCCACTTCGTCCGTTCCTGTGCTCCAAAGATGTATTGCTGGAAAAATACATATGGTTGAATGTATTTTAGGACTAGGGCAACCGGGAGTTTCCTAGGCAGGTAGTTATCTGCAAAATTGTCTCATGAGCTAATTCTGAAGATGCTAAGAATGACTATATTTGTGAATATGTTTCTCCAGGTTGCCTCCTCATACATCTCCAGCATAGGAAGACACACCGCCCTTTTTTTTTAAATTTTTTTCTTAACATTTATTTATTTTTGAGACAGAGAGAGACAGAGCATGAACGGGGGAGGGGCAGAGAGAGAGGGAGACACAGAATCCGAAGCAGGCTCCAGGCTCCGAGCCATCAGCCCAGAGCCCAACGGGGGGCTCGAACCCACGGACCGCAAGATCGTGACCTGAGTCGAAGTTGGACGCTCAACCGACTGAGCCACCCAGGAGCCCCAACACACCGCCCTTTTCTAACGTTGGCGCCTGGGTTTCATCTTTAGCCAACCAATTTCGTCATTAGACGATCCTTTTCATGCCTTTAGCTCTTCAAATAATGATTTTGCTTCCGGTATCCCAATGCCACCTGCTGGTTTATAGTGGCTTTTGGAACATCATGCCTTACATGAGGCCACAGAGGAAAATTTGCATGTTCCTTACATAATTAGAATGTGTTCAGCTGTAACAGCATATTCCTGATCAACAGGGGTCCAAGCGCTAAAGACATTGACAGTCGCACATAGCAATGTCTTAAGGTGACCAGTTCAGGTTTGGTGCAACCACTCAATGATGTCACTGCTTTTTTTCTTTTTTCTTAACCTATTAACTTTAATTTTTTGGCTGTCGCCTCAGTCTAAAGAGACCTACCTTGTGTCTTCATGCCATTGTGTGCAACAGCAAGAAGGAAGGGGAGAGTTCTTGGAATCTCTTTTTGGAAGGTGAAAAATATTTAGTGGGAACCCAAGTAGAATTCCCTTTCCATTTCCTTGTCTGGAATTGTGTCACATAGCTTTAAGGGAGCCTGAGAAAGAGAATATTTGGCATTTTCTGCCTCTAGAGAGGGAGACAAGTTCTGATAGCAAATCTGTTTTAGGAAAGAACACACCCTGGGGCTTAATGGTGACAGGGCTTGTTTTCTACATTGTGAAATATATGCATTCATTCAGCAAGTTCACACTGAGCGACTGTATACTTTGTGAGCATTGTGCTACCCCCTGGCGATACAGTAACGATCAAAGCAGAGCAAGTTCTTGCCATCAAGGAACTCAGACTTTTAATGGAAGAAGCAGACAAGTAAACAGGCGATTCTGTACAGAGTGACTCATACTGCCGCAGTTTAGGGTGTTAGAGATGGGACCTTATGTGGTCTTGGGGAGAATGCGGGAGGTTTCCTGGAGTAAATAACGTCTAAGCTAAGACCCAAAGGATATTAGCTAGAAGAAAGCTAATGATGTGTGTGTGTGTGTGTGTGCGTGTGCGCACGCTCCTTTCCATGCATGGATGCAGGATGACTAGACTATTTCAGGTAAGGGGAATATCAAATAGCTAATCACGTCTGTAGTTCTCATGCAAGGGAGGAATGGCCAGAGAGGTAGCACTGAACTTCACCTTCATAAATAGCAATTTGGTTTTACGTTCATATTAGCATTTTCTCCCTTAAGACCCTTCATTTCTTATATGCATGTGCTTGAACGTATTTTCCTTTTGCTAAACTAATAAAACACATCTTTTATAACTAAGGCAACTGATTTTCCCAGTCTCCAGTGACATTGGGCATCACCCTTCTGTCTTCATAGTCTGTAAGTGTTTCTTGGAATTGGATTTATTGACATTTCTTTTGCTTCTGTCCATCTCATGTTTCCAAATCTTGATTTCCTTTTGCTTTTTTGTGCCTATGAAGTGGGATATTACAGCCAACAAACACCACTCTCTCCCTTTAGATGGAGTCCAGAGTTCCAGCCTACATCTTATAAGTACTTATTAATACTAAAAAAACTGACCCACCCACATAAACTTCAAAGTACCTCAGTGTACATAACTTCAAGTTATTGGAGATCCAGGCTGTGTTGACCTTTTTCTGGCTGTGTTTTAGGATAATGAGCAATCCAGAGACCTGGGATATTGGCTTAACACTAGCAGAAGAGAACAAGTCTACCAGCCCACTTTCTGGAAAGATTGACTTGACCATATTGCCTGTTTTATTGGCGCTTCCTTATTCAATACAAGACCAGGGTAAGCTAAACGAACCTAAGAACTTAACATCTCAGCAATTACAACCTTGCAAAAAAGTCCAACATGGACCCACAACATTCTTAAATGGCATTTCAATAAACTAACACGATGATTTTATAGATAAATTTGATGGCACTACAATGAGGAGAGTGTGTACTTTGAATTTCCTTCTGAAACTGTGGATGGTGTTGTGCTGACCTATTGCAACTCTTTTATCAGTGTCTCTTAGCCTCAAGTCCACAGATTCAAAATATTTTATGAGGACTGAGGGATAGCTTTTAACCATGGGACATAAGTTGTATAAAGTGAAAGAAAGAATCTAGGTTTTGCAATCTGGTCAACTTGGATTGAATTATGTCTGTGACCTTGGGAGGGTTACTGAGCACCCCTGGCTGATAAAATGGTGTAACAATAATAACCTTGTATGATTGATATGGGGTCATATAATTTAAAGGCTAAGAGAGAAAGCTAATTGGAAACTAGTAGGAAAACTAGTTGGTTCAAATCTTGGTTCTCCCATTTATTCAGTGTCCAGCCCTGAGTAAATTAATTTCTTAAAGCCACAGTTTCTTAATGCATCTCAACTTCTTACTATATCAATGAGAATAATAAAAGCACTTACAGTTTTAGTTTGTGAAATTAGAATAAGGTAAAGTTGTTGGCAGAGTGTCTGGCATATGGGATATGCTTAATTTATTTATTTAGCTGTTAATTAACTTAGCAGTCACTGAGTTTTATGTAAGATGAAGCATATAAATGTCAGGAAGAGAGTAGGAAATAAAAAAATTTCTCCATTGTGAACTGAATCCATAACTTGCTCCAGAGACATTATGCTTTTCCCGATCTTTTGACATCTCCAATATTAGTGTAGGAAGAATTGGAATGGGTGACAACTGAGGCTATGAGAGTGGTCTAGACTGAGAGGCAATGGAGGTCAGAACCAGAACCACTTCAGAAATGGGTCAGAAGGTGGGAGCGTATAATACTCTACACACAAAATGCTCTTGAGTTACTGATTGATGGGGCGGGGAGGGGGACAAAGACAGTTAAAAAAAATTAAAACCCTAAAACTTTGGGTGACAGTAACAGTAAAAACAAGTGCCAGAATGAAAGGAAGAGATTTTGAGAGGTATGAAGGCAAATCTGGGTTTGGATGGCTGAGACTTGACAAGACATCCAGGTGGCAAGGTCTAGTGCACAGTGAGAAATGGGGAGCTCAGGTTTTGCAGAGAAGTAGGGCAAAACAGAGAGATACAGGAAGTGCCCGTTTCGGTCCAATAGCAGAAATCAAGGAATTTGATGAGTTACAAGAAGGAGAGCAAAGAGCAAGAATAAGCCTGGATGACAGGCCCATGGGGAACACCTACTTTTAGGAAGGGACAAAGGAAGGAGGCCCAGAAAAGACTGTTACTAAGAAGAAGAATTAGAAGAATTAGGAGAGTAGGAAGAGAGAACTCCAAGAAGATCAATTATATAAAGGTTGTAGACATACTAAAATGGTTAAGAATTGAGTTAAGGCTTTGTAACTTGAGCGTGAACACTTTCTTAAGAATGGTAGAAGGCATATGCCGGAGACAGTGGGGGTACTACAGGGTTGATGGGATGTGGCAAAGGCAGCGGCCATTCCGTATCTGCTCCCCCATCCATAGTGAGAGTTTGCATTGGTCACAGGGACAGGACTCCATTTTCAGGCTGGGTGTGTCCTAGGACTGCGTCTGGCAGCTGGTAATAACCATCTGACTCAGTTCTGTTCAGTGGGGTGGGAGATGTGAGATGTCCTATTTCCCCATTTGTGCACTCAGAAGGGACAGTCATACATTCCTTTGTCTGGTTCCCTTCCTAGTAGCTGTGTAACAGACATGGTGGACAGAGCTGGGGCAGCCACCTTGAGCCCACAGACTGAAGCTCCATGTCAAAGATGGCAATCTTATAAAAGACATTGGGTCCTTGATAGTCCTTGATAGTCAAATCATCCCTTGACTCCTTCATTTCAGATGATTGAGGGGGAAATAAATTCCCACCTCATGTTTACTATTCATGTCATTGTTAGAACAGCAGAAACCTGTATTCTAACTACTATACTGATTATAGACTCGACAAAGGCTATGATTTAGACACTTTCTTCTACTGTGGCTAAGATAAATATCAACATATTTGTGTAAAATCAGAAAGCAGATCTTTACTGGCTGGCCTGGGGGACATGGTATGGTGACCTCTTTCTATTTTTTGACTCTCTGTTATGGGTTGAATCATGGCCCCCCAAACAATGTGTATCTTTAAAAAAATATGCCACATAAAGGGATACACACAAGGAGAATGCAGCATGAATGCGGAGGCAGAGATTCGAGTGTTGTGTCTACAAGCCAAGGAATCCCAGAAGATTGCACAAGTAAACCGCCAGAATCCAGTTGAGAGGCATGAAGCAGATTCCCCCTCACATCCCTCAGAACAAATCAACCTGCTGACACTTTGATCTTGGACTTCTAGCCTCCAGAACAGTGAGCCAACAAATTAGTGTTGTTTAAACCACCCAACACCTGGCGTTTTGTTATGTCAGTCCTAGGAGACGAGTGCACTGGCCAATGGATTAGTTTGAACCCTATAGACACCTGTCAGATGAGATCCTTGGGTGCCTTCCAGTTTAGAGGACATAGTCATTATGTCTGTTCTTTACTCTTTGGGACAATATGGTCATTTTATGGCAACTGGTCTCATCTCTCATTGGTTGCCTGCGAGTGTCACCTGTCACTGTCACCATCAAAGACTATATAGTAAATTCTGAAACTAATTTACATATCATAAAAAGCCAAATGACTCAGCTATGATGCAGCTCTAACTAAAATTTGATGGAGAATAAACATTCCATATTTTTGGAAATTGATCTTTTATGGGTTGTGGATGAGACCATGAATATCTATTATATAAGATGACAGAATCAGGACAAATATAATTACGCATGTTTATTCTCACTTCTTATTGAACTACATTGGTTTTTTCCCCTCTCCAATTTATCATGCAAGTGTTATTAGCTCTGAAGCAAATGAAGGACATGTCAGTAGAGCATCTTTCTGTTTACATGGTGGCAAAGCTAGCAAGGAATCATAACATACTTTAGGAATTTGGCAGTGCTAGTTTTTTTTTTTTTAATTTTTTTTTTAACGTTTATTTTATTTTTTTGAGACAGAGAGAGACAGAGCATGAACGGGGGAGGGGCAGAGAGAGAGGGAGACACAGAATTGGAAGCAGGCTCCAGGCTCTGAGCCATCAGCCCAGAGCCCGACGCGGGGCTCGAACTCACGGATCGTGAGATCGTGACCTGAGCTGAAGTCGGATGCTTAACCGACTAGCCACCCAGGTGCCCCGGCAGTGCTAGTTTTAAATCAAGGCAGAAGATGATCTTTACCATGTATTAGAGAGGTGTTGCAAAAAGTAGCGGCCGTGAATTTTTATTCTCAATGAATAATTGACTTAATGTTTACGTAAATATTTCCTCTTTTAAGAAATGCTTTTATAAACGAGAGAATGCTTTGAAGATTACTGAAGAGAAATCTCATGTTTGGAGGGATCTTATTTTCTTGGACTTAACAAAGTAGTATCTCAATATCCACGTTTTACATAAAATCAACTGGGACCCGTTGGGAAGTTTCCTCCTGGTTGGGTGCCATGAAACCCACCCATAGGAGTCTGATAATCTCCGCCATGGTAGGAACATCGTGAGAATGCCGTCATGATTACAAGCTCAGACTGTCATAGGGGCGCCTGGGTGGCTCAGGTGGTTAAGCATCTGACTTCGGCTCAGGTCATGATCTCACGGTTCATGGGTTCAGGCCCCGCATCGGACTCTATGCTGACAGCTCAGAGCCTGGAACCTGCTTCGGATTCTGTCTTTCCCTCTCTCTCTCCCCTTCCCGCATTTGCACTGTCTCTCTCTCTCTCTCAAAAATAAATAAACATTAAAAATTAAAAAAAAAGGTTAGACTGTCATTGAACTTTTTGAGACCTTAGGACAAAATATTATGGAAAATTTGAAACGTACAAATACAGAAAATAGTACATTAATACCCCATATATTTCAGCATTTGGCTTCAGAAATTATAAACAGCTTGCTCTTTGTGTTTTATTTCTCCCTTCACATTTTGCTGGGTGGGACTGGGGTCGAGCTGGACTATTTTCCTTATAAAATTTTAGCATATTTCTCCAACAAATATATTTTTTTCATTTACTTAACCAGAAGGTCACTCTCCTATCTTAACAAAGTTGACAATAACCTCTTAATTTCAGCTAATAATCCGTGGTCAAATGTTCCTGTCTAAAAAATACCCTTTTAAGGGTGCCAGTCAGTTAAGCAGCAGACTTCAGCTCAGGTCATGATCTCATGGTTTGTGGGTTCAAACCCTGTGTCGGGCTCTATGCTGACAGCTCAGAGCCTGGAGCCTGCTTTGGATTCTGTTCTCTCCCTCTCTCTCTGCCCCTCCCTTGCCTGCGTGCTCTCTCTCCCTCAAAAATAAACATTATAAAAAGGAATAAAAAATCCCTTTTTATGGTGGGTTTGTTTAATCAGGGCCCAAGCAAGTTCTGCACATAGCATTTATTAATCTCTTCAGTCACACTTAATATATAACATCTCTCTTCATACCATCCTCTTTAAGAGCTGTTTAAGAAACCATGGTATCTAATAGATTTTCCTACATTATGACCTTTTGCATCTTTATGATGTGTTTTAACTTATTCCTCTACCCTTACTGTTTCCTGGAAACATTAGCTCTAAATGCTTGACTAGATTCAAATTAATTTTTTTTTCTTTAGGCAAGAATACTTTGTTGGGTGGGCTCTTTATTTCCTAGTTCCTAAAACAGGAGATATATAATGTCTGGGTGTCTCGTTCAAGTTAGGATTGACCTGACTTTCAGGAGTCGTCAGGCTGATCCATTCATTATAAAAGTCCCTGTCAACCTTTGAGCTTTGGGTTTCCACAGGCAAAAATCATTGTTAATCAGACCCACTATTTCTTTAGGGATTACAAAATAGTAGTTTTCTTTTTTTTTGATAACTTTATTGAGATATAATTGACAAGTAAACTTGTAATATATTAAAAATGTCTAACGTGATGATTTGGTGTATGTATATATTCTGAAAAGATCCCCAGGATTGAGTTCATTAACACACATCACCTCACATATGTACTTTTTTTTTCTTTTTTGGTGAGGACACAAGTTCTGCTCTTAGCAAATTTCGACTATGCCACACAGTACCATCAACTATAGTCACCGTGTTTTTCACTGGATCCTTGTGTACAACTTATAATCACCATTCTACTCCCTGTTTCTGTGTTTGACTTTTTTTTTTTTAAGACTCCATGTTGGGGCGCCCAGGTGGCTCAGTCGGTTAAATGTCCAACTTTGACTCAGGTCATGATCTCATGGTTCGTAGGTTTGAGCCCCACGTAGGGTTCTGTGCTTATGGCTCAGAGCCTGGAGCCTGCTTCAGATTCTGTGTCTCTCTCTCTCTGCCCCTCCCCCCACTTGCACCCTGTCTCTCTGTCTCTCAAAAATGAATAAACATTACAAATTAAAAAAAGAAAAGATTCCATGTAGAAGTGATACCGTGTGGTATTTGTCTTTGGCCTATTTCACTTAAAATAATGCCCTCCAGGTCCATTCATGTTGTCAATGGCAGGATTTCCTTCTTTCTCATGGTTGAACAATATCCCATTGTATATTTAAACCACATCTTTTCATCCATTCATCCATTGATGGACACTTCAATATTCTTCCATATCTTGGCTGTTGTGAATAAGACAATAAATATGAGAGGTCACCTATCTTTGTGATATCACGTTTTCATTTCTTTTAGATATATACTCAGAAGCATGATTGCTGGATCACACGGTAGGTCCATGTTTGATTTGCTGAGGAACTTCCATACTGTTTTCCATAGTGGCCCCACTAGTTTACATTCTACTACGAGTGTGTAAGGATTCCCTTTTCCGCACATCCTTGTTACCACGTTCTCTCTTGTCTTTTTGAGGCTAGCCATTCTGACTGGTGTGAGGTGATATCTTTTTGTGGTTTTGATTTGCATTTCCTTGATAATTAGTGATGTTGAACCTCTTTTCATGTACCTGTTGGCCATTTACATGTCTTCTTTGGAAAAAAAATCGACTCAATTCCTCTACCCATTTTTAAATTAAATTGTTTTCTTTTTTGTTGTTGTTGATAAGTTGCATAAGTGTTTATATATTTTGGATTATTAACCCTTCATCAGATATATGGTTTGTAAATATTTTCTCCCATTCAGTATGTTGCCCTTTCATTTTCTTGATAGTTTCTTTTGCTGTGTAGGAGCAGTTTGATGCAATTCCACATATTTATTCTCATTTTTGTGCCTTTGCATTTGGGTTCAGATCCAAAAAAATCATTGCCAAGACTGATGTCAAAGAGCTTGTTGCCAATATGTTGCATTTTTATACACCAATAATGAAGCAGTAGAAAGAAAATTTAAGAAAATAATCCCATTTACAATTGCACCAAAAATAATACGATACCTAGGAATAAACATAACCAAAGAGGTGAAAGATGTATGCTCTGAAAAATATAAAACACTGATGAAAGAAATTGAAGATAACACAAAGAAATGGAAAAAAATCCCATGCTCATGGCTTAGAACAAATATTGTTAAAATGTCTGTACTACTCAAAACAATCTACACATTTAATGCAATCCCTATCAAAATACCACCAGCGTTTTTCACAGAACTAGAGCAAGCCATTCTAAAATTTGTGTGAAACCACAAAAGAGCATGAATAGCCAAAGAAATCCTGAAAAAGAAAAGCTAGGTTAGAGACATCACAATTCCAGACTTCAAGTTATACTACAAATCTATAGTGATTGAAACAGTATGGTACTGGCACAAAAATAGACACATAGATCAATGGAATAGAATAGAAAACCCAGAAATGGTCCCACAACTATATGGTCAATTAATCTTCAACAAAGCAGGAAAGCAGTGGGAAGAGGATAACCTCTTCAACAAATGGTTGAAGAATGCAGAAGAATGAAACTGGACCCCTTTCTTACACCAAACACAAAACAAAACCAAAATGGATTAAAGACCTGAATGTGAGACCTAAAACCATAAAAATCCTAGGAAAGAACCCAAGCAGTAACTTCTTTGACATTGGCCATAGCAACTTCTTTCTAGATAGGTCTCCTCGGGCAAGGGAAGTAAAAGCGAAAAGAAACTACTGGAGCTTCGTCAAAATAAAAAGCTTTTGCACAGTGAAAGAAATAATCAACAACACTCAAAGGCCACCTGAGGAATGGGAGAAGGGCTTTCAAATGACGTATCTGATAAAGGGTTAGTACCCAAAATATATAAACAACCTATAAAACAGAACACCTCCCCAAGTGAATAATCCAATTAAAAAAGGGCAGAAGACATGAACAGGCATTTCTCCAAAGAAGGCATTCAGATGGGCAACAGATACGTGACAAGATGTTCATTGTCACTTACCCTCAGGGAAATGCAAATCAAAACCACAATGACATATCACCTCACACCTGTCAGAATGGCTAAAGTCAACAACACAAGAAAAAACAGGTGTTGGTGAGGATGGAGAGGAAAAGGAACCCTCATGCACTGTCGGTGGGAAGGCAAACTGGTGTAGCCACCCTGGAAAAAAGGATGGCGGTTCCTCAAACAGTTAAAAATAGAACCTACCCTACAATCCAGCAATTGCACTACTAGGTATTTATCCAAAAAATACAAAACACTAATTCAAAGGCATACATGCACCCTGATGTTTATAGTAGCATTATTTACAATAGCCAAGATATGGAAGCAGCCCAAGTGTCCATCAATTGAGAATGGATAAAGAAGATGTGGTGTATATACACAAGGGAACATTATTCAGCCATCAAAACGAATGAAATATTGCCATTTGCAACAACATGGATGGACCTAGGGCGTATTACGCTAAGCGAATTAAGTCAGAGAAAGACAAACACCATATGATTTCACTCATACGTGGAATTGAAGAAATAAAACAAATGAGCACAGGGAACAAAAGAGAGGGGCAAACCACAAAACAGACTCTCAACTACAGAGAAGAAACTGATGGTTACCAGATTCCAGGAACCAGGTTACCAGAGTTCAGGGGGGTGGGGGAAACAGGTGATGGGGATGAAGGAGGGCACCTGTCCTGATGAGCACCGGGTGATGTAGGGAAGTGTTGAATCACTATTTTGTACACCTGAAACTACTATTACACTGTATGTTAACTGGAATTTAAAAAAAAAAAAGACCCATGAAGTAATTATGGGAAAACACAAACATCCGCTGGTGGTTAATGCTGGATACATAGGTATCCATTATGTTATTATTGTTTTGATTTTTTCTAGATGTTTGCGTACTTCACTGACATTTGTAAGAAGAGCGCAACAGGCGGAGGTTAGCGTGACCGTGAGGATGGGGGGAGGGAAGGAGGGACTCAAAGTAAGACTTCAGATTTGGGTGACAGTGCACTTGCCACGTGAGAATCGGGGATGAGCTGGTGGATGACAGCAGCACTTCTATGTCTATAATATTTATTTATTTATTTTTTATTTGAGAGCGAGAAAGAGAGAGAGAGAGAGAGAGTAAGACAGCGTACGAGTGGGGGAGAGGCAGAGAGAATCTCAACCGGGCTCCGCGCTCAATGCCGAGCCCAACGTGGGGCTCGATCCCACGACCCAGGGATCATGACCCGAGCTGAAATCAAGAGCAGGATCCTCAACAGACTGAACCACCCAGGTGCCCCGTTGAGCGCATGATATTTAAAATTCTGGCTGGGTTTCATCTACAGGTGCCCCAAAGCCCACTGGAAATGCTCATTCTGACATTATCGGTAGTTTGGAGAAGAAAAGTAGCAGGATGTTGTTTAAGGGTTTCACCTCAGCTTTTCCTGAAGCACTTTTAGAGTGACAAATTAGAAGCTGAAAAACCCAGGGGTTGGGGGTGGGGGGAAGAACACAGAAAAACCATAGAAAATTCCCGAAAAAGCAATATTAATGACGGGACCTGCCATTGAACTAGAAATTGGTACCTGATTGTCTTCAAAGCCAAGGGGTAAAAAGCCTTGGCACATGCAGGTAATGGCTTTGGGGCAAGAGCATCTGGAAGACTGGGCCATTCTGGGCCAACAAAGCAGGATTTCCTGGACAGTAGGTCCGCAGTGCCACCTACTGGGGAAGACAGGAAACAGTGCAAAGCCCGTAAAAGTATGTCCCATGACACACGGAGGAAATCTTTTGCTTTTTACTTAAGACCACATAATTTAACTGCATAATTTAGCTGCACTTACCTGATGATATATATTTTTTTTGTGTGAGAGAAATCACTAGTGGAGGAGGGGCAGAGAGACAAGGGCAGAGAGAGAGAGAATCCCAAGCAGACTCTTCACTGCCCTGATGCGGGGCTCGAACTCATGAAACGTGAGATCGTGACCTAGGCTGAAATCAAGAGTCAGACACTCAATTGACTGAGCCACCCAGGTGCCCCTTACCTTATGATATTTTAATAGGTGAAGCCTTTTGAGAAGCTCTTACACCATTTTTAATCTAATATGAACAAGAATCATGAGTAGGTTGTCAATACATGTTGAATCATGGTTTCATTTTTGTAAATTATTATTTTAAGTGATAGAGTTGAAGATTAAGAACCCAAACCCCCAACCCCAAAGTGTACTTCTGATGCCCTTCTAATCACAAGGATGTTGGTTTTAGGAGGTAAGCAAGTCTGGGAGGGAGAAGAAAAAGGCAAGCGACATTTGTCAAGGGTCTATTGGGTTTTGCTCCAAAGTGCTGTTCCCAGGACTGTTTCTATCAGTGTCAGGAAAGAGTCCCATGATCTGGTAAGTTTGGGAACTACTGTGTACTAATCCCTTTCTCACTGACTCACAGGGCACATTAGAATAGTAGAGGTTTTTAGATTCTCTGAAGGCAAGAACTCTGTTTAACACTAATTCAATGTTTCCTAAACTTAGTAGACCATGACTTCTTTATTTTAAAGCATTTCGGATTTGGGGCTCTCACGTGCCAGATACAGTGCTAGGTGCTTGGTATACATTAGCTGATTTACATCTCATTACAGCCTGTGATTTGACAGAGAGGAAGATGCTGAGGGCCGAGGGGACTTTTGCAGTGCACATTTTTAGCGGCAGTGCAGGAACTGAAACCCAGGCCTGCCTGACACCTGAGCGGAGGCTGTCCCCAACGTTGCCACATGGCCTCCTGACACAACATTGTGGTTTCACATGGCCGAGGACAGGCTCTTCTGCTTGGCAAGGGGTGGGGTGGTCACAAGAGCCCCCATTTTCAGCTGGCCTTTCTCTGGGGTGAGCACTTGAAACGGTCCTCTTGGAGAAGCAAATGATTTGCTTCTCCTGGACATTAGACATCGCAGCCTGCCTGTGACAAACGTGCTTTGTCACTCCTCACGAACTCAGCCGGCTCTTTCCAAAGCTGGCCTCATTTTGCAGGATACCTGGTGAGAAAGGATGTCTCTAGGGGATTGGTAGTTTGCACACCATGCATCGGCTCTGGTTCCTTCCCAGGGCTGTACTGGGCTTGGGTTTCGTAGCCCTGAAAGAAGAATTTATAGCTGAATTCTCCGAGATTCAGAGTTCAAAGACATCTCCTGCGGGGATCATGGATTTTGTACATTACCAACAAGGCGCGATTGGGAGAGAACAGACAGTTCCAGAAGGTCACCTGTCCAGAAGCTATTTTGAGGCAGACTATTTTGGGTGCTTTATATATGAAAGTTGAATGAGAGCAGGCCTTTCGATCTCTGTGTCCTCACACGTGCAGAGGAAGCAAACTTACCTCGTTCCTCAGGCTGGACTGAGTCCCAAAGGGGATCTCAAAGGCCTTCATTCTCTCATTCCAAATTGTTGTCAGCCCGTGATACTCAACAAACACCACCGCATAAAACACAGCTGACCGTTTGTCGACGTGGTAGAGGAAACCTCTGTGTCTGACCCATGTTTTAGAAAATATTTTGGATCCCCTCCCCCTGACTACAAATGGTGGATTCAAAAGAAGGCGAATTTAGGAAGTTTGAGGACACAGGGGGAAATCTCAGACTTTTTACGTGGATCAGAAATATGATTACGACATGGGGTGCCTGGGTGGCTCAGTCGGTTGAGTGTCCGACTTCGGCTCGGGTCGTGATCTCATGGTTTGTGGGTTCAAGCCCCGCGTTGGGCTCTGTGCTGACAGCTCAGAGCCTGGAGCCTGCTTTGGGTTCTGTGTCTCCCTCGCTCTCTGCCCCTTCACCACTCATGCTCTGTCTCTCTCTCTCTCTCTCAAAAATAAATAAAAACATAAAAAAAAAATATGATCATTGCATTGGACGTCCATACATTGGACGGCAGAGTAGTGAACTGTCCCGGGAGCCCCCAAACCAAGGTCAAAGCTCCAGGGCTGGAGGGCAAGCCTGCCCAGGTCTCTTTGCGTGAGGAGACCAGGAGCTCAGAGGAAGAGAAAATTAACTCTTGGAATTTGGCTTCTCCACAGGACCCCTCTCAGTTTTAGGGGAGCCATGTAATTTTTTTTTAACGTTTATTTTTGAGAGAGACAGAGCACGAGCAGGGGAGGGTCAGAGAGAGAGGGAGGCCCAGGGCCTGATGTGGGGCTCGAACTCACAAACCTCGAGACCATGACCTGAGCTGAAGTCGGATGCTCAACCGGCTGAGCCACCCAGGCGCCCCAGGGGAGTCATTGAAACACCAAACCTAAGCCTCCTCCTTACTCTGCTTGTAGAGACGCAATAAAATATTTGAGTAGTAGAGAGAATATTCTAGTAACCATTCCATGACTCCGTGTGGTTCAGGACTCCTTGGCTGCCCCCGACGTTGCTGGTTACTAAGGTAAACGCAGCTCCCTGGCTTCTGGTGTGTGAGCGCAGTCCGTTGGCCTCTGTCGCTCTGGGACCTGTCACCCTCGCATATCCTAGCGCGTGCAGCTCTGTGACCGCCTCTCCTATGTCAGCCCTGGCCTGTGGGGGAGAGCCACGAGTACATTCTTTACAGCGTGTGCTCTGGGCCGTCCACTGCCGGGGCTTTTGGACGCACAGTCTCTCCAGCAGGCATGCTGCCTGTCTGTACCTTTTAATTTCCTCTACCATTTTTCAGGGCAACTCAGGCATTTCTGCTTCAATCAGAGCGGGCCATCATTTTCTCCAGGCCCTCAAGAGTCACCTGTTACGTGCACGGGGATATTATCCAGTCAAAAAACCAAAAAAAACAAAAAAACAAAAAAAAAAAACAAAAAAAAAAAGCAGAGAATCCCGTTCTTTGCCACAACATGGATGGAGCTGGAGGGTTTTATGCTAAGCGAGATGAGCCAGACAAGAGAAAGACAAATGCTGCTAGATCTCATTTCTATATGGAATCCACACACACACAGAAAGGGCCTTACAGACACAGAGAGCAGACTGGCGGTTGTGAGGGCTGGAGGGAGGGGGCTGGGCTGAATGAGTGGATGTGGTGGAAAGGCACAGAGTTCCACTCGGGAGAGAGGTAAGCGTCGAGCGCGGCATGGTGACCCTGGTTAGCCACACCGTGTCGCAGATTTCAAAGTTGCCAAGAGGTTTGATCTTCAAGGTTCTCGCTGCGAGAAAAACATTGGAAGGATGGGAGGCGATGGAGGTGAAACCAGGCTTCCCGTGTGATCCTGTCACGATGTGAACAAGCGTCAATTCGTGGCGTGGGCCTTAAAGTAATGCAATGTGGCGTGTCAAGAAAAATGTCGTCGGAATCAGGCAGAATAATGCCCCGCCCCAGCCCCAAAGATGGCTGTGTCCTCATCCCTGGAACCCGCAAGTATGTTACCTTACTCTGCAAAAGGAACTTGGCAGCTGTGACCAAGGACCTTAATGTAATTAAGATCAAGGATGGGGGGGAGCGGTCCTCAGCTATCCAGGTGTACCTCCGTGTAATCACAAGGGTCCTTATTAGGGAAAGACGGAAGGGGGCGGTCAGGGAGCGAGACTCAAGGTACCGTACGAGGACGGGGGGAGGCCACAAGCCAAAGAAGGCCAGCAGCCTCTAGAAGCTGGAGAAGACGAGGAAGAAGATTTCCGCCCTGTCTCCAGAAGGAACACAGCTTTGCCAACGTCTGGATTTTAGCAAGATCCGTTTTGGCCTCCTGACCTCCACAGCTGCAAGACCCGAAATGTGTGTTGTTTTAAGCCACTAGAGCTCGTGATAATTTGTAGCAGCAGAGAATGAATACAGCCCATGCCGGTGAGTGTGCCCCTTCCTGAGGGATCAATCCAACCCCACGGGTCCCCCTTCGTGTCTGCCTCTGTCTGCCGGGTCATTTTTGCCATGCCTGCTGGGGATATAACTTCTTTCCTCTCTTATCAGCCCCAGCATGCGTGAAGCATGAGTTATGCTGGAGTGGACATCCCTGTTGGCCAGGCAGTCAGGAGAGGGGGTGGAGCACTGCCTTAGGGGGACATCTGTTATCTTGTGGAGAAACTTCCCCAGCATCTTCCCATCCTGGGGAGATGCTAGTTCTCCTGCAGAGGGGCGGGCCGCTTCAGCAAGCTTTTGGTGGGGGTGGTGGGGTGTCTGCAGAGCCAAGATCCTTGGGGGGATCCATTCCTTATTCCAGGGTCCCGTGTTTTCCCAGCCAGAGCCATGGTTTTAGCTTAACTGCCCTATTTTGGCTGAGTATTTATTTATTTTTTTTTCTTAATGTTTTTATTTATTTTGAGACAGAGAGAGAAGAGCATGAACAGGGGAGGGGCAGAGAGAGAGGGAGACATAGAATCCGAAGCAGGCTCCAGGCTCTGAGCCATCAGCACAGAGCCTGATGTGGGGCTCGAACTCATGAACCGCGGGATCATGACGTGAACCGAAGTCGGACGCTCAACCGACTGAGCCACCCAGGCGCCCCTTGGCTGAGTATTTAAATGTGAGTATGGAGAGGCGGCTGGAGTCCTGCAGCTTTCGCTATCAGGTTCTGAATATGGCCCTCTGCTGTTTGGCTTTTCCGCTGCAAGATAAAAGCCACCTGCAGAGGCCCTCGGGTTCTCTCACTGAGCCTGGAGCCCTTTCACACCACCCGTGAGGCCTTAATACAGCCTGGGAATGACCAAGCCACTCCCCTAGTCTTTGCAAGAGTTTGCCCCAAACACCCGAGTCCTTGTATGTTGAAGGCATTCCCTTCCGCCAGGGCTTCCCCCCCCCCCCCCCCCCCCCCGCTTAACCCCGGTGGCATCTTTAGGGATTAGGCTGCCGGCGGTGCAAAGGACTCCGTTGCATTAAGGATGGGGTCGTCCCTGCCGGCGGGATCATGAGAGAGCCGTCCTGAAACCTGACCACATAGCCTCTTTTCTCAGACACTTCTGGTGTCTCCTGTGTCATCCGAGAGGCAGATGGCCAAAGATTAGACAGGCAAGAGATCATCGCTTGAGGATGCAGGGAGGGCGCGGAAGCAGGTTGGAGAAGCTTCAGGCTGCAGGGCGGATCTGGCATTGGTGAAGGGAGAGCAGCTGAGGATTCACAGACCCAGTGCCTTCCTGAGAAAGTCTAGGTAGGGCTGATGGGGGATCTCTGAGCAAAGCTTGCTTGATAGGTGACATCCACGCTGGGCAGGGACGGTCCTGTCCCAGTGCCCCTGCTGTGCTCACTGTGAGGGTGACACCCAGAGAAAGTGTGGCTTGCCGTGAACTGTGTGGTAGACCCAACTGTGGCGGGTCCTCCCTTAAAGGAGGTGTGAGTGGCACCCCTCCGTGGCCTTGGAACGGTCGATAACGTCAGTTCCTGAGTGAAGCTGCGAACGTTTGAAACTTGACAGAGTCGCTTATTAGCTATGGGATCACTTTCCGTAAGCCCTCGTTGTCATGTCCGAAATCGTGAGTTCATAACAACTATCTCATGGGCGAGCTGTGAGGCTGGAGTGGGTGACTACGTGTGAAATGGGTCGCACACCAGTGGGCACACAGAAGGGACATCAGAAACGGTAGGTGAACAAATCAACAAACCAGGACGGTGGCTGGAGAACCTGTTTTCCCGTTCGAGCCTACCTATTGCGCTAGGAAATGCTGTAGGGTGTGCACCTTTTCCTCTTGATACACGTGACAAATGATTAGTAAGAGGCCCCTAGGCACTCCCATAACACTTGGCTGACCTTGGGATGCCACCTTCACTCAGGAGTGTTCTGTGAATTCTTTGCAAGCCTCGCAAGCTTGACAGGTGTGGTTACCGCACGGTCCCTTTCACCGCATTCCCCTTGTGACCGGGAACTCGGATTCTAATGGGGACACACAACCGTAGGAAGAATAATCACAGTGCAAGGCAAGATGGAGAGAATGAGCAAAGGGGGAATGAAACATGCCGAGGTAGTAAGAGGAAGGCATTCTCCCAATGACGGGATCAGGGAGTCCTTTAAAGGGGAGACTTTACTGTATTTGAGTTGCACCCTAAAGCGGGACGTAACTTTCGAAAAGTGGGAATAGCTAAAAAGATAAGAGGGATGGGAAGGGAGGTAGCCATGGGGGAGACACTCGAGCCAGAAGATGTGGCTGGTGGAGAAGCAGAAGAAGCTTGTCCTGGGGGTTTTGAAGAGGTGAGTCCTAGAGCAGGTGCAGCGTGGGAGCAAAGAAAATAGGACAGAAGACACCTTTCGCCAAGATCACTGTGGACTTTCTATTTGAATGCCCTTCAAAGTCACTGGGGAGATACAACAAATGAATTCCTTAGAAGCTGTTTCTTGAATGGCTGTGAGAGTGAATTGAAGAGTTGGGTTTTATCAGGGAAGAACAGGCAAGGGGGTGCTGGACATAGTTCTTGTCTGGAAACGGTTCCCCCGTTTGTAGCATAAACTACAGATGGAAGGTGGGAGAATCCCTGCCAGATGGGAGATGCCATCCGCCTCCTCCGATGGACTATGTTCATGGGTTTAGGATGCGGCAAACCCAAGCCGGTCTTCAAGATAAACTATCTTACTGCACAGAAAATGTTCACTGTCCTCATTTTCGATGTTAAATCTTGCTAAATTAGATTCCACATTTCTTTACTTGGTTAAGCATAGGACTGTAAGAATAATTTAATCGTTAATGCCTCAGGATTGTCATGGCAGGCATTAATTATGATGCTGGGCTGTATGGAGTAAAACATTTAGAGTTTAAAGTGCGTCAGACTGGGTCGCCTGGGTGGCTCCATCAGAGTTAAGCGTCTGACTCTTGATTTTTGGCTCCTAAGCAGGCTCCAGGCTCCGAGCTGTCAGCACAGAGCCCGACGCGGGGCTTGAACTCACGGACCACGAGATCATGACTGGAGCCGAAGTCGGATGCTCACCCGACTGAGACAGGTGCCCCCCCCCCCCCCCGCAAATTAATATTATTAATTCTTCTTTTTGCCTCCTTTCTGCTGCTGACTCTTGATAAAGGGCATTTCTATTATGGTCAGTTAATTATGGAAAGATTAATTGATGGATCTTCTGTAAGATGTGGCTTCTAGCCTCAGCCCTGTCCCCAAATAGTTATTTTATTTTTGGCATCATGCAACTTCCTCACCCTAATTTCCACCCGATGGACAACACTTGTTACTTCCGATTCCCTTTCTTCAATTGACATCTGTTCAGCAAGACAAAGGGCCTCCAGGTCAGAATTCCCCAGGCTGGTCCAAAGTGTCTAAGTGTCATTAGCCAAGGTGACCACTGGATGTCACACTTGATCTAAGTTGCCACACACACAACGTCCCGTGCACGTCGGCTTGGACACTCTCAGGCTTTTAGGAGTTGAGTAGACCTTAGTGATCTTTGAAACCAGAGTCAGTGGCCGGCGCCTGGCAAGTTTTATTTCGCGTATGCTTTATTGTTTTTCAGCTTCAATGGAACTTGAATTCGTTAAGACTCTGTCCTATTCTCCAGAGTCCTCCTTGGGCCCTAAACTCACTTGGGTTATTACCCAGCAGGTTCCTCAAGGCAATAAAGGGGGGAGCACCCGGTCTCACTTTACAGGGAAGGCGACTGACCCCCAAGACACCTTCACAGTCTGACCGAGGACACAGGTTAAGTTCATAGTAAACGTGGGACGGGAACTGCTGTCACTCGACTCCCAGGTTGGCCTCTGGCATTGAGCCTGGCGCTTGAGAGATATATCAAGATTATGCACCTTTAGGATATTTTTATAGTGCAGAAGCAGATGAGATCATTATGTAGCTGAAGCTCTCTCCTAACCTCCGTCCAATCCACAAGCTTCAGAAAACTTTGGCTGTCACATTGGCATTCGATCGGATGTTTTCTCTCGTGCATTTTATTGGGGGTTGGGGCTGTGGTTGGACATTGGAATGTGTTTCCCAGGGCACTTAGCAGAGATACCTCAGGCTAACAATAAAGTCCACAGCCTCTAACAGGAAACCAGTAAGACAAGTCAAGGGTCACGATTTATCCCAGCTCTTATCGGAAAAAGCAAGCCAACAGACCTCACTCTGAGTACTAATAAGTTACAATGTAACCGCACACACACGTTTAGATTTTCATAACTACCAGAGGGAGGGTAGGCTAATGTTGCTCACATTCTACCAATTGCCTTTGGAAAGAGCAGGCCAGAGAGGGTCACGATCCCTCAAAGTTCGACTTCCCCGGTCGTGTTCTCGTTAGAAGAGCAGAAGGTTATTTCTGGGATTATCTCAGCAGAACTGCAAGCCTGCAGGACTATTGACATAAGAGTAAATCAGGCTTGCCCTGAAAATGTTTCACCGCCCAGGGCACCTGTCCCTCGATTCTGCTAAGTGTGGGGAGGTTATGGTCCCTTCTGTGGGGACCAGAAATACGGACGGTGGGCCATGCCTGTGTCTTCAGTTGGTGGGAATTTTGAAGGTTCACAAGAAAGCACACTGGCAGTCTCTTTAAAGTCTGGTTTGCAGAATCTCGATGTCAAAGAGTAAAGAGCATAGTGTAGCCTTTAGAAGGGGAACAAATATTAAAGAGCGTCACGTCCAATCACTTCAGATCACAGATCATACTCACAAAGCCAACCACTGCAGCCAAGATGATGAACACAGCCATCCCCCTTCAACATTTTCTGCTGCTGTCTGGCCATCCATCCGTCTTCTCTCCCCCAGGCAGCCACGGATCTGCTTTCTCTCACTGTACAAGGGTCTCCATATTCTGGAACCTTACATAAATGGAAGCACACAGTGTGTACTCTCTTTTCGTTTGGCTTCCTTCACATGGCATACTTCCTTCGAGATGCCTCTGTCTTAACACTTATCAATAATTCATCCTACTTACTGCTGGGCAACATTCCTTGTATAAATAAGCCATAATTTCTTTATCCGTTTATTCACCTTGTTAATAAATGGGCTTTTTCCAGTTATCAGCTACTACAAATAAAGCTGCTATGAACATTCACGTTTAGGTCTTCCTATGGGTATAGGCTTTTGTTTCTCTTGGGTCAATACTGGGGGAGAGAGGGGCGCCTGGGTGGCTCAGTCCGTTAAGTGTCCCAACTCCTGATTTCTGCTCAGGTCATGATCTCAAATTTTGAGTTTGAATCCCATGTCAGGCACTGTGCTGACAGTGTGGAGCCTGCTTGGGATTCTCTCTCTCCCTTTCTCTCTGCCCCTCCCCTGCTTGTGCTCTCTTTCTCTCTCACAATAAACAAATAAACGTTAAAGAAATACCTAGGTATAGAATAGCTAGATCATATGATAGGCATGTATTTAACTTAAAAAAAAAACAGCTTTATGGAGTTATATTGGATATATAGTACACTGGGCACATTTAAATGACAAAGTTCGATAAGTTTCAGCGTATTTATGTACCTGTGAAAGCATCACCACATTTAAGATAGTAAACGTATTGATCACTCAGAAACATTTCCTGGTGCTCCTTTGTAATCCTCCTTCCCTTCCCAACCTCAAACCCAGGCAACCTCTGACCTGTTTTCTGTCAAAAGAGAGTAGTTTGTATTTTCTAGAATTTTAGAGAATGGAGTAATATAGTGTGTGCTATTCTGTGTTTGGCATCTTTCATCCAATATAATTATTTTTAAATTCATCCATGTTGTAGCAAATAAATAGTTCATTCCTTTTTTTAAAAAAAAATTATTTTGAGAGAGCGAGAGAGTGAGCAGGGGAGGGATAGAGAGGGAGGGAGAGAGAATCCCACGCAGGCTCCGCCTTGTCAGGACAGAACCCGATGCGGGGCTTACAAACCGTGAGACCATAGCCTGAGCCAAAATCCAGAGTCGGGTGGCTTAACAGACTGAGCCACCTGGGTGCCCCATCATTCCCTTTTCTTGATAAGTCGCATTTCATTAAATGGGTGGGTTTTTGGCTGTGACAGAGAAAGCCGGTAGGAACAGTCATGTACAAGTTTTTGTATGGAAAGAAGCTTTCATTTCTCTCTGGCGGGTCATTTGGTGAGTGTGTTGCAACTTGTGCACATGCTTTCCACACTTGGTATGGTCTGTCTTTTTTTTTTAAATTTTTTTTAATGTTTTTATTTATCTTTGAGACAGAGACAGAGCATGAGCAGGGGAGGGGCAGAGAAAGAGGGAGACACAGAATCCAAAGCAGGCTCCAGGCTCTGAGCTGGCAGCACAGAGCCCAACGCGGGGCTCGAACTCACGGACCGTGAGATCATGACCTGAGCTGAAGTCGGACGATTAACCGACTGAGCCATCCAGGCGCCCCGGGATGGTCTGTCCTTAATCTCAGCTATTCTCCTACGTGTACGGAGCTCTCTCTCATGGTCTTTGCATTTCCCTGATGGGGAAATGATATTGAGTATCGATAATGATATTGAGTATTTTTAAATGTGTTTATTTGCCATCTGTACATGCTTTGGTCAAGTGTCCATTAACGTCTTTTGCTTATTTTTTATCGGATTGTTTTCTTTGTGTTAAGTTTTGAGAATTCTTTACATATTCTGGGACACATGTCCTTTGTAAGATACCTGCTTTGCAAAGATTTTCTCCTCGTCTGTGGCTTATTTCACCTTCTCTTGTAGACCAGAAGTTTTTGATTTTGAGATTCAATTTATCAATTTGTTCTTTTATGGACTATGCTTTTGGTATTGTATCTAAGAAATATTTGCTTATCCTAGGGTCACAAAATTTTTCCCTTATTTATTTATTGCCAGAAATATTTTTATTTTTTACTGTCTACTTATTTTTGAGACAGAGCCAGAGCACAAGCAGGGGAAGAGCTGAGAGAGAGGGAGACACAGAACTTGAAGCAGGCTCCAGGGTCTGAGCTGTCAGCACAGAGCCTGATGTAGGGCTTGAACTCGCAGAGTGCGAGATCGTGACCTGAGTCAAAGTTGGACGTTTCGCTAACTGAGCCACCCACGTGCCCCATGAGCATAAGGTTTTAAAGTTTCTTTGTCTAAAAATATTCCTTCCTTTTCAATTTTCTAGACAAGTTTATATAGAATTGATATTTCTTCCTTAAATATCTGGTAGAATTCATCAGTATAGCCATTGAGACATGATGTTTTCTTTGTGGGGATGTTTTTATCTACAAGCTTAATTTGTTTAAAAGCCATTGGACTATTGATGCTATCTATTTCTTCTTGATTAGACTTTGACAATTTGTGTCTTTCAAGGAACTTACCCATTTTGTAAACTGCTCAATTTCTTTTAATATATTTGTTCATAATTTTCCTTTGTTATCTTTTTAATATCTATATAATGTGTGGTGTATTAGTAACTTGTTGTCTTTTCTCCTCTTTTTCTGATCAGTTTGGCTCGAGGCTTACTAATCTTACTAATCTTTGATTTATCAAAGAAATAACTTTTGGTTTCATTGATTTTCTTTGTTGTTTTCCTGGGTTTTATTTCATTGATTTTCATGCTTATCTTTATTATTTCTTTTCTTCTGCATGTTTTCATTTGCCCTCTTTTTCTATATTAAAAAAAGATTTGAGACTTTCTTTCTAAAATATATATTTAGTGCTATAAGTACTCCTTTGTGGTATCCTGGATATTTTGATATACTGAGTTTTCCTTTACGTTCAGTTCAACATATGTTCTAAATTTTTTCTTTGACTGAGCCAACCAGGCACCCTTTTCCAGATAGTCTTTCTGTTACTGGTTTTCAGTTTGATTCTATTGTGATCAGAATATACTCTGTATGGCTAGGATTCGTTTAAATTCTCTGAGATTTCTTTTACGGCCCCAAATAAGGTCTATCTTGGTACATTTGAAAGGAATATTTGCTTCATAAATTATTGAGAATAGTATTCCAATCTCCAGCCATAATCAGGCATTTTTTTTATTCTCCTTTTAATTCCCTCAGTTTTTGCTTCATGTATTTTGAAGTTCTATTATTAAGTGTACAAACGTTTAAGATTGTTCTGTCTTCTTCAAATTAGCTCCTTTATCATTAGGAAATAGACTTCTTTATTCCTGGCCATGATCTTTAACATGTCTTTTTGAGTTTTATTGTTGTTGTTGTTGTTGTTGTTGTTGTTGTTGTTTTCTGAGTACGTGCAGCCTGGGGTGAAAGTGGAATTTATGTCCATTAATACACACATTTAGCAATTTCCCTTCCCCGCTCTACTTTCTGAGATTTCTCTTATGTTCTGTCTCCTGGGACTCCTTTGCCTGGTCTCTTTGGCTAACAGGATGTGTTTCTCTCAGAGTTCTGTCTTCCTGTGTTCTCATGCAGCTCTGCATGGCTGGGTCTGCTCTCTGGGTGAAGTGGCAAGGGAAAAGAGTGAAAATGAGGATTCTTTCCACACTCTTCCTCTTCTGCCTGGATACTAGAATCTTCTCTGGGGGTCTCTGTGCTGCTGTTGCCACTGCCGCTGCCCCCTTGTAAGGAGGTCAGGGGTGGGCAAGACAGGGAGAGAGAAAAGGAGGCTAAAAAAGGAAAAAATAAAGACAGTCCTCCACCCTCCCCCGCCCTGCTGGGTTCTTCCTTTCCTGGGCCTCTGGCCAGAAAAGGAGATTTCTCTTACACGTTTTAGTGTTCATACTTGTAAAATTTCATTACCCTGAGGTTAAATCCTAAGAGATAAAGGAGAAAAAAAAACCCACCAGGAAAGCTCACTATCATTATGGATTGATC
This sequence comes from Panthera pardus, assembly GCF_024362965.1. Taxonomy (NCBI): domain Eukaryota; kingdom Metazoa; phylum Chordata; class Mammalia; order Carnivora; family Felidae; genus Panthera; species Panthera pardus. Next base: position 12,946,062 of record NW_026526788.1, read on the forward strand.
TTCAAGTTTTGACTTTTCACCTCAAGCTGCCTGCTAGAATTTTCTATTGTCATCAGTGGGAGAAATCAACTGCAGTTGGATTGCTTGTTTGTACAGCACCAGAAGTCTGTGAGCCTGATTTTTACTTGTTCCTTAGAGAAGGGAACCCAGACATTTCCATCAGAATCCTATGTCCTATGTGTAGAGTTTTGTAATGATAATGACTTCTATTTATTTGGTTCTTACCATGTCAAACACTGTGATGAGTATCCTAATGTACGTTATCTCAAAAAATTCGTATCCTAACCCTATGAAAGAGATATTGTAGCTTCTCTTTAATGGATGAGGAAAGAGAATCAAGTAGATTAAGTTTTTCCCATGTTCCCAACAGTTGGTAGTTGGCAGAGCAGACTCCATTTTGACTGGCTCCAAAGCCTGTGCTCTTAGCCATTCTGCAAGTTTGCATGGGATTAAAAAGAACAATTGGAACTATGTGAAGCTGGACTCTGAACGGCAGAGCAGCAGGTCTCAGTACACAAATGCAAGCATGAAAGAAAAAAAATTATTTTTCTGTAACCTAACTTGATTTTTTCCTGAGCTCCCATCTCCGGGGGGGCAGGTCCAAGCAAAAACTCGCCCACATTCGTCCTTCCATTGTTGAGATTGTGCAACAATCATTGGTGTCCTACAGACTGGTGGGGATGAATCGAGATTCCCTGCGTTCTTAGTTTTTCAGATCTCCTTCTTCTCTCTCTCCCTGTCCGCATTCTATTTGGGGGATGAGGGCATGCCTTCTTCCCCTCGCTTTTCCACGGTACTCTGTCTCTACCATAAATCACTTTCTCCCAGTCTTTCGCTTCCTCCCCAAACCCTGTAAATTCTTTGAATTGCTAAGGCATTTGGAAGACCAGAGCCAGAAAGGCTTGTGTGGACTCTGTTTGATGTTTGGCCAGATACTTTCATTGAAGCAGTGATAGATGGGCTTGCTGAGGAAAGAGGAAAATACAGTGAGAATAGAAGTAAGTTGATATCTTTCTTTCTCTTTCCATGCCTTCCCTTCCCCTTCTTCATTTCCTCTCTCCCTCCTTCCCTCCCTCCCTTCTCTCCCTCCCTTTTCTCCCTCTTCCCATCCCTCCCTCCTCTTCTGCTTCCCTGGGTCCTTCACTCTCTCGCTTCATCCCTCCCTCCCTTCCTTTCTTCTTCCCACCCCATCAGCATTTGTGAGCACCTCCTGAGAGGTATGTACAACTTCCTTAGCTTTTATTCTCCTCAGCATCGAGCATATGCTCCTGCATACTGACAACAGCAAGTTATTCATAAGCTCAAAAATTGGGTTGGTTTCGCAGGGTGATGCATGCCAACGTTGGAGACTCTATTATACACCTGAAACTAGTCTAACACTGTATCTTAACTAACTGGAATTAAAATAAAAACTTAAAAAAATTGGGTTGGTTCCTCTGACTTTGCATAAGAGCCTCGGTGACTCTGCTGATAAACACATTGGCATTTGCTGTAACTTTATAGCTTTTTTGCTGTTGTAGCCATTATCTGCTGTTCACAGCAGATTATCCTGAAGCTTAGCAAATTTAAAATACCTGCTTCCAAAGCCCAGTCATGCAGTTGTGGGCAGCCCTTGGTTCACAGCCTGTCGGCTGCAGGCTGCTTCCAGTTCCTGCCCCACGGCCCTTTCCATAGCACGGCTCCTGGCGTGGCAGCTGGCTTGACCAGAGTGAGTGAGCGAGACCCAGAGAGAGGCCAGTGAGATGGGGAGCATCATCTGTTACAACCTGATCTTAGAAGAGATGTCCTGCATTCTAGTCATTAGAGGCAGTCACGGCCAGCTCCGGCCTGTCTTTACAGAAGAAGATTATACAATGGTGTGAAGATGGGACCCGTGGAACCATCCCCACCACAGATGTACCTTCAACGGGTTACGAGACTTTGAGAAATTCTGAGCTAAACGAACAGTTCCCCTTTCATTTGGGAAGGGAGGGGTTCCAAGCCCAGTGCCAGATGATCTCATGTGCCATACTTCGTTTCACCCTCACACCTTTCCTGTGTTGTAAATACTTGTGGCAAGCTCTGTTGGTTCTCCTCAGCGTTCATCATTCCATTCTTTCATAGCAAAATACCTCTTTATGGTGGCCCAGATAAGGACTACATTTCACATCCTCTCATGTGCCTAAGCTCTGCCCAATGGGATGTAAGCCAGCGTGAAGCGTGGCAACTTCCAGTGCATCTCCTTAAGGGAAAGCTGCTTAGCTGTCCTTTCCTCTCCTTGTTTCTATCTTCTTCTTTCCTTCTACCGGGATGTATGTGCCATCATCTTAGACCATGAGATGGAGATCCTACAAGTAAGGAGACAAGAAGAAAGACTTTCTGTTCATAACCCTGTGAAGACTTCTGCCAGCTTTGTACTACTTTTGGGACTTTTGGGGCCAGTGACAACAAGTTGTTGCCTTATTTAAATCGCTGCCATTTTGGATACTGTCACTGGCAGCCAAACCCAGTCCCAGCTAATTTGGAATTTCGTACTTAGAAGCGGGGTGCTACCTGTAACAAAAGTCAAAATATGCGGTGTTGGCTTAGGGCAGGGTTGGCAAACTTGTCATAAAGGGACAGATGGTAACTATTTTAGGCTCAGTGGGCCACCTAGGGTCTTGTCACAGATTTTCCCTTTATATTTAAGCAACCTTTTAAAGTGTAAAAAATGTCTTGGCTCAGTCCTTTAAAAAGATAACAACCGTTCTTAGCTCAAGGACCAACAACAACAACAAAAAAAACCAGGTAGCTGGATCTGGCCTTTGAAGGATAGTTTGTGACCTCTGTTCTTTTCCATTAGGGATCAGCACCTGCCCCCAGGGCAAATGTTGACCTCAGAGCCCACTGACCTTTCTGGAGTCACGTTTTCTTATCATTTGTAGTTTCTGGGTATTTCTCTTGTTTTCTTTATTGATCGGAAAATAATGCACTTAATTGTTGAAAGTTCCCTTTACCCTCAGAAGATGCAGCAGAGGGAACTTTTATGAGATGCAAATGTAAGGAAATCACCAAAAGGATACCTGCTTTTATAGGTCATTACTGTTTAGGTATTGACTCAAAAAGAGTAAAGCTGTAGTTTTCAGGAAAGAGAAAATGAATCGGCGACTCAGGCTGGTACTTATTAAAACTTTATGAGGTTACATGAAAATTCAATCGAAATCATCTTGTCATCTTGAAGGTACACTAGTCATCACAATACTACATTACTTCTTAGTTCCTGTCGTTCATGATTGTAAGGCACCGGCTCCATTGCATTTACATCTTCGAAGCCAATGATCACTGTCCTGATGAATGGATGTTGTCATTTTACTTAGTATATTCAGATAGACCCGGGTCCTATAGGATATGGTACTCAAAGTACAAAAACAAGCGCTCTATGCACATTCTTTAATACTGTTTCTGTTTCTCCTTTTCTTTGGTGCCTCAGCTAACTAACGTCACATAAATCAGGTCGATAGTACCAAAAAGGAAAAGAAGCAAGAGATTGCGTAACACCTGGAAACTAGAAACACAGTTTGCTGATGGCATTCTCTTTGTTGGGAGGAGGTAACGATATCTGGCTGTAATACAGTCAGAGAAATGAGAAAGCAAGAACTCGGGAAGGAATAGAAACAAAAATACCAACAATTACACTAAATATTTAAACCAGTGATAATGATGGATTGATGTAAAGAGACTCATCTGCGGCTCTTGTCCCAAGATCCCCCAAATCTCTTAGGAATTACAGGAAAAAGTGCCAAATTTCAAAATAAAATTGCCATTTGAAAAGAGCATGTATCCTGTATTGCAAATCATTTCTTGCAAACCATATAGGTGTAGCTCAGGCTTGTTCAAAAAGTTTTTGAATTGTCTAAACACGAGTATGTTTAGAATCCAGAAATACTTAATAACAAACTGTTTTCAAGTGAATAACAAAGTCTGGCTACCTGTTCTTTAACATCATAAATCAGTGGGTGAACTTGGCAATTCCACGTTTCAAAGCATGTGTTTTTGTTTTGTTTTGTGTTTTATAAAACTGCCTGTGTCATGTGCTGGTGAGGATGTACAGCAACTAGAACTCTTTTTTTTTTTTTTTTTTTTTTTTTAAGATTCTATTTTTAAGTAATTTCTACACCCAAAGTGGGGCTTGAACTCACAACCCTGAGATCAAGAATCATGTGTTTCACTGACTAAGATAGCCAGGTGCCCTTGCTGACGTCTGTTTTAAATCTGCACTGCTAACGAAAATTGTTTCTTCTTGTTTTTTGCACTATCTTTGCTATTTCTCCTGGGAAAGAGCTTTGAAAACTCATTTTACTTAAATCGCAATAATAACAGGTCAAGGGTGAAAGTCATCTTTGCCAAGGCTTACAGCACCCACCTTGTATTTGACAGTAATGGCTGAAACTTAAAATTGAGAACAGGGTTGATTTAATTTGGGGGATTCTGACTAAGTGAAAAAAGCTACGAACTGGTGAACTTCAGTGCAATTGCACTCAGTTTGCAAAAATGCAGAGGATGCGTCACAGGACCGTGTACTGTGCTGTGGAAATACACACACACCCGTTCATAGTTTCCGGCAGAGGAGAAGGTGCATAATAAATACAGACGAATCATCCATTCTATGAAATAGAGGCCTCTGGTTTATAGCAATAGAGATTATAATTTGTTTAATTCTTACTATCAGCGAAGAAAATAATGAGAGAGTAAAAGGAAGTTCTATAAAAAGGAAAGTATCTGTCAATATTCTTCTCCATTAAGAAATATTCAACACTTTATATGAGATTATATGAGGATAGTTCATGAGCAACAGTAATGTCGACGTGAGAGGCAGATATTTGAGCAAATCTGTAAAACACGGAAGGGAAAAAGCAGCATCCCTTTTACGAGGAAGGCTGATGTTCGAAGTCCTTCCTGGTTTGCAGCATAAGGAGCTTGGTTTAAGGAAGAAAGGAACCGCCAAATCCTCCAAAACCCTCCCAATGCCCTACCTTTCATCTTGTTCCCTGTCCCATCTGGCCCCAGTGGCAGAGCTCAGGACCCGGAGCCCAGGGGCTTGGGGAGGACGACCAGGACGAGAAAGGGGTTGGTGGTGGGGTCACTGGGTGGGGAGGAGATTGAGGGTAATCATAAATGAGAGGACGACACATTTCTCTTGGTTTCTCTCTGCTCCTATCTCCGTCAGAAAGAAGTCAGTTGGGCATTTTCCTTTAACGTGCACCTGTTCTGGAGAGGATAAAGCCAATTCTATAAGATTGAAAAAAAAAAAAAAAAAAAAAAGGAACGACAAGAAAAGAAAAGGAGCCAACAAGATGAGGTCACTGTATAATTTGTTGTCTAAACTGGGACACATTTGTGAGTCTGAAGGGTTATTGTTAATATTGATAAACAGGGCTGTCCCGGCAAACAGAACATATTGTCATCCCAGAGGGACATAGTTAACCCCGAGTGGGGTTGATGTTCTTCAGTCTCCACGAAGTCTCTGAAGGCAGCTTATTTTCTTTAAAGTGCTGTTTCTTGGCACCTCCCCTTCCATTAGACAAAGTAAGGAAAATGCAAGGAATATTCTTCCTGATTTCTCTCCCCAAACGGGAGAACAGTGGGAGGAGGGAGGTGTAGAAGGGTTCTAGATCTCATTCCAGGCATGTTCGAATGAATGGGGGCTTCTGGTTTCTAGGCAAATGAGTGAATTATTTTTCACTTCCAGATTGTTCACCAGTTTCTTTTCACTATTAGCTGAAGTATAAGGCTTTCTTTTTCTCTTTTCTACAAAACTGAGGTGACCTGGGAATGCCTAAAGTTCACATTCTCCCATCAGTGAGTGTATGTGTTCAAGATATGCACTGTTCTCCCTATTAAACTCACACATTCTATTTCCTGTAGAAATATTGTAAGAAAAACCTGGCTTGTAAAATGGACATTCTCTGTAGAATTTTCTGTAGAATTCGGTAGAATATTCTGTATGAATTTTCTGTTGAAAAAAGTTTTTGTATGTTCTAGTCCATAAGCAAAGTGATCTGGCATGGAGGTCAGAAAGTCTCATTTCTCTGATGGTTTTTTACTCATTAGAGCAGGACATGCTTGGCTTAGTCCTAACATTGGCAAAGGCAAACATCGATCCTGGTGGATACATGACATTTTCTATGACTATGTTCTTGTAAAGCTTGAAGCATTTTCAAGACATCACTAGAATGAAGTAGAATTTCAACATCATATTTGGTGATCAGTTCAACAAAAAGCAGTAGGTAACTATTCCATGTCAGGTAGGAATATTGGGTCCCTAGTTTCTCTGTCTTCCAAGAAGTACATTGAAATTCCCAAATTTTGCCGTTAATGTTTTCTTGTAAAAGTATTTACCACAAAGTTTACTGTAAGTGTCATACTTGAAGCTTGGTTTTGTCTTGGACAGAGGTATTTATATATAGGTAAAAATGTATCCCCAAGATGTAAAAACATATAAGTTGTTTCGTCTCCTGGGTATTTCTGTACGAATGAAGTCAAGGAGGCGATGAATGACCATGGCCTTGTGTGAACCCTGGGGCACACTGCTCACTGTGAGTTGTAAGTTATTTGGGGGAAATCTTGGCTTGTCCTGGAGCTACGCAACATTACTATATTTTATCAAACTCTGTAGCTTTGGATACAAAAACAATTTACTCCAAATACTGTCTTTACTGACTCTTCTTCTTGAAAAGCCACCCTGGAGAATCTCCCTGTCCCCATGGATTCAAACTGTGACCCAGTTGTCCAAGGCAGAACTAGAAAACAGTCATTTAAAACATATCGTGAAAATGGACATAAATCAAAAATTACATTGAGGCAATATTTATGAAAAGCTAATCAATGTGAATGGGAGGTTGTGTTTACAAAAACTTTTAAGTAAAACTAAACCTAATTTCCTGCATAAGGATTACATAGCCATAATAGCTATTAAATTACATAGCTATTAATACATAGCTATAATTTGATCTCCATTCACCATTAAAAAGTCCAGGACCTGTGGTTTGTTAGATATTTTTTGAAGTCAATGTTTTTTTTAACATGAGGTAGCTTTCTAGCAGCATTTTGGGTGCTTTTACGCCAACACAGTGTGGTCTGGCATGATACCAGGTTTGGGCACAGGTGGGAGGCAAGAACTGGCTCTGTAGGAAAACTGTATCTTACTACAGGTGAAGATGGTCTTCTTGTTACAGTAAATGGGGTGGGAGAGAAATATAGCAATTGGAGAATAAGCAGCACTCTTACGGGTAAGAGAATAGATATCTAATCTCACTACTGTACCATTTCTCGTGAGTAACAGTGGTTAATTTTAATTTTCACTAAGCTATTAAGTACCCAAACTTAGAAACTCAATTCTAATTTACTAGATGCTCCTAAATGATTGGTTTGGCACTCTGTTATCATTTGGTTGGTTTACTCATGTTAGTTTCTTCTGTGAAGAGTCTTTTCTAGGAAATAAGAAAGCAAGAAGTAACAAAAAATAGATTTGATGCATAAGGTACGATAGGTATTAAACAGGTGCTAGTTTCTGACGTCCAAAAACATCAACATCATGTGAAGTAAACCTGTGGTCCCACACTTGATTTTTAAACATCTCATTTTTTTAAAGTTCCAAACTCATTATAGCTGGAGCTGTTCTACATGACTCAATTTGGGCAAAGTCAATACATATGGCACTACAGACACATTGATACTTTCTACGAATAGGTTCTAATGGAATTCAAAGTATTCTCTCGATTTTACTAGAATGAAGTAAAATTTCAGCAAAAAGTAAAACCATAGTTACTTGCTTGAATACAGTCCATCCTTACGAGGTAAATGTACGAATACCTGTGTTTCCTTGGTGTTGAAGTGGCAATTCTCGATACTTTGCTATTTTTGTATGTTTAGGCTTCTCTTCTTAGCCTTTAAAAAACTCATTATGATTTCACCCAGAATAATGATTTTTCTCATAAAAAGATTCCTGTGGTTAACTAACTGTTCATTTTGATTAAATTTAAAACTCCTCTGGATGAAACCTTCTATTTTGCATTGACGAGACATGTAGAAGGAATCTTTTCTATTTCCAGAGATTTTAAAGAACATTAAAGCTTTTGCTCTTGGAGTTTGGAATGCTTTTTTGGACTCAGTGGGAATTTGCCTGCCTCAATGTAATTACTCTTTTTGAGTATAAAAGCAGGTCTGTCCAGGAATGTAGATTTGGACCTCAAAATTGCTTATGGAGGAATTTTTCACTTCCTCATTTTTAAAACTAGTTTGGTCCAAAAGTTAGTTTGAAGCCAGTATGAATTATATTCAAATTTGTACTTTTTATGAGATGAATATGTGTAAAAATATGATTTGGCTATTTAGAGAAATTTTTCTTGCATTTTTCTATTTAATGAGAAAGAAATAAAAAAGGAAGACATTAAGGGTTGAAGACAGGGTTGAAATGGAAAGATTATGGCCATTCCCAAAGTTAGTTGCACATTGAAATCACCTGAGATTTTTAAAAAGTACCGAGAATATCACCCTGTGGTATTCTAATGTAATCCATATGAGGCGCCATCTTGGTAAAGGCATTCTGAAAAGCCTTCCGGGTGTTTCTGATGTGCAGTTAAGTTTGGGAGCCACTATCCTAGGGAATATGAGGATCAAAATGTAAAGCTGAAAGCACCGGGTCTTTCAGAGTGAGCTTAGCCTTGAGGCCTTTGATACCTGATTAGAATTAACAGAACTGAAAGGTTACAAGGACTTTTAACTCTTATTGGAATTTAGCTGATTTTGATTGGAATCTGGGCTGATTTTGGATCCCGGGATCCCATTCAAGAGTTGACCAATCGTTCTATGTTTTCATGTGTATGTCTTCCTTTGAGTCCTGTAGAATTTTTACCAGGGCCAAAGGATTTTTTTAAATGGAAATTCTGGTACTGTAGGTCTTAAACCACTAATGAGACTGAAACAGTAGTGATAGGTGTTTGGAGTTCAGACCTGGGTTATTTCTATTTTGATACAGACGTAGTCATTTACATGTATGGCAAGAAAGTAGAGCTTTCTGCTCCCTCCATCCTGTTTTTTTGTAGCACCCGTATCCCTAGAAGATGTTCCTGGAGAGAGGCCTGAAGCCCTCGAGGATTTTGGTAAACAGCACCCTGGCTGGGTGTCTAAGAATCAGCTTCTGATCAATCGGCAGTGGTGGGTGTAAGGTTTCTGTGCTCAGTTCAAGACCAAAGGGCTCAGACATGGTAAAGCTGTCCGATACTTGTTGAAAACAGAAGGGAGGAAAGGTAGAGGATTTGTGGGCAGATTTCATGCGAGTGGGTGAGACAGTCCAAGGCTGACCCCACGTCAATATAACAGTCTCTGAATGCCGGACGGTGGACCGGATGCTGCAAAAAGTCCAAAGAAATGAGAGTGGATCTTCACTCCTCTGTTTGAAAAGACTTCACAGCCCCTTTGCTGAGTAGGAAAAAGCGTCACAAGTGATGATCGGTAGATCTGATGCGCCTTTTTATGGTATTAGGCACGAGCCACGTGAGACAGATATGAAAACAAATCAATGTGAACAAGCGAAAAGTTTACAAGGAGAAGTCCTTTTACGCCGGGGTGATTACTGTGTTGGGGGACCATTGGCAAGGATGGGGGTTCCAGGGAAGGAGAGGTGCGGGCCGATGAGTTTAGTAAACAGTGGGCCCGGGTTCATTTTATCGTTACCTGCAGCACATCACGCTGACTTCCAGGAGGTCCCCAGGGGTCACGGGGGCCACAAAGATGCTGACCTAGGACAGACTGACCTGGGGCATTTTTTGGACGGAAGTGATGCTGACCCCATCAGACCTTGGGCAGTCTTTCACGGACCCCAGCCTGAGGACATACCCCATGCGGCGGGCAATGCGAACGTCTTTCAAAGAGCGTCCTCCCCGGCCCCCACCCTGCCTGTTTGTGACTCTCTGTGTCACAGAAGCAGCTGTGAGCCCAGGTTAAGGAATTCACATGGCTCTCTTTGTTGTTTCTGGCCCAGGTCTGCTGACCCCTGAACGCTTGCTGGTTAACAGGTCTCTCTTTACACTGTCAGGGTTCAGAAACCCGTCACCAGGTCCCTCAGGAGCCTGGGAGAAACGACTGTTGGGGCAATGGTTCTTTAGCTTTCTGTTAGACAAAAGCCTGCTCGACATTTGATTTCACTGGGAATACAGCCTCCTATCATGATTCTACAATTAGTATACACTAACCAGTCTCGGGCAAGGCATCGCTTTAGGAAAAGTATTACTTGTGATCGTAAGGAAACTGAGTGAGAGGTTTATTTCTTCCGGATAGAGTTGTGTGTGTCTTATTCTTAAATTAAAAGAAAGATATCTTCAGAAGGCTCCATATCCATCCCCTCGGGCAGTCACTGCAAAAGTGGGGTAGACCTCATACGTCGTATATGCTGCTAAGTCTTGTCCAAGGGTCACCGCTTGCTTGAGCTGGGCCGCGGACACAGGTGCACTTGCGTTAGGGACAGCGTATCCTGGAGAAGGAGGCAGAGAGAGCTTCAGCAGAGGCATCCGGGTGTCCTCCCTTTTGGTTAACTGTCTTCTTTTTGGGATATGAAAGTTTGACGTCGCTTAAAGCCAAAAGTTTAATACGTCCCTCTAAAAAAGTGAACTCCTGGGGCACCCGGGTGGCTCAGTCGGTTACGCGTCCGACTTGGGCTCCGGTCTTGACCTCGCGGTGTGTGAGCTCAAGTCCCGCGCCAGGCTGTCTGCTGTCAGCCCAGAGCCTGCTTTGGATCCTCTGTCCCCCTTCCCTCTGCCCCTCCCGCACTCTCTCTCTCTCTCTCTCACAAATCCACATAAAAAGAAATTAAAAAGGGAACTCAGGAGACATAATATCTAGACTCAGTGACTTAGGGGACAGTGTTCCTCAAAGTGAGGTCAACTATGTGTGCCCTATCCACTTCATGCTTGCAGAATCAGAAACACCAGAGATCGAGTCCGAGAAACAGAAACTTAACAGGATGCTGAGTTAATTACACTTGAGACTTGGGTCTTTATCAGAGGGTCGCAAAATTTACAAAGGAGGAGAGGTGATTGAGAGGTTGGCAGGGCTGGAGGAGTGGGGGCTCTGTGGGTCTGATTTTGTGCCCCCACCCCCATCTGAGTGAAATGTTAAAAACTCATTGCTTTTGTCCAAGAAGGACGTATAGGGAGTAGGTAGACCGGTAGAAAAAATACTGAGCGTTTTCGTGTATTTCTACGTAGCACCGTGAAAGCAAATATGTGGGCTGTTTACATTTAGACCCGACCGTGAAGGGCAAAGATCATCTTGCCTCACCAGCAAGCTGTCTGGAGGCCACGATGCTTGTCCTCACCCTCAGACAACTAAGGGGTTTGAGTGGTGAGGAGGCCATCACGGGCAGTCACATTAATATCACGTCTGGCTGATTGACATCCACGTTTAGAGAAAACAGCTATTACCTAAAAGCAATGTTTCTCTGTTAACGTTTTAGATCAAAATTAAACCGTTTCTGAGACGACCCAAAAAGTGTGCAGGTGACAAGAAAAAAGGAAAAATATACTTAAGCAACAAACAGGGACCTGAAAAAAAAAAAAAAAAGAAAAGAAAAAGCCCATTTTGTTTATGTGCCGTGGCCATCATCCCAACCCCAGACACATTGATTTCTTTCTGGTGGCTTCTCAGGAAGTGGTGGCAGGAAACTGGCTGGACTGTTTTTTTTAAAATTAAATCCACTCCTTGGCTTGAACACTTTGGCCAGTAATGCTGACTAAGGCACGACTGAAGTTCAGTCTGTTTTCCAACGAGATGAGAAATGTGTTACCGATTACTTCCCTGACTTTGGAAATCGTATTTCTAAATAAGTGAATAAGAAATACACATGTGTGAAGAGAGCGTGTGCATGTGTGTGTGTGGTGTATTTCTATTTTAGGGATTTTGAATTTTCTTCTTCAACTTGGCTAATTTCCCAAGTGCAAGAGTATTTGGAATTTAAACAGATTCTTCCCTTGTGACCCATTATTCTTTGCTTGACTCCACAGCAAAGTTATAAGAGAGGCTCTCAGATTCTCAGGCGTCCCCAAGACAACTCTCATGCCCTAAATATTTTTTACTTCTTGTGGGAGCAAACAGAAGTGAGGACAAGAGCAAACGTTCTTAGGTAAAAGCAAATCCTTTGCAATGTGCAACTGGAAAATTCTGACAGTGGCTCATTTGTTTTTACAGTACATTATTTAAGTGGCTTTGGGGTGCAGCTGTCCACAAGACAGGGGCTGAAACTTCTCCCAGAACCGAGAAGCCGTGGCACAGGACCCCCAGGAGACTGACATGTCAACACCCTGTTGTGTGGGAAGCGAGCACACAGCTCGCACACAGCTCACTGTGATGGCCCCAGCACAGCCCAGGGGACCTGCCCTGTGCATTGGCAGCTGTGGTCTTGGCAACCTCATGGGGGCACGCCACACATCCTCTCCATGTTCTACAGAACAAAGCTGGCATTGAGGTCACATTCACCGGTTGCAACCTTGCTTGCCAGAATGGAAAACACATTCGCAACTTTTGAGAAACAAAAGAAAATCAGAATGGGCCCAGGTGGTATGTTCGTGAGCAACAGACAGTTCTCACGCCTGTATGTGCCCAATATACGAATGAATGCATGGGTTGACAGAAATGCCCTATTTCTGGGTCCAGTCAGATCTCTTAATTTGTCTTAAGGGAGGTATGCCAATGCAGTGACTCATGACCAATTTCTTCAAAAGAAATGAACTTTTATTTGCTAAAACTGAACGGAGTTACTTAACCTAACTGTTAAGGAAACATTTCCAGAACAAATTTGTCATCTGGTTTCTTTGAATCTCTAGAGGGTTCACTTTTTAATTGTTAGCATTGGTTGTAGGTACATAATAAATGGGGAAAAGTCTTTTAAATGTGACCCTGGAGGCGTGTCGATCTACAGACAGGCTTTATTCTGAGCAAACAGTGCGCTCCAGACCAAAATTATAGAGCAGATAAAATGAGGGCTGATTATCCACATATTGAAAGGATCTTGATCTGTCTCTGACTCTCTCTTACACACAGAGTTTTTGACTTAAAATAACTTAAGAAATGCGTGGTCTACACAATTCTTCCAGAAAGCAAAGCAATGAAAGTCAAGTTGAGTTGAAGATGAGAAAAGTGCAGATACTCCAAGGGCTCCTTAAAAGCCAGTTGACCTTGGCCAAATTACTTCATCCCTGTCCTTGGTTCCTTCAGCTCACAATGGGCAGTATGCCACAACCTACCTCTTGCGGGGTCCTGACCGTCACTGATGTAGCATAAAGCATGCGGAGCATTTAGGCGAGCACCTGGCATGCCCTGAGCGTTCGAGTGAACATCAACTCTTAATAGGCAGTTCCAACCTCTCTCATTAAAAGTGAAAACCCAAGCCGACCAGATGCAGAGGCTGGCTCTTTCGAGATCACGCTGCTACTCAAGCTGAGCCGAGCCTGGCCCCCCCCCCCCCCCCCCGCTCCTCCCACCCTCCCCCCTCACTCCTCTCTGTCCTACCTGGATGGTCCACTCACCTGGAGAGCGTCTTTGGTCACAGATGGTGTAAGTCAGATTTCTTGTGGGTGGGGGTCATAAAGAGCTCTAAGGGTCCATGGTCCCAAGGGAGGGTTTCCCAAACACGCTGGGTGGGCTGCCGTGTCCGGCACAATTTTCGTACCTGGGAAAGCAGCGGCGGCTGCGGGGGCGGTGGGGGCCTCGGCCCCGTCGGTGGGGATGCCCAGGGTGTGGAGGGTGTGCTCTGCCGCGTAGGTCTTGGCTTCGTCCACGTAGGCACTTAGCTTCGGAGGCGTGAAGGGGTGGCTGCAAGACATATCCAGTCAGGGCAGGCATTTAAATTTGGGGTGCTGAGGGCTGAGATGGGAGCAAAGCTCCGTTGCTGTTAGTGTTTGCAGATGAGCGGGTAGTGGGGTTTTGTGTGCGTGGTTTTCCTTCTCTTTGCATTTAAGACTTGTACGTGTGTGTGTGTGTGTGCAGGGAGATTTGTGACCTGACCCAGGACCTCAGCGGTGGATACGACATTCCTGGGGCACATGCCTAACGCACCGCATGGCTGTTCTACTGTGCACGTGAACCAGGAAAGTTCCTAAAACGTGCAGAGACGCGGGCTTGAGGCGGGGATACCCACTCCCAGAGAGGATCTTTGATCCAAAATTTAAGTGACTGCGCACGGTGTCATGCTGTACAACGTGGTGATTTCCTGTGGTTCAGCCTGAATGCTGCACAGGTAAAAGACGGGCGACAGTTTTCATTTCCGTTACATTTTACATCTGAAGTTCTTCATTGGTGGATGATGCTATGCAGTCTTCATCGTCTGTTTGAAACATGGGGCCTTTGAGAGGCTGGCACCTCTATCCCGCTACACGACTGGACGTTTGCGTTTAATGAAAATTGAGTAGGCAGTAGACTGAAACATTTAGCTTATATAGATAGTGACAACGTAGGGGCACCTGAGTTGCCTAGTGGGTTCAGCGTCCAAATCTTGACATTGGCTCAGGTCATGATCTCACAGTTCGTGGGATCAAGCCCCGTGTCAGGCTCTGCGCTGACCGCATGGAGCCTGCTTGGGATTCTCTCTCTCTCTCTCTCTCTCTCTCTCTCTCTCTCTCTCTCTCTCTCTCTCTTTCTCCCTCTCTTTCTGCCCCTCTCCTGCTCACGCACACCTTCTGTCTCTCTCAAAATAAACATTTTCAAAAAAAGATAGTGACAAAATACACTCAATTTACTGGAGACTCTTACTCTAAAAATCTTAGAAAATTAGGAATTTGGAGATGTTACGCACATGGCAGGATTCTGGCTGGCCAGGGCAGGAATGGTTATTTTGTATAAGAATAGTTGCCGTTGATCTTGTCCAATGGCCGAGTGCAGCTGATATACCGGTTGTCCCCAGTTATTTTTCTGACAAATTTCTTCTAATATCTATGAGAGTTAAAACAAAAAAAAAAAGTGATTTTCCTTCCAATTGTCGTATTTGCACTATTTCATCAGCTTTCAGGGTTTTAAACTCTAATCTTCAGTGTTGAAGCTAATGTAAGAAAATATAAAACGCCACATGGTTTAATGACTCATACAATTTTAAGACGAACTCAACTTGAACTCCATTTAAAATGTTACATCTATTAATTCACAAAAATCGTTTTCACGCCATTTATTCTCATATGTTTTTAGTTCAGTCCATTAGCTGTAACTTTTTCTTCTTCTTCTTTTTTTTTACCCATAGCTTAATTCTATGATTTGTTGGATGTATTTATTCCATTAAAGAAAAACTGACATTTCAGCACTGTGTGGCTGGATTTCCTCATTACCCTCAATCCTTCTGTCTACAGTGGTTTAGAGAAAATAACCTAAGAATATAGTCCTACTTCATGTCGTTTGTCATAGGGTTTTAACTTTACATTTTCGTAAAAATCAAGGTAAAAAGTTTAATGGGTTACTAGTTACTGGGGTTACAACTGCTGACTGTACGGGACAGTCCTTGTCTCTCTGCTCCTGGTGGGCATTTGTGACTCCACCGCGGAACTGTTAAGGCTCCAACTCTGTTGGTTTGGGTTGGCACAGCCTTCAGTGTCTAAGCTGTAGTTGTAGAGATTCAGAGACAAATTAAAGAACTTTCAATAGTTGCTAGAGATGGTTCCTTACATATTACTATAAACCATGACCAACTTCTGATCTGGGTTGAATACAAGAAGGAGAGATTGTCCCTCACGCTATGGCAGCTCATAGAACTATGACATGGAATTTATAACAATTACTATTTTTTATTTTCTTAAAAGATTTCCAAGTATCTTAGTTCTTTAATAAGGTGCCTTATTTTAAATTTTAGCCCAAGATAGATTGGATGACAAGCTTTAGTGCTTTCTGAGCAAGGCTTCATCATGATTTTATTACAATTAATTTTATTACAATTAATTGGCTTATGTGTCAGCTGTCTCTTACTGGATTGCCATATGAGTTTTGATGGCAAAGACCGTATTATATTCTCTTTTCCATCCCCAGCACCTAACGCAATACGTGGTGTGTGATACATGGCCAATAAATGGTTTTTGAATAAACAAATGTTTGCTGTTTACCCCTCTGAGAGGCATCTTTATTTTTAATTGCCTGGGTAAGGATAGCAGCAACCTTAGATGAACTAATGTGTATGTGTAAGACAACCATCAATCCTGCAAAAATAGTACTCAGGATGAGCTGTTAGAAAACCAAGTTTTCTATTTGCTTGCAATCATAAGGCCTACTTCCATAAACCTGGGGGCTTATACCTTTGGGCCTGGAGTAGGAATGTTTCCTTTAGGGTCCACAGACTGTACCTCTGAACGACCGGTTACTGGTTCTTTAGCCAGTGTCTCTACAGGGAGGCCATCAGAGGTACTGCACACCCACAGGCTAAGGGTTAACGCATCCTGTTTTATTTTTACCCCTGTTAATTCATTTTCCATACTGGAACAGCTTTTATAACTTTTAATTTTCCAATAATAAAAACCACAGCCTCAAGCAGAAACATGGAGCTGTGGAATGAGAGCATTAAAAATTCCCCATAATCACTGCCCAACTATAATTATTGTAGAAGACTTAATTGGATAAGAGTGATGGCATCTCATAGTTAATATGGGTAATGATATCACCATCAGTAGCATGGTTTTTATCTCTTAAACATAGTGTTTCTGGGGCGTCTGGGTGGCTCAGTAGGTTAAGTGTCCAACTTTGGCTCAGGTCACGATCTCACGGTTTGTGGGTTCAAGCCCGCATCGGGCTCTGTGCTGACAGCTCAGAGCTTGGAGCCTGCTTTGGATTCTGTGTCTCCTTCTCTCCCTGCCCCTCTCCCACTCACCTCTCTCTCTCTCTCTCTGTCTCAAAAATAAATAAACATTAAAGAACCCCACAGTGTTTCCAATAAAGGATGTCCTTTATTGGCACATAAGAGTGGTCTATTCATTCCCTGTCATGAATACTCTCCATTAGCCTACTCCCACACGGTAGGCATTTATTTTGAGTCAGGGTCTTTGCTGCACTTTATTTGCATTTAAGGTATTGGTTAATAATTCTTAGTAGGATCTTCGTTTTCCAGTTCAGATTATTTAGGGTGTCAAACTTCATTTTTAAGAAGAAGAGTGAAATGGGACAGTGACACTCAATGGTGGGGCATTCTCTCATTGTGTCGATTGGCCACTTTATCTATGTAAACAAAACAAAACGAGCAGTGGCCCGAGTAGGGATCAAGTCAAATCATTTGACGAAAGGTGTACCAAGGTCTTTGGCCTAACTTAAGGAAACTATCTCCGGAATAACATTACCTACCTGGGGAGCAAGTTTAATTCCCTGGGGTTTTAAAGTGACAGGATTCATTGGGGTGAGCTCCATCCCAGGTAAAAGGTCGTAGAGTTTGTCTTCTCTCTTGTCTCCCTTGACCTGGTATCCACGACCCAGGCCTGTGTAGGTCAAATAGCCACGGCCACCTAGTCTTCTTACTCCCGCAGCCCCTACAGGTACATTCATGTAAATTTCTAGGAATGTAAGAAGGCATTAAACTGAATCAAACCACCAGAAAATCACCCTGAATCTTACTGAAATGGAAAAGTTAGCCCAAGTCCCATTGATTACCGCCCTGACGATGCACAGAAAACTCTAGGATTCTGATGTAATGAAACTCAACCAAAGGTAGGGGTCGCCACAGGTGTGTTTTTGTGTGTTTTCTTTTTGACTGGGGAAGAAAGCAATCCTATCAAAGCCATCATCACTAAGTACACGAGCAACTTTAAAACTTTGGTACAGAGAAAAATTTTGCAACTTCTGTCTGCAGTTAACCTTTTGTTGATATTTTTCTATAGGCTAATAAATGTTGGGAAGGCATTTATTTCAAGATCCCAGCGTGTTATGACCACATGCATTAAAATAAGAGTTGCATTTTTATCTTCGATCAGGAAATCAGAAATGAATTCTAGCTTCCCCAATAGTTCCGTCCCCAGTGATCAGTCGGGAAATGGAACATTGAGAATACAGGTTTTTAAGTTCACTATTTTCTGTTTCATGGCCTGTCAATGTGAGGCTTAAATTCCCATTGAGTTTCATTAATAGATTCCTTTTGATTTTTTGCTTTGCTGTGTTGCCACTTTGATTTCCTACTGATGGCATAAAGTTGATAAAAAAATTAAATTGATTACCCTTCATCCATGAATCTCATTCATTGATTTCCTTTCTTGTTATAAGGTATTTTTTTCCCCTTGGAGTGGAGTTTGTTTTTTTCCTACATTACAACTGGTTGCCAATTTATATTTAACGTATGCATTATTTAATAATATGATTTCAGATTACAAATGTGTAATATTTTAATGACATAATTTGCCACCACATAGATAGATTATACCAGAGGAAAACCTGATGATTTCTTTAGCATTATAATCTTGGGTAGAGTGATTTTATGATGATTATGGAAATTTTAAGGCTGTTGAAGACTAGAGATCTTAGGATAGCCAACTCAGTTTTCCTGAAAAATAGTAAAACACAGTAAGAGGATAGTTTCCACAGTAATCTGACATGCCCCTTTGCTTCTAACTAAAACCCAAGGATGGGATTTAAATACACAGTTTGTTGTCAAGTTGCCCAGAATGGTTTTATATTTGGAAGACAGAACTGGGATTCTTTTGGCATTAACTACATCCTAGCAGGACCATTCTGAAGGATCCCATTAGGCAGAGACAAACTAGTTTACTAGAAATTAAAAAAAAATGCTTTCCTTTTCATCTATCTTGCTTGAACTGAGCCCAGAACACTGCTTGAACATTTGGAACTCTTACAGGATTACATAGGAAAGATTTATCATTTAGTAGTTAGTCTTTTTTCTATTTGGACTTTACTATTTAGTTCCCCATATCCTGGAGAAATAAATTTATTTCCTCACTAGTGTGGCTTTTTACAAGGCATAGCGCATAATCCTGGGAGGAGGTCAAATGAAAGCATGTCATGTGTCTCTTAGAACATGTTTATGATAATTTGATTTATATACGAATAGGCCCCTGAGTCGCCCTCAAAGGCACATGTGCCTTGACGTGTTTTTGCTATTTGACATAACTGGTTTTCATTGGCCCATCCTTGCTTTCATTTGTAAATTTTCTAATGAGTCACAAATGACTGCAATATGGTGGTGGTCCAATGATAAGGGAGAAGCTAACTATTTAGTCTGTACAAACTTTATGCACCCATGCGAAGACCAAATGTATGCATTAGACTCCTTTGTGCTATGTCCTGACCAAGTTTTTCCAATAACCAGTTGTAATGTGAAAAAAGATTTTTATGAAAGGACAACTATTGATATAATAATATTTGATTTTTCATGAACAATTTTCCAGTCCTTTTCTCCCGGTGGACCCATCCAATTTGTCTAAGGCTATTGCAATACAAATCATTTGAAATTGTAGAGTTATTCCAGGGCAAGAGCTGATGAGCATTACCTCTAACAGAAGGGGCTCGGATAATGGCCCTGTTGCCAAGATGTCCTTTAGTGGCTGGGAAATGAAGGCTGGGAATTGCTGTATAGGCCTGAGGGGCATAGAAGACAGGAGCTCCAAGGTAGGTTGTGGTGGGATCGTAAACATGGCCCAAAGAGTAGGTGTAATCTCCTTGCAGCATGGCGCCCCTTCCGCCCGTGCCTCGGGTGTACCTAACGTAACTGTCCTTGTCCACTGGTTTGGCTAGGGTCACTTCAATGGGGGAACCATCTAGCACCTGTTGTAGAGAGCAAAGAAGAAACAACATCAGAAGATATGAAGGCAACCCAGTGCGGCTGAGCCCTAGTCTCCTGAGCGTTAGTCAATTTGCTGCTCTGTTCGCTGTTTCGCTTACACATATCTTGTCTCTTTATCGGTTCACGTTTGTGGGTCAGTTGAGTTTTCCTGAGTCATTTTGTTGGTACATTGCACATAATATGCACCAGGTTTCACAGTGACAAACTGACCACTGTCTGCTGACATACGGGTTATAAATTATGCGAATACAGTCATTGCAACAGAGAGTTATGTGATATTTTTATGAGATATATACGTTTTATTTTTTTGTTTTATTTTTTTTTAAATTTTTTATATGGAACGCTTCACGAATTTGCGTGTCATCCTTGCGCAGGGGCCATGCTAATCTTCTCTGTATCGTTCCAATTTTAGTATATGTGCTGCCGAAGTGAGCACGAGATATATATGTTTTAAATTACACGTTATGTAATTCTAAGACATTTTAGGTTAATAATGGGTGGAACGTAATCTTTACTACTTAGCACAGCACAAAGAAGGTGAAAGGACACCAATAAAGAAATCTTATCGCTTGTTAGCACGTTGGCATGGGTAGCCTAGTCAGGTCGTTCCAGCTGCCAGCCAGTTAAATAGCTTACTTTTTATTTTTTTAACGTTTTGTTTATTTTTGAGAGAGAGAGAGACAGTGAGAGCCTGACCAGGGGAGGGGCAGAGAAAGGGGGACAGAGGATCCAAAGCGGGCTCTGCGCTGACACGCTGATCATAGTGAGCCTGATGTGGGGCTTGAACTCACGAAACGTGAGATCATGACCTGAGCTGAAGTCGGACGCTCAAATGACTGAGCCACCCAGGTGCCCCTAAATGGCTTACTTCGTAGAGCGGCTATACAATAGGTAAGTTTTTACTAGAAAAGAAAAGAGACTTAAAAATGGGGCCTTACTCAGGGAAGAGGGATCAAGGAGGCCACTGTACTTTCCCCCCAGGTACCCGTGAAGCAACCTTTTGATCTGTTGCACAGCTGGGAACTGGCAGAGAAGCCAGGGGAAGCCCCGTGATTTCTCAAGTCACGCACTTCTTAAAATGTGTCCTCAAGAATTATTGGAGTGGCGTTTGTTTCTGCCGCAAGTTTCTAACATTTTGCAAACAGATCCCGACGTGGAAGATAATGGATGTGTGTAGATCTATGTGTGCCACTCGCTTTTCTCTCTTGCTTGCCAACACGAGACAAAGATGGCTCTCAACAAATGCTTGACGGATTGACGTATTTCTTATCAATGGGACAAGGTGTTGCGAGGAAGCATTTGTAGCTTCCTCCGAATAAGAATGTTGTGAGCCTCTATTTTTTATACAGGAAAGGAATGATACGAAGTGTTCCTGCAAGGATTCTCTGTCATAGCAGCTCGCCATTTGGTGAGAGCCTCAGTCCATTCTGGGGTCATTGAGGTTGGCTGGACAAAGTTGTGCTTCATGGTTGTTGTGACCATTTTAGTCAGCCTTGGGGCAACTTGTTCTTAGTTTCCGATATCTGCCCTACTTTTTAGCAGCAAGAGCCAGTCTCGAGTATGTTAGTTGGAATATACTGAGAGAGAATCCTGATGATATTCACCTATCTTTACAATGGTGTCGATGTAATGAGAAGCAACAGATCAGAGTATCAAAGGAAGGGGGTGGTCTTGGTAATAAGATTCTTTATCTTCAGTCCTGTCTTGAGGAAGGTGAGAGAGACCCAAATAGGTCTCTGCTTATAGACCTTCCTATCAAGAGACATTTTCAATGGAATGATTCTTTACCGCAAAGTCAGGTTCCATATTGTAATAGAATTTGTGCTTCATTGTCCCCGTAGGACTCGTTTTAAAAAATTTTTTTAACACTTATTTATTTTTGAGAGAGAAAGAGAGCATGAGTGGGGGAGGGGAACAGAGAGAGGAGGACAGATTATCTGAAGCAGGCTCCAGGCTCTGAGCTGTCAGCACAGAGCCTGATGTGGGGCTTGAACTCCTGCACTGTGAGATCATGGCCTGAGCCAAAGGGAGACACTTAACCGACTGAGCCACCCAGGCGCCCCTTGAGTGTTTTAAACTCAGTACTGTCTTTTAGTGATTTGCTCTAGACGTTTCAAGAGCTAGGGTGATATATTATTCATTGGTATATTCCCAAGCCCCAAAAAATTCCTTACACATCACAGACACCCACAAGTATTTCTAGAATAGAGAACCACATGCAAAGCTCAGTTCATCCCCTTTCTCTCTAAATAGGTTTCCTTTCCTGGCTTCCCCCACAGTATCATCCTGATCCCCCATATTGAAAACCAGCCAATGGCTCCTGCTCACTCCGACATCCAGTCAGTTCCTGGATGTTTTCAATTTGTGCCCCATAGCCCTACATAGAGATTTCTCCTACTTTCCTTTCCCACCCTCCTTCAAGCCCTTATTCAAAATGAGAGAGAGAGAGAATGAGGGAGGGAAGGGCAGCGAAGGGAGAGAGAGAGAGAGAGAGAGAGAGAGAGAACCTTCAGCAGGCTCCATTGTCAGCGTGGAGCCCAATGTGGGACTTGATCCCATGACCCCGGGATCATGACCTGAGCTGAAATCAAGAGTTGGATGCCACCCAGGGGCCCCAAACATAACATCTTTAAAAAATATACCTAGCTTACCTAGCTGTAAAATTTGGGAACAATTTGAGCATTTTTCCATCGTAATTATTTCAATGTAATTATTAGCGTTTAATTTATGACCGTCTCTTCTCAGCATTCATCATGTATCCTCAGGAATGTTCTCAAATGGAGAAACTGACCTGTGAATTGTTTTCAGAGTAATAACAGCTTTATGGCACTAAATGTGATCGTCGATAAAGATGAGGTGGTGATTTGCTTCATGGACGTGTATTTAAATCTGCACGAATTTCTGCTTTGCAGTTTTTGCATTTCGGAGTCAGTACTTTCTCTCCTCCAGGACTCAAGCATGTCTGTGGACCCCAGATCGTCCCCTAAGCCCAGCCCCCTGTGACTGATGAACCTGCTCTGGGAGGTACTCCCTTAGCTGCTGGCCATGTCCTTCGGCCAAACACCCCTGCTTCTTTCTCCCAAGGAGACCTGCTCTATCCAGTCCTCTCTCTCTGAGGTTTCCTGTGATGTCTCCCGCCCCTTGTTGCCTTGACCCCAGGGGTGCGGTGACCCTCAGCTCCTCCACTCTTTTGCTTCCCCTTCCCTGCACTCACACTTCTGTACTTAGCCCCTTTGCCAGCTGGCTGCTGTGAGGACTGACTGGTGCAAAGCCCGACAGGCTACACAGCCCTGCGTGCATCATGTTCTAACTGAATCGCTCTGCTTTCACCTTCCTTAGTCACTTCTTGCGCTTTCCAAATTCTGTGCCTCGGAAACCGCCTCTCCATTTCCATGTGTTTTGATTTGGGAAATCTGCCCAATTTTTATGGCTTCTTATAGTTACCATCTTCTCATCTCCACGAAGATTTTCTGATTCTGAATGGCTCATTCCTCCTTCCTTTGGATATACTCACCACTTTTTATGTGTATATATATATATGTGTGTGTGTGTGTGTGTGTGTGTGTATACATATATATACATATATACACATACATATATATACACACATATATATACACATATACACATACATATATACACATATATACACATATACATGTATATACGCATATATACACATATATATAATATATATATGAAACTTATTTGGCTGAACTATGAAAGATGTGTGTGTACTTATCTTATATACATATACATATACATACACATACATGTGTATACATATATGTGTATACATATATACACATATACATATATACACATATACATATATACACATATACATATATACATATACATACACACATATACATATATATACACATATACATATACACACATATATAATATATATATGAAACTTATTTGGCTGAACTATGAAGGATGTGTGTGTACTTATATACATATGCATACACATACATGTGTATACATATATGTGTATACATATATATACATATACATATATATACACATATACATATATACACATATACATATATATATACACATATACATATATATACACATATATACACATATATATATACTATATATATGAAACTTATTTGGCTGAACTATGAAAGATGTGTGTGTACTTATCTTATATACATATACATATACATATACATATACGTATACATATATATACACATACATGTGTATACATGCATGTGTATACATATATACATATATATGTATACACATATACATATACACATATACATATATATACACATATACATATACACATACACATACATATATATACACATATACACATATATATAATATATATATGAAACTTATTTGGCTGAACTATGAAAGATGTGTGTGTACTTATTCCTCTGGTAGACTTTTAGCTTGCTGACAAGTATCTTTGGTTTTTTTTTGTATCCCAGACATTATTCAGCAAGATAAGTGGTCTATAGAAACGTTTTAGTGTTTTTTTAAAATATTTTTAAAATTTTATTTATTTTTGAGAGAGAGAGAGAGAGTGTGTGAGCAGGGGAGGGAAAGAGAGAGGGGGAGACACAGAATCCAAAGCAGGCTCCAGGTACTGAGCTGTCAGCACAGAGCCCGACGTGGGGCTTGAACTCACAAACTGCGAGATCATGACCTGAGCTGGAGTCGGACGCTCAACTGGCTGAGCCACCCAGGTGCCCCAAAGGGTTTTAATGTTTTTTGCATTGATAAGTAAATATTATATTGGTTTCTATTTACAAGTCAGGAGAAAGGACTTAGAAACTAGCTTTTTCCTGGACCTTATTCTTGGCAAGGTGAAGAGACCCAAAGCCTCCCAGAGTAGGGAGATCAAAACTCTGAGGGCAGACTGACAGCAGTGACCTTGACATCTTTTCTGGTCATCAGCCTCCAAAATACTGCACTACTGAGGTGATAATCTCTCAAAGTAATGACAGAAAGTTGCACCTGAGAAAAACACCTTGAAATAACCTACGCCAATACTCCAATCCCCCACTTGGGAAGGAAGTTGAGGGGCAGTGACTTGTTCAAATCAGCCCAAATTAGAGACAGGACCGGACACAGGAGCCACATCTCCATGGTGTTTTCTGTCGCTGACTCTTCTGTTCATCTTCAATGGATCGAGACAGTCATGTTAGAGGTAGAGAAAGCCTGAGTGACACAGACTTGCGGGATCGTTCTTTTGAATAAAATTTCCACGCCAAACTTGGGTGGAACTTGTGTGTGTGTGTGTGTGTGTGTGTGTGTGTGTGTGTGTGTACACGCATTGTCCTATATTACCTTTCCATTTAAAGCTTTCATTGCCTCAACTGCATCCTCTCGACTGCTGAAATGCACAAAAGCATAGTCGCGGATTTTCTTTACCCTCTCCACAGCACCTGTAAACAGAGAGAAAGTAGCCCCATTAGCAACCTTGAGACAACACCGAGAATGGCACATTTTAGCATTTGGCTTCCAAGAGTATTTGATTTTTTTTTCAGACTTACTATTTAGGTTAAGTTCTCCTTGAGAATGTTTGCTATGTCCAGGTTTGCAATTGTACACATTCAGTAGAAGCTTTTGTTTGTAATTTTTTTATATCACCTATATTCTTCCATATTATTATAGATTTGTGTTTTCCACTTCCTAGATTATAAGACCTTTAAGAGTAGAAGCATTATCTTATTTTGTCTCTATATAATGTAAACAATAGTAACTTATACTTGGTAAAATATTTTTTCAATTGTATTGAAGTATTGGTCATCCTATAAATATATATTTAGGCGATTACCTTATAAAATTTTATGGCTTTTCCCCCAGACAAATATTTTATTTCTTTTGATTTATGTAGTACAACTTTAGAATTAGGAGAGACTTTAGCAATGCTTTACTTTAAGCTTTTAGAGATTCACTTGACCTTGGGTGCCTGGGTGGCCCAGTCGGTTAAGTGTCCAACTCTTGGTTTCGGCTCAGATCACGATCTTGCAGTTTGTGGGTTCGAGCCCCGCATCAGGCTTTGTGCTGACAGTGTTGAGCCTGCTTGGGATTCTCTCTCTCTGTCTCTCTCTTCCCTTCCCCTCTTGCTCTCTGTCTCTCAAAATAAATAAACTTAAAAAAATTAAAAAAAAATAAAAATTCACTTGACCTTAATTTATTTTTAACTTAAAGATTAGGAAACTAAGGTTCTAACAAGGAAGGTGAGCTTGTAAGGGTTCACACAGCTAGGAACTGGAACTCAGATCTCTTAACTGCTTCTCTGATAGTCTTTTGATTAAAAAAAAGGTAGTTTCTGAAAGAACATTTGAAAACCAAGATAGTTCTTTCCCTGCTGTTCATAATATCTACATGTTGGAAACAATGTAGATATCCAAGAATTCTCCCTTGAGGAACATCTTTTACAGAAGCACTCCTATATGCAAAAGGATCATATATGAGGACGTTAGCTCTCACTGTTGTGGTAGCAAAAATAAAACAACTTAAAGTCCATTCTCCTGAGAGTGATTAAATCTGGTACATTCATATCAAATGAAATAAGTCTTTAGGGGCGCCTGGGCGGCTCAGTTGGTTAAGCGTCCAGCTCTTGGTTTCGGCTCAGGTCGTGATCCCACAGTTTGCAGGACGGAGCCCGCATCCCACTGTCTGTGCTGACGGTGTGGAGGCTGCTTGGGATTCTCTGTCTCTCCCTTTCTCTCTGCCCCTCCCCCAACCTTCTCTCTCAAACAAATAAAAAAAAAAAAGAAATGAGTCTTCAAAGAGAAAAGATAGACCTATGTATGCTTACACAGAAAGATTTAAGACCTATTGTGAAATTCAAAAATTTGTAAAATAGTGAGTATAATTTTGTAACATTTATGTTTTCAAAATCCCAACCCATATATATGTACAGAGAAATATGGATACACACACACACACACACACAGAAAGAGAGCTGGAAACAGAGAGACCAAACTGTTAATACAGGTTATGTAAGGAATGGGGAGAAAATTTGCAGAGAATAAAGGGGACTTTCACACGTTAATTTATATTCTTTGGTATTTTACAAACATGTGCAATGTTTATTTCTATTGTTTGTATAATAAAAAAATAACAAATCGACCTGACCTATTTTAATATAGAGAGACTGCTGCAGATGCTAATGGCAAAAAAATAGAAGTTTCGGGGCTCCTGGGTGGCTCAGTCAGTTAAGCGTGTGACTTTGGCTCAGGCCATGATCTTGCGGTTCGTGAGTTCGAGCCCCGCGTCGGGCTCCGTGCTGACAGCTCGGAGTCTGGAGCCCGCTTCAGAGTCTGTGTCTCCCTCTCTCTGCCCCTTCCCCACTTGCACTCTGTCTCTCAAAAACAAATAAACATTAAAAAAAAATTTTAAATAGAAGTTTCACCTAGAGTGAAGGTAAAATGGAAACTTCTTTGACATTAACTTGTTAGTAGTTTAGCGTGACGACTGTCCTCTTTCAGTGACACTCACGTGGGTGTGTCTTGAGAGATGCGGTTTCTTCTCCTCTCCCTAAGTTCCCAGACATCACAAAGGATGGGACACTTTCCCAGGGGGGTCCAGAAGAGGACACGAGGGCTCTCCTTTTGTCGCCTCCCTATCAAAGCTCAGTCATCTATCCTACCAGATTCAAGGTCACAAAGACAGACGTTTTACTCTGCCACGTGGTTCAACGGCTATATGTTATCTTCTTTTGGAACAATGGTAGGGCTGTATTGTCAGGATGATGTAAAACCATCGTGGCCCTCTCTCTTCCCTCTGCATCCAGCACTTGACTTCTTCTGGCAAAGGGTGTAGAGAGCAGAATTGTCCGGCTCGGCGGAGTACGTACATAAAGGCAGTTGAGACCACGAAGCATGGGACACATAATTCCCTGAATTTCCAGCACACTGTCTTCATTCCTCCAGGGTCAGGGAGGGTAATTTTCATGATGTAACCCCATGGCTTGTCCTGGTGACTGAGAAGTCAAAGGTGGGCCGATAAGGACTTGTGTCTTTCCAGTCTTTGCTCTGTGCGTTCTCCAGTGCTGTCCTTCATCTGGGCTCCACTAGACTGGTAGCCCCCCGAGAACAAGATCTCCTTTGGGGCCATCTCGGTACTGTCTTCACCTAGGTCCTACCTCCTCCCTCGTGTACAGAGGCTGCTCTATAAATAGACATGGGACGAATGAATATTACCAGTCAATTTGCACGCCAACTTCCATCGTTCATATTAGTTAGGTGGCATTTCAGATGGCAATGGATCTAAATGTCCTCAAATTCTGTTCGTAGACAAGGAAACAGACTGGCATTTTTGAGCAATACTGTTCAGCTACACCTGATTTTGGAAATGTTACTGTATGAAAATGTAGCCCCATGAAACAAATTTGAGCGTGTGAGCTTGGTTTTCTCTACAATGGTATTGACCACCTGGCTTATTATCGTATGCCCCTTCTTTAGTGTAGAGGAGTTTGTTTCCTGATTGATCATCATCTGGCAGAGGGTGGAGGAAAACAAATGCCCGTGGTCATCGTCAGCACTGGTGAAAAGACTCTGAAGTCCTAATACGGGGAATTAGAAAAATAGTACTCTGAAGAGCAGCACATTGAGTACCTGAAGAGAAACACACCTGGGATCCCAAGGAAGATTATCAGAGGGGTGTGGTTCTCCAAGTGTGGTCTTCTGACCAGCAAGTATCAGCCTGGGTCCACCCTGGACCCATAACTCAGAAACCATGGGGCGGAGGAGTGGGGATGGGGTGAGGTGGCCAGCAGTCTGTTTTCACAAGTCCCTCCTGTGGATTCTGACACTAAACTGTTTTAGAGAAATCAGATTTTGTAGAATGACTATAATTGGAATTTCCGTGCATACCCTTAGGCTACGCTGGGGAAGAACATACATTTTCAGCCCCAGTTCCTGTTCTGATTGTCATTGATCTCTCTGAGTGGCAGTACAATATTTCCAGGCTAATCAGGGTTAAAACAAGACGGTCGAATATTTGCCAGGAATATTCGAGCTTGTCCGAGGGACCCAAACTTTAAATAGCATTTTTAAAGCGTTATTTTCCTGTTTCTCCCCATACATTTTCCGAGAGAAGTATAAACACACTCTTTCCACTGGAAAATAAACCAGTTCAGCTCTGACTTTTTATTCCTAATACAGCAGATGTCTGCTAGTTATCCATCCCGTATAATTCATATTCTCTTATGGAGTGCCAAGAAGCCGCCACACATCATTATAGAGCCCTGAGTTGTGCCATCAGAGGGAGAGAGGTGGAGAGGGAGAGAGCGCTAGCATTTATTATCTTCATTATAACTAGTAGGACAAAAAAGCAAACAAAAAAAGGTCATGTTTTAATTAGATAAAAAAATACCATGTACAGCTATCATCACTGTCCATTTCTAGAACCGTCTTATGAACCCCGACTGAAACACTGTGTCTATGAAATAGTTATTTCTGAATCCTTTGTCCCCTGTCCCTGGGTAACCACCATTCTGCACTCTGTCTCTACGAATGTGACGACTTTAGGTACCTCATATAACTGGCATCAGACGGCGTACGTCCTTTTGACTGTCTTGTTTCACTGGGATAAGGTCTCCGAGGTTCATTCAAGTTGCGCGTTTCAACACTCCCGTATGGTTTAGGTCTGAGTGTTGTTCCGCTGCTGGTAATCGTATGTGCGTTAGTACCCAGCGTGTAGTTTTCCACAGAGGCAGCACCAGTTTTGTATTTCCAGCTACAGGGCACATGGTTCTAATTGCCCCACAAACTCCCCGACGTTTCTGTGTCTTCTTCTTGTTGTTCGATTACTACTGCTACTCTTGCTATCTTGGGAGGCAGGAAATGGCTTTGGATTACATTTTCCCGGTGCATAGCGAGGGATGTTGAGCATCTTTTAATGGGCTTATGGGCTATGTGTATGTGGTAATTGGACAATAGCGTTTTGTGGACAAATATATAGTTGAAGTTTTACTTGTCTTAATTTTTAGCTGTTGACTTATTGGCGCACTTGATATACTTGGGATGTCGATCCTTTATCGGCTATATTGTTTGCAGTTGTCTTCTCTTATTCTGTGGGTTGCTTTTGCAGTGTTGAAAGTGTCCCTTGATGTACTTTTTAATTTGTATATAGTTCATTTAATCTATTTTTCTTTGTCGCCTCTACTTTTAATACTATCCAAGAATTTATTGCCAAATCCAATGTCCATGAAGCTTTGCTCTGTATGTTCCTCTAGTGTTTTTATACTAGCTTTGTTTTGATCAGTCTCTGATCCCTTTTGATTTAACTTTATACCTCATATCAATCCAGTTCAACTGTGTTATTTGCATGTGGACGTGCCATTCTCTCAATACAATTTATTGAAAAGATTGGGAAAAAAAGTATTGAATAAAAAGAAGGTCGGAAGTCAACACAAAGCGGGAGCAGCATCTACACACGCACGTCTCATTCCTCTGCCCACAAATGCGTCAACTTTCGTATCTCAGCTCACGCTTTACTCCTCTTAAACACGAATCTCTCTGTGCCACAAGGGCGGGCTGTCATTGCTGTTATTCTTCTGGAGTATCTTGAACTCCTCCCACACACACCTCACACCTGTTCACTCCTCCCACAGTGCCTGGCACATAGGAGCTACTGAAGTAATGACAGTTGAATGAATGAGTGAATGAATGCAGTAAGGATGGGGCATGGAGGTCACAGAGTTGCGAAGAACATGGTCTTGGCCAGACCTGGACTCTAATCTGGGATTTGCCCCTTGCTAGTTGTATGACCCTGAGCATGCTACTTAACAGCTCTGGGTTCTGGTTTTCTCATTTTTACGATGGGAGTGACAGAGTCACTATATCCTGGAGTCATGGTGCCAAATAAATGACACGTGCTGGGAAAGTGCCCGTGGCAATGCCTGGAGCATAAGTGAGCAGTCAGTAGCCAACCACTTGCAGTCTCTATGTTAGTAATGGACTCACAGCTGGTGGTATGGGGCCACACCATTATACTAGATTGGTAGGAAGTTGGCAGAATTCCCGAAGGCTGGCAAACGAAGAATCTGGTGAATATTTCAAAAGCGAGAAGTGGCATCCTTACTAATTATCTTCAGAACAAATCATCAGCTTATTCTATTACACCTGACATGGCACCCAAAGTTGGCAATAGGAACACACGAGGGGAACATTCCCCAGCCGACTTAACATGATGGCACCATGGCTCATGCTTATCAACAAAGTAGAGAATTACTACCTGGAGACAGAAACATTTTAATTTATGGAAAGGTGTTCCCACAGTGATAAACTTAGCCAGAGCATGTCCCAAAACATGCTAATTCCACAAGATGATTAGCCAAAAAAACGAGATCTGTACTCCAAAAATTTGGGAAATGAGGCATCCTATATCTCTTCTTTTGGATACTTTCAAAGCATATTAGAAGGTTAAGGACTCTGATAAGTCCCACAATGAAAAAAAAATCTGTTTTATGTTGGTGAAGTTGTTGTTTACAAATTTATTTGACCATGGGTCTCTTTTATCAGTAGCATCTACTAACAGTCCATAGAATTAATGTTCCACAGAGCTGGCTTTGGGAAATGATTATTTGGACATTGTTTGGTGAGATGTTTTACTGTCTCACTGTTATAGTTCCCATATGAGAAAAAAGTGATAAGGACTGAATCTCATGGTTCAGTTCCTTCCTCCTCCTCTTCACCCAAATGTGTCTCCTAGAATTAATTCTTACCTCCCTCCTTATGTACCTAAAGTCACAATCATGTTGCATTAGACCAGTGGTCCTCCACTGGGGGCAATTTTTCCCTCCAGGGTACATGTCTGGAGACATTTTTGATTATTACATCTTGTGACTGGCATCTAGTGGATAGAGGTGTGGGATGCTGTTAAAATTCCTATAATGTGCAGGACAGAGTCCCATGACCAAGAATTATATGGCCTAAACCATCAAGAGTACTGAGGCCAAGAAGCCCTGCCTCAGATCCAGAGTTATGGCCATGCATTCATCAACACAGTCAATATTTAGTGAGTGTCTACTATGACCTGGCACAGAGATAAGGGCTGAGGAGACAATAGAAGCTAAAAAACTCTCTTGGAATTTATAGTTTAGTGAAGGCAATGTGTGTTAATTAAGGAATCACACAGATAATTGTAAAATTATAATGTTGATCAATGTTATGGACCACATGTCCCTATTTTCTGATCCAAGGTTGAAATATGGTGTTTGTAGTCCTCATGCAGTTATGAGAGTGCCACACGAAGCCTGCCCTGTTTAAAGTTATGGGAAGTCATCTCAAGCCTAAGTGTTTTCAGAGCACATTTCAAAAACAGTCATCTTGTATGGTATGTCCCACCTGGTTTAATATTGTTGAATTCTTTCTCAATCATCTCTTCAGAAGTAGACAGCATCAGGTTTCTCACATACAGGATTTTCACCGAAGACATTGTGTCTTCGTCAACTTCTACTTCTGGTTCTGCCCAGTCTACTGCGATAGGATGTCCCCATAACTGAATTCTTCCTGTTCAAAAGGATCACAGGTATGATTAGTTATATAGAAGCCAGGACAATGCCATCTCGGTTCACTGAGATGGCCTTTTAACTTCAGCGGATGCTTATGGTCCTGACTGAGCACGAAGACAAATATTAAAAGAGGTGGATACTGATTTCAAGAAACATTCCAAATAAATGGAAGAGCTGACTAGAAGGGACTTCTGTGTGACAGATGGTTTACAGTGATAATTGCATACAAAGGGAACCGGGATGTGGTTTGAAATGGGGCAGAAATGAGGCCACGATGGACAGGTTTGGGTCTTTGAACAGCTCTCACAGGGAAAGTAAGTCTTTGAAAATGAGATGGCAGAAGGAGAGAAGGGAAACAATGGATTTAGGGCTTGGACATAGAGTCTGACTTCATGAAGCATTAAGGTCATTAGGGAGTATGTCTGCTGCTTCTAGAATCTGCGTGACCAGGTGCCACCACCGAGCAGTCTAAAAACCCGTGGTGTGTGGGCAGGAGTGAGCAGGGTTCAGGCAACCCTGGTTTGTTCTCTGTCCCTTATGCTTGGTCAGGGCTCCAATCAGCTGTGTTCATGCCTAGTTCTCTGGCTGCACATGGGCAACTTGGGAATTGGCAGAAACATTCTTGATCCCGATTGAGAAGACAAAGAGTAATGGAAGGGTCTATGATGAGAAACTGAACTCTTTTTAAAGGGGTAGTTGTTCCCCATGACTACGTATATTTTTGTATTTCTACAGTTGCAATTTATTGAGTGTCTTGCACTATATACTGTGTTTTCCATATGCTACCTTGGTTCCCACTCACAGTAACTCTCTGGGGGAGGGGAGTGACTGTCTCGATTTTACGGAAGAGGAAATGAGCTTTAGAGGGATGAGTAACTTGCCCAGACCCACTTCACTTCTTCATGGTTCCTTTGTGTTTTGGGACTACCCAGCCCTGGACCCCTACACAGGGCAGAGCCCAGCTGAAGTGATGGGGGGTCAACTCAACTTCTAAATTTGATTGGAAGTCTTGTGTGTTTTTTATTAGTTGTTTTGGAACAAGCTACAGCCTGGAAGCAATAAAAAGCTTGAGAGAACACAATCAGAAATTCTCAGTGTTGGTAAGGGTTCAGTTGTTCAAGTATTATTCCACATGGGAGGCAATCATTTTCAATCAAAAGGCATCTTTTTATTCTTTGGAAAGCAGTTAGTGAAACCATCTGTTGCACTGACTCCCTGAAACCCGAACAAAAAAGAGGCACGTTTACATGAGTTAGCTAATCCCAGAGGGGCTGGTTCTTGTGGGACCCCAGTGGCTAGCTACCTGCCCCGCATCCCAGGGGATAGTTTTCTTCATCCCTCTCTTCCCTCTTCTTCCCCCTGCTCCCTTCTATTCCTTCCACTTCCTTTTCCTTTCACTTCTTTTGCTTTGTTTTCCTTCCCTTTCTTTTCTGTGCTTTACATAGTCCTTGCTGACTGTCCTAGCCCAAGATCCCCAAGATGTCTCTGGTTTCTGTAGTTGAGGGCTTCTCAGCATTGGCCTCAGACTGTAAGAGCTTTGAGAAATACCCAACCTGAGTCCCACTCATTGTTGAGCTGGACCCAATTCCTTTCCACTTGCAACACTGGACTGTTAAGTTTTCAGAATTGTGTGAGCCAGTGGATGCCACCTTGGTAGTTTGAAATCAGCCACAGCGGGACTGTCAATACCATGGGAATCTGCACATACTACAAGGCAGGACTTTGGATTTTCTCTGGGAGTTGCCTGTTAAAGATTGACCAGCTCAGGGGCGCCTGGGTGGCTCAGTTGGTTGAGCATCTGACTCTTGATTTCAGCTTGGGTCATGATCTCATGATTCGTGAGATCAAGCCCCACATTGGCTTCCACCCTGTTAGTGCTATTAGCTTGGGACTCTCTCCCTCCCTCTCTCTCTCTCTCTCTCTCTCTCTCTCTCTGTCCCTCCTCTGCTTGCACTCTTTCTCTCTCTCTCAAAATAAATAAACTTAAGTTAAAAAAAAAAGATTGACTAGCTCATCACTGACCCCAGGACTCTCCTTCCCAAATTTGATATGAGTGGTCCAGGTTTCAGGATTCTTAAAATCATCTCAGTTAATTCAGCCAAAGTTGAGAACACTGCTCTAGACTTCCTGGCCTGGAACCACAGTCTGCCTTCAGCCGGCCTTAAAATCTGCAGAAGGCTGAAGTGGACAGAAATGAGAGGAGGTATGGTAAGCAGTGATCTCAAACACCCCCCTGAAAGTCAGTGTTGCAGGGGGATTTGGAAACATGGCCTCTGAAGCCAGACAAGTTTGAATATCAGATCGCCATCCTGGCTAGGACACCACCTTCCTAACCACCAATCTCCTCATTGATAAAATTGGGATAATAAAAGTCACTACCCAGTGCTGCTGCAAAAATAAAAGATGATACACCTAAGGGACTTTTTTATTTGGTCTCTTTTCTTGTGTGTCTAGTTTTCTCCGAGTGTGCACTCTTTGAGTGCAATAGTTAGGCTTGATTTTTTTTTTTTTTTAAGAATTTCCTTTGGAAGAGAGCAAAGCACATTGTAGAGTTTTAGTAAATGCTCCCATGCTGAGTGGTCCCCACGTGTACTTGTTGACCTCCCATGCAGGTGATGGCCAGAACCCTTAGTTGGAGGATTTAGCAGTGGATCGCAAAACTAGCTCCACTACAAGATCATCTGGAAAACTGAAAACACCAGTGTCCCAGAGAAGCAGATTCAGCTGAGGAGAGATTGATTTGGTTTCTGGTACTGTTTAAAAGTGTCCTCAGGTTATTCAGATCTGCGGCTGGTGAGAGACGGTCATTGACTTAGATTGCAGGTTCTCAGACTCATGGTCTCAGAAGCATAGCATCTTGGGAACTTGTTACAAAGGCAAATTGGCAGACGCCATACCTGACCTTCTGACTCCGGAACCCTGGAGGTGGGGCCTGGCTAGCTGCACTTTGACAAACCCTCCAGGTGGTCCCCGTGCAGGCTGACACTAGGGCTTTCTTCAGAGTATCCTTTGAATGTTCTGTTGGCCTCTCAGTTGGATGCAATGACTTTGTTCGACACACGCCTCCGCAAACATGCAACGTCCAGAGAGGGCTGCTGCTGTCACCTGGGAAGGTAGGTGGCTGGGAGGCAATACATTGTGTTCGACAACAATTTTCTGTCTGTCTCCAAGTCTGGATCAACGAAGAAGGAAAAGCTTCTTGCGGTCCTTGCTTATCACGTTTAGTAAAGATCTCCTTCTTTCAGAGTAGGCCCTACAGAGGACGGTCAGTGACTGAAATCCTCTGTTGTTGACTGTATGGTGAGGTAATAGGTAGAGTGTCCAAAGGGGCAGTAGATTGCGCAGGTAGAGAGAAGCACTTTCATGGGTCGATATGCTCTTTTCTTTGAAGACAGGAAGTTGAGGGGATATTCTAGTTCTTTAGGAACACTGGCCCCTGAAAACTATCTTTCTCCCATTTTGGACCATCTTTCACTGCTGTGCTCCCCAACCCCCTTGGGACAGAGTGGCACCATTCAGTCTCTCCACACATAGAGATAAAATTCCTACTGTTGACAAGAATTGTAGAAAAGATGATCTGATATTTGGAAACAGTGACCTGAGGGTAATGTTCAGGATGGAGTAGGCAGATGGTGGGGTACGTCCAGAGAAGAACAGAGTGGGAAGAATAATCGTGAGTGTTTTAAAACAGTCTATGTTTGGGAATAAACGTTTTGAGACTCTATGGGTAGTCTGAGGTCAGTATGGATACAAGGAACTTTTTCGTGGCAGAACTGTTGAAAAGAGAAGAGTTGAAGAAGACACCAGAGATGAAGTTCATGTCACCAAAAGGCTAAGGGTGCCTCATGAGGAGGGCCCGTGATTCTCTGTGCCTGGGTGGCCCAGGTCTGACCATCGGGTGGTGACGGAGTAGTGAAAGGAAGCATCGACATTAAAAATGCCCAGCTCTCTAAAGGACTCAGCAAATTTGGGGGCTGTTTCCTATCTTTTCCCTTATAAGCTGCCTCCATGAAAATATGGATAAAAAGTCTTCCCCAAGATCAGAAGCCGTCTTCCAATTTTGCAAACTTCTAGAGGGTGAATGCTCTCATTGTGTTAACACTTGTTTATGTTCTGAAGTATAGTTGATACACGTTACCCTAGTGCCAGGGGCAAAACATAGTGACCGGACAACTCTACATGTTGACGTTGCGCTCACCACAAGTGTCGCTATCACGGCCCCATACAATACCGTTGACTACAACGTCGTTACAGTACCATTGACTACATTCCGACTCTGTACCTTCCATCCCTGTGACTTCATCATGGCTTTTTTGTAAGGATGTGTATGTGGACAATGTAAATCTAGGTGGTGGTTGTTTTGTCTTTAATTCTCATGGCTTTTCCATGGTGTTCAAGAGAAGAGTTGATTCCAATGTGTCCACTCTGGCATTCTTGAAATCCTCTCATTTTAGTATCGATTCCTCTTAATACCTTACTTTGTGTAAATTTTGGTGACTATTTTAGAATGAGCAGAGGACTTTCAACAATTTACCCTAAGCTGATCTGACTGAGGGAGGGCCTTGTTGGAGTCTTTTAATCTCTGGAATTGGTGGCTGTTGCCCAAACAGGACCCACCCTGTGGTTGTAGCACCTACTAGCTACCTTTCTGTGGAGGGCTGTTATTTCTACCCCGCCCCCCAGCCCCACATTAGATACTGAGGAGTCACGGTATGAGTTCATGTCACTTAATTGCCATCAGGCTAATGTGTCGCTTGCAGGCTTATTCTACATTGTAATGGACAACCTCCTCCATTTCTAGTAAGCCTGACAACAGCATCTGTATAGAAAAATAATGTATATATTCACTTTTGAGAAGATTCCTCACTTTAACACCTTGTTACAGGGCTGCTGCAGCTCCTAGGTCTGGAGGTCCCCAGGGCAAGTACATTAGACTAAGGGCATGTTTTCCAGAACCCATTCTGTGAAAACTTCAGGGAGCTTAGTCTACGGTAACATAGATAAGAAGGGGAAGGGAGTTAGGATAGCGCAGAAGCAAAGCTCCAGAGCAAGCCAACCACACCCAGCAGGTACCTCCTCCTCTGCAGCAGCCTGAGGCAGAGCGGAGGAACCTTCTCTTTGGGGAGGGGATGCCAACCTGGCAGCAGCTTCCTTCGGGCCATGGCAGCTGTCCGATGACTCTCGTACTCCACAAAGGCAAAGCCCCGGTTTCTGGTTTTATCTGCGGCGCTCGGGTAGACAATGACATCGACGACTCCCTCGGTGACCTTTTTCATCTCCGCTAAGATCTCTTCTCGCTTTTTGGTCTTGGGGATCCCCCCGACAAACAACCGGCAGTTGTCCACACTGGCGCACACCCCTAAGAGACGCCCGTTTCTGCAAAAACAATGAATGAATGAATGGCATTCTGCTTGGCAAGAATCCTGTGTGATTGAGGTTTAAGAAGTTGAAGACACGAGGGGCCCCTGGGTGGCTCAGTCGGTTAAGCATCCGACTTCGGCTCAGGTCATGATCTCACGATTTGTGGGTTTAAGCCCCATGTTGGGCTCTGTGCTGACAGCTCAGAGCCTGGAGCCTGTGTCGGATTCTGTGTCTCCCATTCTCTCTCTCTCTCTGCCCTTCTCCTGCTCATGCTCTGTCTCTCAAAAACAAATAAATGTTAAAAATTTTTTTTTTAAATATAAATAGCTCTTTAAAAGCTAAGTCCACCTTGGGGTGCCTGGGTGGCTTAGTCGGTTGAGCGTCCAACTTCGGCTCAGGTCATGATCTCCCAGTCTGTGAGTTGGAGCCCCGCGTCGGGCTCTGTGCTGACGGCTCGGGGCCTGGAGACTGCTTCCGATTCTGTGTCTCCCTCTCTCTCTTCCCCTCCCCCATTTGTGCTCGCTCTCTCTCTCCCTCTCTCAAAAATAAATAATCATTCAAATTTTTTCCAAAAAAAAAAAAAAAGAAGTTGAAGACACGTGACTGTGGACCTGATAAGTCCTGCAGATGTGACATGTTTGGTCTTCATAGTGTTTTCTCACCACCCAGGATAATTCCCGATACTGGGGCTGCTGCACCTTGGCCCACGTTGCTCACACTGCCTGCCTGGGTGGGGACGGTCATGAACTTGCAAACCTGGCTGCTCCCTGTCCTCACCAGCCCAACGGGGAAGCTATTCTGACACGCCTTAGAAATTTTCACATAGCATCTTACTTGACCTACGCTAAACCTGTGATATGGGCAGAACAGGTGCTGTTTCCATTTTCCAGATGAAAAACTTGAGGCTCCAAGAAATTAAGTGGTTTGCTTAAGATGGTAGAGATCTTAAGGGAGGAAATTGGCCTCCGGACTCTCCGTTCAGTTCCTGTTTCTTCTCTATGGTGTTGCTGATTAGCAAGTTAATGTTCATCTCCACCGGCAGAGTGCAGATTAAGCTTTTCTGGGGGGACATTTGGGGAAATGTGTCAGAAATCTTTTGTATATGATTTGGGGGCACATAGTGCTCCTTCTGGGAGTGTCTTTAGGGAAGAGTTGAACACCAACATTTTTGTGTAAGGATATTCACTGCTATTACTTAAAATAGTCCCCAGATTAGAAATAATCAAAATATCCCAGCATCCAGGACCGGTGTAAGGCCTCTTGGCTGAGACGATATCGAATCTGAGGTTGGACGTTTCCTCCTTGTGCACCATAACAGGCTTGTCACCCTGGGTTCTTCCTCACTAAATCCTAATGACCACCGTTAGGCTGTCTAAAAATGCCTCTTCATCTTTCTAAATGTCCCTTTGGGTGAATGCTTCTGCTCCTGGCTGAGAATCACTGGTGAACAAGAGACGGGCATTTATACCGTAGAATGCTCGAAAGTCATTATGGGTAGTAATGTAGAAGGGTATTTATTGGTTAAAAAAAGGGCTCACAATATGCTGCTGGCTTCAAAATAGATGGCAAAATACATGTAT
Organism: Panthera pardus; assembly: GCF_024362965.1. Taxonomy (NCBI): domain Eukaryota; kingdom Metazoa; phylum Chordata; class Mammalia; order Carnivora; family Felidae; genus Panthera; species Panthera pardus. The sequence goes on from NW_026526788.1 coordinate 12,985,267, forward strand.
GAGGAGACCATTTTGATGGACACGGTGCTGAAAACCTAGGAAGGCAATAAAGAGCCAACATAGTGATTATCTCGGGGCAACGGGGTTATGGAGGAATGGTTTGCACGTTAATGTTTTTTTTTTTTATTTTGGCTTTTGCTATTTGTTGTATATCAGGCTGTGTGACTTTTCTAATAACAGGAAGTTATTAAAAATGGGTAAAGTTCCTTTAACAGAAATGACTTGTGCGTCATGAGCAGAGGTGCTCAGCTGGGTGAGCAGGGGGGTTGCTCTGCTCTCTGGGAGCTGGTGGTGTCGAGTCCTGTGCAGGTGCTGTCACCGGGACGGGGGCCCTGCCCCGCTGTCCTCCATGCTTTGCTGAAGAGCTGGGGACCCAGTATCAGAGGTGTGACAGGTCCATTACAGTCTGGTGGACATTGCCCCAGGAATGTGGTTTTTCCCGGGGGTGGGGGGGGGGAGGGAAGGGTAGATAAAGTAATCTTTGGGATTTTTGTTTTTGTTTTGCTTGCTTACCTTCAACCCCCCTCTATTCCAAGATACTATTTCTTTAGAAAGTCTCTTCTTTTTGAGGGAGGGCCAGTCAGGTGTCAGTGGCCAGCAGGTGGAGCCTGGAGCCTCCGTGTCCTAGTTTTAAATCTGTGTGGTTTGTCCTGCACTTTCCCAGCGCTGCTTGGAGATGAAAAGCCACCTCTCACAAGCTGAGGGCACGGCTTTCATGTCTCTAGAAGCCAGGCATGAGACAAATCTCCGTGAATATTTTCTGAGGAGGAGGATGATACGACAATTGTGGGTCTTTTCCGCATAAAGAACCTTATCGATCCCCTGAGAAAGGGTGGCTAAGAGCCAGTTGAAGTTTATCCTTCTCTGCAAGAAAGGTTCTCTCTCTGGCAGGACTGATCCAAGGCAGAGTGGGAGCAGGTGAGGACGACTCTAGGGTATCTATTCTTCGGCTTCATATTCTATTTATCCCACACCGTGATTTTTAAGTACCTCTGTGCCTTCCCCTTGCTTCTGGAATCCAACCTGAACTTTGACTTTCACCAGCTTTCTCTTTCCCGATGCTTTATAATATTCCTCTTCCTCCTCCCCCTCCTCCTCCCCCTCCTCCACCCCCTCCTCCACCCCTTCCTCCTCCCTCTCCTCTCCCTCCTCCTCCTGTCTGCTGTAATCATCAGCAAACACTCATAGAGCATGTGATCTGTGCCAGGCACTGAGCATCGCTGCATGGTCTATTTATGTTTCACGATGCCCCCACAGGGTAAGTATCGTTTTACCTCTTTTATAGTTGAAGGCCCTGAAAGTCACAGAGAATTCTGTTATGGGTCAGGGACTGTAATGGATCGATTGTGTTCATTATTCATAGCCTCTCTCTCTTCCCAAAGCACGGACAGACCCCAGGGTGTAACAACGTGTTGAGACCCGTGCTGATTCCCTACGTAGCTGAGTCGACATCTGCCTCAACTTCAAAGCTATTTTGGGGATAACTCTTGCTCTTAAGGTGTCTAGGCTCCATGAAGGACCAAGAAGTGGGGACTCTTCCGATCCCCAGATCCCTGTGGCTGGAATATTTAAAAGTTACATTAAAATAGAGCTTGCTGTGGTCCTGTCCAAAACAGTTCAGGGGTGCATTATTTTCCGCGACAGATGCCGAGAACACGTGAGTAATTATGTGCCGATGGTAAAACTATCACTGCACGAGGTTCCAGGATTTCTCCGAAGGCACCTGTGTTCTGATCGCCTGGTTCCCATGCCAGACAACCCTCCACATTCCAGACAGAACTCTTTGGGATCCGTGGAGGCATGCGCGGAACTTCCTGGATACCTTCCTCCAAACCCCGGTTCCAGGCTCTGACCTTGGGATGGGGTGGCTGGGCTGTTACAGTTGCCAATCCAGTCAATGTCTCGATGGCTGGAGGGTTTTAAGAAAAATGACCCAGTAATTGATTGATTTTACAGAATTATGAGGATAATACGTGACTTATTTGGGGTGTAGAGGAAGGAAGTGAGGGAAAAGATAATTGTAGGAAATCTACTCTCTATTCACATCTAGGATGACAATAATTTTCAGAGGCAGAGAGGAAATCAATGAAAACTGCATCTTGGAATTGATGAATGTGCTAATATGTAAGAGTTCTGTCATTTATTGACCTATTACCAAGTTCCACACACTGGGGTAAACATTGAAAAATCTTTAGAGCATCCCCACAATAACACCTGTGAAATGAGGACTCATATCACCACTTTAGGGAGGAGGACATTGAGGCTCGGAGAGGTTATGTCACTTGCCGGCACTCAGGCGAAGCCCGTCTGACCCCAAAGCTATCACTTTTCAACGGTTCCACTAATCTTTCTTCCAGGTGGCCCAGGACTTCCTTTATGAGAGGATTCAGGACAGTTCCCTCTCTATGTGAAGGTGTTAGCACTCCGTTTCGTGACGCTAGTCATATTTCCAGCCAATAAAAGCCAATTATTGATTGCACAGGGCCAATTGTGCCCTGGAACCTTCCACTGGTCCCATGATTTGCAACATCACCTATGTTTGGCTGGCTCTGCGACCTCTGTCCTGACTCTGATATCATGCAGACGATCACCTCTTCAACCGCTCCCCCGAGACGTCTCACGTGAATCTCGAATGTAAATCCGCCCCAACTCAGCTCTTCATGTGTCCAGCAGGCTATTCTCTCATTCTTTCCCATCTCAGTGACTCTATCTCATCCACAGATACTGGGACCCACATCTTAGCTTTCTTCCCTGAATTCGAAAGTTGCTTGCACTCTCAATCCAATATGGAGCCCGTCTTGTCTGTGCAACCTCCAGAAGGTATCCCAGATTCGGCCTCTCTGAGCACCTGCACCGCCGGCCCCTGTACACCTGCCATCATCTGTCGTCCAGACCTAAATGAGTCTCCCGCTGCAGCTTACCCCTTTCCATCTTTGCCTACCTGTTACTTCACCCAACAGCCAGAGTTCTGGTTTAAAAAGCACGGACCTAGTGAAATGTTTTCCCCTTTTTATTAGAATAAAAGCTAAATTTTGAATCGCGGTGTATAAGGCTCTCCAACTGCATCGGCTTCAACTCTCCCGTCTGTTTCCACCTCCTCGGTGCTGTTCTCTAACACACTGAGCTTGTTCCCACTTGGGAAACGTTGCCCTTGGTATTCTTATTCCCTGGAATCATCTTCCTCCAGGTCTGGCTGTGACAGCTGACTCTTTGCATTCAAGTTGCATGTACAGTTTTACTTTTCCCGGAGGGCAGGTTCTTAAGGACACCAAGTTAGAGTAGCCATTTCCTCGCAGGTGGCTTTATTTTTTCATTCTTAATTTATCTTTCAAGTGTAGTTGACACACAATGTGACATGGCATTCAAGTGCTATGAAAGCCCAGAGTGCTGTGCTCACCACAAGCATAGCTACCGTCTGTCACCGTAAGATGCCGTTATAGTACCATCGTACCCTATGCTGTGACCTTCATCCCTGTGACTTATTCACTCCGTGACTGGAAGCCTGTGTCTCCCCCCGCCTATCACCCATTTTGTTCAGCTCCCCCAACCCCGGCAACCATCACATTGCTCTCTGTGTTGGTAGGTCTGGTTCTGCTTTTTGTTTGTTGCGTTTGCTTTCTTAGAGTCCACTTAGGACTGTCCTACTCTTAAACAATCTGTATCCATTTGCTTACAGGGAAAGGTATCCTGATATTTCCAATGTGTTGAGCAGTGCCCAGCACATATTTATGCAGATCCGTTGTCTGTTTCATTTTCCATCAGGAGAGGCGGGTCTTACCTAATTTCGTAGTTGTTAAGTTGTTTGATGGCATCCTTGGCTTCTTGTCTATTTGAGAAAGTTACAAATGCATACCCTCGATTGTTGCCATTAAAATCCATCATCATCCGCATTTCATAAATTTTACCCATCTGCAGGGAAAAGAGAGAGAGAGTCCAGTTTGTCTATTTGTCCTTCCAAGTGAAAACACACCCACACAACATTTTCTGAAGTCTTACCTCTGCTATGTTTGACATTTGCATCCCGTGTGGAACGCTTTGCACAGTTTCATTCTGGGTTCGGATCTGCTATCTGACTCACGGGCAAAGTCAAGTTACATAAAGAAAACGTGTACACATGGCATTTCAGCCTGACTTAACAGAGTATGTTTTCAATGGAGTAAATGGCCTTTCATCATTCAGTTATCTGTGGATCTATCCCCCATCCCAGGGACCTGAAAACGCGTTTGTCCTCAGAAGAACAATGTCTTGACAGATTTGTCCTTGCCCTCTACATTGCCTCTGAAGTTTCCATAGTTTTGTCTTTCTTTTGTCATACTCCACCACTGATGTTTAAAACAAAAACCCGGATGCTCATTTGAAACCTTGCTGAGCTGATTTCTTAGCTGTCTTTCTGCCACCATGATCTCAAGATGTACAGGGAAGATGTGATTTAGAGGACTATCTGGGGATTCCTATTGTTTTTTTCATCTGTAGGCTGAAGGTCGGTGCTAGTCTTACGTGACTGGTCCAACGTCAGGACCTCCACAGTAGGAGGACACTCACCGTATCCCTCTGGCCTCAGATCTTTTGCTTTGCCTATAAACTATTCCTTCTTGCTACCACAAATCTTCTCCGGCAAGCCAGGCTCAGTAATTTATTATTGCTGGCCGCTGTACGATGAGTGACCCTAACAGGTCAGGCATATACAGGGAGAAGAGGTGTCATTAAATGTGTGCGAATACCCTGGTGGTTGGTTACCCCTTGGAACTGCCTCCTCCCCATTTTCAGGTTCAGTATCTAAGATTCTTACCGGATTAAATCCCCATAGTTTGTGCACATGTCAAATGAGATTTTTTGTACAAAATTAGGAATGGTTCTGAAACTGAGGCTGACTTAAACATCCAAGCAATTTTGGCATTTAGAGAAAGAAATTTTTTCTAAATTTTCTATGGGGCACCTGGGTGGCTCAGTCGGTTAAGTGTCCGACTTTGGCTCGGGTCCTGATCTCACAGCATGAGTTTGAGCCCCACGCCGGGCTCTGTGCTGACGGCTCAGAGCCTGGAGCCTGCTTCGGATTCTGTGTCTCACCCTCTCTCTGCCCCTCCTCAACTTGCACTTTGTCTTCTCCCTCTCAAAAATAAACAAACATTAAAAAAATTTTAACTTTTCTAGGAATGGGGCTGTTGAAACACCACTTGGTAAAATAATAAAAATAAAATTTAATTTTGTGTCCTCCCTGTAAGTTTGGGGTTAGTAACAGCATATCGCTTGGAATTAAAACTGAGGAAATGTATTCCTTAACTATATAATGACTTTGAGAAACTACATTATTAATCTTGTTGATGCCTTAGGGCAGACAAATTCAAACCTGTAGAAGGAAATTTCATTCTGAATCACTATGTATGGATACACCTTTGAGCCACGACAAGTGCACGCATTCTTTAAACGCAAAGGGTATACTTTTTAAAACCGGATTAAAATGTCAAGTTGGAGAAGTATCTTATTCTGGAAGGTTGTTGTAGTATTATTATAGACTGATAGCTATCTTGCTGTGAACTCCATACGTCTGTGCCATTTCAGATCAAAGATCAGAATTTGAAAGTTAGCAGCAGCAGTTCAAGCTGTCAGTCAAGGAAGAGCTACATCAAGTCAGTGGCAATAAGGGGACAACCACTCACAGGAAGGTCTTAACTTTGTCCATGTTGAGGAACAGCAGTTGGAAGAGACACCATCACTGACCAAGAACAAGTGTGAAACAAAGTGTGGAGTATTTTCCCTTTGAACGATAAAAAAAAAAAATTAAGTTTGGACTCACTTTTTCACATAATGGTATAAGTTCATCCTCAAAAAGGTCTCGTGGAAGTTTCCCAATAAAAATCTCACAGCCCCTTTCTGGGGGTGCAGCATCCCAGCCAGGTGGAGGTCCACCATATTTTCTTTGCCCGTTTTCCTGCAAATCCAGGGTGGATTATACGAGGGAGAGAAGAAAACAGTAAGACCTTTAGTTTGAGTGCCTCAGTTATTTTCAAAGTCATGATAAGGAACAGATTTATCATTGACAAGTAATAGCTGGTCAGAGGATAAAATCAAGGTCCTTTACGTGGATTTTAATACCATGATCTGTGCTTCAGCAACTTGCTTGCAATAAGCGTCATGAAAATGTGTCAAGCTCTGGACAGATATTATTATTGCTGTTCACACTCACCAATGCCTGACCATCGAAGGATTGGACAATAATTTCAATCTGAGGCTCTGCTGTAACCTGGAGTCTGTGGGGTGGCGGTAAGGGTTCTGGAGTTGGGCTGCCTGGCTCTATGACTCACTAGCTATAGGGCTTTGGGCAAATGGCTTAACTTCTTGGAACCTCAGTTTTCTCATATACAAAGGGGGGATAATATTGGCTTTTTGATTAAGGGAGATAATACATCAAATATGTGTGGCACCGTTCTCGGCATCTCATAGCCAATAGTGATGAATTCTCTTCTCGTCTCCCTGAATTCGGGCCCTCTCGTGGGCCAAGGGAGGGAGGCCATGGGAGCCCCTACATAGAAACATTGTGGATTAACGTTTGAAGGTGTGGATTGGCTAATTTTGGGGGTAGCTAGTGAGAAACTTAAATCTGTTTTCAAAGCTGACAGCATGGTGAGAGGGGTTTACTAATGTTGGATCTCTTTGTGGGGAACAGTGCTGTTCTCAGTCCAAATAGAATTTACTACTCCTCCTCCTCCCTCCTCTTCCTCCTCCTCTTCCTCCTCCTCTTCCTCCTCCTCTTCCTCCTCCTCTCCCTCCTCCTCTCCCTCCTCCTCCTCCTCCTCCTCCTCCTCCTCCTCCTCCTCCTCTTCCTCCTCCTCTTCCTCCTTCTTTTGGCTTTGTCTTAACTAACCCTTGGTGAAACCAACCAACACTTGGCCTTCTTTGGGAAGGAGTAGTTCTGGTTCTTTTCTTTACTAGACATTAGATATTAAAGATAGCATTACTGTCTTTATTTTTCCAGAAGTTAAAGACTGGAAAGCAACTTCAGGGGCCCCATGTGAAGTGTGGGCCTGGTCCACCACTGTTGACCGGGGATAGTGTATTTGCTGGGGAGGGTCTTCTTATTCCCACTTAGGCAAAGCCAGAGATCTTTGTCTTTACACCTTATTATGATTTTTGGAGAAAGGTGAATATAGGGGACGGAATGACAGTATTCATTGCTAACTTCTACAAGTGATACTTTAAGAAGTTTTAAACTATAAGAAGTTTTAAACTATAAAATGACATACGTTGTTGGAGAAAACGGTAACGTAGAAGAGGAAAAACATGGTAAATATATAAGGTGAAAAGAAACATTTCCCAGTGCATCACCCTAACCATCTATAGAGGCAGTTAGTGTTAAGTTTTTTGCGTGTCCAAATATTTTTCCACGTAGATTCTTAAAAGTCAGATGTTAGTTGTTTAAAGACCTTGTTTTACAGGATTGTTTAAAATCAAAAGTAAAGTGGCTGCTAGTTTCACCGTTAAATCTTTCTGTATCCCAACTTGAGACTTCCTCAACTATTTTATAAGTATTAGCACAAAGGCTTTTGGATCACAACGTAAATTACGTCTCTGGTTGTGATCACTTTTTTATTCCTAATTTATATCATGTTGCTTTCAATTAAAAAAAGGGGCGTCGGATGGGTGTTCTACCTTTGCCTTGATTATTTTATGCTTCCGACAACTGGGTGTTTCTTTTACTAAGTATTTAAACATTTGCCTCAAGAGTTCTTATCCTTTTTTCCTTCCCCTATATTTTTGCAGAATCATCTAGCAGCAAAACATTTACATCACTGAGAAATGAAATGTTTTATACTTATATGGGGAAAAAACTCCTTAAGAATTCAGTGAGCTGTATCTTAACCAAGAATTTATTGAAAAATACGAAGTTGATATTTTCAGAGATATATTAAAAACTTCTATTTATTTCTTGTCTAACAGAAACCTATACGGCACTTGCTATATACCAGACACTGTCGTAACCCTTAAAGAACGTCACAGGTTCAGGACCATGGCTCTCCTCGTTTTACCCAAAACACTGAAGTCTAGGCAGATTAAGTAATTTGCTGAGGTCACATGGTTGGGAAGAGGCAAAGCTGGGATTTGAACCCAGGCAGTCTGGTTTCAGAGACCATCAGCCTTATCCCCACATTTTGCCTTGTTATATGGAAGCTTAATCATTTATAACAGATCCATACCTTTAAACACTCATTTAAGAAAAAAAAATCAGCATGCTGTTAAATTGCAAGCTCTCTGCTGCATTTAAAATCCTTTCCAATTTCCAATCATTTTATTACACAAATTTTGGAAGGACATATCTAATATCTGTTGCCTATAAGGAGGCATATTTCTTTCACCAAAGTAAAATCCACCTTCTTGGTTTGCCCTCACCATTTGGTTGATGATGATCCCTTGGGGGCGATTTCTGTGTATGTTAAATGCCTAGAGGTCTAGTCGATGGATTATTGGAATACACAGCATAAATTTGGTAGTATTTTTATTCTTCAGGTTGAAGAAACCCAACTTTTATCCCATAATACTAAAGTAGCGATTCCAGAATTTCTGATCTGGCAAGCTTTGTCTGACAGTTGGAAAATAAATAGGCAACCAACAGATTGACCTTTAAAATTTTCCCTTCAACTTTCTTTCTTGCTATAATTGCTAAAAATATCACTGAACTATTTTGTGGACATCACGTGCATGGGAGGCTTCATCTGCTTATGAGCCAAGATGACTGCACAGGAGAGCTTATTGTCTTTCTATGGTTTCTATGAACACTTGAAAAAAATTCCCCAAGGATATTTTTGGGGATCACAGAGTCTGGCTGGTTCAGAGACACCTCAAAGTTCATGCCTGGGGGAGATCTGTTCTACCCACCACCCACTGGACTTGGACTACACCAGGCTGGAAGTCTAGACCAATTTAAGACCACGCTGGGCGTTAGTCATGGTATTAGAATAGCTGTCCATTACTCAGAAAGGACAGTTGGGAGCTGTATTGTCGGTATTTTTGGCACTGTTTTTATAGTTAAGGAGTTTAAAATAGATAAAGCCCGCTTATAATGGCTCTTTCCCTGACTGGCTGATGTCCTTCTCAGGGGACACATTCCCTCAGCACAAAAGTATTAATAGTTCCGAGAGAGAGAATATAGGTTTTTGTTTTTCTTGAGAGGATGTTCATTAAACTCTGGGAACCTGTACGTTTCTAATGGAAGATCTGGAAACCACTTACTGTCTGTTATAACGCACACATACATAGAAACCTTCAACTAGGTAAATGACAAATTGAAGACCTAATTCTAACTATAAATCCAGGGGGTTGAATTCACATATTGGATGCTGAGCCTACCTAGTCATTCAGTTTGTATATCAAGAGTATTTGAAAGTTCCTCTGTCACAGATTTTAAATCTTTCATTATGGAACCATAGAGTCTTTAAGAAATGATGTATACTATCTTGAGTGAAACCACTCACACTTTCATAAATGATTGTAGGCAATGAATCTTAGCATGAGGTCAAATGGGCTGAGTTCATTTTGACCACCTGGCATCTGCTCTTTTCGTACATCTGGGGAATCTGAGCAAAATTGCGTTTTCCTACAAGAGTTAAGAAAGGCCAGATACTTGTCATTCCAAATTCTTTTGCAGCTGGGACAGTCATGGTTACAATAAAGTGAACTTGAATTCTGGTGTAGGAATCATACTGGTGCAAACTTATAATGTTGAGCACCCATGATATATTTTCTTATTATTCCAGATTTGTGTTGTGGTTTCCTAAAACCATACTTCCTAAAAACCTTAAAACCCCCCCTGAAAGCTTACTCTTAAATCTAGTTCTCCAAATTTATAAACAAACACTCTTTTAGTAAACTTCTTTCCTGCATAATCAGCAGGAGTTGACTTCTGTTATTTACACACAATAGTAGCAGGAAAAAAAAATCCCACAACACTTAACCCTAATTGAGTTACTGTGCTAAGTATGGGCTTTCCATGTATTAACTCGCTTAATCTCAACACACCCAACAGGATGATAGCATTCATCTTAGAGATGAAAAATCCAAGGCACAGACTGTGTCCCAAGTCACTCAAGCTGTAAGTTACAAAGACAAAATTTGAATCCTAAGCCCTATGCCTGTGATGATATTTTTCTTTGGTTTTTATATTAACCCAATATGCTCGTTTTGCAGATGAGGAAATTGAGACCAGAGATATTACAGGGCTCACCTAAAGTCACACTGGTTTAATTTCTTGCAGAAAACACTAGTCTGAGGGTCCAATAATTCTCAGTCTGGTGAATTTCATGGGACATATACTGTTAACAGTCACGAAAGCCTTTTTCTCATAATTCTTCATGTTGCACTGTGCCTACTTTTTTCATTCAGCTTCACCAGACCTAGAGACCAGATGGTTTGTTGTCTCTTCTTAGTGAGCCCATTTATAAACTGGAGGGAGATTAATTAATAAACCCTCTTACAGCCTTCTTCTTCTTCTTTTTAATTTCCTGAACAGTAATTTTAATTCCTTGAATGATTCTTTGGAAATGATCTGTAATCCTCATCGTGGTTGCCTTTAGTCCTTTGTTTTTTCTTGCCAAGGGGAAGAAATTGTGTATGGTCCCTTACTAAACTATTTTCAGATGTTCTCTTGCCCATTTTCCAATTGCTGATGTTTATATTTATTTCTGTTCCTGTTAGCTCAGGTGCTGGATGGTCCACTCAGGCTTGGTGGCATTTGTAGCCTTTGCAAGCATGCCAGTCACCAGGGCCACGGCCAGAGCACTGGTTCAGAGGCCAGACTCTTGTAGACTGTTCTCAACAGTCAATGTCAGTGTATCAAGAACATCTTTCGGGACTGCGTCTTTTGAAGTTTATGACTTAATACCGTGTGTTCCGAGTTATTTGTAAGATTGAATAAAGTTATTAGGCATTATTTCTATTCCCACCTATATACCACCTATATATCTCTTATGTCATAGGGTTCAAGGCAAATGTAAGAGTACTTAAATGAGATGCACCCCAAGGATCCTCTTAGATGTGATTTCACTTTTGGTCTGCTTATGACCTTTCTGTTGTATGAGGACAGCAGATGGTGATGTGGGGAGCACTCATTTTGTTGATTCTATATAAAGATAATCATCTGTTTGTGTTTTAATTATTCACTCTCACAACTTAACATAAGTGACTTCAGGTTGGTAAAATCTATTTTAGGCTGAGAAATTTTAGGGAGCAGAGTTTTTTAAATTTATATACCGTTGAATTTGACATGACCCTTATTAGTTACATATTGGTTCTTAATTTTTTAATACTTTTTTTTTTGAGAGAAAGAGTGTGAATGGGGGAGGGGCAGAGAGTGGGAGAGAGAATCCCAAGCAGGCTCCATGCTGTTAGCACAGAGCCCGATTTGGGGCTCTATCTCATGACCGTGAGGTCATGACCTGAGCAGAAATCAAGAGTTGATGCTTCACCGACTGAGCTATCCAGGTGTCCCCCCGCCCCCCACCAATTATTAGCTATATTTTTTACAGCCCTTTAAAGGCATGCTCAATATGAATGTCAGGTATTACTTTTCTACAAATAGAGCAATAATAATTGTGATGTAAGGGCTGAATAAATGGGATGTGGCAATTGACAGAAAGCGAAACCACATCTGGAAACCGAGAGGAAAAGCTAAAGCAGGGATATAATAAGCAAGTACAAATTGAACTTTCTCCTCATACAGCTTTGTGTTTCTGAAAACGTGGTGTGTGGGATATTACGTAGTTTACAGGCCGATGTTTTATCTCAGGAGGCACTTTATTGTACGTGAGAAAACATGTAATTATATGAAACCTGTGGCTTTTCTGTTTACGTAAGTGAGAGAAAGTTTACTTCTAAACTTGAATAGAAATGGCTGATTAAATAAATTCTGAATAATATTCTTGGTGGTGTGCATTCATGGCAAAGATCACAAAAAGAATCACAAATTGATTTTGGCTCTTGCAAACTTACTTCACTCTCCGCAGAGTCCTTATGTTTGATCGTACAAAAAAAAATATATGCTACAGTTCTCCCATGAAAATGACTTTTTTAGCAAATTAGGAATCACGTTCTTGTTTCACTTTGGAAAGCTGACTTTTGAAGGCCTGTTGCCTAGCAAAACACTCCTAATGTCATCTCAGGTTACTTGTCGTCTTACGGAGGCAGAACTAATTGACATTGTCAAGTGCTGCATTTAACAACCTGTAATAATTTCCTTTTCCCTTGAAGGATTACGTGTGGCAAACCATTCTTTTGGAATTCAGCAACTCGCTATTTGAAGCATTCAAAAGCCAACAGCCCTTTAAACATACCTTGTATCTTGTAAAGCTTTTTATAATACACGTTTCTGGCCAATTTCATGGGAATAGTCAATTCAAGAACATCCTTATGAAAATTTCGAAATCAGAAAAACTTTTTGGAGTGTGTCTGCCTTTACTAAGAGGAAAAGTAAAATGCCAACTCACTTCTAAGACCCTGCGTTCACATTTTGCAACAAAATCCACCTAATGATGGATCCCACAGCATTTGTTTGTGTGACACCAGATTCACTGTGCTCATGCCTTCATCTGGCTCCAGGCACGTGCGTGGACACACGGCTGAAATCTATAAGAACCTCTTGATCCCATCCAAGAAATAACTGGGTGACAGCTTTGGTGATTCCTTTATCCTTTTTGGGCTTTTACCTTTCAGAACGTGTGATTTATTCAATAGGCCCAATTATAGATTCAGTTCGCCTTTTTGAATTGAGTAATATTCCAGTAGACGGAGATCTGGTTACATTATACAAAGCTGTCCACATTACAGATAAAGACATTGGTCCACATGCAGGTGAAGAACGTTGGTTTGAGTGACCGACCTCTTATCCTGTCCTACCTGGTTCAACGTATGCCAAGAATGTCACCTAATGCATTTGTTTTTTGGCACGAGAGGAATTTTATACAGTAATTATCCTCCTTACCAAATTCCCCACGAATTTTAATTTCTGGCAAGCTGAGGGATTTGAGAAGACACGTAGCCTTTCCTGACTTTAAAGTCTTTGTTTATAAAAGAACAGGGCTGACTGGGTGATGGCAAAAGTCTTGGGAGGGTGATAGAATGCTCCTGAAAGGAGGCTACCCTGACTCCACAGTTCAATGTGGGACAATGTCCAGAGGATGTTTTGTGAGTTAGTCAAAAGGACCCTTAAAGGGAATGCTGTGGAAATTTAAAGAACCAATGTCTTTCTAGGCAAAAAAGAAAACCTAAATCATTCTTATAAGTGAAATAGCAAGATCCTTTCGCACAACTGGAAGGTAATTATGAAAACAACCGTACACGAGGGAAATCATGATCACAGTGTCGCTCGGCTTGTTGTCTAAAACCTCTGAGCCCGAGTCCTGTCCTCGGTGTTTAAGAAAAGATCAGCAGGGGCTGGGGAGGGGTTTAAGACGTACCTCCAACAACTAACTCTTCCTATCAGAAAGCCTGAAGGAGGACGGAAACTACAGTTGACCTTGGACCACTGGGGGTTTGAACTGCGCCGGTCCACTTAGGTGCAGATTTTTTATGGTTCTGTAAGTATATGTTCTCTTCCTTATGATTTTCTTAACATCTTCTGTCTAGCTTTATTGTAAGAGTACTGTGTGTGTGTGTGTGTGTGTGTGTGTATATATATATATATATATATAATATATCATATTAATCGGTGTTAATTGACCTTTTATGGTCAGCAGTAGGCTGTTAGTGATTAAGTTTGGGGGAGTTAAAAGTTATAGACAGAGTTTTGACTGTGTGTCGAGGGTCAGCACTCAACCCCCACACTGTTCAAGCATCAGCTGTAGAATAATTCCTACTCTGAGATTCAGTCACGTAATGCTGTGTCAAGGCTCCATTTAAGATCATCTCTGCTCTCTCCCCTGCACCTCTGAAACAATGTTGAAAAAGAATCGCAAGTATGAAATCCTACACAGATTCACGACTGCATGTTGTGTGAGCTGCCTTTTTTAGTCGTTGCCTATGTTGGAAAGCTATCTTTGAATCTCATGACAAACTCTCAGTTTCTTTAAGTGAAGAGTCACTTATTTTTGGTTCACTATTAAACATACTTATTTTGAGGAGCACCTGGGTGGATCAGTTGGCAAAGTGTCTGACTTTGGCTCAGGTCACGATCTCACGGTGTGTGAGATCAAGCCCTGCATCAGGCTCTGTGCTGATGCCTCGGAGCCTGGAGCTTACTTCGGATTCTGTGTTTCCCTCTCTCTCTACCCTTCCCTACTTGCACTCTGTCTCTTTCTCTCTCTCAAAAATAAATAAACATTAAAAATAATTTTAAAATATTTATTTTGATAACCCTTAATACTTGTTTTGATCAGTATTAAAGAAACAATAATTTGAGAAGTCCTGAAGTTGCCTATAAGCGAAGTCCATAGTCCCAAAGAGCTGTCCATGCTTCTATATATTTGAGTCATGAAGTTCGCACCTATTTTTACATGGAAAACCCCATGTGCTTGTAGTTTAAGGAAAAACACCATCAGACGTAGTTTCCAAAGATTTTGAACCTTATATTGAAGAGCTCATAAATAACCAATCCTCTTTGAAGCTATTTGAGGAGAATTTCATTGATGTCTGCCAACAGCTTCGGGAATGCATTTCTATTTCTCAGAATCCTGAGGTTCCCATCACCTGTCAGGCATACGTTTTCCTCAGAAAGATTCATGGGACTATTGTGTCATTTGGAGTCTGCCATACCATGCTCTGGCACTTGTGGCTCGTAGAAGCAAAGCTTCTTAGGAGTTTCAAAGTTGGTCTGTGGGTGGCTGGGGTGAGAAGCTTAGGGAAATGTGTGTCTGTGATGATAAACTGGCCCCATCCTGTTCTCAGGCTTAGTCTCCCTATTTCAAGAATTAGTATTAACACACTTGGTGAATGACTTATGTCCTTGGATAGCCGGGACATGAGCAGGTGGTCACAGGCACTGGAAGGAAAAAGTAGGACCTGGGAGCTATATTTTACCATGAAGTCAAATTCCTATTCCTGTCCCCAGGACTTTGTGTGGTGGCTGGGAAGGAATGCCAATGCCACTGTGTTTTCCCAGCTGCCCCTCTCGGTGCTAATCTGGATGAAGCCAATTGTAAACACTGGGATCCTGAGTTGCTTATTTCCATTGCATTATTCATAAGAAAAAAATTGCAACTTAAGAACTACCCAAGTAAAAGGACTAAAGTACATCATACAAAACCAGAGAGATGAAGGGAGTTATTTTGGGGGCACCCTTAGAGAGGGATGGTATCCCAATCCTATTTATATTTGATCTAACACTATCCTTTCCAAGTTAGGACTTGTACCATTACGTGAGTTTTGTTGAGGAGGTGAACAAATTATAATTAAGATATACGGCTGTATTGAAAGTTCATGTAAGAGAATATGCACCACGAGCAAAGTTCGAGGGGTGGGAATTAAGCTGTATTTTGTCCCTAGTCTGAGGGACCTGTTCCCAGGAACCCAGGCTCATGGCTGATTAACAGAGGGGAAGGATGGAGTCCACTCATTTCTCTAATTTATCTGGTGTAATCTTACTGGGTCTTCGAAAGTAAGATGCACTGATGTCTTGGCTGTTCAAAAGTGCTGTGCGTTTTATAAATGTTTTGGTTCAGTCGTCCTGCCCAAGTGGTCCCCTCTGCCAAGGATGCTATTTTCTCTGGTTCCTTGCAAGGTTTGTTTTTGTTGGCACACGTCTTCCAAGTCCCGGCATCAGTGTCCTCTTGCTTGAAGAGGGTCACCTGCCATTCTCTGGCACACGACCGGTTTATGATACCTGTGGCTCTTAACGTGATCTGTGATTATTTGGTTTCTCAGTTATTTTCTGCCTGTCCCTTGAGAATAACCTTTATGAAGGCAGGACCCATGTCCCTCTTTGTGGAGTCAATGAGCGAATGAGGGCTCAAGCTGGAGCTGGCGGGGTTGGGTAGGAGAAATAGGGGCCACCTGCTTCCTTTCAGGACGTTTAGACACTCATCTGTGTTACGGGGAATTTTCTTTAAAAACAGCGGATTTGCCTCTAAAACAAAGTACTAGAGTAAGCATTAGAGTCGGGGGCAGCAAACTTTTTCTGTCAAGGGCCAGATAGTTGATATTTTTGGCTTTTTAAAAGACAACTCTTTAAAAATGTGAAAAATCATTTGTAGGCTGAGATTATGGCAAAAACAGGCAGGAGCCAAATTTGAGTCATGGGTCCAGTTTGCTGACCTCTGGGTCATGTCTCTACTGAATTGTATAACCCTGGGGCTTGTTTTCTGACTGCAAAATGAAAGGGTTGGACTATATCAATATTAAGCCAATTTCAAACATACAAAGATTTGAAAGACCAGCCTGATGAACCCAGGTACTACTATCCTGCACCTTTAATAATGAGGTTTTCTCCATGAAATTTCCCCAATTTTTCTACTGCTAACGGAATGCTGCTTAGAACATTTCCCCACTTCATGAGATTTTTTCCCCTTATAATAAAAATAGTCCATACCCACTATAGAAAGTTTGGGGGGGGGGGGAAGAACATCAGGCAAGAAAAATTTACCCTAATCAGAGATTACATTTTATTACTTTTCAGGGTTTTTACCATGTGTAAATAATCTCTCAGAATATTATTTGGAAGCTGTATACAGTTTTGCGTTCTGATTTTTAGGTAAACATTCATGTTTGGACATTTCTCCAAGACTTTCTTTGAAAGCATAGTTTTACATGACTATATAACTGGTAAATGGAAGGGTGATCATATTTTCTGTGAGTGGTAATATTTTATTGGACATTTAGGATATATCTAACTTTCAACATTATAAATTTCACTATGAGGAACATCCCTATGTGTAAATATTGATCCTCACTTATTAGGTCAGGGGATGGTCTGTTTTATCGCTCTGTACAGAAAAGTAATGCCCACAGCTGTATTCCTCACTCAATGCATTTTTAATTTTGGATAAACTTTCATTGCAACAACATTCTACGCATTTTAGGTCAGGCACTACATCTTATACTTCTGTAACCCCAAGGCCTTCCACTTGCACATTGTATTCAATAGTAGGGACTAAGGAAACAAAAACTAACAACAAATAAAATGCTTTATGTGTGCTAAAAACTACCATTAGATTAGGAATGTGATGGGGGGATGCCCAGTGGCTCAGTGAGGCATCCAACTCGTGGTTTCAGCTCAGGTCATGACCTCACAGTTTGGGGGTTCAAGCCCCACGTTGGGTTCAGCACTGCTGGTGCGGAGCCTGCTTGAGATTCTCTCTCTTCCTCTCTCTCTCTCTCTCACTCTCTCTCTCTCTCTCTTTCTCTCTCTGCCCCTCCTGCTCACTCTGTCTCAAATATAAGTAAACATTAAAAAAAGAAAATAGATTATCAATAGGGTAGTTGAACAAACAGTGCTAATCCACACCATATTTTGAACTATTTAAAAATAATATGAAAGTATGGGAATACATGATAAATGTAAGTATTTATAAGTAATATCATATCAAATATCCTACTTTAAAAAATATTCAGGGGTGCCTGGGTGTCTCAGTGGGTTAAGCGTCAGGCTTTAGCTCAGGTCATGATCGTGTGGTTTGTGAATTCGAGCCCTGCGTGGGGCTCTGTGCTGATGGCTCGGAGCCTGGAGCCTGCCTTGGAGTCTGTGTACCCCCTCTCTCTCTGCCCTCCTCTGCTCACACTCTGTCTCTCTCTTTCTCTCAAAAATAATAAACACTTAAAAAATTAAAAAATATTCAGACTACTCGAGGGCAATCTTTATTAAATCTATTTTAGTTTTAATAGAATTAAAATTGATGTAAACTGATTGCACCTTGGGCAGGAAGTTTTCTGTAAACGCTCATCTATGAAAACATAATATCTTTCTGGTGTTATAGAGAAAATTCCAGGTGGGAGGACCATCACATGCCAGAGTTTATGACCCACATTATTAATGCATTCTTGAAGAAAGGGTCATCATAATCTGATTTCTTTTCTTTGACTCTCAAAAACATATTTGTTTTGGGAAATTTGGCAAGTTCAGTTAAGAATGAAAAAGTAGAAAAGTAGAAAGCACCTCATGTAATTCCATTGTCTGGAGACACAGGGTGCCTGCAAGGAAACAGCCAGCATACTTTCTTCCAAAATATTTCCACTCGGCCCTAACGCAAGTGTGAAGTTGAGAGTTTGACTCGTCACCATCACACAGACTTTAGCCACACTTATTGAACGTCTACTAAATGCAGGGGACCGCGTGAACTTCCTTGTATTCTCTGAGATACTTTGATAAAATTTTCAGCTATCGATATCCAAAGATGTGCTTTACGATATCTTTTTTTGTTTTAAACAAGCGGGTGTTTTCAAACCCTCAAAGGCGCAAGGTGTTGTATCAGTTGGGATAGAAAAGACTGGCTCGTGTTATTAAGTAACCTGCAAAATTCTATTTTTGACAGCTGTATTTGTCCTGCCGGTGATAAGAGAGCACCAGTCACCCCCTGGCTTTTGAGTTCTTGTTTTGCAAGTATTCAATGTTCCATCCCACAGACTGCAAAGATCCAACAAAAAGAAATCCTCCAAAAATCTAACTGGCAGGCACCATAAAATTTTAAATGGCCCTTTTGTGGGTATGCTCCCTGAATTGTAGTCAGATGTTTCTTTATCTTAAGTTCTTGTGCAGGGATTTTTATTGCCATTTTTTATTATTTTCTAAAACATTTATTTTTGAGAGAGAGAGTGTGTGAGAGAGTGTAAGTGGGGGAGGGGCAGAGTGAGAGAGGGGGGCAGAGGATCCAAAGCAGGCTCCACGCTAACAGCAAAGAGGCTGACGTGGGGGCTCAAACCCGCAAACTGCAAGATCATGGCCTGAGCCGAAGTCAGATGCTTAACCAACTGAGCCACCCAGAGACGGCACCCCGTGCAGAGACTTAAAAAAGGAAACCTGTTCACTCTTGTGTGGATCCTGAGAAACTTAACAGAAGACCATGGGGGAGGGGAAGGGAAAAAATAGGGAGGGAGCCAAACCATAAGAGACTCTGAAAAACAGAATAAACTGAGGGATGATGGGGGGTGGGAGGGAGAGATGGGTGGGTGATGGGCATTGAGGAGGGCACCTGTTGGGATGAGCACTGGGCGTTGTATGGAAACCAGTTTGACAATAAATTTCATCTTAAAAAAACAAAAAAAAGAAACCTGATGTTGCCCTCTGTTTTTGAAGGCGGAAGTATGGAGAAGGTTGGAGGGTCTCGCCTAAGTCCCAAAGCGCCGAGGCTGTGCCTCCAACGTGCTGTTCTCCTCTTCCAGTCACTTACTCCAGTCTGCTTACCAGCGACTGGATTGAACAGATACCAGGATTGCAGCATCGTGACCAGCAGCTTTGGGGTAAGACCTAGCCAGTATTCTGGAAATTAAGGCCAAGAGTAATTAAGGGACGTGTGGAAGATCGTATACCTGCTATGTGGCCAAGAATAGGTTAAACCATAGGTTTCCAACTTGAGGTCTTGAGTGGCTTCCTGCACTTTGCAGCCAAAATCAGGAGAGCTCTTCCAATTCACTCAACACAGTTGTCATGTACGTATTTAGACCCTGATCAGGAGCTTTTGATTGGGAGAGCTCGACTTGGCAATTCTAGGTTTTACATTATGGAAGAATTTCTGACCCAAGAGTCATTCTGCTAACACAGAAATAGCATTACCTAGAGTGAATCATGTTACCAAGTTTAGGCTCAACCAAATATTGTTTGCATGCCTTGGCATGCTAATCACTAAAATCTCAATCATAAAGATAATATTATAACAGCTCTTAGTTCTGTATAATCTTGCCAGAAATTCTGGCTAATAGCCACAGAATTATAGCCTGTAAATTGTGGGCAAGCTACAGAATCAATCGTGCCTTGTTTTCCTTATCTGGACACTGGAGATGATCACAGTGTCTTTGTAAGCACCCACCTGCCCCCTCCCCTCCGCTTCGATCCCTTCCTCCTGCTCCAGCTCGGAGTCAGCAGGTGTAGTTCGCAGACTGGCATGGGAAGTTAGGCTTCGGAATGCACAGAGGAAGAAAACGGGAAGCACCCTGTACCCTGACATGCTTGCGAAGGGAAGTAGCTATAACTTGGAAGTTTCTCTCATACTACACCAGACCTATTATTATTGAGTGGAACTTTTTTTATTACCTGCAAGTTACCGGAGAAGTCATGAGGCTTGCCCTGAATTTCACTTGGGGGAAAAGGATGGACCAGGGCTTAGAATAACATTGAACAGACGATGTACATTGTTTTGTGATCAGTTCTCATCAAGTTCTGCTTGTTGAATGTAATGATTATATATTCATCGTTTTATTTAATAATTTTCTTCAACGCATTTAGGTTTACGATGTTGAGGTGTTGTAAATAATGCCACCCTCGACAGGTTTATAGACATTCGTAGCATTATATTTGGACCTGTACAGATTCACTTCCAGAAGAGGAACATCCTTATACATAAATATTAAGAAATTGGGGTGCTTGGGGGGCTCAGTTGGTTAAGCGTCAGACTTTGGGTCGGGTCATGATTCTGTGGTTTATGAGTTTGAGCCCCACGTCGGGCTCTGTGCTGACAACTCGGAGCCTGGCGCCTGCTTCGGATTCTGTGTCTCCCTCTCTCTCTCTCTGCCCCTGCCCTGCTCACACTGTCTCTCTCTCTCTCTCTCAAAAATAAAAATAAACATTACAAAAAAAGAACTTGCTTTCAAAAGGGTACCACCACTCTCTTTGCATGAGTATTCCAGATACAAAGAAAGTAAAAAGAAAAACTTAAATATTTTTGGTAACATTTCAGCATAACTACACGTAGTACACTTGGCAACAATCTGACAAAGGAATATGTAATAAAAGGACGCAGCATATTTAATTGTTATCCATATGAAATTTGTATTCCATGAAAGCACGTGGGTTTGGTTAAGTTAGAAAAGCATGTGGGTGATAGAGTACAGCTGGGAATGAAAATGCGTTGTCTGATGGTAAAAATGGCAATGTTTTTTCTTCAAATAATTAATATCCCTAACAGTAGTTTTCAATCTGTCATAACCTCTCTGAAGGAGGCTTTCATAGAAACCATGATCTATAGATAATTCTTAATGATCACTGTCTGTAAACAACCAGTTCTAGGACTTTTTTGTTTTTCCTTCTGCTGGAGATGGGGAGAAATTATTACATACCGTGAACTTGGTTGGGTAGCTGTTATGAGAAAACATCATGGAACAGCTAGGATGACCCAACGGTCAGTCCTGGGACCCCACATCTACATCTTCCCGCATCCCCAGTAGGGAGCTTCTCTGGAAACAGGCTAGTCCTGGGAGAGTTTGCTCTCTGCTGATTCTTGAATCACTGGTGTGGGTCTGCTTCACAGAAAGCATTGGGTGGTAGACACCAATGGCCTTTTCAGAGACCAAAGCGATCTTTCAAAGCTGCGATAGTCTCTCTGACTGTGAACCCGGGTTCTGCCTTCAAATGACCGGTGAAGGTTAAGCTGATAACCCAGAGTAGAAAAGACCATCACCATCCAGGGTCACCTACAACCCTGAAATGACGTGGCTTCTTCCCCCGCAGGAAGGAATATCCGTCAACAGTTACATGACTGACCGTTCACATTTTACACCTTAGGACCACGGATATTCCCACCATTCAGTGGATTCAGTTGTAGGTCTCAGCAGATATCACGAGAAGCTCCTACCTGGACCAAGCTATATCCTGTGCGCTGGACCAATGCGCGAAGGGCTGCTTCCTTCTGGGTTCCGCTCAATCCATCCCCGGATTTGTGATTTGATTCCATTGAGAGTGATTATCGGCAAAAAATCAGGTTAATTAGGGTTGCTCACTGAAACCAAATTTAAGATAAATTAAGTAAATTACTGTTACCAAGTCCAAACTTGTCCTTCTCATGAAGGACATCTTCAGGAAACATTCTCTATAAATAAGCCATTAAGGTTAGAGCCACAAACAGCCACACACGAACATGGCTGGTTAGATGTCCTCCTTAAAGAGTTTTGTTTTTTTTTAAATATTCAATTTTAGTTGGAATTTAGAAGTCTCAAACGAGTAATACCCCGTCTCCAATGAGAACACAGATCGGTAGATCTCAATGCAATTATTTTAGAATGTCACCATATGCTCAAAAACAAATTATTATGTCAATTAAAAATACGCAGAATGGGGGTGCCTGGGTGACTGGGTGACTCAGTGGGTTAAACGTCCGACTTCGGCTCAGGTAATGATCTCACAGTTCGTGGGTTCAAGCCCCGCGTTGGGCTCTGTGCTGACAGCTCGGAGCCTGGAGCCTGCTTTGGATTCTGTGTCTCCTCCTCTTTCTCTGCCCCTTCCCCCCTCATGCTCTCTCTCTCTCTCTCTCTTTGTCTCTTAAGAATGAATCAATTTAAAAAATTAAATATGCAGAATGGTCCTTGCAGATCATCTATCGCTTAGACCACCCGGGAGAGGACACGAAGCCCTTTGCGAAAAATCTAAGAGATTATGAAAGCCTACGTATGTGCATGCTTATGTAGGTGTGAAGGTGGAATTTCAGACTTTTATTGTCTATACTTTTTATTTGGGAACCAAGTTTGAACTCCATTCCAAATATGATAATTGCTCATCGTTAGAGGTTCACAGGGTAAGGGTGTGGCCATCTCGAATGGTCCAGGCTGTGGTAGCAGGAGGCCCTGGAGGCTCCCGTGTGCTGAGGGCCATACGCTGATCTGCTGGCTTGGCGTGAGGGCTCAGTGAAGGTTCCGCGCTGGGCTTTCCTTCTGCTTACTGGGCTTTGCCAACGGGGACAGAAGAAGTGTGCTTTACAGAGATTTGAATCACATGCAGACTGAATGCATTTTGCTATGGGCCCTTCAAAAACTTTTCTGTGCTATGCACTGAGATTGCCTACACTACTTTGGGTGGTCATTTAAGGGTTCAGAATGAAGGCGCCGTTGATAACATATGGAACGAGTACAAAATTGGGTGAAAAGGGAAGCTGCAGGCATCATGTCGATAAACTACAGATTCACAGAATTCTCTTAAGGTAATAACTAATAGACAGGCATCATCTAGCAGCTTCTAGAAAGCAATACTTGCAAGAAAATGTAGAAAGCCAAAGGAAAAATGAGATCCCAGAGCGACTATTCATCAGCTATTACAGGGACAAAGCAATTTCATGCTTCACATAAAAGCATGGCCATTGCTGCCCTGGACTCTTCTAGTAATTCTTGCTTGCGTCTAACCTGGGTTAACCCCAATTTTACTTTTTCATTCTCTCAAGCAGTATTTAGTCAGTTCTGTCTGCACACCAGCTTCACCCCCTGCCCAGCTTTAAGGGCCCTTGTGTTAGTGAAGTGCGTTAAGTTAACGTACCAGTTTCTGTCGCGATCCTACGTGAAAGGCAGTGTTCCCCCCTCCCCCCACCGACCCCTGCAGTCCTAACTTTGTATCATGGCAAAGACAAATTAGCAACTAGTTTTCTAATAGTGGTGATTTGGGACGTGTAGCTTTCCTGACACTTTTATCATATAAATAACCGTTCTAGGGATGCTACACGGTGGGGATAAAAGGAGACCGGTATTTGCTTTATAATTCTACCTGAATGCTGACTACAGTTATGTTAACTGTCTTTTCTTCAGGATACTCTCAACAACCCCCCCCCAAAACTGCCCCCCTGTGCTGGATTGAACCCACAAAAGCAGAGAGGCCCACGGGTGGACTGGGGTCCGGTGATGTCAGCCACATTTGTCATCATATCTTACGGATGTCTGAAGGCCAAGCCTACAGTCTTGTGGATTTGTAGATTTGCTCTTTGCCGACCTTCATGTTTTCCAGCAAAAAATAACAGTTTGTGGTGAAATGACAAGTTTTATTTGCAAAGCCTACCTTTAGTTTGGTTAATTATTAGTCAAGATAATTGAAGACACTTTTCTGTCACAAAGGTCTTTTGGTCACGTGAACTCACTCTGACATGATTGAGAAAATCTGTAGAACATCGCAATACAGTGTCACGACTTTGGAAGTCAGGTCAGGGCGCAGAAATAGAATTCAGAATTTGCTACAAGAGACATCCAGTCTTCCATGTTTATTTCCCAAAAACAATCCCCTTTCCCAACACTGACCTAACCTGAAGGCTGAACTTGGAGCCCAGATAAATACTTCTTTAAGCAAGTCAAACTTCTGTTAAATCTGGTCAATTTGGAAGAGAGATGGCACAGTGCATTTTCTAATTAACATCTTGTAACTGTTCCAATTTGAGACCACTGAATTTTGAAAGAGTAGTTCCCCAAGTAATTTACAGATGCGAGAGGATTAAAACCTATACATGGCAGGCATGAGGAACATTGCAGTAAAGGAGAGCACTCATGAGTACTAAGTATATGAATATACTTCTCAATAAATAAGAATTGCTTATTTATTAAAATGTTTACTGAATACCTACTATCATGCAAGAATTTTTCGAGACACTAGGAAAATAGTAGAGAACAAAACAAACCCATCTCCCCTCAAAACTTCACAGAGTTTTCTAGAGGGTGAGAGAGGTCATAAACAAGTAACACACACAGTGTGCTGGTGCTAATTTCTGAGGAGAAAAAAAAAAGGGAAAAGGGATACAAAGTGTGTGTGTGTTGGTGGAAAAGGTGAAATGTTAGCGTGATCCTGACGGGGGGAATTTGGGGAGAGACCTGGTGACGTGAGGGATGTGTTTGGGGGAGACCATTCCAGGCGGAAGGCCTGTGAGCATAAGGACCCTGAGGTGGGAGCTTGTTGGAGGAGAAGAGGAGAGGCTGGGGCTGAGTGAATGAGAGCAGAAATGGGAGTTATGAGAGAGACGATGGTGGCCCAGGCCACAAAGGATTTTGTAGGTCACAGGGAGGACTTTGGCTTTTGCTCTAAGATGTGAAGCCAGAGGATCAACAAGATGTTTAACAGGGTCATTCCAACATGGAAGGGAGTCGGGCAGGGCTGGGACTGAGCTGGGTAATGCAAACATGTTAGTCCTGTTTTTATGAATGTGTTTGTGGTTTTGTTCATTGTGATGCTTTTGGCATGGATTCTGATTTTAAAAGATCTTGCATTAAAACATCACTTGGTCTGACACGTGAGTTTTTCTGACGTTGCATGTGAGGTAGTGCCTGAATCACCTCGCGCTTGTCAGCAGAAGGCTCATGGGGAGGAGGAGGGAGACCAGTCAGAAACCATTGTACCTTCAGGGCAAGAGGGAGTCATGGCTTCAGCCAAGAGTGGTGAGGAGGGGCCAGGTCTTGGATATATTTTACAGGTGCATTGGATGCATCATGGGAGAAAAACAAGATGAGTCAAGGATGCCATCCAGTGTTCTGGCTTGGGCAACCGGAAGAATAGAACTGTTCTCAGCTCAGATGGGGAAGAACAGATCTGCGGAAGGGCAGGAGCTCCATCATAGGCATGCCCATCTGGAGATGCCCGTTAGACAGCCCCATGGAGAGGCTGAGTGGACAGTCAGATACATGAGCCAGAATTTTCTGGGAGAGTTCCAGGCAGGAGACGTCAGCTGGGAAGCTGCCTCCCTAGAGGTGATACTGAAGCTGTGAAGTTGAGTGAGATCATGTACAAGCTAAGTGTAGAAAGTAGGTCCAAGGACTGATCTCTAGAGCACTCCAACTTTTGGAAGTCAGGAAGACCAGGAGTAACCTGCAAAGGAGAATGACCTGGAACAGAGAATGGCAGAAGGGGAGCCAGATGAAGGAGGTGGATGGAAAGCCAAAAAAAGAAAAGATTTTGAGAACAGATGAGTGACGAGGTGTCTGTGTCCTACCAAGTCAAGTAGGGTGAAGCCCAAATAGGGATGTAGACCCTGGAGCTAGACATCTGGAGTCAAATCCTCATTCTGCCTCTCACTATGAGAGGAAGAAAAGAACTGGAAAATTCTTTAACCTCTTGATGTCCATGTGTTCTCAACTCAGAAAGCAATAGTATTTCTCTCAGGGTTGTTGTATTACATGAGTAATTAAGTTGAAAGAGCTTTGGAAGAGTTCCTGGCACATAGTGAGAATGAGATTAGCGTCAGACACAGATATCTATGATTTTAAAAAATGAGAAAGGGAGAGATGGCATAGTCACCAGGCACTTCAACTTCTCAGGATCTGCAGTAAGACATTCCACAGTTTCTTGGAAAAGCATTGTTACCTAGATGTTAACAGCTGAGAGAAGAACGGGGCAATGGATGGAAGTCAGATGGAGAGAGGTCACCATCACCATTACAGGCAAGAATGGGGGGGGTCCCCATCACTGCCTCAGTGTGGTAGGGAGCACGAGGGGAGAACACGCCAGCCCAGGGCTTGGTTTACACCTGGCCTGGGGCAAGTGCTCCGACACGACTTGCAATTACCACCCATGACTCCTGCTGGAGGAGAGCAGCAGAGCACCCAATAAGTTATCTATTATGTTATTTTAATTGTTATTATCATTTATCTCTAATTCTACAGGGTAGCATTTCAAAATCGCTTTCTGGGAAGATATAGTCCTGGGTCTTCAGCATGATTAATGGTCCCTCCAGGACTAGATTCCCTTCTGGCATCCTAATGTACCTGCCACCAGGGCTGCCATGTTTTCTCACATTTGCTCGCTCCCTGCTTGGAATGCCATTCCTTTCCCTTGCCTTCTCACATCTAAGCTTCACTGCATCGGCCCTGTTATCCTTCCAGACTGGATTGAAATGTCTGATGTGATCCTTCCTTTGATACCCTCTTTTGGGTAACATTCAGTACCACCCCCTTAATGCTCTCAAGAAAGTCTCTATATCCCTGTACTGTTGCACATAATCCGGCAATTATCTACTTACATGGCTGTCTTGCTCACCACATTGTGAGTGCCCTGAGCATAAAGACTGTGCTGTATTCACCTTTCTGTGCCCAGAAGGCTCAGCCTGGCACTTTGCTAAGTGCTCAATAAATAACTTGTAGAACCAACGGAAGACCTTGGGTGAGCATTTTGTAAATGGCAATGACCTACACTTGATCTGAAGTAAAATGAATCTGCCTCAAATCTCCTACCACTTATTATTCTTCTGGTTCCCATCACTTCCAGAAAGTTCTACCCTGGGCTAAATTTGCTTTTTGTGAGAAATTGATGCCAGTGTTTTCACTGCATTTATGAACATGTTATCATCTTTGGGAGAGAGACCAGAAGAGTAAAACTGAAGAAGAGTACAAAGGGATTGAAAAACAGTTGACATTTCAATTCACTTTTCTTCTTTTCAATGCCTTTCTGGTTTTATAATTGCAACATTGGTGACGATTTGATCCAGACAAGAAGGGCCTAGAAGTTATTGAGGGTTCAAGATTTCTGCCTTCCCGAAAGTCACAGGTTGATTGGAATGAACACCTCCCCTCTTCACTTGGTTGAGATTTTTCAATAGAAATTTCCAGAGTGCACCGTTGGGCAAGGTCAGAGCTTGCTGTCCCTGGCTCTTGACCCTGGTGGCCTCAGGTGCCAGTGGGTCCTGGCTCAGGGAAGGTGGCAAGGAGACAAAGATGAGAAAGAGGCATGAGAGAAGCAGGTTGGGAAGCAAAATCTGACTTTTCTGCATCTACAGCTGTGAGGGGCATACACAGCAGGCTGCCCTTTCTATATAACCCTCACCTCTCAAGAAGAAAAGCCTCTGTAAAGATTGAACATGTCAATCCGGCTCACATGGAGAACCAAATTGTGGAAGGAAAAAGCACGAAGGGATTTGAGGTGACAGTTGTCCGATTCGCCCAAAGGTCCCGCAGTGTTGGAGGTAAGCACCCTCTTGGAACATGAGTTGGCAGCTATGGCAACAGAGAAAGGGGGAAAACAAGTTTGTTTTTTGAAATAGTAAGTTAGGCAAGACAAAGGTAAGAAGTGCATGGTGGAGAGCACTGAGCGTGCAGGAAGAGTAGCTTGGAAAGGCAAAAGCAGCCATGGTAGAGTAGTTAGAGGCCGAGAAGAACAAAATGGAGAGGAAGGATAAAGACAGGGGTTAAAGTGAGTGGGTTTCTTGGTTTGCAAACTAAACGAAGTCATTATCCTCCATTTCAACCAAAAGGGCAACAGGTATGAACGTCATATCCGCTTCACGCCAGGCACTACGCTAGACGGTTTACTCAGGAAATGGAGTAGTTTGGGTAATGGTCTAGTTTCTGGACGCATGTCATGGACTTTTTCCAAAGAGGAGGAAGAAGGACACTGTGTGGAAGGACAGACGCTTTCTGACCTGGTAAGCAGAGTCAGAGGTGTTCCTTGGGACCTGTGCGAGCAACGTGCCCCGTGTGCATTTCCTGCCAGTGGGTTCCCCTGGGACCTCTCCAGACCCACGCCAGGCCTCCCCAGCGTTTGGTTGCGCACCCGGGTCGCATGACATAGGCTGGACGTGACCCTTACGCAGCATGCAAGATGGACACGTGGTTTTATCGTGAGTTTCAGCCATTCAGTATCTCCTGGGAATTTTACACAGAAGGAGTCCCAGACTGTATCGAAATGGTTTGTGCCGGAGGGATGACCAAAGTTGATGTATTTGCTTAATGACGCTACGTTAAGGTTACCGTGCATTACTTGACAACGAAACAGAAACTAGTTCTCATATTCTCCTTGGAAATACTTACAATCGGTCTTAGGTTTACTGGGAAGTGGATTCAGGTGAGAGATCGTTAGTCGGCCACGCATCCCAAACCAGAGCAAAATTAATAGAGAATGCGCAAATGTCAAATTCCAAAATGTAGCCATAAAAACATCCCGCCAAGTCCCAAGATGTGGCGTCTTATTTTTAAGAATCAATAAAAATAAAAACCAGCTAAAAAATTAAACCAGAACCCCTTCTAGGTTATTAAGGCATTAGTAATGAATCATGCATTAATTTGGGCCTGGCCAATTTGGGCCGAGGCAAGGCTTAAAGTAGAGAAAAATAAAAGTTGTTCATAATAGATACATTAGCTTAGAATTATCGAAAAAGTCCTCCTCATGTATTAGGTTACACGTCTTCAGAGAAAGACAAGCTTGCATGGCAATTGCTGTCCTGCCACCAATGATTTTAACTTTTCTAAGGCCCTGGTTCCTGTTCTAAGAGCAGGAGCACGGATACCTAACTTGAAGTTAAAAGTTGTCTTTTAGCAAAGGCTTAAACATCTCAGAGATCGGATATGGGGCACCTAGTAGAGTGCTGGGGATACAGGAAATGCTCACTGAATATTTCCTTCTCGTTCCTTCTCTGCTGCTCTGGGTGACTTAGCATCATCTGTGGTCCTCTGCATGGCTAGTCTCCCTCTAGAAATTGTCCAAGGTAAAGAGAATGCAGTATTGAATGTGTTATCTTGACCTCTTTCATGTTGCTTTCGTAGTTGATCTTTTTTTTTTAATGTTTACTTGAGACAGAGAGAGAGAGAGAGAGAGAGAGCGCACAAGTTGTGGAGGGGCGCAGAGAGAGGGAGACACAGAATCCGAAACAAGCTCCAGGCTCTGAGCTGTCAGCACGGAGCCCGACATGGGGCTTGAACTCATGGACCACAAGATCATGACCTGAGCTGAAGTCGGATGCTTAACTGATGAGCCACCCAGGTGTCCCAATAATTGATCTACTTATTTCATGTGTTTATTGTCACTTCTCAGTAGGAAAAATCCTTAAGGTATTCAGTGTGTGTGTGTGTGTGTGTGTGTGGTCATACAGCTTGTTAGTGTTATAATGAAAATTTGACACAACTTAAATATCAGTGATTAAGAAATATTTGAATAAATAGTGCAGTGCAGCTAATAAAACTGATGTTCTAGTACAATATTTACTTTAGACAGATATTTGTGAAATAGAATTGAGTAGTTTACAAAACAGCAGGTGTAGTCTGATTTCATTTGTGCTAACTTTCATATTCATAAGGAATTATAAAAGGCTAACTGGTTATGCTTGGGTGGTAGGTTAACAGATTGGTTTAGCGTTCTCATTTGACTATTTTTAACTTTCTACAATATATAGCTCTTACTCTAATAATTAAAAAATAAATGACACTAATAAATGAAGGTCAATGGAAACAAATCATCAAAAATAAAGATGCAGTCAAGATTCTATTCTGAGGAAACTGGTGATCATTATTTAGAAAAAAAAATACTGGAAATTACTACAAGCGTCCAACTAAAGAGACCAGAGAAAGAACGAAGTAGACTTTATGAAATCAGAAGGAATCCAAGTAAAAGGAAATCAGTGAGACAGAAAAATCTGTAGACTTGATAAATGTAAGAGCTGATCAAAAAGGTTGGTAAATTAGCACCTCTGGCCAACCTTGATGAAGTGAAAGGGAGAACCATATTTTAAAAACAGGAGGGAAAAATGGATAGAATCACAGGCAGAGAGACTTTTAAAGAAGAAAATGTTTTTATCAATACACTGACAAATATGGTAAAGTAGCCGATTACCTAGTAAACTCAAGGGTAAAATAAAAATTTGAATAGGCTGATAACCACACGCTGTAATGAAAAAATTCACTGTCTTCCTCCTAAATAACACAAGATCCAGATGGTTTTCTTGGGCAAGTTTTAGAACTCATTTAAGAAACAAGTAATTCTTTAACTATATAAAGCCTTATAAAACAGAAAATAATGCAAAACTGATACTAAATCCATCAATAATTTCATATCTCTGATACAAAGCCAGACAGAAATATCACAAAATAGAAAGCTCTAGACCCCAACATCACGTATAAATCTAAACACGGACTACAAACAGCAGAGCATCAAAATACTAATATACCATAGACACAATGGATTTCTTACAAAAACACAAAGACTGTTCAACTTCACGGATTCTATTAGTTTGATCCACATCAGTGATGAAGAAAAAAACATGATCATCCCAGTAAATGTAAAACTAGCACTCCCTTAAATTCAACACCCACTATTGGTTTAGAAAAATGACCCAACTCTTCAAGTTAGCTGTAAAATAAAACATACTTAAATTGATGGAGAGCATGAGAGCATGAGAAACCCCGCAATCATTCACCCTCATCAAAAGTAAGGGAATTGACTATGCAGGGCGGTTAGAACAAAGGCATACTACAAGAACAGTTACAAAAACGAGTTCCTCAATGAAGCAGAGATGGCAAGTGAAATGAGAGAATCTGAACCATATAAACAAAATTTGTAAAAATATAATGTGGACTATCCACAATCGTTATGAAGAAAATGACAAAATTACATTGAAGGATCTAACGCCTGGACACACGAAAGTGTTATTCTCGAAAGATATCCATTCTCCCCAAATTATTAGTGTAGTGCGATACCAATTTAAGACCCAATAAAATTATTTTTAAATATGCCACATTGAGTCTAACATTGATCGGGCAGGAAAACCATTCAGGAAGTACCACAACATGTACTAAATGTGTAGTATTCCTGGGAACCAGCCTTAATTAACAGTTAAAATTAAAGCGGGCACAGGAATAGACAAATGGATGAATGGAGTGGCAGAAAAAGTCTAGACCTTTGGTTTTTTTTATATTTGAATTTGCCACTAGATGTTATTTCAAAAGCTAGATCGTAGACACTTGGAGAAAAAAGTGAAGTTGGCTTACCATCTAACAGCATATAGCCAAATTTTAAGTGGATTAATGAAAAAACTTTTAAAAGCACTGTATAACTACTAGACGACAAGATGGAACATTTTTATACTCTTGTGATGCAGAAGGGCTTCTGAATCAGGCATATCAACAGCCATAAATGAAAAGACTAACAGATTTGGCTATGTAAAAATTACAAATATCTGTAACGGTATGAGAAAGCTAAAAAGCCATAGACAGGAAGAAAATGATTGCTATTTTTATACAATAGACCGAGAATCAGTATCTTTAATATACAAAGAGTGCTTTTAGTTCAATAATAAAGAGAGTCCCGCATCAGTGGGCAAATGAGCAAAGGGCAGGAGCAGTTAATTCACAGAAAAAAGAAAAATCGTTTGTAAACTTATTTAAATACTCATCAGAGCCGATAAAATAAAACAAAAACACAAGATACCTTTTTTTGCCTATTATGTAGCAAAATTTGAAAAGATTTTAAATAATGAATAGAGCTAACATGTATCGAGCACTTCTAAGTTTCAAAAACTTTAAACTTAATTCATTTACTCCTCATAAAAACTCAGTGGGGTAGGTAGTATCATTCCTATGACGGGTAATAAACCAAGTTAGATCAGTTAATGTATCCGGGGTCACCCAGGTGACAAGGGACAGACCCATCATTTGAATATTCTGGGGCCAGAGTCTGGGCTCTTTATCACTATATTCACCTTAAAAAAAAATAGGTGAATGGTGCAGAAGGAGGAGGGAGATTATAAAACCTCTCCAGCTTCTCCTTAAGAGTCTTTGTAAGAAACCTGGTGACACCACAATGCAACTGATGAGGCAGATACTGTGGGGTTATGTCTTCTTCCGCTTCCATAGGGACAGATGGTTTTGGTCACCTAAAGCACCAGGGTAACTTGGCCTGTTTGCTGAAAAGAAAAGGAGCTTTTATCATCTAAGTAGTGCTGTGGGTAGACTGTGTGATGATTCACTTAGATACATGCAGGATCCGATCTCCTTTGGACATGGTCCAAAATGGATACATGGTCATTGCCAGCTCTCTGCTATGCACTTGGTCACACATACCTGCCCCGAAACCTCATCCCTCACGCTTCTGGGCAGAACGTGGAGCCTTCATAGATGACCAGGTGATGTATCACTTGGCAGAATGTGACGTGAATTCCATGTTAATTTCCCTTCTTAAAGTGTGGGTTCCTTCTTCCCATTGACCTTTACTCTTCTGGGTTGTAGACCGCCAGAGGGAGTCGGCTATAAGCCACATGTCTGACGTAGCCCGGCGATAGTTAACAGACACAAGTACAACTATTTTGGGAGCAGGGTCTCCTCTCTGTCCCTCTGTCTCCATCTTCAAATGTCCACCTGGGTCCTCTTTTCCTTTTCCTATCCCTTACTCTCTCTTTAATCCCTTTATTTTGTTCTCTCTCCTTCTTTGGTGACAACCCTGGCCAAAGAAACTGCTGATTCCACCTGGAAGGTACATCCTACTTTTTAAAAAAAATGTTTTTATTTATTTATTTTGAGAGAGAGAGGGATGGAAAGTAAGCAGGGGAAGGGCAGAGAGAGAGGATCCCAAGCAGGCTCACACTGTCAGCATAGACCCGGCATGGGTTTGTGATCCCACAAACTGTGAGATAAAGACCTGAGCCGAAATCAAGAGTCAGATGCTCAACTGACTGAGCCCCCCAGGCACCCCAGGTACATCCTGCTTTTAAGACAAGGTGTTAACAGCTGTAGAGAGGCAGTGCTGGTGGAGGCTACTTTGTCAAGAGACGGTTATTTTTGCAAAGATGCTTCGGGCCAACTGATACTTTGATGATTGTTTGTTGATGTTTAAATCTATCCATCATCTTATTTGGAGTCATTTGAAATACTAGATAGAGTAACTTAAAGCAGCAAAACCTAAGATACGGGGGGAAATTATACTGTCATAAAAATATTTATGGGGAAAATGAAACGATACTAGAAAAAGTTCAATTGGAACGAGTGATTTAAAATTATCAGAGAAAATCAATAAGGAGATGTACAATAGTCAAATGATTATATTGTGATTTATGTGTGTTCTTTGTCTATACAGATATGTATATAGATATGTATCTATACACATATACACCTGGACTGAATTTCAGCATTATAAATATGCATGGGGTGAGAAGGTATGTTTTTTTTTCAATTTTTTTAAAAAGTTTTTTATTTTTGAGAGAGAGAGAGAACAGGGGAGGGGCAGAGAGAGAGAGCAAGAGAGAGAATCCTAAGCAGGCTCCACACTGTCAGTATGGAACCTGATGCGGGTCTCAAACTCAGTAACCGCGAGACCATGAGCGGAGCCAAAACCAAGAGTTAGATGCGTAACCGACTGGGCCACCCAGGTGCCTCACTTCTTTTTATTTTTTTAAGCACTAATTCAAAACCAGGAATCAGACACAATCTCAGTTGAGAAGAACAAGTTCCCTAAACTCTTGGGAAAGTTAAGCGCGTCCATCTGGTCCACAGCTGATCATTCTTGCCAAACCGGTCCTGACATCTAGATATTCTTTTTTGTTTTGTTTGAGGGAAAAGTAATTGCACATAGACAATATATTTTCACTTAAAAAGTACATTTGAAATTGCATAATTTGTGCTCCAATGGAAACACCTCCTGTTTTGTTTTGTTTTTTTTTTTTAAAGCATATTCTTAAGGAGATATAATAGAGGTACATTTGATCTGCTTGAAAACACATTACCCATTTCTTTGCTTACGATGCCCTTCAAGTACCAACAAGAAGCCATCAAATCCCCGGGCTTTAGCCTGAAACTGTAAATTACACAAGGAAATGCAGGTGAGGAAGCATTAACCTATGCATGTTTTGTCAAAATAGGACTTTGAGATTGAACTGCAACTTTCCTGAATTTTAGCGAGTCCTATTTGCTCCCTTAAATCTCGCCCTCCTCAATTTTTTATCATGCTCTGAGAAACAGCTTCTCTGTAATCTTCTCAGAGGAAGTGTCTGGTTTGAATGAATTCCTTCATCGTGACTGGAGAAGGAGGGCCCCAGACTTAAAATATTGTACCGTGATACAACATACTCCAAACTGGCCCAGAGAAAGTCATTTGAGAATTGCTCTAGCCAGGTTGAGCTGACAACAGAGAAGGCATGCTGGGGGAGGGACAGACGGACTCCCTGCCTCTGGCTTGACATTATAATCACGTGTACCTGGGATGCATCCTCCTCACCCTGGAGGGACCAGATTCACCCGGTCTGGAGCGGGGCCCGGGAAATGGGATGATGTAAGCCTCCAAAGTGACACTGATTGGCCTCTGAGTTTGAAACTGTTGCATTAAGCTCTAGTCCATCCATGTTAAATGTCAAAACAAAAACATGGGCAGCAATGGAATTTATCCCACCTGGCAAATAGACGGGATAGATGTCACATCAAGACAATTGTATTAAAGAGAAGAAAAAGCCTATAAAAGAAAGGTAGAGAGTAGATCATAGGAGAAAAAAGGGGGATGGTTCCAAATTTTCTCTAATAATTATTGACATTTGCATCCTTTCTGATGAATAAATCTTTTCCTAAGCTAGTATTTAGAAATAA
The DNA here is from genome assembly GCF_024362965.1 of Panthera pardus. Classification (NCBI taxonomy): domain Eukaryota; kingdom Metazoa; phylum Chordata; class Mammalia; order Carnivora; family Felidae; genus Panthera; species Panthera pardus. The sequence goes on from NW_026526788.1 coordinate 13,020,394, forward strand.
AACCTTTGAAATGCCCCCCTCCCCCAAACTATGTTCTTACTAGATTCTGGCTCAAGTGGTTTGCTTTCAACTGTTTCCATGAGGACTGGCCAATGAGGTACTTATATTCCCACTGTGGCTCACATGTGGAGAGGAAGCAGAAGTGAGACCAAACGGATGGAGAGTAGGCAATGAGGAAAGAGGCTGGGAGGAGACCAGAGGAGGGAGGTGCTGAGCCAGGGTAACAGCAGAATCCCCTCCGCGGGTCCAGAATCACTCCTGCTGATACCCTGAAAGCCTCTTTCTCTGGAACAGGAAATCTGATCTTGGCTTTTTTCCTGCCTTGAGTACATGTATATTCTCACCTGTTGCTCATCTTGTACTCCTCCCCTCATCTCCCACCCCTTGTTCTGTTACTGGACTCAACCTGAGCTCACGATGTACAATGCACGAGGCCCCGCCTCTTTCTGGCTGCCTCAGTCTTCTTGAAAGATCCCTTGCAATATTCTCCTGCTCAAAAGCCCTCATTGGCCTCATCGCGGACTACAGAGGGAGAATCCATTCCCCCAGCCTGACTTCTGTGCCTGCTATAACTTGGCCCTAAGTCTACTTTCCTGGTTGTGTTCCAGGGCAAGTCCAGAGTATCTATTCTGTGCTTCTCCCACACACGCCAGTTGCTTCTTAGGTTCTTTGTTCCTCTTTGCCATTTGCCTTGTGCCTAGTTCCCCGCTTCCTTTCACAGTCTTCCTGGCCGAGACAAACCCAAGCTCCCTCTGAGTGCATGCCGTTATATGGGTATATGTGTATGAATGCACAAATGTGTGTGTGTAGACATGGGTGTGTACATACACACAAGTGTGACTCAACTCCTGGCTGCCAGTGTTGGTAGTGTGGCATTGCACAGGAGACTTCTCCGTACGCCCCTTTCCTTTTGTAACTGACTCTGACCCCATCATTTTGTTTTATTGTTTTTTATTTATTTTAGAGAGAGAGACAGAGAGACAGAGAGGGAGAGAGAGAACGAGTGGGGGAGGGGCAGAGAGAGAGAGGGAGACACAGAATCCGAAGCAGCTCCAGGCTCTGAGCTGTCAGCACAGAGCCCGATGCTGGGCTCGAACCCACGGACCACGAGATCATGACCTGAGCCTAAGATGGATGCGTAACTGACTGAGCCCCCCCAGGTACCCCATGGGCCCACCACTTCTTACAGATCCTTCAGTCTTGGCTCAGCTTGGATGAGAATATCAGAAACTCTGAGAGAGAGCTTCCAACATGACCTCTGGTTGGTAATGCTGAAGACTGAGAGATGAACAAGTCTTTCAATCCAAAAATGATCTGAGAAAACTTGAATAGTAGGTGGGAATTGCATGTGCAAGAGGAGGGAGGGGGTGATGGGGGAAGAAATGGAGAGCTTTGCAATCAGACAACATAGGAACTCTTGACGCCATTAAGTTTCTACTGTATTGGCTGATTTTACGTGCCAACAGGACGGGGCCATAGGGCGCCCTGACATTTGGCCAAATATTATTCTGGGTGTGTCTGTAAAGGTCTTTCTGGTTGAGATTAAGTTTAAATGGTAGACTGAGTAAAACCCCTCTCCATTTGGTGGTGGGTCTCATCCAATCAGTTGAAGACCAGAATTGAACAGAAAGCTTAAGAGAGAGGGAACCCCACCTTCCCGGGACATCAATCTTTTCTGGACTTCAGACTTGAGCTGAAACCCTGGCTCTTGTGTCTCATGCCTGCCGGCTTTCAGACTGGAAGTACACATCATCTGTCCTGGGTCTCCAGCTTGCCAACTTCAGGGCTTGGGGCTTCTCCGCCTCCATAATCATGCGAGTCAACCACTTACAAGTAAGTGGAAGATAGATACATCTTAGAGGTGCTAGTAACTAGTACTAGGATCTTAAGGTACCAGAATAATGACAAGAACAAAACCATTTTTGTATATGCACTGAGATTCCAATCAGAATGCCAGCTCTGTTTCTCCAGAGAACACTGGCTAATGCACATACACGTATGGTTTCAGTGCTGTCACATTTCTAGTAACCGTAAGATTAGGCTGCAGATGGCTGTTGTGTCCTCTTCACTCAGTAATGATACCCAACTCTTCCCACCATGCCTGACCCTCTTAAAGATCCCCAGGAAAGACGACAGGCAGACTTTAGAAATTCTAGAGTGGCCTTAGAAGAATAGAATTTCTTTGCCCATATGTTTAATTTCTAAGTTGATGTCCACATTGGGAAAGTGGTAATCACAGCATGCGATGTAGATGTTTTTCAGCCTAAAAGCGGATGTTTATTCAATAGCTCTGGGACCAGTTATTTGTGCGGCAGATTATATGGGCCTGACAAGCTATGAACACTATATTTCATTCATTCTTGGACTCGTGTTATGATGTCTCTTCTTTCCAGTTGAGATTGTCCTTTTGAACTTAATTGCTGCATCTGGTTTCCTCGGACCAATTTGGAACAATTAGGTCGAACACTTAATTCTCACCATGACTGCCAAGCACTGATTAATAAAATATGTTTGGTCCTTGAGTGAAGCTTACAAAAATCCAACTATCTAAAGCTCTATATGGCAGTAACCCTGAGGCAATCTGATGCTTGTAATGAAAGATAGCCTTACGTTTCCTTTCAAAAAATTAGATTATGGAAGTTGTGATTTTATGCAACTTACATGCCATGGTATAAATTGTCTGTACTAAGTTCTTTGTCCTTATTTCTATTCAACCACTGAGGTCTGACATTTTTCTGTCTCTTAATTAATTAATTGATTAATTCCCATGGCCATTAATTAGCATGTATGCAACCATCATTTCATACCTGGATTTTGTCTTACCATGACCTCTGGCCTTTTTTCTAACTCTAACATCCTCTGCATAGCACTCGTTAATGTTCTCAACCATTTTGTTATGACATTTTCCTACTAAAACACTTTCCATGGTCCCTATTCTACAACTCTATCAACCTATGTCATCACCTGTCAAATGCACCCAACTTTATATTTCCAGTGTATAGCTTCTCTCTACTCAGACCAGCCCAGAAGCCTAGGAGTCAGGAGAAGAATGGAGACTCTAGGGGACAGAGGTATACATGAAAACAGCACAGACGGTGAAGTTGAGTATAGTTGGAATGTTGAAAGTTGAGTGTAGCTGGGATGTTGAAAGTTGAGTGTAGTTGGAACGTTGAATGCAAGTGGTGTGGAGGGGATCAGGTTTGGTAGTGACAACAGGTATGGCCAGTGAGGCAGGCAAGAATGAAACCAATACTGGCACGATGGAGTTTTCTGGGCTTCTTATGAATTCGGCATGGAAGAATTCCAACAGGTCCCTGTGTACTTTAGGAAGATGATTCTGCCAGTGTTGCGGACAATGTATTAGAGGCAGAAAGAGTAGTCTGGGGACCTGTGGGGAAAAAAGAAGTGTCCAGCTATGGCTGGCAGTGAGGATGAAGAGATGGAGAACCAGAGCCTTCCCAGGGACGGACACGCATCTTTCAGCTCCAGGCCCGAGCACCTAGCCTGACACTTAGTAGACACTTCATCACACGTATCTGCTGAGCTGAACGGAAACTTCCTATAGCCTCTCCGACTACTCCAGACTTTGTTCTCTCTGTCCTAACTTTCTAGTTTCACCACATGATGACAAAATACACAGTATTTTGCCCTTTGTTGTTTATTATCGATTCCCAGGTTGGAGGGTGGCATAGTCGGCAAACCAAGGGATCATGGGTTTGGACCAGCTCAGTTTCCAATGTTGGGAGCTCTACCCTTAAGAGCTTTGTAAACTTTGGTCAAGTTGTTTAACCAGAACCCAGTTTCTTCATTTTGAAATTGGGGATCATGATGCCTACCTCATCATGTGGCTATAGTGAGGCAAAAAGCTAGGACAAGTACACGGCACAGACTTTGGTACATGGCGCTCCATGATGTTTTTCTTTACCTCTTCTACTGTCTTGCTCTCCCCAGTCAGGTGCCTCTTTTATTCCACAGGCAATATTATGAATCTGTTATGTGCATAGCAATGTGTTTGGTCTGCAAATTGAAAAATAAATAGGATACCTTTCTTGCCTTTCAGGACCCCCTAGTAAATAGTATTCATTTTTCCAGCAAAGTGAGAGACTGTGGGGAAGGGAGAGATTAATAATCTGGGGCCTGGGATGGGAGCTCTAGGGAAACCCTTCATGGGTTCCTTGAAGTGATAGGGACAGTAGTACTTCTTTGTGTCCAGCACAGCATCTAGAAGAATGCTGAGCTCAAGCAAGGGGTCAACCAGTCAGCCCCAGTGGACAGAGTAACACAGTGATCCCAAGGGATTACCTCTTCCTGACCCTCTACCTACCATTCCTCTTTATTTTTTACTTATTTTTAATTTTTTTAATTAATTAATTAATATTTATTTATTTATTTATTTATTTTTGGGAGAGAGAGAGAGAGAGAGAGAAAGAGTGTGTGTGTGTGTGTGTGAGCAGGGGCAGGGGAGGGGCAGAGAGAGAGGGAGAGACACAGAACTCGAAGCGGGCTCCAGGCTCTGTGCTGTCAGCACAGAGCCTGACGCGGGGATCGAACTCGTGAACTGTGAGATCGTGACCTGAGCTGAAGTCGGACGCTCAACTGACTGAGCCACCCACGTACCCCAACCCACCATTCCTCTTAAGGTAGATGCTAATCCCTAACCCCCTCCTTACTAGTCCCGATGCTCCATTTGGCCCTGCTCCCATAATTTTCTCTGTTGCCCTGCCTATGCCAGTGGGTGGGGTGACTGATTTGGGAACAGGTTGTCTTCTTTCAGGCCTTCATTTTTGTCACATTAATAACCACGCTATTCTTCAATCTGCATCGTCATGAGTGGCTTTGAGCACTGATGGGTTCTTGGTTGTAAGGATGCAAATAAAACAGGCTGAGAGGCTCGCACTCTGGTGTGAAGTCCACATTTCTATTCTGCTTCCTTGATAATTAGCCAGGTTCCTTCAAATCATTTTATACTGACTTAATTAGGAGCCCCTGCCCGTGATGGAGAACATCTCTGCCTTGGAGAAGCAGCAACAGTGTCAGGGAGAAATTGTCCCTAATTTGCTCCATAGGCCAGTGGCGAGGAGAGTTATTTCTGAGCCGCCTGACCTCTGGTCTAAATAACTCTCTACAGGTTGACCCCAGGGCCCATCTCTCTCTCTCTCTCTCTCTCTAGTCATTTTGTTCTAGGAAAGCGCTGCGTCATCAACCCAGGAATGAGATGATTATTATAGATGACACAGCCCAGGTTTGTGCGCACCTGTTTGCTATCGTACTAAGCACTTCGTGTGTAATTTCTGATCTCATCCCGAAGGTAACCGTGATTTTACAGGAAGAGGAAACAGGCACAGGGAAGTTAAATCATTTGCTGCAGGTCACGTTGCTGGGAAATGGTGGGGCCAGTATTCAAGCCCAGCCACTCTGGGTCTCCAGCCTCTGGCTTTAGCAGTGCCACTGTCTTCTCTTTGCTCTATGCTGTGCACGAATCTGTCCGTTAGACCACCGTGCTTCGTGGAATCCTTTGAAATACTGACGTTCTAAATTATCATTACAGGAAGTAGTTGGCTTTGCAGCTTGTTTTGAAAGGCAAGTGAAAATAAGAGTTTCTAGACAGGATAGGTTTTTCTCCTACCTTAAAATACCCTAAAGGGCCACATAATAGCAATTCTTGGAAGGTTCCAATTCTAGTCAATGCCCCTGTATTACGTATCTGTTCTGTAGTGAGGGAGAGACGTGGGGGAAATTCCTATCTGGTAAGCGTGAAGCTCAAATGTCTGTAATAATAATTCAACATTAATAAACAAATGCTTCCTCAAAGATCAAATAGCTGCCCTACAGGGGCGCCTGGGTGGCACAGTCGGTTAAGCGTCCGACTTCAGCCAGGTCACGATCTTGCGGTCCGTGAGTTCGAGCCCCGCGTCAGGCTCTGGGCTGATGGCTCGGAGCCTGGAGCCTGTTTCCGATTCTGTGTCTCCCTCTCTCTCTCTGCCCCTCCCCCGTTCATGCTCTGTCTCTCTCTGTCCCAAAAATAAATAAAAAACGTTGAAAAAAAAAATTAAAAAAAAAAAAATAGCTGCCCTACAAATACTTACATTCTCCTCTGGTTCCCTAGGACACTTCCATACTTGGCCATTTCTCACCTACATGTCTCCTTTCCTACCGTCACAACCTGCTTGTCCTAAATGCCGTTCCTGCAAGGCTTTACCGGGCTAATTTGCTAAGTGATTTTAGGCTAACGTGTTCCTGAATGTGAACACCTCCAAGTGTCCCTATCATTCATACCCTGTATCCCGAGTAATTTGTATTCTACTATGGAAACATACTCTTATTATCCTAAATGAATAATTCTATTGAGGCTGGTGGGCCTGCTATTTGGGAACATTTGGTCTCAATTTAAAGCTCCAAACTAGGTCAGTTTAAATATGGGACTCCCTTAGCATTTACAGACCTAGCAGCCCAGTTATTCTGTCCCTGGGGAGAAGAGTGTGTCCCCCAGCTGGGAGGCGCCCGTCTTGAGACACAAGCAGAATGTGGGCCTCGGGCAGGCATGTCATTAGGACAATTACCCTGTAGTAACGCAAACCCCTCGCTGCGCTCCTGGTGCCTGTGCCTGCGCATTTCTTCTGCGGTCTGGGCCTGGCCCTCTCACTAGGTCACGAAAGGGGTCTCCTTCAACTGAGTCTCTGGCTGCGTCCGTCTGGGAGTCTGGCCCTCGAGAGGAGGGTGGGACTCAGAGAGAAGGCCATTTTCCTCCCAACCACGGGGGCCTGTTAGTCTGCCTCCCAGGATTCGTGGAGAGACTCAGGCTGAATACAGGGGCAGTGCAGCGAGGGCTCCTATAAGGCACAGGGCCTGCCTGAGGGTTGGGGGTCTGCACTTGGGTTCTTACCCTAACAGAAAAATGTCTTTTACCCTTGGGAAACTCCTTTAGCTTTTCTCTGTCCAATAACGGACCTCCAAAATTTAGTTGTAGTTCCAAGATTCAGCGATTCTCGGTGCTCCCTTCATGCTCTGTTTTCAGAGCGCTCCGTGCCGGCCGGTTGGAGCTTACGCCTGTTTCCACTGCTTTTTGTTTTATTTTATTTTATTTTACTTATTTTTTTAATGTTTTTATTTTGTTTTAGAGAGAGAGAGAGAGAGCAAGCAGGGTTGGGACAGAGAGAGAAGGAGACACAGAATCCGAAGCAGGCTCCAGGCTCTGAGCTGTCAGTGTGGAGCCCGACCTGGGGCTGGAACCCACGAACCGTGAGATCATGACCTGAACCGAAGTCAGACACTCAACCGACTGAGCCCCCCAGGTGCCCTTCCACCGCTTTTTAGCCTTGTGCAGCCTTGGGTATGTTTCTCCACGTTCCTAAGCCTTGGCTTCTTTATTGGACGAACCGCATAGCAATAGCACCTATTGCACAGAATTCCACAGGGTCGAATGAGTTAGTGTATGTGCCCGGCACATGGCAGGAGCCCACATGGCAGGAGCTAAGAGCTATTATTCATATCATTGTTACCATCATGATAGGGTGCCGGTCCTGACTGGTTGGCCATAAATGCCCGCCTTGGGAGGCACTGCTGGGATCTTCAGGAAAGAGGGTTCCCGACACAGTCACTTCGATGGGCCGACGTCCCCCCTCCATGGTATCAGAGTCTGTTCTCTGACTTCCACGGCAAGTAATCAAAACTATTAGGTTTAAATAAATCCAAGAAGCCAATCTGCTTCATGCAGAAGGTCCCAGCTAGAAAGATGAGCAGTCAACTCAGTCCCAGCATCAAAGCTGGATGGAAGAGTGCTGAAGATGAGTTGAGGGGAATGAAAGCCGGTCACCTTGACGCATGATGTCCTGCCAGTGTCCTGCCAATGTCCGTTATTCCTCTCACCTTCCACGGGGATTCTCTTTACTTTTTTTTATGTTTATTTATCTTTGAGACAGAACCAGAGCACGAGTGGGGGAGGGGCAGAGAGAGAGGGAGACACAGAATCCGCAGCAGGCTCCAGAACAGAGCTGTCGGCACCGAGCCCGACACGGGGTTCAAACCCACGAACTGCGAGATCGTGACCTAAGCCGAAGTCAGATGCGTAACTGACTGAGCCACCCAGGCGCCCTATTTATTTTTTTTTGAGAGAGAGGGAGAGCACAAGCAGAGGAGGGGCAGAGAGAGAGAGAGGGAGACACAGAATCCGAAGCAGGCTCCAGAACTGAGCTGTCAGCACAGAGCCCGACATGGGGCTCGAACCCACAACCATGAGATAGGACCTGAGTCGAAGTCGGATGCCTAACTGACTGAGCCACCCAGGTGCCACCTTTCCATGGGGATTCTTATCTTTTCTGCCTAGTTTCATCTAGGCTCTTAGTTAACTCAGCACCGGGTCAGTTACGTCCAGTACGGAGGTGAAGCCTCCATATGTAATCTGCCCTCTGCTGCAGGAGCCCAGCTCGGCTGCTAAACTCTAGTGGTCATGTTGCAGCCTCCTCGCTCTGTACAACTGGAAAAATGAGCAATGACTCGGTGACCTGGAAGAAAGCAGGCATGCTGAATTGACGGTGAAGAGATGTGGCACTAGAAAAAGTCCAAATGCTTCTGTATAAAGTGTTTTGTAAACTAGAATATTCTATAGAAATAAGGTATTACAGTAGGTAATTCTGCCATGTAAGTGTTCTTTGAATCATTTGGGCATCCCAAAACAATGATCATTTTTTAACCGCTGGAAGAAGAGGAGGAATCACTGTATCACTGAAGGCGGGGCTTTTACTGAATGGCAAACCAGTTTGGCCACTCTGTTGTTCCATGCAGCCAAAATGTCGTGTGCTAATTCTCTTAGCCATGTTATTGCCGGGGGTGCAGCCCTATACCTAACCTTGCAAACTGGAGGGGGTTAAGTTAGTCCTTATTCTTGCCTTCCTCTTAATATTACCAGGGATGGAACCCTACTGGAATAAACAAACCTGGAAAATACTTTCCATATGATTGTTAATACCTACACATATAAAATTCCAGGTACCTATCTGTGTAAGGAAAAAAAAAAGGTAAGTTTATATATCTTAAAAAAAATCAAATTAAAGGGGTGCCAGGGTGGCTCAGTCGGTTGAGCATACGACTCTTGATTTTCACGCAGGTCATGATCTCATGGTTCGTGAGTTCAAGCCCCATGTCGGGCTCTGCACTGGTGGTGGGGAGGCTTATTGAGATTTTCTCTCTCTCTCTCTCTCTCTCTCTCTCTCTCTCTCTCTCAATCCCTCTCTGGCCTGCCCCCTTCCCCCAAAATAGATAGATAAACTTAAAAAAAACATCAAATTAACAAACTCAAGATACCAGCATGTTTTTGTCAAGGCAGCCATTTTTATAAAAGGAGATCTCTAAATTTTCGGTTTGGGTGAATCAAAAATACTCCACATAAAACCTTAATTTGTTAAATTAAGACTTCTACATAGTTCTTAAAGCTGAGGTCCTCGTTGGACTGGGGTGGATGGGCTAAACTGATTAAATGAGCTCTCCTGATCCCATCAGCAGGACATTTTACAGCTGCCTGGACCCTACAGTGACGCTTCTCCTTCTCCGGATGCTTTCCAGGGGGGGGTGGGGACTGTTAGAACTGCACTTTAGAGGAGCCTGGTTACTGTTTCCATGAGTAAGATCAAATGGTGTTTACCCTCCGTCGATCAATACCGTCTTGTTTGAACGGATTGAGTCACTTAGAGACACATAAGGTAATGAAAACGATTGCGCAATGGTACCCAGCGTCCTACCCCGCTTGCCGAGGGATGACAGTATTTTAAGAGCCGGTTCCCGAAACCGACGTGTCACATCGACTGGCTGTGTGGTGAAACGAACACCCGCTTGGGACTGGATGCCCTGTGGGTTGCTCTGCCAAGGGCCCTGGGCTTTTAGCTGAGCGTTTCCTTGAGCAACCTTCTCTAAAACAAAAGGATACTCTGCTCTGTTGCCGTTGCTGCTGTCTGTGTAGAATAAAAGAAAGCCAGAAGTTTTTTTTTGTTTGTTTGTTTTTTTGTTTTTGTCTTTTTGTCTGAATAGATAGAATATGGTTACCATTGGTGGCTGATCAGAACTTTATCGTTTGTGCACGGTTTTCGATCGAAAGCGTATCAGTACAGTCTAAACAAAGAGCAGTAAGTGGGGCGAGTTTCAGGAAATTTTGCTGGAGGTTGTTACAAACAGAGACACGGGAAGAGGACCGCGTTTTGCTGAATTCCTACCGTGTGCCCCGGATGGCGCCTGAACCGTTTTGCTATGTCATCTTGTTAAACCCTCGCTAAATTCTCTGGGGTGGGTCCTACTCTCCTTGCACACTTGAGGAATCTGAGCCCAGGGAAGTTAAGTAGTGGGCCCGAGGCCACACAGCGAGGGGAGCTTGGGAACAGGCCTTCCAAGCAAGCTCTGTCAGAGGAAGAGTCTGGTGTTCTTTCTGTAATGAATTTGGAAAATCTCGAAGAGAGGCATGGTCTTGTTTGTCGGGATATTGCTAGGCTCTCAGGTCCCTCGGATGGTTTCAGCTGGTTCTGGGTTTAGGGGCTGCAAAAATGTTTGTTCTTTCTCAATCTGTGTTCTCAAGAATACCATTGCTGAGATATGTGAGTAGATGTTCCCGAGTGATGTTCTGTTATAGATGAAGCTCAGGAAGCAAAATACCACCCACCCCTAGATGCTCACCAGAAACGGATACGTTGACACGCGCAGTAAATGCCTAGCCCCCCGGCAAGTACAATTACAATGGTTTACTAACTGGGTGATGTCAAGCCTGGTAGGTAACTAATCTGTGCTCAATTTTCTCATTAGTAAAATGTTATAATAGTGTCTTACCTTCCATGGCTGTTCTGAAAATAATGTAGATAAACAGTGGACTGGGTGATACGGTGCTTAAGAAACGTCTGCGATTATTATTACTGCAAACATTCATGTGATAACATTCACCTGCTTTAACCTAACCACCTTTCCTCAACTTGACATTGGGGCTACTTCTGGGGGAGGGCACATTTATTAACATCCACTGAATACAGCGTAGGACATGTTATATTTGAGACAACACAGAGTCAACTTGGGATTTGCCCACTGAAAAATAGTAACTAAATATTCAATAATAACAACAAACAACAACAACAACTATTCAGTGTTTCCCTATCCATCATGTCAGTTCATATTTGCCCACTGTTTTTCTTTCTTTTCCTTTCTTTTTGACAATTCTCTTCCCCCTTCCCTTACACCTGATAAATAGTAAGTTGGAACAGTAAAACATGAGAATGGTCTCCAATGGACAGTATTAACATGATTCTGGAAAAGATGGCCCTGAAAATCATCTAGTCACTCATGTCTATTAGCCTGTATTTGGCAGGGGAAGGCCTCAGCTCCCCAACAAGTAAGCCCTCTCGTTATCTCCAGATCTACATTCCTACTGTTTATACCTCAGCACATATTACCAAGGATGCTTCAGACCAGACCAACACATCTTTGGAGCTTCGAAATCATAACGAAAGCTGAGTCCGTCAATGTGTGTTTTGCGAAACACTCATCGGGCACCATGCACAAAAATGTTCTGTTCCTCACCTCCTGGGAGATACCCAATGCACATCTGACAAGTCCTACTGCAAATACATCTGTTTAACTTGGAGCCCCATTTCTCCTTCGCATTTATTTTAACCATCATGGCACAAGAGTAATTCCATCAGAGTTTAAGAGATTTCTGGTAGGAATGGATATTCCTGGTAAGTGCTCTGACTGCCATCTTTCTTTAGAGAAAATTGCATCATATTTTGGTTGTGAATCATCTTTTTGGGGTGAACAGAATGATCATGTGAAAATATATCTGCTGTGGCACTTGCCCAAACCTTCCTCAAAGGAAAAGCTCTAATAATCGGCTATCCCCAAGGCTGAGGTTTAACACACTCAAAGCCAATCATTTTCCATGACTGTTTTTGTTTTGTTTTTTGTTTTTTCTGTTTTGCTAGAATGAAAAGCAAATAGCTTAGGCTGTTCCTTTGGTGAGAGGTAGGATCCTGGCAAAGGACACGGCGAGAATTGACCAAGGTGATTTTGTGTGGGTTTCTTTTCTGTGGAGTTTCGCGTTTTAGATTTTGGTTTTCGGTGGTTGTGAAGGATAAGAGAGAGGGAAGGAGAGACTTGAACATACAAAATCTCAAGTATAGTAGGGATTGTGACCTACACAGAGAACTCAGAATCTGCTGGTGATATTAATGCCATTTCTCCTGTAATTACATTTTTTTTTTAATGTTTCCGGGGGTCCTAGGATCAGGACAGCCAACCACAGTTCTCCCAGCTGTCTGGCTACTGCTAAATATACTTCTCCGACACATCAGCCCTGCACTTGAACCTAAAGTGGTAAATCTACTTTGCAGCTTCAGAATTTGATTAAACCAAGTAGTGGAAGATGGCTGCCATTTCATTCTGAGATCATATGATGGTCCCAATCTGTTCTTTGGTTTTCGGGTTGCTCCATTCATATGAAAACAGCCAGAAAGCACCCTGAATTAGGCTCTAGGGTCGAAGAGGGCAGAAGCTGTTCTCACTGCATTCCCACGGAGCCACCCTGCACAGTTTCCCAGAGCCGAAGCAGAAAAAGCAAAACACATGCACCGTACCTGAGCGATTTCAGAGATCCCCACCCGGAAAAGGTTTCCTTGATTATGGCGAGTTCAACGTGTCACTCTGGTTATGCCCTAATCATCATATCAAACTCCAAAGGTTCAGTGGCTTTAGGTTTGGTTTACAATTGCTGGGAGTTAAACTTTAACCCGCCCTGTCCCTCGCATCCATGCAGCCCTTTGACCGGATAATTGGGTCACCGCAGCCCAGCAGAGTCGACAACATGACCGTGAGCATTTGTTCACAGCATCAAGATACGTTTTGCGCGAAACACCAGTGGCGTGAATATGATTTTGAGGCCGTTTTCGTGAGTTGCGTATTGAAAAGAGTGGAAATCTCTGCAGTGTGTGTAACGGGGCTTTTATTTACATTAGCTCCCTTGCTTTCTGTTGCATCAAAATGACATTAAGTCTAAGGTACATTTGGGAGAAACTTTTTTTTATTTTTAAACACTTTTTATACCACTGTAGTATACGGAGTAAAGTGTGGTGTTTCGGGTCAAGCATGTAGATACATGTTGGCTTACAAGGAGCATCTACACAAAGCGTTTGTATAACCAAGCAAGTAGGGTCCGATGGGTTGGGGAAACACGCTTCTTTTTACAATAGCTGCTCATCTCCACCTTAAGAGGGCACGGTTACTGCGGACGCACAGCGATGAGCCGTGTACTGGGTCCTATGGGATCTGAAGCTGTTATTCATGGCTTGAAATCTCAGTGGTAACTGCATTTCTTTTCTGAAGAAATTTTTTTATTAAAAAAAGTTGTTTAATGTTTCTTTCTCTTTGAGAGAAGGTCAAAGCATGAGCGGGGAGGGGCAGAGAGAGAGAGAGGGAGACACAGAATCCAAAGCAGGCTCCAGGCTCCCAGCTGCCAGCGTGAAGGCGGATGTGGGGCTCGAACCGATGAACCGTGGCATCGTGACCTGAGCCGAAGTCAGATGCTTAATCAACTGAGCCACCCGGGTGCCCCAAGCATCTAACTCTTGATTTTGGCTCAGGTCATGGTCTCACGGTTCAGGAGTTCGAGCCCCATATCAGACTCTGCGCTGACAGAGCAGAGCCTGCTTGGGATTCTCTCTCTCTCTCTCTCTCTCTCTCTCTCTCTCTCTCTCCCCCTCTCTCCCTCTCTCTGCCCCTCCCCCTCTTTTTCTCTCTCTCAAAATAAATAAACCTAAAAAACAATTAAAATCAAAAACACCACAAAACCAAAGCCCTCTGAATTTTGAGTAAAATTTGGCTTCTAAGCCACAGACCTCCAAACCAGATTTAGAGGCTACCCTCGCTTGGCTTCAGTTCAAGTAAGAGGAGTCTAATTTTCTGGGGTGACAGCACAAGTTTTGCCCTGGAGTTGTGCCCTGGGACTGGGCTCTGGGGGAAGCACTCATGCTCCAGGAAGCCACACAGCTGCACGAGGGACACATCCCTGGACAACCCTAGGGGTGGACCCCCTCCGAGCCGTGTCCCTGGGGTTTCCCGGGGAAAGCTCAGTCCGGGTTTGCACGGTTCCCGAGCGAGTGGGGGATCCTTACCATGCGTTTGCGGAGAACTGTGGGGGAGATGTCAGTCCAGGGACAGTTTCCTTCACTGTTTTGTGTGGCAGGTGCCAGAGGTAGGTGAAAAATGGAGACGTGGAGGGAAGAGCCCTGGGGTTTCAGGTATCTCGTGGAAACAGAAAAACACAGCAGGTAAAAGATGGCATTGATGAACTAGTTATAAAAAAAAATTGGCTTCTCATGTGAGGGGTCCTGGCATTCAACAGGACAGGGCTGTGCTCATGTGAGACCAAAGGGTTTGAAAAATCAGTTAAAAGAGCCCTAAAATCTGATAATTAGATTGGCCAATTGACATATTAGCCAGAAGACCAAAGGCAGTAATGAATTGGGTGGCATTAGGATGTTGCTGGAAAGTTTTTCCTTTTGTATTTCCTAAATCCTATCTCCTTGCTGTGATAGGGATATCGCGGTCTGTAGCAAAGAGGGAAATCATAGAAAATCTCTTTCTGGAGGGTACTTAAGGGGACAGTCTGTGGCCCTGGGACCAAGGGAAGCCACATTTGTGACCCTGATCCCATCAGCGCAACCAAGGGAAATAACTGTACCCGGAATGGCGGGGGTTAGCCCTTCTGGGCCCTCGTTCTCCTAGGAGGGACAAAGCCATAAGCAAATAAACCGTTACACGGTGTTAGCAAAAAGCAAATAGGTTTCAGTAGTGGCTGGTGAATAGTTGGTCATCTGTCTCTTCTACAGTCACCTAGGACCTACTAAGCATCGTGTTACATGGGTGGTTATTTAAAATGTAGGTTGAGTCCCTTAGCAGGCTGTCAAATCATCAACCTGGGCTGTGGCCAACACTAAAGCAGAAGAGAAACTGTCAGGTGAATTGTGCGCGGAAGGGGTACGTTCATGAAACTTTGGTTTCAGGTGCGTGTGTTTATGGGCATGTGTGTATTGCTTGTGATGAAAAATTTACACTAAGGCACAGTTTTCAGAGCTTCAAAATAATATGTTAGTTTTCAGGGGTTCAGTGGTTGACCAACCAGATGTAGAGTATACTCATTAAAATGTTTTTTTTTTTAACGTTTTATTTATTTTTGAGACAGGGAGAGACAGAGCATGAACAGGGGAGGGTCAGAGAGAGGGAGACACAGAATCCGAAACAGGATCCAGGCTCTGAGCGGTCAGCACAGAGCCCAACGCGGGGCTCGAACTCACGGACCGAGAGATCATGACCTGAGCCGAAGTCGGCCGCTCAACCGACTGAGCCACCCAGGCGCCCCTAGAGTATACTCATTAAGCAAATACTCCCCACAACATTCCACTAAAGGATACTTGGAACAAGTATTACAAAGGAGGAGTACAGGATGCTAAACGCA
Organism: Panthera pardus; assembly: GCF_024362965.1. Lineage (NCBI taxonomy): Eukaryota > Metazoa > Chordata > Mammalia > Carnivora > Felidae > Panthera > Panthera pardus. The sequence continues at coordinate 13,035,869 of NW_026526788.1, forward strand.
GCATTAGACACAGGTGGAACTGGGGAGGGGGGACTGAGGAAAGTCTTCCAGAATGTCTGAGACCAGAAGGGGGAGGGCACGAAGGTGGGCATTAGAGCAGGTGGAAGCAACACAGTGGATGCCATGAGTTTGAATAACTTTGGCACAAATAACTGATAGAGGCCAGGTGTGAGGGGGAGAAAGAGGCTGGAGCCCAGTAAGTGGCACCGGGGACCTTCAGTGCTACCCCCGGGCAAGGGGCAGTCCCTAGAAGGGTTTTAAGAAAGTGAACCATGTGATCGATTTGTGTATTTGGGGTGTAGAGTTGAGAGCAAATTGTTGGGGGACAACAGTGCCTGCCTCTCTCCTTTTTTTTAAGTCAAAATATGTTTGTCTTAGAATTATTCATACATATATATATTTGTATAAATTATATACATAATAAATATAAATACTCATATATACAAATAAGAGAGATTTGGATTCGAGGCAGGAGAAGCATTTGACAGACCATTTGGAGAGAAGGTGGCAGGTGATGGGGGTTGATCAGGGTGCGGGCAATAGAGCAAGAATGGACAGAGGAAGGAAGAGACGTGCATAGCTGTCTGCGATCGGTCCGTAGTAGGTGCTCATTAAACGGTAGTTATCATTTGCATGTGAATTTCTTGGCTTGTGGATTCTAACTGATCTTGCCTGTAATATCCAACTGTCTTGGCCACCCAGCAGAGCTGGCATATTTAGGTAAAAATCACTGATTGTTTATTGATGGTGTAGGTAAAACATAAAATTGTCAAAAACTTCAAAGCCAAAGATTACCAAGACCTAGAAGTTTCCCTTCTGGCCACAACCCCTCCCTCTCCTACCTCAGTGAAAGATTTCTTTACTGTTGTCAACTTTCTAGGAACTCCAAGTACATTTTGGAAGGGGGTATTTAATGAACTGGAATGGAGTGTTCTAGAAAATGAAAGGGCCATGCCAGACACACTACACAGGGCAAGCGTCTTATTCTCTTTCCTGGTCCAATGTGTGGGAAGAGCTCTGAGCAAGGAGCTGGTACTTGGGGAAACCAGTGCTAACGTCATCCCTCGGGAGCTCTGTCACCTTGAGCAAGCTTCTGCCCCTTGTGTGGGTCTCCGTGTCCTCGCCTTTGATGAGGACAGCATCTCCCTCAGGATTATGGAGAGGGTCAGATGAGTTGGCATGCGTGAAACTGATTTGAAAATAACAGGGTGCCGTCAGAGCAGAGTGGAATCATTACGGAGCAAATTAAACCTGCATCCTCAAGGCTGTGTCAGGGGAACGTCTTCATCTGTGAAATAAGGACTTCTAGAATGTAAGCCTGCTCCTTCAGAGATGCACGGCACTTTGAACCTAAAAGCTCGGTGCTTATTCTTACTGCCTGCAAGACGGGAAGAGGGCGGCACTGAATTCACAAGGTTAGAATCCGTCTGTTCTCTAGCGTCCCATCTCAGGATTTTAGACCTTGTGAAACGTATTGGTTTTGTAACTACAGCCATCTAGTGTTGATTGATTAAAACATGCACATGCTCGCGGACATACACACACATGAATGGAGGTGCGCACGCACACACACACACACACACACACACACACACACACACACTCACACTCCTTTGTTTTGGGCTCTAGGAAATTGCTTTTGGTTCTCCTGACACCTTTGAACGGTATTTTCACTGTGCCCTAGTTGTAGGATGAAATGACTCGAGAAAGTATCTGAAGTCTAGGTTCCCTCTAAAAATCATGGAAGCAAGTGGGATACTCCATACTCTGTCTTTTCCACGTGAGTGGAGGGGCGCCTGGGCAACCCAGTCAGGTAAGCGATGGCTCTTGATTTCAGTTCAGGTCATGATCTCATGGTTCGTGGGTTTGAGCCCTGTGTTGGGCTCTATGCTGACAGTGCAGAGACTGCTTGGGTTTTTCTCTCTCCATCTCTCTCTCTCTTTCTCTCTCTCAGCCCCTCCCCCCCCAAATAAATAAATAAACATTAAAAAAATAAATTAACATGAGTATCCTCCTCATGTCAGTCCCTGTTTCTTCTCATAGTCAGTCTTGGGTTTCATGAATGATCTTGAAATTAGAGTTTCCAAATGTCTCATTGTGTTTTTTTTTTAAAGCAATGTTGAGTTCATCCCCAAAGCAAAAGCAAATATTAATTTTTGTAAAAGAACAATTTTAGAAACAATTTGATCACCAATCTGGTGATTTTCTTTATTAATATCAGAAAACACTAATCATTGGTGATTGGCTCACACACGAGTGAGCAGGGGAGAGGCAGAGAGAGAGGGAGACACAGAATCTGAAGCAGGTTCCAGGCTCTGAGCTGTCAGCACAGAGCCCAACGCGGGGCTTGAACCCACGAGCTGTGAGATCATGACCTGAGCCGAAGTCGAATGCTCAACTGACTGAGCCACCCAGACGCTCCATAGAAGTTCCGTTTTGTTTCCGTTTTGTTACTTTTCTTCGTCTTAAGTTCCATTTTTTATTTCATAAACATGATGATCATATTTCTTTTATAGCCCGTATGTGATCATTACAGTCTAGGAAGCGATTAGCAGTCGAATTCTTCTCTTTGTTGTTTCTGTGGACCCTCTCTGAAGATGCCACATGTCCACATAGTTTGCCACTTTAGGTCGTGGGGTTATGTGCAATAGAAGCTTTTTATATGTAGGAATCCTGGATCTGAGCTTGCCAGCTGGGTGGTGAGGGAGCGTCACTCCAGAGAGGCTCTACGTGGGCTTTCTCTGGGACACATTGCTGTCTTGACTTTCTTACCTCGGGATTTCTGAGACTGCAGGGTATAGATGAGACATGTGGATGTGTGTGTGTGTTCGTATGTAAGTATATATATTTTATAAAGAGATGTAGATACACCTTATAGCTATCTTAAGATGGGCATAAGGAAAGGGCAGTGGTGAAAAACAGGAGAAATTTGATCTCATTCAGAGGGAAGATTGAGACAGACAAATTCCATTTTCATTTCCCTTCGCCAGGGGGCAAACATTTTCCAGTTTACATTTCATTTTGGGTGGTACAGCTCATTTAAGAGTCCTGGCTCCCTTACGTTTTTTTTTTTTTTTTTTTTTTTAACGCTCCTTAAATTTACATTCCTTCCTGTGAGTTCAGCTAGGCATTTACGTGAACATTCTATTTTCTATCCGCATCTCCACATCTTTTAGTGGAAATTATATTAATTTGAATATATTAATTTGAATTAAGTTTTGATTCTTATAATAGGAAGCCCCAAATAGCAATGATATAAACAGGATAAATTTTTATTTCTTTTTAAAAATGTTTGTTTATTTTTGAGATGGAGAGACAGAGTGCAGGTAGGGGAGGAGCAGAGAGAGAGGGAGACACAGAATCTGAAGCAGGTTCCAGGCTCCGAGCTGTCAGCACAGAGCTGACACGGGGCTTGATCTCCTGAGCTGTGAGATCATGACCTGAGCCAAAGTCAGACACTTAACTGACTGAGCCACCTAGGTGCCCCTATATACATATATTTTAAAAAAAATGTTTATTTTGAGAGAGAGAGAGAGAGAGAATGGGGGAGAGGCAGAGAGAGAGGGAGACAGAGAATCTCAAGCAGGCTCTATACCATCAGCACAGAGCCCAGTGCTGGACTCGAACTCATGAGATCATGATCTGGGCCAAAATCAGGAGTCAGAAGCTTAACAAACTGAGACACCCAGGTGCCCCATTATGTAAAATAAGTGAAAGGAGGCAATGAGAGGTAGCAGGGGGCCTATGGGATTTTATCAGGGACTCCTTCCTGTCCTCAGCTGCAATGTGACCCTCATTTTCATACACTGGGGTCCTGCTTGAGCTCATCAGGACAGATGAAATCCAGAGGGTAGGGTCAAGAGAGGGGTTAGAGGTCGTGTCCCTCTCTTAAGGGAGACTCTCCTCAAAGTCCCACTCGACAATTCTGGCCACGTCCCACTGGTCAAAATTTGGTCTTCTGGTCTCCCAGATTGTATGTGGGGGGACTCTTCTTCCGAGGCTGCCCCAAGTAAGACAAGGTTCTTTTACGACGAGGACCGAGTCGAGGTGGACAACCAGTCTTTTCCATAATGAGAAGTTTCTCAAGATGTCTAGCCTACAGGATTGTGGCTCTAGGAACGATTTTCATTGAATACTTATATCACACTTGATACTGGGGTCATTGGAGCTGGCGGGCGTGGTCTCTGCTCTTGTGGGACTTTAATCCCAAGGGATATATTGTCATACACATAATAACTTCATCTCTAGGGAGACGTTTCATGTCTCTGAGTCTCCGTTTTCTTCTCTGCATCCACCTAGGGACTGTTGTGATGGTTAATTTCGTATGTCAACTTGGCTAGGCTATGGTCCCCAGGTATTTGGTCAAACGTTATTCTAGATGTCACTGTGAGGATATTTTTAGGTGAGAGGAGCATTTGAATCAGTAGACTTTGAGGAAAGCAGATCACTCTCCATAATGCAGCCTGCTTGTGGGCTCCCACTGGGGCTCCTCCCTCAGGCTCCTCCCTGGGGCTCCTGCCTGCTGGTTTCCCCTGCAGACTATGGACTTGCCATGGCTCCGAGATCACATGAGCCAATTCCTTAAAATCTCTCTCTCTGTGTATATGTATATTTGGGCACACACACATACATGTATACACGTATATTATATACATGTAATTCTAATTATGTTTATACACACACACACACACACACACACACACACACACACACAATCTTATTGGCTCTGAAACAGAACCATGACTGATACAGTTTTATAGATCATGGAATACACAAGGTGAGAGGAGGTCTAGATCCTGTTGTACGGAGGTAGAGAAGGTGAAGTGATAAAGCTATGCACACTGGTCTCTGAAGCCTCACCAAGTGTGAGGAGGCACTGGAAAAGTAGGGAACTGGGCCAGGCACCTTATTACTAGAGAGTGAGGAAACCCAGCATCCAGGGGACAAGCTAGGTAAGCACCACCAGCCCGTCCTCACACAACGCCCCCACTCGTGTGCATGCACACCCACACGCTCACATGTCCTCACTCATGCACATACACACACACACCAGAGGCAGGCTAATATAAAACTTACCTTAGAAATTTGATCATAATAAAACAGAGACGATAAAGTTAAAAATTAAACAACTGAGGTCCAAAAGCATCTGAAAAGCGACAACTCTGTGCTGAAGCAGCCACATTTTGAATATAGAATTTCCAAGAATTATTACCCTCAGACGTACTTGATAGAAATTAGCACTCACCAGAGAAAATAGGTTCCCATGAAAAAAAGAAATGATGGGCAGCTAGAAATATTTCAGTACTGCTTGCATTCTGATAATAAGAATGTATTTAGGCATTACTTATAATAGTAATTAGTTTTAAAGCAAAATCTACATACTGCTCTGGGTAAAGTGTTCACTAAATAGATTGCTGAAGAAATACTAAAAGTGAACTTGTTGTGTTGGAATGGAATTGGGTCAAGAAAAGAGAAGGACAGGAGTGCTTACTTTATGTATTTATTTTTGAGAGAGAGAGAGAAAGAGAGCGGGGGGAGGGAAGAGAGAGAGAGAGAGGGTGAGAGAGAGAGAATATGAGTAGGGGAGGGGCAGAGGGAGAGGGAGAGAGGGAATCCTAAGGAGACTCCACGCTCTGTACAGAGCCTGAGGAAGGCTCCATCCCATGACTCTGGGATCATGATCTGGGCCCAAATCAAGAGTCAGACACTTGACCTACTGAACCACCCAGTCGTGCTTACTTTAAATTTTGTTCCGGTCCCAGGAATGGCAGTGTCTCTACTGAGCCTGGAAGAAGGGTATTCCCCTTTACCACCTGGGTGGTCATCATACCATTAAAGTGGTAACTTCCCTTCCAGCAGCAGAACTCTGTGATTCTTCGTAATCTGAGTTCCTGAAGGACAAGCGTGCAGGTGGGGCTGAAGCCATGGCAAGTGGGGAGCTCTGAGTAGGCTTCCAGGTGGAGCTCAGAGTCAGAAGCCCCCATCCACGGGAAGATGAAAGAGGCCATGAAATCTGGAGAGTCTTTAATCTGAAACTCTCCTTTTACAACTGAGGAAATTGAGAAAGAGGTGACTGGGGAGGCTGGTAGAAGAAAAAATGACTCCCACACTTGAATTCCTATTTCGGAACCTAGCGGGTTCTGGGTTTCAGCTGGGGGGTCTGGGTGGGACTCATGGGAATGACATGGCAGACTGTTGATGTCTGGTAGGGTGGTCTAGTTCCTGAGCCAGATGTCCTGCCTCCGTAAAATCTAGCTCTCTCACTCACTAGCTGTGAAATCTTGGTGAAATTACACAAGTTCTTGATGCTTAATTTCCTTCTCTCTGAAATGGGTCATTTTGAGAAAAATTATATAAAGTGTTTAACCGTCGTCGGGCATACTCTGAAGTATTCAGTGGATGTTAGCTTTAGATCATTCAAGTACAACGTGAGCTCCATTGATTTAATTCATCCTCCAGAAAGGTTTACTAGTGAAGCAGGAAGGGAAGGGTTCCTTTATACTGTTGTTTGACAGAAATATAAAAGAGACACTGTCAGGGCTCATGGTGTATACAGTTTGTGTCAAAACACAGAGTGTGCCTGGTGTTCAAGAAGTTGCTATTATGCCTGAGCCCTGGCGTGAGAGAAGGCGCCTTGTGGTATAAAATGCAGAACAGGTTGTGTTTGCTTTGGCCAGCGAGAATATTTTGGGATTTTGTTGCTGGAAAAATTTTGGCCTGTCCACACAAATTACTTCTAACCCATTAACTTCACACATCGGAGCACCACTGAAAATAGAACGACCAAATTTTACAACCTCCCCCAATACTGTTCACTCAGTTGGAAAACGAGCTCCATGTTAATGGCAGTTACTTTGGATTTGTTTGCTGCAAAAGAGACATTCAACCAAAACACCAGTTAAAGGCACATTTAATTCGTAAAAGACCTACTTTGCTGAGTTCCTTTGAGTTCAAACATCTGACTGCTAACTGTGCCTGAGAGTTGTTTTAATTTTTTCTTCCTTTCCTTTCTTTTCCTTCCTTCCTTCTTTCCCACCCTACTTCCCTCCTTTCTTTCTCTCTTTCTTTCTTTTCTCATCCTTTCCTTTCTTTTCCTTTCTTTTCTTTCTCCTTCCTTTCTCCTTCCTTCCTTCTTTTTTTTTTTCTTTCTTTCTTAATTTTTAGAAGGAAAGTAGATTGACATTTTTACCATCCTGTGAACTTTTTACATTCTCCTATAACTGGCTAGTACAGGCCTTTATTAAGATTTTTTTTTTAATATATGAAATTTATTGTGAAATTAGTTTCCATACAACACCCAGTGCTCATCCCAAAAGATGCCCTCTTCAATGCCCATCGCCTACCCTCCCCTCCCTCCCACCCCCTGTCAACCCTCAGTTTGTTCTCAGTTTTTAAGAGTCTCTTATGCTTTGGCTCTCTCTCCCACTCTAACCTCTTTTATTTTTTCCTTCCCCTCCCCCAGGGGTTTCTGTTAGGTTTCTCAGGATCCACATAAGAGTAAAAACATATGGCATCTGTCTTTCTCTGTATGGCTTATTTCACTTAGCATCACACTCTCCAGTTCCATCCACGTTGCTACAAAGGGCCATATTTCATTCTTTCTCATGGCCACGTAGTACTCCATTGTGTATATAAACCACCATTTCTTTATCCATTCATCAGTTGATGGACATTTAGGCTTTTCCCACAATTTGGCTATTGTTGAGAGTGCTGCTATAAACATTGGGGTACAAGTGTTCCTATGCATCAGCACTCCTGTATCCCTTGGGTAAATTCCTAGCAGTGCTATTGCTGGGTCATAGGGTAGGTCTATTTTTAATTTTTTTGAGGAACCTCCACACTGTTTTCCAGAGTGGCTGCACCAATTTGCATTCCCACCAACAGTGCAAGAGGGTTCCCGTTTCTCCACATCCTCGCCAGCATCTGTAGTCTTCTGATTTGTTCATTTTGGCCACTCTGACTGGTGTGAGGTGACAACTCAGTGTGGTTTTGATTTGAATTTCCCTGATGAGGAGTGACATTGAGCATCTTCTCATGTGCCTGTTGGCCATCCAGATGTCTTCTTTAGAGAAGTGTCTATTCATGTTTTCTGCCCATTTCTTGACTGGATTATTTGTTTCTTGGGTGTGGAGTTTGGTGAGGTCTTTATAGATTTTGGATACTAGCCCTTTGTCCGATATGTCATTTGCAAATATATTTTCCCATTCCATTGGTTGTCTTTTAGTTTTGTTGATTGTTTCCTTTGCAGTGCAGAAGCTTTTTATCTTCATGAGGACCCAACAGTTCCTTTTTGCTTTTAATTCCCTTGCGTTTGGGGATGTGTCAAGTAAGAAATTGCTGCGGCTGAGGTCAGAGAGGTCTTTTCCTGCTTTCTCCTCTAGTGTTTTGATGGTTTCCTGTCTCACATTCAGGTCCTGTATCCATTTTGAGTTTATTTTTGTGAATGGTGTAAGAAAGTGGTCTAGTTTCATCCTTCTGCATGTTGCTGTCCAGTTCTCCCAGCACCATTTGTTAAAGAGACTGTCTTTTTTCCACTGGGTATTCTTTCCTGCTTTGTCAAAGATTAGTTGGCCATACTTTTGTGGGTCTAGTTCTGGGGTTTCTATTCTATTCCATTGGTCTATGTGTCTGTTTTTGTGCCAATACCATGCTGTCTTGATGATTACAGCTTTGTAGTAGAGGCTAAAGTCTGGGATTGTGATGCCTCCCACTTTGGTCTTCTTCTTCAATATTACTTTGGCTATTCGGGGCCTTTTGTGGTTCCATATGAATTTTAGGATTGCTTATTCTAGCTTCGAGAAGAATGCTGGTGCAATTTTTATTGGGATTGCATTGAATGTGCAGATAGCTTTGGGTAGTATTGACATTTTAACAATATTTATTCTTCCAACCCATGAGCATGGAATGTTTTTCCATTTCTTTGTATCTTCTTCAATTTCCTTCATAAGCTTTCCATAGTTTTTAGCATACAGATCTCTTACATCTTTGGTTAGGTTTATTCCTAGGTATTTTATGATTCTTGGTGCAATTGTGAATGGGATCAGTTTCTTTATTTTTCTTTCTGTTGCTTCATTATTAGTGTATAAAAATGCGACTGATTTCTGTACATTAATTTTGTATCCTGCGACTTTGCTGAATTCATGGATCAGTTCTAGCAGACTTTTGGTGGAGTCTGTCGGGTTTTCCATGTATAATATCATGTCATCTGCAAAAAGTAAAAGCTTGACTTCATCATTGCCAATTTTGATGCCTTTGATTTCCTTTTGTTGTCTGATTGCTGATGCTAGCACTTCCCACACTGTGTTAAACAACAGTGGTGAGAGTGGTCATCTCTGTCGTGTTCCTGATCTCAGGGAGAAAGCTCTCAGTTTTTCCCCATTGAGGATGATATTAGCTGTGGGCTTTTCATAAATGGCTTTTATGATGTTTAAGTATCTTCCTTCTATCCTGACTTTCTTGAGGGTTTTTATTAAGAAAGATGCTGAATTTTGTCAAATGCTTTTTCTGCATCGATTGACAGGATCATATGGTTCTTATCTTTTCTTGTATTCATGTGATGTATCACGTTGTTTGATTTGCAAATGTTGAACCAGCCCTGCATCCCAGGAATGAATCCCACTTGATCATGGTGAATAATTCTTTTTATAAGCTGTTGAATTCAATTTGCTAGTATCTTATTGAGAATTTTTGCATCCATATTCATCAGGGATATTGGCCTGTAGTTCTCTTTCTTTGCTGGGTCTCTGTCTGGTTTAGGAATCAAAGTAATGCTGGCTTCATAGAATGAGTCTGGAAGTTTTCCTTCCCTTTCTATTTTTTGGAATAGCTTGAGAAGGATAGGTATTATCTCTGCTTTAAATATCTGGTAGAATTCCCCTGGGAAGCCATCTGGTCCTGGACTCTTATTTGTTGGGAGATTTTTGATAACTGATTCAATTTCTTCGCTGGTTATGGGTCTGTTCAAGCTTTCTATTTCCTCCTGTTTGACTTTTGGAAGTGTGTGGATGCTTAGGAATTTGTCCATTTCTTCCAGGTTGTCCAGTTTTTTGGCATATAATTTTTCATAGTATTCCCTGATAATTGCTTGTATTTCTGAGGGATTGGTTGTTATAATTCAATTTTCATTCATGGTTTTATCTTTTTGGGTCATCTCCCTTTTCTATTTGAGAAGCCTGGCTAGAGGTTTATCAATTTTGTTTATTTTTCAAAAATCAACTCTTGGTTTCATTGATCTGCTCTACAGTTTTTTTTAGATTCTATATTGTTTATTTCCACTCTGATCTTTATTATTTCTCTTCTTCTGCTGGGTTTGGGGTGTCTTTGCTGCTCTGCTTCTATTTCCTTTAGGTATGCTGTTAGATTTTGTATTTGGGATTTTTCTGGTTTCTTGAGATAGGCCTGGATTGCAATGTATTTTCCTCTCAGGAGTGCCTTCACTGCATCCCAAAGCATTTGGATTATTGTATTTTCATTTTCATTTGTTTCCATATATTTTTTAATTTCTTCTCTGATTGCCTGGTTGACCCATTCATTCTTCAGTAGGGTATTCCCTCCGTGCTTTTGGAGGTTTTCCAGACTTGTTCTTTGGTTGATTTCAAGCTTCATAGCGTTGTGTTCTGAAAGTATGCATGGAATGATCTCAATTATTGTATACTTATGAAGGGCTGTTTTGTGACGCAGTATGTGATCTATCTTGGAGAATGTTCTGTGTGCACTCAAGAAGAAAGTATATTCTGTTGCTTTGGGATGCAGAGTTCTAAATGTATCTGTCAAATCCATCTGATCCAATGTATCATTCAGGGCCCTTGTTTCTTTATTGACCATGTGTCTAGATGATCACATTGTTGTAAGTGGGGTATTCAAGTCCCCTGCAATTACCACATTCTTGTCAATAAGGTTGCTTATGTTTGTGATGAATTGTTTTATATATTTGGGTGCTTCCGTATTCGGTGCATAGACATTTATAATTGTTAGTTCTTCTTGATGGATAGACCCTGTAATTATTATATAATGCCCTTCTTTATCTCTTGTTACAGCCTTTAATTTAAAGTCTAGTGTGTCTGATATAAGTATGGCTATTCCAACTTTCTTTTGACTTCCAGTAGCATGATAGGTACTTCTCCATCCCCTCACTTTCAGTCTGAAAGTGTCCGCAGGTCTAAAATGAGTCTCTTGTAGATAGCAAATAGATGGGTCTTGTTTTTTTATCCATTATGATACCCTATGTCTTTTGGTTGGTGCATTTAGTCCATTTCCATTCAGTGTTATTATAGAAAGATATGGGTTTAGAGTCATTGTGATGTCTATAGGTTTCATGCTTATAGCGATGTTTCTGGTACTTTGTCTCACAGGATCCCCCTTAGGATCTCTTGTAGGGCTGGTTTAGTGGTGGTGAATTCTTTCAGTTTTTGTTTGTGTGGGAAGACTTTTATCTCTCCTTCTATTCTAAATGACAGATTTTCTGGATAGAGGATTCTCAGCTGCATATTTTTTCTGTTTATCACATTGAAGATTTCCTGCCATTCCTTTCTGGCCTGTCAAGTTTCAGTAGAGAGATCCATCACGAGTCTTATCGGTCTCCCTTTATATGTTAGAGCACGTTTATCCCTGGCTGCTTTCAGAATTTTCTCTTTATCCTTGTATTTTGCCAGTTTCACTATGATATGTGGTGCAGAAGATCGATTCAAGTTACGTCTGAAGGGAGTTCTCAGTGCCTCTTGGATTTCAATGCCTGTTTCCTTTCCCAGATCAGGGAAGTTCTCAGCTATTATTTCTTCAAGTACACCTTCAGTACCTTTCCCTCTCTCTTCCTCCTCTGGAATACCAATTATGTGTAGATTATTTCTCTTTAGTGCATCACTTAGTTCTCTAATTTTCCCCTCATACTCCTGGATTTTTTTATCTCTCTTTTTCTCAGCTTCTTCTTTTTCCATAATTTTATCTTCTAGTTCACGTATTCTCTTCTCTGCCTCTTCAATCCGAGCCGTAGTCGTCTCCATTTTATTTTGCAGCTCATTAATAGCATTTTTTAAAGCTCCTCCTGGCTGTTCCTTAGTCCCTTGATCTCTGTAGCAATAGATTCTCTGCTGTCCTTTATACTGTTTTCAAGCCCAGCGATTAATTTTATGACTATTATTCTAAATTCACTTTCTGTTATATTGTTTAAATCCTTTTTGATCAGTTCATTAGCTGTTGTTATTTCCTGGAGGTTCTTTTGAGGGGAATTCTTCCATTTCATCATTTTGGATAGTCCCTGGAGTGGTTCGGGACTGCAGGGCACTTCCCCTGTGCTGTGGTGTATAACTGGAGTTGGTGGGCGGGGCCACAGTCAGACCTGATGTCTGCCCCCAGCCCACCGCTGGGGCCACAGTCAGACTGGTGTGTGCCTTCTCTTCCCCTCTCCTAGGGGCGGGATTCACTGTGGGGTGGCGTGGCCCGTCTGGGCTACTTGCACACTGCCAGGCTTGTGGTGCTGGGGATCTGGCGTATTAGCTGGGGTGTGTAGGCAAGGTGCACGGGGGCAGGAGGGGCAGGCTTAGCTCGCTTCTCCTTAGGTGATCCACTTCAGGAGGGGCCCTGTGGCACCAGGAGGGAGTCAGACCCTCTGGAGAGATGGCTCCGCAGAAGCACAGCATTGGGTGTTTGCACAGTGCAAGCAAGTTCCCTGGCAGGAACCGGTTCCCTTTGGGATTTTGGCTGGGGGATGGGCGAGGGAGATGGCACTGGCGAGCGCCTTTGTTCCCCGCCAAGCTGAGCTCTGTCGTCCGGGCTCAACGACTCTCCCTCCCTTTTTGTCCTCCAGCCTTCCCGCTTGCCTAGCAGAGCTGTTCACTTACGACCTCTCAGACGCTAAGTCGCGCTTGCTGTCGGAACACACTCCGGCCGGCCCCTCCGCTTTTGCCAGCCAGACTCGGGCTCTGCTTGGCCGGCGAGCCGCCCCTCCGCCCCGGCCCCCTCCTGCCAGTCCGTGGAGCGCTCACCGCCTTGCCGCCCTTCCTACCCTCTTCCGTGGGCCTCTCATCTGCGCTTGGCTCCGGAGACTCTGTTCTGCTAGTCTTCTGGTGGTTTTCTGGGTTATTTAGGCAGGTGTCGGTAGAGGCCTTTAAAAATGATTCCAACCCGTTAGGAAATATCCTGTGTCATAGAAAATAAACAATGATTCTAGGTTAGATAGAAAAAGCAGGGAGCCAGCTCTGGCAGGTGTGCTACAGAATCTTTGAACCTTAGTTTCTTCATATGTAAAGTGGGAGTTTGCATACTTACCTTCAGAAGTGCTATAAGGAGTAAGGATTTTGAGGACCTTACTGCCATGCTGCACACACTAGCATTTAATGCATGTGAGTTTCTTTCATAGGCTGATGGGCTAAGGGTGGCATTTTGGAGGAAGCAGTCATGCTCGGGGTGGGACATGATCCCCTCCCCCAGGCAATGGCCCTTGGCAAGCCTGACTCAGATGAGTGGCTCCAGTAATGAGTGGTACAGATTTTTCGCTAAGGAAGGAGATCCTTTAAAAAAAAAAAAAAAAAGACGGGCGCCTGGGTGGCTCAGTCAGTTAAGCAGCCGACTTCAGCTCAGGTCATGATCTCATGGTCCGTGAGTTCGAGCCCCGCATCGGGCTCTGTGCTGACAGCTCAGAGCCTGGAGCCTGTTTCAGATTCTGTGTCTCCCTCTCTCTCTGCCCCTCCCCTGTTCATGCTTTGTCTCTCTGTCTCAAAAGTAAATAAACGTTAAAAAAAAATTTTAAAAAGAAAATAAAACGCTTTTAAAAGAACACTTATTAAAGTTTAGAATGGGTGCATTCCAGATTTTTTTTTTACAAACGTGTCCTTAAACTTTATTTTTAGAACAGTTTTAAAGGTACAGAAAGGTTGTGAAGACAGTATGTTCCTAGATATCCGGCACCCAGTTTTCTTATTATTAACATCTATTTATCTAGCACATGTGTTACAATTAATGAACCAGTATTGATAGGTTGTTTCTAATGAAAATCAGTACTTCATTCGGACCTTAAATTTTACCCAATGTTCTGTCCGTCCCAGGAGCCCATCAGGGGATACTATATTGCGTTTACTCATCATGTCTCCTACAGTGCTTGGCTAGGACGTTTTCTCAGACTTCCCTTGTTTTTTGATGACCTTGGTAGTCTTGAGGCGTATGGATCAAGAATTTTGTAGAATGTCTTTTCGTTAAAATTTATCTCAAGTTTTTCTCATGATTAGACCGGGGTGATGGATTTGGGGAAGACCTCAGAGGTACCGTGCTGTTTGAATTGCATTGTTTCAGGAATACATGTTGTTGGCATGATTTCCAACTGTGGGTGTTAACGTTGGTCCCCTGGCTAAAGTGTGTTCAACAGGTTTTCTGTACTGTAAAGTTACTCTTTTTGTTTTAATTTAAGAGAGAGAGAGACAGACAGACAGCACGAGCAGGGCAAGGGGCAGAGAGAGAGAGAATCCCAAGCAGGCTCCTGAGGTCAGCTCAGAACCTAATGAGGGGCTCAAACTCATGAACCAGGAGATCATGACCTGAGTGGAAACCAAGAGTTCAGAAGCTTATCGACTGAGCCCCCCAGGGGTCCCTGTAAATTACTCTTTATTTTCTCCTTTGTAAATTGCACCCTCCGGAAGGGTCTCCACACACAGTCCACACTCAAGGATCAGGAATTATGTTCCCTCTCCTTCAGGGTTACTTTGTTTGGAATCCTGCATGGGAGATTTGTCTCTGCTCCCCTCTTTACTCATTCATTCATTTATAGCTGTATGGACTCGTGAATATTTATTTAAACTTTGGGTTATCGTCTGATACTATTTTCTTGCTCATAATTGTTCCAGGTTTGGCTGTTGGAAACCCTTTCCAAAGAGTCAGTTGCTCTTTCGAAGTATAGTTTTCACAGTTAATTCTTTAATCTAATGTCGTTTTCCGCACAAAACTAGAAACTTGATGAGGGCAGGGTATGTGTCTAATTTTGATTGTTTATCGCTATATACCTAGGACTTAGAGGAATACTATGTTTCTGAAATATAGTGTGTGCTCAATGGATATGGAGTGGAGAGATACAACGATGAATGGGTCAAAGAATGTGTCAGACACTGTGCAAGGCACATCACATGCACCATTCCTAAACTTCAAAGTAATTCTGAAGAGAAGGCATTACTCCCTATTTTATAAGTACGCCCAAGGTCGCATAAGCAAGAGCTTGAACCCAAGATTGCCTCATTTTATTTACATAGGCAGCCCTGAATATTGCTGCTGAGAAAAATGTCAAGGCTCTCCAAAAAGTCAAATTACAAGGTTATATTCATGTGTCTGTTATCATTATCATTATTTCTTTCCTTGTCTCTTTCTCTTCCTTTATATTTATATACAACCAGGTACTGTCTGTTGTTGTCAATGGAACCCAAAGAATTGGTATAAATCTCAAGAAAGTATTTAAATTTTTTCAATCCTTGCTTCAGTGTGTAAACGATGCATCCTCCAACCATTTCTCACATATCCCAGTCTGCATGAGAAATTCCAAATTTTGACTAAGCGACATATGTAAATCAATGCCAGTGACTCTGATATACTGGTGAGAGTTGAATAAAGCACCCTTCTGACCTTCACGGAAAGGCTCAGGTGGGACCCTGGGCTTTATTTTATCACTTTGTAAGTTAGTGACAGTGGGCAGTGAGGTATCACGGAAAGTAAATAGGCTTAGGGGATGGAAAGACCAGGTTTGACACATGGCTCTGCCATCGTCCCGCCAGAGACCTCATGTAAGTTCCCTAACACTTGCAAGCCTTAGTTTTCCCTTTCATAAACCAATGATATTTAAAGTAGTCACCTCATAAGTGAAGATTAAGTGGGGCATTGGGTATTAAGGGCATAATACAGTGCCTGTCACAGGGAACTCAGCACATGATCACTATTTTTTTGTTTTTTTGTTTTTTGTTTTGTCATTATTATTGTTCTCTTTCTTCTCAGGAGATCAGAGTATATGTCAGAGTAGGGAATATAGAGAGACAAGCTGAGGACTCATTAACTGCACACAACTGATTTTGGAGGATGTGTAATTTCAAGATAAGCCTCTATTTTTCTTGAAAATATATTGTTAGCTTGAATATATTTATTCTCAAATTGTAATCTGAATTATAAAGATTGCTTCTAGGCTCTGTTCAACTGGCACCCCTCACACTATGTGATAAACACATCCCATGCCTTTTTAAGTGACCCTGAACATAGACCATCCTTTACTGCACTTACTTAAGAACATTGTATTCTATACTCAAGGTGGGGGGGGGGCTTGAACTCACAACCCTGAGATCAAGAGTCTTATGCTCTACCAACTGAACCAGCCAGGAATTCAAGGGAAAAAAAAAACAGAATGAACACAAGGGAGGGGGGAAAAAGAGGGAAGAAAACCATAAAAATCCTTCTAAGGGACAGAGAACAAACGGAGAGTTGATGGAAGGATGTGATGGGGGATGGACTAGATGGGTGATCGGTATTAAGGAGGACACCTGTCGGGATGAGCACTGGGCGTTGTGTGTTAGTGGTGAACCACTGAACTCCTGAAACCAATATGGCACTGTATGTTAACTAACTAGAGTTTAAATAAAAATTTGAAAGGAAAAAAATATAAGAAAATAAGTGTTTTGGGGGGAGGGAAGAAGAACATGGTATTTTAAACCAGTGATATCAAACTCCTCTTTGTACGGTGGCAGATAATGAAAACTCTCTTCAGTCAGGTTGGGTGTGTTGGAGAGGGAATTGTAATGTGACTATAATGCCTGTTGCCACCAGTTTCTGTGTCCTTCAAGAATTGCTTTCTGGTACCGTGTAAAGTGTCGCCAATGATCCATCATCCAAGCAGTAAATCACGGTTGCCTTGCAGAATCCTGTTCTTGGCCCTACCGCTCCAGTTGTTTGACATGATTCTGTGACAGCAGGAGGGAGGGTGGCCTCCCCACGGTCATGTTCACATGTTGAGGCTGGGGCGGTACACTGTAACAATAGGGACATGTGTCGGCCCATACACTGTATTGCAGCGATTCTAAGACGCCTATTTCTACATTTTAATACTTCAACATGCCTTAAACAATCACTATTGGCCAGGCAGTAAGGGTGATGTGGTCATTGCCTGTACATGCGTATCAGTATTTGAAGAATGGTGTCACGGGGCTGGAGGAAAGTCCTGAAGGTAGTCGTGGACCATTCCTTTAAAAAAAAAACAAAACAAAACACCATCACCAGTGGCCTTAATGGTACAGTAGAAGATAATATATGGAAAAAACTAGATCCAAGGAAAGCCAGACTAAGGGTGAAGTTTTGAGATGACCTTGAATTGTCTTCCCTGCACCCTTTTATTATGTATAAAAAAGATATCTAATAAAAATCTATGCCCAAATAAGTCTAAAAGACCTATTTCAATAACAGAGTTTCAAAAAAATCTAAACGTGAGGCCCCTGAGTTGCTCAGTCGGTTAAGCATCCGACTCTTGATCTCAGTTCAGGTCATGATCTCACCATTGGGGTTATCAGATTGAGCCCCGCATTGGGCTCTGCACTGACAGTGTGGAGCCTGTTTGAGATTCTCATTCTCTCCCTCTCTTTCTCTGCCACTCCCCTGCCTATGCGCTCTCTCTCTCTCTCTCTCTCTCTCAAGTAAAGAAACTTAAATCCAAATGTAAGAAAGCATTATATCATGGGGATAGAGGTTTTTCTTAACAGTGCATAAAATAGTGGCATATCTTACAATGGCTGGTGTATTAGGTTTGATAAAATATGGCAGCTGGATGTCCTCAGGTAGCATAGGCTTTTGGTTTGTTTTAGAACTTCTGGCTCCATTTTCAGCCCACACTCCCGGTATATTACGTCAGCCTCATTATTGTAAGGTTGACTCAGGCCTCACATCCCTACAGAGCAAAATCCAGAGGAAGAGAAAGATCTTCATAGCTCTATTCTTCAGTCAACCGTTGTCTGTAGGGAAAAGCCATGCTTGGCTTAAGTCTGGCTTCATAAGCCAATTATTGGCAAAGGAGAATTACATTCTCACAATTAAGAGCAATCAGGGTCCCATCTGAAAATCACATGGGACCACTCACAATGGGGGAAAGGTGGAAAAATGTAGAAAGCCAGCTATGGCGGCCACTGCAAGGCTTTTCTTGCAAGTTGTGTTAAACCAACAGCACTGACACACTTTTTTTTTTTTTTTTTTTTTTTGTCAAGGTGCACTTTTAAAGTTAAATATTATTGTGGAAACCAAAATCTCTTCCCATTACCTGATTCAACAAGCATCAAATGTTCTGGTAAGTATCTGTACACAATGAAGTCTATTTGTAGTCACCATGTTTAAATAGTGGCAAAGTTGTAAAATGCTTTCTTGGAGCAAACACGTAGGGTATTTGTGATTTGTTTCTTAAAATATTCCAGTATGTGAATGTTCCCATAGTGTCACGAATGATACCAGCATTTCAGAGAATCAGAGTTGGGTGAGGATATTTTAGCTTAGTACCTGGGAAAATGAAACACTTCTTTAGGAAGGTGTTTGCTTAAAGTTGACTGGTCTCAGACAAGTGTTTTTCTAACCTGGGAGAGAGAAGAGTTGCCATTTTCTGGATTGGAGAAAAGAGATGGGATCTCTTCTATACCTGAGGTGTGTGTTTTCACTTATTATCTGTTTTGCTTCTGGAAAATGATTCAAGGAGACACTGTTGGTGATTTGTAGGTAGAGAGAAGCAGGGTTTTTTTTTCCGCCCCCGAGACGATAGAATCTTAAATTTGTGGACAAAATGGTCAATTTCCTTATTCATCCCTGGAAGGGACAGTTGGAACTTCTGGGGTCTGGGTGATGGGTTAGACGTTTTTGTTCCACACTGTAGAGTTGGGAGCAGAGGTATCAGAAATGCCAGGAAAATAAGAGCAAAATCTCACTGGTGACCCAAAAGGGGATGTGAATGAATCCCACCTGGTTTTCCAGGAAGACATATTGACAGAGTCCTCAAGACAGTAGACTCTGGTGTTAGACTTGGGTTTCAATTCACTTGTTTTTTAAAATTTTTCTTTAAATGTTTTATTTATTTTGGAGAGAGAGAGAGAGAGAGAGAGAGAGAGAGAGAGAGAGAGAGCGCTTTAGTGGGGGAGGGGCAGAGAGGGAGAGGGAGACACAGAATCCAAAGCAGGCTCCAGGCTCTGAGCTGTCAGCACAGAGCCCGACGGGGGTTCGAACTCGTGAACTGTGAGATCATGACTTCACCAGAAGCTGGACGCTTAACTGACTGAGCCCCAGGTGGCCCAGGTATACTGTTCTGAATAGGCAAGAGGGGATGGACTCAAGGAGACAAACGGAAAAGACTGGAAGGAAGAGGGGTGTATCTCAGTGTTTTTGTGAATTTAGTGTGCGTACAAGTGTGGGTTGTAGGAATCTTGTCAACAGGGCAGATGCTAACTCAGTGGGGCTGAGGTGGGGCCTCAGAGTCTGAATTTCTGACAAACTTCCTGGTGATGTCAAGGCTATGCTGTAGGGACTAGACTCTGCGTGTCAAGCTCTAGAGAAATTATTCAGTCAGACACTATAGGGATGGAATCAGGGGCCTGTATTTTTAGTAAGCCTCCCAGATGCTTATGAGGCATATCAAAGTTATAGAATATGCTGGGATTAATGAAAGAGGAAAGATAGAGATTTTAGGAAGTCCAGAGGGACCAGCTGGGTTGGACTCAAGTCAAAGAGGCCAAGATTAATGTACAATAATGCTTAACTGGAGTTCTGGGATCCTCTCATATAAGTTCTTATTAGAGTGAGAACAAAATGATGCCTTCAGCAGATTCCAACCTGGCTAAACTTTGGATTGCTTAAAATGAGGAACTATATATCCCATCCAATTTAATGCCTGCATATTTCCGGTCACCTTAACCCGAACGCCTCTGAACTTATTGGCAAATTCTGCAAACAAGTGGGAGAGTGTTCTAACACCTGGCACTGTTTTGTGAAGGACAGACTCTGTTTAACAAATGGAATTTGCATCCGTGGCGAAGTCATAGGGCCCTTATTGAAGATGATGAGAACGAGATAACCAGCTTGTGCTTTAGCTTCAATGAGCTTTTCTTTTTCATATTTGCAAATTAAATTTCTTTGCAAGGTTCTATTTAGACTGCAATATCGATGGCTTACTATTAATATTGAAGAGGAGAAAGGAACATGTAATTAATATTTTGTAGGTCTTTGGCCGTGGGCCATGTCTACATACTATTTTTACACGACTTTAATGATGAGAAGGAGAGCACAGTCATTAAATCTCTAAAGTCAGCAGAGCTGGTATCTCATGGACAGAATCTAAAATCACATTGCACTTAAGGTTCTGTGGAATAATAATATTCACCTAATAAGAACTTTATCGACTGATTGTATATCCATCACATCTGAAAGGGCTTCTGGCAGATTGAACAAATACCTGAGTGCCGTGGAAAGATACTCTGGTGGGTGCTGGGCACTGGGCAGAGGAGACATAAGACTTAAGGGTTGACTTCAAGTGCTTGTAGCCCCAGGAAGAAGAAAAGCCAGGCACCTGATGAAAGGTACAAAGGGTTGTATCCGACCCAAAGTGTCAGCAGAAGCCGGGGCTTTGTAGGGAGGTGGTGAGAGCACATGAATTACAGGCTTGATTGTGGAATTCAGCAACACTCTGCAAAATGTAAAACATGCCCTTAGACTCGTGTCTCCTAGACGGTGTGTACTACCCGGGTGCTGCTCCAGGCCTTGTGGGTCTTGAAGCATGTGTAATTTTGTGGTTCCCTCTTTATGGGGGGAAGAAAAACGACACCAGAAGGACCCAGGCAGGGGAGGGACACAGACACTGGAGTTTCAATAGCTTCATTGTAAACATGCCTCGGCTTAGAGCTGGGTGTGTTCATTAGCACAACTGTTCATAGCAAAAGACTGCACTAATCAAATTGTTTATTGGAGTGCTGGCTAAAGAAATGATGATAAATTTTATAATGCAATATTCTCCAGCTGCTGAGAAGGACAAAGGTGATCTGTCTATATGTATTGATAGAGCACAATCTCTAAGACACTATTAGGTGAGAAAAGCCAAGGGCAGAATGGTGTGTATAGTGTGCTGTTATTTATTTATTTTTTAATATGAAATTTATTGTCAAATTGTTTTCCATACAACACCTAGTGCTCATCCCAAGAGGTGCCCTCCTCAATGCCCATCACCCACTTTCCCTTCTCCCCCACCCCCCATCCACCCTCAGTTTGTTCTCACTATTTAAGAGTCTCTTATGGTTTGCCTCCTTCCCTCTCTGTAACTTTTCCCCCCCTCTTTCCCTCCCCCCTGGTCTTCTGTTAAGTTTCTCAGGATCCACATTAAGAGTGAAAACATATGGTATCTGTCTTTCTCTGACTGACTTACTTCACTTAGCGTAACACTCTCCAGTTCCATCCACGTTGCTACAAAAGGCCATATTTCATTCTTTCTCATTGCCATGTAGTAGTCCATTGTGTATATAAACCACAATTTCTTTATCCATTCATCAGTTGATGGACATTTAGGCTCTTTCCATAATTTAGCTACTGTTGAAAGCACTGCTATAGACATTGGGGTGCAAGTGCCCCTATGCTTCAGCACTCCTTTATCCCTTTGGTAAATTCCTAGCAGTGCTACTGCTGGGTCATAGGGCGGATGTATTTTTAATTTTTTTGAGGAACCTCCACACTGTTTTCCAGAGCAGCTACGCCAGTATGCATTCCCACCAACAGTGCAAGAGGGTTCCCGTTTCTCCACATCCTCTCCAGCATCTATACTCTCCTGATTTGTTCATTTTGGCCACTCTGACTGGCATGAGGTGGTATCTCAGTGTGGTTTTGATTTGTATTTCCCTGATGAGGAGGGACGTTGGACATCTTTTCATGTGCCTGTTGGCCATCTGGATGTCTTCTTTTTTTTTTTTTTTTTTTAAATGTTTAATGTTTATTTACTTTTGAGAGACAGAGAGAGACAGAGTGTGAGCAGGGGAGGGGCAGAGAGAGAGACACACACACAGAATCTGAAACAGGCTCCAGGCTCCGAGCCGTCAGCCCAGAGCCTGACGTGGGGCTCGAACTCACAGACCGCGAGATCATGACCTCAGCTGAAGTGGGCCGCTTAACCGACTGAGCCACCCAGGTGCCCCAGGATGTCTTCTTTAGAGAAGTGTCTATTCATGTTTTCTGCCCATTACTTCACTGGATTATTTGTTTTTCGGGTGTGGAGTTTGGTGAGTTCTTTATAGATTTTGGATAATAGCCCCTTGTCCAATATGTCATTTGCAAATATCTTTTCCCATTCCGTTGGTTGCCTTTTAGTTTTGTTGATTGTTTCCTTTGCAGTGCAGAAGCTTTTTATCTTCATGAGGTCCTAACAGTTCCTTTTTGCTTTGAATTCCCTTGCCTTTGGGGATGTGTCAAGTAAGAAATTGTTGCAGCTGAGATCAGAGAGGTTTTTTCCTGCTTTCCCCTCTAGGGTTTTGATGGGTTCCTGTCTCACATTCAGGTCCTGTATCCATTTTGAGTTTATTTTTGTGAATGGTGTAAGAAAGTGGTCTAGTTTCATCCTTCTGCATGTTGCAGTCCAGTTCTCCCAGCACCATTTGTTAAAGAGACTGTCTTTTTTCCACTGGGTATTCTTTCCTGCTTTGTCAAAGATTAGTTGGCCATACATTTGTGGGTCCAATTCTGGAGTCTCTATTCTATTCCATTGGTCTATGTGTCTATTTTTGTGCCAATACCATGCTGTCTTGATGATTACAGCTTTGTAGTAGAGGCTAAAGTCTGGGATTGTGATGCCTCCCACTTTGGTCTTCTTCTTCAATATTACTTTGGCAATTCGGGGCCTTTTGTGGTTCCATATGAATTTTAGGATTGCTTGTTCTAGCTTCGAGAAGAATGCTGGTGCAATTTTGATTGGGATTGCATTGAATGTACAGATAGCTTTGGGTAGTATTGACATTTTAACAATATTTATTCTTCCAATCCATGAGCATGGAATGTTTTCCATTTCTTTATATCTTCTTCAATTTCCTTCATAAGCTTTCTATAGTTTTCAGCATACAGATCTCTTACATCTTTGGTTAGGTTTATTCCTAGGTATTTTATGCTTTTTGGTGCAATTGTGAATGGGATCAGTTTCTTTATTTCTCTCTCTGTTGCTTCATTATTGGTGTATAAGAATGCAATTCATTTCTGTACATTAATTTTGTATCCTGCGACTTTGCTGAATTCATGGATCAGTTCTAGCAGACTTTTGGTGGAGTCTGTCGGGTTTTCCATGTGTAATACCATGTCATCTGCAAAAAGTGAAAGCTTGACTTCATCATTGCCAATTTTGATGCCTTTGACTTCTTTTTGTTGTCTGATTGCTGATGCTAGAACTTCTAACACTGTTAAACAACAGCGGTGAGCATGGACATCCCTGTCATGTTCCTGATCTCAGGGGGAAGGCTCTCAGTTTTTCCCCATTGAGGATGATATTAGCTGTGGGCTTTTCATAAATGGCTTTTATGATGTTTTAAGTATGTTCCTTCTATCCCGACTTTCTTGAGGATTTTTATTAAGAAAGGATGCTGAATTTTGTCAAATGCTTTTTCTGCATCGATTGACAGGATCATATGGTTCTTTTCTTTTATTAATGTGATGTATCATGTTGATTGATTTGCGAATGTTGAACCAGCCCTGCATCCCAGGAATGAATCCCACCTGATCATGGTGAATAATTCTTTTTATAAGCTGTTGAATTCAATTTGCTAGTATCTTATTGAGAATTTTTGCATCCATATTCATCAGGGATATTGGCCTGTAGTTCTCTTTCTTTGCTGGGTCTCTGTCTGGTTTAGGAATCAAAGTAATGCTGGCTTCATAGAATGAGTCTGGAAGTTTTCCTTCCCTTTCTATTTTTTGGAACAGCTTGAGAAGGATAGGTATTATCTCTGCTTTAAATGTCTGGTAGAATTCCCCAGAGAAGCCATCTGGTCCTGGACTCTTATTTGTTGGGAGATTTTTGATAAATGATTCAACTTCTCTGCTGATTATGGGTCTGTTCAAGGTTTCTTTTTCTTCCTGTTTGAGTTTTGGGAGTGTGTGGGTGCTTAGGAATTTGTCCATTTCTTCCAGGTTGTCCAGTTTTTTGGCATATAATTTTTCATAGTATTCCCTGATAATTGTTTGTATTTCTGAGGGATTGGTTGTAATAATTCCATTTTCATTCATGGTTTTATCTTTTTGGGTCATCTCCCTTTTCTTTTTGAGAAGCCTGGCTAGAGGTTTATCAATTTTGTTTATTTTTTCAAAAAACCAACTCTTGGTTTCATTGATCTGCTCTACAGATTTTTTGAGATTCTATACTGTTTATTTCTGCTCTGATCTTTATTATATCTCTTCTTCTGCTGGGTTTGAGGTTTCTTTTCTGTTCTGCCTCTATTTCCTTTAGGTGTGCTGTTAGATTTTGTATTTGGGATTTTTCTGGTTCCTTGAGATAGGCCTGGATTGCAATGTATTTTCCTCTCAGGAAATACATCCCAAAGTGTTTGGATTGTTGTATTTTCATTTTAATTTGTTTTCATATATTTTTAAATTTCTTCTCTAATTGCTTGGTTGACCCATTCATTATTTAGTAGGGTGTTCTTTAACCTCCATACTTTTGGAGATTTTCCAGACTTTTTCCTGTGGTTGCTTTCAAGCTTCATAGCATTGTGGTCTGAAAATATGCATGGTATGATCTCAATTCTTGTATACTTATGAAGGGCTGTTTTGTGACCCAGTATGTGATCTACCTTGGAGAATGTTCCATGGGCACTCAAGAAGAAAGTATATTCTGTTGCTTTGGGATCCAGAGTTCTAAATATATCTGTCAAGTCCATCTGATCCAATGTATCATTTGGGGCCCTTGTTTTTTTATTGATCCTGTGTCTAGATGATCTATCCATTGTTGTAAGTGGTGTATTAAAATTCCCTGCAATTACCACATTCTTGTCAATAAGGTTGCTTATGTTTGTGAGTAATTGTTGTATATATTTGGGGGCTCCTGTATTAGGTGCATAGACATTTATAATCGATAGCTCTCCCTGATGGATAGACCCTATAATTATTACATAATGCCCTTCTTCATCTCTTGTTACAGTCTTTCATTTAAAGTCTAGTTTGTCTGATATAAGTATGGCTACTCCAGCTTTCTTTTGACTTCTAGTAGAATGCTAGTTCTCCATCCCCTCACTTTCAATCTGAAGGTGTCCTCAGATCTAAAATGAGTCTCTTATAGACAGAAAATAGATGGGTCTTGTTTTGTTTTGTGTTTTTTTTTTTAATCCATTCTGATACCCTATGTCTTTTGGTTGGAGCATTTAGTCCATTTACGTTCAGTGTTATTACTGAAAGAAATGGGTTTAGAGTCATTATGATGTCTGTAGGTTTCATGCTTGTAGTGATGTCTCTGGTCCTTTGTGGTCCTTGCAACACTTCACTCACAGAGTCCCCCTTAGGATCTCTTGTAGGGCTGGTTTAGTGATGATGAATTCCTTCAGTTTTTGTTTGTTTGGGAAGACCTTTATTTCTCCTTCTATTCTGAATGGCAGACTTGCTGGATAAAGGATTCTCGGCTGCATATTTTTTCTGTTCATCACATTGAAGATTTCCTGCCATTCCTTTCCGGCCTGCCAAGTTTCAGTAGATAGGTCTGCCACTAGTCTTATGGGTCTCCCTTTGTAAGTTAGAGCCTGTTTATCCCTAGCTGCTTTCAGAATTTTCTCTTTATCCCTGTATTTTGCCAGTTTCACTATGATATGTAGTGCAGAAGATCGATTCAAGTTACATCTGAAGGGAGTTCTCTGTGCCTCTTGGATTTCAATGCCTTTTTCCTTCCCCAGATCAGGGAAGTTCTCAGCTATGATTTGTTCAAATGCACCTTCAGCCCCTTTCTCTCTCTCTTCCTTTTCTGGAATTCCTATGATACAGATATTGTTCTGTTTGCATCACTTAGTTCTCTAATTCTCCCCTCATACTCCTGGATTTTTTTTTTATCTCTCTTTTCCTCAGCTTCCTCTTTTTCCATAATTTTATCTTCTAATTCACCCATTCTCTCCTCTGCCTCTTCAATCCCAGCTGTGGTCGCCTCCATTTTACGTTGCAGCTCATTTATAGCATTTTTTAGCTCCTTATGACTATTTCTTAGTCCATTGATCTCTGTAGCAATAGATTCTCTGCTGTCCTCTATGCCCAGTGATTAATTTTATGACTATTATTCTAAATTCTTGTTCTGTATATTGTTTAAATCGTTTTTGATCAATTCGTTAGCTGTCGCTACTTCCTGGAGTTTCTTTTGAGGAGAGTTCTTCTGTTTCGTCATTTTGGTTAGTCCCTGGAGTGGCGCAGAACTGTGGGGCACTTTTCCTGTGCTGTCCGGAGTAACTTGTATTGGTGGGCGGGGCCATATTCAGACCCAATGTCTGTCCTCAGACCACCGCTGGGGCCACAGTCAGGCTGGTGTGTACCTTATCTTCCCCTCTCCCAGGGGCAGGACTCACTGTGGAGTGGTGTGGCCCCTGTCTGGGCTGCTTGCACACTGCCAGGCTTGTGGTGCTGCTTCTGTGGGATCTGGCGTATTAGACGGGGTGGATCCGCAAGGTGCACAGGGGCGGGAGGGGCAGGCTAGGCTTGCTTTGCCCTTGGTGGTCCCCTGTCGGAGGGGCCCTGCGGCACCGGGAGGGAGGTAGACCCATCAGAGGGATGGATCCACAGAAGCGCAGCGTTGGGTGTGTGCCTGGTGCAAGCAAGTTCTGTGATGGGGACTGGTTCCCTTTGGGGTTCCGGCTGGGGGATGGGCGAGGGAGGCAGCGCTGGCCAGCGCCTTTGTTCCCGCTAAGCTGAGCTCTGTCTTCCGGGGCTCAACACCTTTCCCTCCCAGCGTCCTCTCGCCCTCCCGCTCTCCAAGCAGAGCCGCTGACTTTTAACATTCCAGATGTTAAGTCCCGCTGGCTTTCAGAACTCCGTCCAGCCCCTCCACTTTTGCAAGCCAGACTCAGGGGCTCTGCTTTGCCGGGCGGGCTGCCCCTCCACCCTGGCTCCCTCCCGCCAGTCCGTGGAGCACCCACCATCTCTCTGCCCTTCCTACCCTCTTCCGTGGCCTCTATGCTTGGCTCTGGAGAGTCCATTCTGCTAGTCTTCTGGCGGTTTTCTGGGTGATTTAGGCAGGTGTGGGTGGAATCTAAGTGATCGGCAGAACGAGGTGAGGCCAGCGCCCTCCTACGCCGCCATCTTCCCTCTCCCTATCTGCTGTTATTTATTTTAAAAAGGGAGGACATGTACACACATAGATCTACACACAGTGAATAGCTCCAGAACTGGCAGTGTTGTTGCCTCTGGGAAGGGTTGCATGGAGGGGAGTTGATGGCACAAGGAGAGGTACTTTTCCCTCACATCCTTTTGCATCGTTTGAAGGTTTCCTCATGTGGGAAACAAAGGCAGAAGGAAATGGCAGATAAAATTGAATTTCCTTACAACCTGCAGCCCATTGACCGATACTCTATGCAGGCAGAGCAGAACATTCCTCTAGGAACTTCCCACTGTTTTAATGTTAACACTTGGCTAGAAGGAGAAACAACCTTAGTGGGACAATGGTCAGGCCTCCAGGATCCTGGGAGTCCTCTCTAGCACACGAAAGTCCTCTTGGAAAGAAACCTCCCTTTTTTTTCACCTCCCCTAACTCCCATGTGTACAACCAACCTCTCCTCACAACCCCTGGACAGCTCTTTCTGCGGATGGGTCCTGTCCCTGGGCTTTAATAAAACCACCTTTTTGCCCCGAAGATGTCTCAAAAATTCTCTCTTGGCCAGTGGCTCCAAACCCCAACATTTTCCACATCCTTTACCACAGGTACTTGTAACATGTTTGAAAATGAAAGTTAAAAGCAGCTATAACAACTAAAACAAGAGCATTTGAGTCCGGGGCACCTGGTGGCTCAGTCAGTCACGCGTCCGACTTTGGCTCCGGTTGTGATCTCATGGTTCAGGAGTTGGAGCCCCACCTCAGGCTCTGTACCTACAGCGTGGAGCCTGGAACCTGCTTCGGATTCTGTGTCCCCCTCTCTCTGCCCCTCCCCCACTTATGCTCTGTTTCTCTCAAAGATAAATAAACATTAAAGAGAAAAAAGAGTATTTGTGATGAGGGAGCATCAGGCAAGCCGACAGGCCACAAACAGGCTGCCCCCCTCCCGCAAGTGGGTGGGGACATGTGTGATACTCCTCGGGCACTCCTGGCTGCCCAAGAACAAAGGAAAGGGGGAAAACAGATGGTTAACTGATAGAGATCACAGTCCTACAGGACCTGAGTTTCCATCACCCCTCCGTAGTGATGTGGGGACAGGGGCAGGAGAAAATGGCAGATAGAACTAAGTTTCCTTATACCCTGCAGCCCACTGACTAACGCTTGAGGCCGGTAGAGCAAACATTTCTCCGGGAAACCCCTGCTGTCTCAATGCTAATGCTTTGCTGGAAAGAAAACCACCCTAGCTTGTGGCCTCCGCTGTCCTGGGAATCTTCTTTAGCATATGAAAATCTCACTGGAAACTTCCCCTGGACTTTACCTCCCCCAGTCTCTCCTCACGGTCCCTGGGTAGATCTTCCTGGCCACGGGTCCTGTCCCCGTGCTTCAGTAAAATCACCTTTTTTGCACCAAAGACGTCTTCGAGAATTTCTTCTTGGCCTTTGGCTCTGGACCCCACAGACCCCACTGTCACCCCCCCAAAACCTCATCATTTTAGTCAGGCCTTGAAAGGAACCAGCATGAAGATCTGTTTGGCCCTTGTAGGGGGTGAAGGTGGGTCCCGCTGTTGAAGAAGCTCTTTCACGGGGGCGCTGGGGGCCACATCACTGAGGACACCGCCCCCCACCCCCCGAAAGTAACTGTGTTTTGCAGATACTCCTCTGGCAGTGCTGGTGGGATGGATTGGAGTCAGGAGGCCAGTTCTGAGCCCGCGGTCACTGTGGACTCCCAGGAGGCCTACGGCGAGCGTCTCGGCAGTGATTTGCGAGCAAGAGGACAGGCAGAAAGGGCAGAGTGGCAGAGACGGAAAGAGGGAGTCCTGTGAGTCAGGGGGCGCATTAGCTCTGGAGGGAAGCGTGATGCAGAAAAGGACCCCAAGGGACTGAGGAAATAAGGCCGGCATAGAAAGGAAGAGAAGTGCCCAGGGGTGCGTTCTGAGAGGTTTTCATCAGAGGGTTGGCGGTATGCGTGAGTTCTCTTACTAAAGCTTTACCCATGTGGGGAGGCTCCTGTCGCCATCAGCCCGTCACAACTTCTTCCCTCTTCTCCCGATGCCCTGGGGAAGGAAAAGTCTTCTCGGGAGCTCTGGCTCTGGTGAGAAACCTGGGGCCTCATCAGAGGTTCTCACACCTTAGCTCCTGGAAATAGGAAGGGAAGCATAGGGCTCATTGGGCCACACGGAGGTGAAGTTCGTTGTGCACCCCAGGGAGGTAGGAATGGAGGTGGGAACGGGGTGTGGGGAGCAGGCCGCTCTCAGGGCTCTGGGGGAGCTCCTCCCAGAAGTTGAATAAATGGCACCTGTAAGGCGGGATCTTCTCCCTAGGAACAGTTCCCTCACCCTTGGCAAGTGATCCTGCCTTCCTGAGGAGGTTTCAAATTCTTTTAACTTTTTAGAGGGAGAGAGAGCAACTCGGGCTCCAGGCTCAGCCTGGAGCCCAACGTGGGGGTTGAGTGATCCCACAGCCCAGAGATCATGACCTGAGCTGACATCAAGAGTCAGAGAGGCTCAACCAAGGTGCCCCAAATCTTTTAGTTAAAGACCAGGGTTTTTGTTCTTAGGAGGTTGGGATGAAAAGCGAATTCATCCCGGTTGTGGTAACTCAAGACTCTCGCTCACGTTGGGAGGCCGAGGGTGTCCTTTCTGGGGAACGTGTCTCCATGATTCTGTAACTGGGACTGTGTCCCATCAGACCGCGTGTCACCACAGAGGGGAGACAGAGAAGTAGAAATTGCATCAAAGGCTATCCCCCCGCTGCACTTGGGGCTTAGTTTTTGGGGTATGAACCCACTGATCCGGGGCCGGCATGATGAATAAAGTTGCCTCCTGGACAGAAAAGCCTCGGTGTCCCTTCTCGCTGTGTGAGAATCCTTCTACAGGGTTGGCTTCGGTAAAGTGTTACTCAGAACGGGGACTAGGACCACGGGAGAGAGAATCACCCAGGAATTCGCTGAGGAATCAGATTCCTGGGATCCACTGAGGCACCAGTGAACAACAAACTCCAGAAGGAGGTCAGGCCTGGGGATCTGCATTTTGACAAGCACTCTCTGGTGATTCTTTTGCTCACTAGAGCCTGGCAACCATCACTTATGGCTTCAGGATTCCTCCTCTTTTCTCTCTTCACTCCCTCTGAGGGTCCTGTCCCTGAGCTTCCTGTCAGCTCTTGAGCCAGTGGCCGTCGTTCTGGGTTGTCTGCCCTTCTTCTCTGCCCCCTCTGTCATGGGACTTCCCGCGCTCCCTCTTAAATGTGTACTTGTCTTTCCTCTGCTGGCTGGTGCATTCTTGGGGGCCAGGAGCTGTGTATTTTGTTTTTCCATGCCCTGTTCTAGAATTCTCGGCATTGAACACCTCACCAAAGAGCTCTCGATCACAGGGGCTGGGACGGTGCTGCGGTGAGATCTGCTCTTCATCAGTGAAGAGCTATGGCTTCCAAAAACGTTGAATGGAATCGGGTCAGCTCAGCGATTTCCTGATTTCTCCTTAGCCTTTTGTGTCCTCAGCAGGGATCTGGAAATAGCACGTGGATGAGCTCATTCATGGAGGGACAGCTTGTCTTCTTTGCTTGGATCTCTCCTGGGCTTTTCGTGTCCCCCCCACCTTTGGGGGTCCCTCCCCACTTCTCACGATACGTAGCCATACCAGCTACTGTGTGCAAAATTCAGATAGGAAAAGCAGAAGAGGTTAAACCTGAGTTTCACCCCAAAATAACTCCAGAGCCCTGGGCTCACATTGGTGGACGACACCAGAGATGGGAAAACAGGTCAGTGACAAATTTAGGTCCTGATTTCATCAGGTAGTCTGGCAGCCAGCCAGGACGCAGGACAGCTCAGATAGCAGAGAGAGCGTGTTCCTCTCTCCTAGCCTGCTGCCTGTAGGCTTTTAGCCCCAACGCCTCAGCCGGGGTTGCTAAGCACTTGCATGGTTTACAAAGCACTTTCAAATTAATTCAGATCAGGCCGTCGCTGGTTGTAATGGAAGCTGTTGAACTGGCATCAGACAGGCCCCAGAACGATTTCTAGAATGTATTTCCCTCACCTTTGTTCCTTCAAAAATCAATAGATTTTCTCTAGAGCCTGGGGTTTTAGGTGCTGGAAAAAGGAGGATCTGAAGTCAGCAAGCTTTTGAAAGATCCCTAGTATTTGCAAGTGCTCCGGGTGGAGAGCCGGCCGGCCGGCCAGCACACACAGAGCCAAGTTCTGGGGTCCGGAGAAAGAGGATGGCTTGGCACGGAGGCTCTGGGCTCTCCCACAGAGCCTCCGGAGGCTCCGGAACAGGTGATTTTCTTCCCCCACCCAGTCTGGCTCAGGGCTCCCCGCCAGCGCCTGCACCTGCCTTATTGCTGGGAGTTCTGTCTTGGCCTGTGGGGGGAGGAGGGGGGTTCGGCTCATCAGTGCACAGCCTGGGCAGCTGGACCCGCGCTGCCGGGTCTGGGAAAACATGACTGAGGCTCCACGGGTACATTTTACCTCGTGTGGAGTCTGCAGGCAGGTGGCGGGTGTGAGTGGCTCATGC
Source organism: Panthera pardus (assembly GCF_024362965.1). NCBI lineage: Eukaryota > Metazoa > Chordata > Mammalia > Carnivora > Felidae > Panthera > Panthera pardus. Next base: position 13,067,646 of record NW_026526788.1, read on the forward strand.
GCTGGCCCTCCAACTCCCGGCGGGCGTGGGCCTCTCGATCCCCCCAACTCCGCAGTAACGACTCTGACCCAGGACCTGGCGGAAAAGTCTGTCTTCCTGGGGGTGCTTTTAAGTGTCTGCGTCTGCTTTCCTGGGGCCCTGCCTCCTTCTGGGGTTGGCCGCCTATCTTGCTGATCCATCTATATCTCCCAGGGAGGACCAAGGTGGGTGGTGGTCCTGAGGGAGGTGCTCAGAGCCCGCAGGTGCCCCGCTGGCGTGGCCACTGGACCCGGCCTCCTGCCGCCAGAGTCAACCTCTTGGAGCGCTTTTTTTGTGGCGTGTTATTTCTTTGCTTCCAGTTGCATTACCAAATGCCCTGTAAAGAAAAATTTTTTTAATTGATTTATTTATTTTGAGGGAGAAAGAGGGCCGTGAGCAGGGGAGGGGCAGAGAGAGAGCGGGAGAGAGAGTCCCAAGCAGGTTCCATGCTGTCTGTGCAGAGCCCGACACAGGGCTCGATCTCACAAGCCGTGCCACCATGACCCCAGTGGAAATCAAGAGTGGGACGCTTAACCCATCGAGTCGTCCAGGCGCCCCCACCAATGCCCTTTTAGTCTCTTGCTCTTTGGTTGTGTTGGGCCCCAGAAGTCGGCAGAGGATTTGGAGTGGGAATAGGCTCTTCCTTCCGGTGCACGTATGAACTGCTCCTTGTCTCTTCCTCCGTAAGTAGGATTATCGTGTTGTCTGGATCTCATTCTTGGGAAGTTATATCTGAGAAGTGTGCGTATGCTTATACAGACAGTAGAATAAATACTTGAAGGAAGGTGTGTTCGGATTGATAGTTTAGAGATACCTGGTTGGGTCAGTATATCCCCTGCCTGTGGTGTCCAATTTCCCTCTGGCTGTCAGACCTACTATTCGGAGTCTCATTTCTTCAAGTCTGGTTCCAACAGGTGACCTCATTCATGTTTAATTAATGAACGTAACTGGCTCATCTTAATGACTTATTCATGCAGAGTAATATATTTTCATTTTGGGAAAGGCTTTAATGCTCTAAACTTAAAGGTGAACTATCAGATTTAAAAGACAATTTGATGAGGGTTTCAGTTGAGCCTGGAACTTTTGTTCCGGTTTTGGCATAGTTTGCTCTCTTAACATTCGGTATTTTGTTGAACCGATCCTCAGTTATCTCAGGCTAGAAGTGACTGGTGATAATAATAACAGTTTCGTTATGCCGTTTCAAAGTGTGCAGTCAGGGGGCCCCCGCCTGGGTGGCTCAGTCCGTTGAGCGGCCGACTTCGGCTCAGCTCATGATCTCTCACGGATCGTGGGTTCGAGCCCCGCGTCAGGCTCTGCGCTGACAGTTCAGAGCCTGGAGCCTGTTTCGGATTCTGGGTCTCTCTCTCTGCTCCTCCCCCAGTCCTGCTCTGTCTCTCTGTCTCTCAAAAAATAAACATTAAAAAATTTAAAAAAAGAGTGTGCAATCAGGTGCCTATCAAAGCATGCCTACCATGGGAAAGAATCACCTGGGGCCTGTGTTGAAACACAAGATTCCCAGACCCCGTGCCCAGGAGAGGTTCTGACTGGTCGGTCTGGGGCTGGCCTGAGAATTTACACTCCTGAAAGATGGCAGGTGATGTAGCTGACAGTGAACCGCCTTTGGAGTCCTACTGGCTGCGTCTCAAACAAGCACTTCTCAGACTTGGCTGTGAAGCAGGATCAGACGATGGTCTCAGTCACAGATTCTTAGGCTCTGCCTTTGGAGATGGGATTCCGTCCCCATGGGAGGGACCTGAGGATCTTTGTTGTTCATAGGAAAATCTTTGTTGTTGCCGTTGTTGTTTATATCCTGCATGATACTTTTCGGTTTTCCCACTAATTTTAGATTTACAGAGATGTTACCCGAACCAGAGTTCCCGTGTACCCCTCATCCAGCTTCTCCTGATGCTAACAGTTTACATAATCTTTTTTTTAAAGTTTATTTATTTTGAGAGAGAGAGAGAGAGAGAGGGAGGGAGAGAATCCCAAGCAGGCTCCATGCTGTCAGTGCAGAGCCCGACACGGGGCTCCATCCCACGAACCATGAGATCATGACCTAAGCTGAAACCGAGTGTTGGATGCTTAACCCACTGAGCCACCCAGGCACCCCTACATAGTCTTAATGTAATCATCAAAATGGGGAAATAGATGCTGCTACAATACTATTAACTAAACTACCCACCCCTCGAAGAAGTCACGCACGACCACTTTGTGGTAGGCTTTGAATAATGGCCCCAAAGATGCCCACGTGCTAAGCCCCAGAACCTGTGGATGCCACCTTACGTGGAATTGTGGAACACCTACAGGTACTAATCAGGGATTGAGGCATGAAGAGATTGTCCTCGATTGCCTGGATGGACCTGATACAATCACAAGGTCCTTAGAATCATAAAGGACAAAAGACTCAAATTCAACATCAGAGAAGAAGACAATGCATGCGTGGGAACAGAGGGAGAACAGGCATTTTGAGGTAGGGTCATGAAACCAGGAATGAGGACCGTCTTCTGAAGCTGGGAAAGGCAAGAAGAAAGAACCAGGCTACCCCAGCACCTGGAGTTTGGCGCTGTAAGACTCATTTTGGATGTCTGGGCTCCAGAACAGTAAGAAAAACAATGGTACTATTTAATGCCACCGAGCTTGTGGTAATTCTTAGAGCAGCAATAGGAAACGAATGCAGAGTGTGTAGATAGTGCTTGAGAATCCCTGAACCTCACCAGGGTTGTTGACGGAATTCAATAACATGACTTATGTGGAAGTGACTAGCTTTGTATTCCCGTATCTACAGTGGGGGCTCACTGAAAGATGACAGCCGAAGCAAACGTTAAGACTTCCAGGGCTGTTTTTCACTGTTTGAGAAAGAACGTTGGCTTAATTGGTAAGAAAAGAAAAGATCTCTGTCCCAGGTGGTTATAGATGGACCTCACTTTGCCGCCTGTCCCCTTGGTCTTTGTACGTGAAGGGCCACTCAAGAGACCAAACCTTCCTTATAAAGGCAGTGACTTGAGTTGTTCCGTTTCCTTATCTTCACTGAGAATGGAGTTGCTTTTATTTAAAACACACACACGTAGCTTAGAGATTTGCATGCATTGGCGTACTTTCTTATTTTTGAATTAGAGTTTTTAAAAAGAGTGCTTCCTTTTGGGTTCATGTTAGCTTTTTGACCTCTGTTTGTGACTTTATTTTCCTCTTCATTGTTCATTTTGATCTGATCTTTTGATTTCTCTTTATCTTTTATCAATTCAAATCTTTTATTTTTCTTTCAATCTAATTCAGCTGTACTGATTTCTGTTTTCCTTTTAATAATAATACTTTCCCCTTATTTTGTTCACTGTATTTTTTACCAACAATGTTAGGCTGCAATGAACTTACTATCTTTGTTTTGATATAGCCCCTGTTTACATGTTCCTTTATATTTATTTAATTGTGTAACTTGTTTTTATAATTGCAGCAGGAAGTCTGCTCTTTGGGAGATAGGGACTCCACTCCACCATGAATGGAGAATGTGTAGGTTTTTGTCTCCAGCAAATTCTTCAGGTGTCACTTTTAATAAAAGTCATATTCGGGGCTTCTGGGTAGCTCAGTGGGTTAGGCATCTGACTCTTGGTTTCGGCTCAGGTCATGATCTCTCGGTTCATGAGTTCAAGCCCCGCATCAGACTCTGCACTGACAGTGCATAGCCTGCTTGGTATTATCTCTCTCTCTCTCTCTCCCTCCCTCCCTCCCTCCCTCCCTCCCTCCTCCACTGCTCTCTCGCTCTCTCTCTGCCCTTCTCATGTCCTTTCTCTTTCTCAAAATAAATGAACTTAAAAAATTTTTTTAAAAAGTCATATTCCACTCAATATTGGTTCCCAAACACACACACCTCACTAAACATATGTCAGAAACACTTTTAAAGGATAGTCATGATTCTCCCAGAAAGAAGACAGTGAGAAATGAGATTGTTTGCTGACATCATTAATGGCTTTGTTTGCAGATGTCGTTAATGACCACGCATGCATTCTGAAGTCTTTGGGGAGGCTGTTCTTAGGGAAGGTAGCAGCAGGGATGCTCAAAGTTGCTTCAGGGAAGACTGGCTTTCTTCCCTCAGTTGCTCTGTTGGGCCAGAATTATTATAAATTTCCAGATGTCCTTCAAACTCTCCAGCTGTTGCTCCAAATTCTGTTTTCACAAGTTTGTATGAAGTCTAGACTTTTCAAGACAACTTTCTTCACATTCGAGACTTTGACTCTGTGTCGGTTGGATTTCTTGGGTATGATAAACAAAAGCAGGCTCTGGGTAACCAAAACCAGAAAACAGTATTTTTGACATATTTTGGGGGGTAGCTCCCAGAAACTTCTGGAAGGTCCAGGTTCAAAACATAGGCAGGACCAAGGGAGACTGGGCATTGGGAGTTCTTAGTCAAGTTCACACCACAGACACAGTCAGGTTGGGGAGTCACCACTGGTAATAGGTTCACTGTCCTGTCAAGGACAAGGACTCTGATATCAGTAACTTTGGTGGTACCTTCGTACCCCTCACCCCCACTTCCCAAGATTCAAAATTCTGAGTAGGAGCATTCAACTGGCTAGGCTTTAGCCATCTTCTCTTATTCTGGCAGCCAGGGATAGGAAGAGGATAAATCTCCCTTGGACTTGCATAGTCAGAGGCAGATTCCTAAAATAGGAAGGGTGCTCAAATGATGGGCAGCTAAAATATTACAGATGTGCACTCACAGAGGCTCCGTCCCGCAAACAAGATGTAAAGGAAGTGGGTGATGTTTGAGATGGTTCAAGCCTATGCTTTTCAAGCCACAGCATATCATCAGCTCTCTGCTCTCAATGTTTGTAAGCCTGGTATCGCTTTCTGAAGTCTCTTCACTATTGATCCTTAAAACCCATTTGCAGTTTCTCTATCAAGAGGACTTTCCTTGTCTCTTATCGGATCATTTGTTCTTAAAGCTGGAAGGGGTCTTAGAGACAAAGGCATCTATTCAATAAAGATGTATTTTGGCTGCCAGTAATGGAATACCCAAATGAAAATGGGTATTTCCATTTTCTGAGAATAGCATGAAAATATGTTGCTTAATAACTTCTATGGTCGGTAATTCAGTGGCTCAAAAGTGACAGAGCTCTGGCTCAGATTCTATACAAACCTCTTATCATCCTCATCATTGTGGCAAGACAGCTACCACAGCTCCGGGCATGAAAGCTTCCAAATGCATATAGAAGGGGAGTTTATTTTCAGTAGTGAGGAACACCTTTCCCAGAAGACCCCGGGCAGAGTGATCAGTTTCCATTGGCCAAGAATGGTCAGATGCTCATGTCCTAGCTAATAGGAAGCTAGAGAAGTCAGGTGGTGATTTTTAGCCTCTATTGTGGGAGATGAGCTCCCCCGGCCAGAGTCCTGGCAACCAGCACCGTTTGATATAGCACCCAATTCAGCACTTGACTTTCAAGGAAACTGAGCCACAGCATGAGTCAAACAGTCTTTCCAAAGTCACAAGATTCGTCAATAACAGACCCAATAACAGAGCCAGGGAACTTGGTTGAGTACCCGTTACTCTGTTTAGCATTCCTCCAATATTCCAGGGATTCCTATTCATCAAAATGTCCTATCTGAAGGGAAGAAAAATGTTTACTTTGCGAGCTTTCCATGTCATCAAATCCATCACTATTACATGAGGTTTGGATGTCACCATAGGGTAGTTGAATTTGTAGAATAGTGGAACATTTTATAATGGAGTTTTATATCAGGGAAGATTTTATTGTCTATCTTCCATGGCATAGTTTTCCTGGCCACCATATTGTGAGTGGAGAATTTTCCATCAGCAATAAAATTTTTCATTTTCCCCCAGCAGCTGAGATTAGAGCTGATATACTGGGAGGAGGGAGAGAAAAACAAAGGGAGAAGGGGGGGGATTTAAAGAGATTATGTAGGTGTAAAAAAGAAAACGAATTATATTGTTTTGTGGCAGGGTCAGTCCAATCTTGTGAGCTGAAAAGAGGGCAATCAAGAGGCCCCTTTCCTCCTCTCTGGGTCCATTGTGAATGGCAGTCAGGGACATACAGTTCTCTTGGTGCACTTGTCTTGATGGTACTCAATGTTGTGGCCACAGTGTGCTACAGCCCATGTAGATTGTCCGAGCGTCCTCTATCATGATTGCTACAGAAGTGGATAATCATGGTCGCTGGGCGATCCATGTGGATAGTGCTTTGTTTCAATATTAAGTAGGTTCTGAAGGTTGAGGGCCTAAAGTAAAGGAGAACAAAAGAGGTGTGGGAGGCAAGCAAACGAACATGAACTGGATTTCAACAACAACAAAAGCTCTGTAATAATTGGAAAGGAGGAAGAGAGGAAGGGCCGATCATATTGTATAATGACCTACAGATACTTTGTGGTAGGAATACAGATGCGAGGTCCACTGAAGATGTTTCATTTCCTGCCCCCATCTAGACATTTTGAACATTTCACCTGGTCTGGATCCCATGTAGACACCCCTACATACTTTGGTATCTTGGTACTTTCTGGGTCCAGATAATTGGGTCAGAAGTGAACCCCTTATCCAATATCTGCCTGTGAACTGGTTAGTCAGCAAACTTCATAGCGTGGCTTGAGAGGTGAGTTGGACCAGTCACACTCTGACTCATTTATTTTCTTCCTATTTTCCTCTTTCGTATTTGGATTGAGGAACTAAGACTGATAATAGCTGGTGATGGGCGGAAGGGCTGAAACTTTATAGAACTTGGCCTGCTGACCCCATGGAGCCATGTGCAAGGTGGATTGAAGAAGCTGGCTGAGAACGGAAGGTGGACCAGACTCAGGGGAACAGCAGTTAGAAATGCTGTCACCCCTGAGAGAGAAAGAGAGGGATGGAGAACCATAGCTGCCCTTGATCACTCTAGTTTTTGGCTAAAACACCACCGAACGGCCATAGAATTTTCACTTTCTGCCTTTGGTCCATGAACTACCTACACTCGTTAATTCCACTTTGTACTGATGTTAGTATATTTCTACTTCTTGTAATCAGAAGAGATGAAAGACGGTAGCTAGATTCCCCACAGCCGGAAATTTCATTGCTGGAAGCTTCACATCTTGAGCTAAACTTTATCCTCTCTCGGGGTCTTCTTTAAAAAGTGTTGCCCTGGAAACGTAAGCCTCACATATTACTGTATTTCTTCCATAATGCGAAACTTTCAGTCTATCGGGGAAGAGGGATTGATGGTTTCGTCATTCTCAGTAAGGGGGTGCTGATCACAACAAACAAGCTCTAAGACTGAGCTCTTGTCTGGAGAATAGGAATCATGTCAGCTTTTCCCTCAGATCCTGGCAAAGTGCTTGGCCTCTGGCAAATGCACAGCAGCTTAAAAGATTAATTGAAAATAGAGAAAACGACCGAAGAGGGATAGTTGTCATTGATACATCATAAGAGTTCGCTGGACGACCTTTAAATAAACGATGACCCCAGGGGCTGTCTCGTGTTTTCTTCTCCTTTTCATCATCGGCAAAGTTTAGGTAAAGCAAGGAAGATTTCATAATGAAATATTAAGCCACAGGTCAGAAACTTTCTACTTGAGAAAACTTTCTTTAAGCATTGAAGCAAGCTGATATTAAACAAGGCTTTGCTGTTCATCTCTGCTTTTCCTACCTTTAGTACATAGAGAGGACAAGGTGGTCCTTCAAAACAGGAGAGTAATCTGGGATGTCCTGCAAATGGCATAGTAACGATTAATTTTTTTAGAGCTTTAATGTTCTCTGCTTATAAAACCTTTGATCTAGGCTGGGAAAAGGTAGCAACAAGTTTTTGTAGTATTATTAGCTCCTCAGTGCAGTCTCATGTTCTAAAATTATGGCTCCAAAATTACTAGCACGGAATTTAGGACACTGATGAGATTTTAGGTCATCCCTCCCTCCCTGATTTAGAATTCTTTCTCTAAGAGATAGCAGCAGCACAGATTTCTGGAAGAGGGGAGACAGTTTGGGCTGGACTTTAGGTATGGTGTGTAAAAAGTGAACACCACTCTCTACAAAAATAAAGTTTATGTTTATCCAAAGATCAGTCTTATTTATGTCTGTTGATTGAATCAAGAGCCACTGATTTTAGGAATGTGGGCTCAAAACAGCACCAGGGGATGGCATAAGGAAGCAAAAGAAAATACGACATCTCAGCCAACCCAGGTTGATGAGTAACGATCTACCCGTGACCGCACATACTTGGATATGATAGACTGAAAAATGTAACTTGGCAACCCAAACAGAATACATTTTATAAAATGATAGAATTTTATTTGCTTTCCAAAGGGCTTTCAACTTCAAAAGCTTATGGGGTCGGGGGTGGCAGATAGAGGCGGGCAAGGGAAGCACGTCATTGAAGAAGATTCAATGAGTCAAAGGAAAGTCTTTGAAAATCTCGCAATGTGATAGACCCTACCCACATGGTAATAGGCTTCTGGGGACATTTTCTGGATTCTAAATTCTCTGTAATGCAAGGGGCCCAGGTGTTTTTAGGATACTGACTCTGTAAGGCCAGAAGACGCAGAGTTGGTGAGATACTTCAGGGCCAATGACAAGAGGTGATGAGAGAGGCCACAAACATCAGAGGTTCAGACTACTTTAGTGGCTCTGGTGGTGGTGTGAGTGGCCTAAATGAGTTTGTTTCAGTGCATTCTGGTGGAAGGGATAGTGGAAGAAAAGAAACAGTAGCTGACTGTGGCCGGTTCCTCCCCCTTCTTCCTCTAGGAGTAAAAGCGGAACAGAAAGCATCAGTATAAAGCTGAACCATAGCAGGACGGCGGCTATCTTAGCTAAATTATAGAGAAATCTTAAGGTCTTTTGGAATGACAGCATCACTAGCTTAATTTAACACGATCACTTCTCTAGCCAATAAGAGAATTAAGTTTGTTTCTGGTTCGGCCACTCGGGAATTTTCTACCATGAGTACCCATTGGTCAGGTAGCAACGAACCTGCCAACGTTGAGGCGTGTCTGTCTTTAAGACAAAGCTCTGTTGTCGTTCCTATTCAAGAACCAGTTATTCCATCTCTGATGACTTAGCTGTGACTCTGATTTCTGGCTGTGATGGTAGGTTGAATAAACTCTCTAGACACCTAGGAAGATGCTCTTTGACATCCTTGCTTCTGACTTCTATTTCTATGTACATGGACAGGGAAATCTAATTGAATGAATGGTCGAATTTCAACACTTGGGTGGGTTCATGAATTTGTGATGCATAACCCAGTAGGTCCTCTGCTGACTATGAAGCATCGGTCTACGTTGACTCGGTATCCCTGAAAAGGTGGGGTGACGACTGGGCGGAAGGGGAATTTGTTGAGCACCTACTAAGTTCTAGCCCGCTATCTAGAGGATTTATGTGAATTATCTCCATTACTCCTCGTGACAATTCTGGAAGGAGGCGGCAATTATGCTCATTTTTGAGGTGAAGGAAATTAGGGTCCAGGGTAGTTAGGTAACTTGCTAAAGGTAACAGAGCCTCAGCACAAAAGAGCTGGAAATGGAACCAAGGTTTGTTTTGTTTCTTTGTTCATCCACCCCCTCATTCATTCCCTCCCTCGGTCATAGACCTACTCTGTGCCGGGAACTGGAGACACAGCAGTGTGTGTTTGCGGGGACAAGGTTTTGCCCTCATGGCCTTTCTATTCAGGGGAGGGGGACAGACAACATTAGCAGCAACTCAACCTCCAGCTGAAATCCTCACACTGCTTTTTCCATGCCAGCTAGAATCGTCGCTTGTTTTGTCACACCCAGAGAACACGTGTGGTCGTCGATGGCACACACACCTGTATGTCTAAGTTGGCAGGAAATACGTGCTACCTGCAAAATACATGCACGCTAAGGGGACAGAGAGGAGCTGGGTTGAGGCGGACGTGATAGTGTAGACGGGGTGGCGGGAAAGTTGTCTCTGAGGAAGACACAGCTGAGTTGAGACCTCACTTGAAGCTGTCTGCAAAGACTGGAGGTAAGGCCACGCCAGGCAGGATGCGCCCAGCGTGCCATTATTCCCCTACGAGAATAACAAGCTCAGTGTGTGCAAAAGCACGGCCAAAGCTAGAGCGGCCAAGAAGTGTGAGCGAGGAGGAAAGTGTGGGAGTCACAGCCGGGGAAAGACAGGCGGGGGTATGGTACGTAGGGTTTTTATAAACCATTGTAAGGAGTTCAAATCTTATTCTGAGTGCGATGGGGAATCAGGAGTGTTTGAGGCTGAGAGGCACAGTCTGATGTCTGGTTTCGAAGGACCGTAGTCTGCCTGTCCTCCGAGGACTTGGCTCCAGGGAAATGGGAGCAGGGAAACTAGTCAGGAGGTCATTGCCGCAAACCTGGGGGGTGATCATGGTGTGAACTGGGCGGGTATCAGGAAAATGGAAAGTGGTGAGGTTCCTGACGGATTCTCACTTCCCCATGTGCTGCTTTCCGCAGCATCATCTCCTAGGAAGGGGGAGAGCTCGCTCGGCCACTCTGGGCCTCCTCTTTGTCTCTTGGGGACTCACACTCCTCTGTCTTCATGGGGGACAGGCGGAGGCAGGGACCGGGGCCAGGAGGAGAACTGGCCTCACCCTTTGTGGGCATGAGGCAACTCGGGGCCCAGGCAGACCCTGATATTTTCATAAATCATCGTCCTCTCATCCCGCATCAGATATCACTGCACTTGACTCGAGATTTTTGGGAGATGACACTTGTTGAAACATTTTGCATAGTTGTAACTTCCAGATCTGTTGGCAGGCCTGCACATCTGAGCCTTTATCTGCACTGTGATTTCAAGACAGACCGAGAGAGCCCTTAGATTAGAGCTTTCCCGGCACCCGGGGCTCTGAACCAGTCATTGCTGGCCCGAGAATGGAATGTGCTCATTAACAGAGAAAATTGGAAACGAGGTGGCACTTTTCCATTAGTGCTTTTCTTTCTGAAGCCTTGCTCCTGCTCCAGAAGCTATTAATAATCCTCCCTTTGGTTCCCAAACACGGTCCTACTGACCCAGCATCTGTGGAGCGTGAGCTTTAAAAAAAAGTTTTTAATTGTTTGGACAGTGCCGGTGATGGATATTATAACAATCAAAGTTATTTTGGTTCTAACAGAAAACTACCTCCACTAATTTAAACCAAGATAATAAATAAATAAGCCCCTGGCAATTTGCTCTACAAGCATATTTTGTGTAACCAAAGGATAGAGTTGCAATTACCATCAGGAATCCAGGCACTTTCCTTTTCTCAGCCCAGATTGTCACTGAAAGTTGGCCCACTTCTCAGCAATGGGACCAAACTCAGTAGATGAGGCTCCCTGGGGAGGAGACCTTTGTGACCATGTTGCCACCAGACTTTCCTTCAATAAGCAATAGGCAGTGTGACGAACAGTCCAGGTTTGCCTGGGATCATCCTGGTTTGAATATTCAAAGTCCTATATCCAGGTAACTAGGAAGGTTGGTCGTCCCCTGTGGGGCCATATGCACGTGGGAACAGCACGGAGTGGATGTTGAGAGTTCAGGTTCAAGATCAAAGGAATCGGGACCAGGAAAGAGACCCATTTTGAGTCTAAATAGAAACTTCCCAATTAGTCTCCCCGTCTTCTCTAGTTTGAATTCAACCAGCGCCTAGATTTTCAGAGATAATTTGGCCAGTTATGTTAGAAACATGTAGAGCTGACCGACATCTTGGATGTATTTTTGCCATTATTGTGTTCTCCCCACTGTAACATTGTAGTGCTCCCCCTCCCCCAAACGAGAGACAGTTCATTTCCAAGCAGAGTCTGGACATGAAGTGGATCCTGGTTGAAGTGGGACCTTTGGGGGTTGAGACTATTTCTAACTGTGTATACCTCTACAGGTTCTCCAGTCTTTGGATTTGCCAGAATGGTGCTTGCTGAGTTTCAGATGGCTCTCTTCTCTTGTTCATTTAGAAATCGATTTACGAAAGCAGGTGCATGTTTAAAGAACACAAGTAGCATGGTTGAAAATCTGATACCTGTGAGGACTAATACCAAAAAAAAAAAAAAAAAAGTTGCAAAAGTCATTTGGAACCCAGACACTTCCTGAGATTGTTAGGGTAATAATACCACAAGCCCCAGAGGCAGACATTGCCACCATACCTTGACCACACGACCTTGTAAGTGGCTTCTTCTCTGGGTCTATCAGTGTCCTCATTAAATCCAAAGCTAATGGTGTCAAAAAAAAAAAAAAAAACAAGAAAAAGAGAAGAGTGTTTATTTTAGACCAAGGCAATTAAACAGTTATGGCTTTTTTTCCATTTTAGCAACAGCATATTTACCCCCAGAACTATTTGATTTTGCCTCAGTTTCTTTCTATTCAGATGTCACGAAGAATAAACCCTGTACTGTGTTGAGAGATTCCTCATCCTTTTCCCACCTTCATGACCTTAGACCGGTTCACCTAAGTGCTGGCAGCTTTAGGTACTTTATTATCAAATGGGGAAGATAAGATTGTTCCTTTCTCTGGATGTAGAAATGGATGCCTCTTGGTCTCCGATTCCCTAGATGCATCGTTTCTTCAAGCCACAGAAGCCTGTGCTTAGTATCTTAAGGCTCCTCCTCCTTTATTCTTAGTGTTGTCAGTTCAATTTCTGTGAGCTTTTCCAGCCTACAGACCTAGAGATCATTTACTTTTACGTGACCCCACAGCTATAAGGACGGCTGAGGGATTAGGTCTCTTGTTTCCTGCATTCGCTTGTACAACTTCAGGAAATGCTCTGAAAGCAAAACTTTATATTGATCATGCTCTTCCTTCAGTCTCTCCTGCACCGCCCTTCTAAATGCACAAATCGAGCGTTCCGTGTCTTCTTCCGTTTGATCACAGCCACGACAGGCTGCACATCGTTGCCAAACGCTACAGCTCACACTCCAGTGATCTCTGGGCTGAATACATGATATATCTCAGACATATATGTCAAGTCCTACTATTTTTCAAATGTATGTAGAAGTTTATCAGACAGAGTCAACGTGTGAGTTATGTATTATGTATTTTCTCCATCAATAAGTACTAAAGGATGGCTCCTTTTTGGGCATCATTGTGATGTACGTCAAGATTTCTTGTGTGGTTGGTTTCGTGATGCAAAGATTGGGGAACGCTGGCCGACAGCAAGACTCGGCCAAGAGCAGTGTGCCAGCCAGACCCAGCCCCTACATAGCCTGTAAATACAATTTTGTTGGCAGGTGAGAATTGTACCACTGAACCACCCATGCAAAATTTTGTTGGAACACAGCGCCATTCAGCTGCTTATTGTGTATGGCTGCTTTAATGCTACAACAGCAGTGTTGACAAGGGGCAAGAGGAACTTTGTGGCCTGCAAAACCTACAATTTTTATCTGGCCCTTTGCAGGAAAAATGTGCCCACTCCTGGTCTCCAAGATAAAGTAAAATAAACCAGCATTTGTTGAGCATGTATTTTAGGCCGCAGTGTTGGGCAGTTTCCCACCTATTACCACATTTAATTTGATTTATCTCATTTGCGAGGTTTTAAAATCTTGGGTCCCGTCTTCGTTGGGGAGCTTACTGTCATTTCCAAAATATCATCACGTGCTTGGCCTATTTCCATGCCTTTGCTTTTGTTACCTTCACTGTGGGGAATGCCTTTCATGTTCATTTTCCTTGGGAAACTCCTCGTTTTTCCATACAAATCTCAAATGTCACCCTCCTTGAGTAGTTTTCCTTGACTCTCAAAGACAGCATTGTTTCCTCATCTTGGCTTCTGGAAGGTATTAGGCACTCGACAGGATAAGTAATCCTAGAGTCATACAAGTTGACGTTCGACTTCCTTCTTAGCTGGTGGGGGCGGTGCATAGCAGGGCTTAGAAAGTCAATTTCATTATGCTTATGGGATATCCACTCTCTGCAAAACACCATCCTGTGGCCTTATCATTCTGGGGTCTCTGCGCATGAGATACTGAGACAAGGACTTGCGGGCATGGAGTTTATTTGAGAGACGATCCCAGGAAGCACAAGTGACAAAGTGGGGTAAGCGAGTCAGAAAAAGAAGAGCCAATGGCGGGCATGAATTCTTGGATCCTTGCTGTGGGCACCAGGAGCTCGGCCCCGCTGGGCACTCTCTGAGAACGTGCCTGCTCTATCTGCCTCAGCACTTCCTCCCTGCAGGATGGGGAGGCTGGGGCCTCTGTCCAAGGGCTTTGGTTGAGAGTTTATCCCAGAGATGTTCACCTTGCTTCACTCTACCCCCTTTGCTGAAGTATGTGCTCCTGCGGTGCCAGAGAAGTCCCCGGGGAAGCAGAGTCAGGCACTTGGGGGCAGGAAAGTGTCCAACAAACACATCTGCGGAGAAAGCCAAGGTGAGGCACAGGAGCGTGGAAGAATCTCCAGCAACACCTGCTATGGGTCTGACACATAGCATCTATGCAGTAATGTTCCGTAAATGGATACTTACAGGAGTCATGGCTTATTCCTTAAAAACAGTAATTGTCTTTAAATTTTTTTATTTGAATGTACTTGGCACATGATGTTACGTTAGTTTCAGGTGCACAACCTAGAGATTCAATATTCCTATACAGGTGTAGCTACCTTCTGTCACCATATGATGACATTACAATCATTGACTGTATCGTTTATTCCTGTGACTGATTCATTCCATAAGTGGAAGCCTTCACCCCCTTCACCCAATTTGCCCATGCCCTCCCCCCCATTCTCCTCCTCTCTGACAACCACTGGTTTGTTCTCTGTATTTATATATAGGTTTGATGCTGCTTTTTGTTAGTTTATTCATTTAATTTGTGTTTTAGATTCCACGTATAAGTGAAATCCTATGGTATTTGCCCCTCTCTGCCTGACTTATTTCACTTAATACCCTCTGGGTCCATTCATGTTATCACAAATAGCAAGATCTCATTTTTTTTTTTTATGGCTAAGTAATACTCTAGTGTGTGTGTGTGTGTGTGTGTGTGTGTGCGCATACACATATCCCACATCTTCTTTATCCATTCATCTGTCAATGGGCACCTGGGTTGCTCCCATATCTTGGCTGTTGTAAGTAATTCTGCAATAAACATAAGGGTGCCCATTATCTTTTTGAACTAGTGTTTTTGTTTTTGGGGAGGTAAATACTCAATAGCGAAATTATTGGATCACATTGTGGTTCTCCTTTTAATTTTCTGAGGAACCTCCACAGTTTTCCACAGCGGCTGCACCAGTTTCCGTTCCCAACAACAGTGCATGACGCTTTTCTCCACATCCTCACCAACACTTGTTACTTCTTATCTTTTTGATTCTGGCCATTCTGACAGGTGTGAGGTGGTATCTCATGGTTTTGATTTGTGTTTTCCTGATGATAAGTGATGTTGAGCATCTTTTCATGTGTCTGTTAGCCATCTGGATGTCTCCTTTGGAGAAATACTTATTCAGGTCCTCAGCCCATTTTTAATCAGAGCATTTGTGTTTTGTTTTTGATGTTGAGTTGTAGAGGTTCTTTATATATTTTGGATATTAACCTTGTATCAGATTTATCATTTGCAAATAACTTCCCCCATTCAGTAGGTTGGCTTTTTGTTTTGTTGATGGTTTCCTCTACTGTGCAAAAGTTCTAGAAAATTGTTAGTAGGTGTTTTTTCTTTGTTTTTTATTTTCTAAAAGAATAGTTTCAGCAACGGTGTTTTCCTGTTTAAATACAGGCAGGTATAAAGAAGAACATGAAAATGACTGATTATCTCCATACATAGGTAAACCCTGGCTTTAAGGAAATGCACATGGTAGGGGCACTTGGGTGGCTCAGTCGGTTAAGCATCCAGCTTTGGCTCTGGTCATGATCTCACAGTTTGCGAGTTCAAGCCCCGCATCGGGCTCTGTGCTGACAGCTCGGAGCCTGGAGCCTGCTTGGGATTCTGTGTCTCCCTCTCTCTGCCCCTCCCCTGCTCATGCTCTGTCTCTGTCTGTCTCTGTCTCAAAAATAAACATTAAAAAAATGCACGTGGTAAAATTTTTTTAAAGTACAAAGAATATAGAATGGTAAGTAAATTTCTGTGCCTCCTTTTCTTTATTCCCAGAGGTAAGAATTATAAACAGCTTCCTGAGTATACATACAGGAAAATAAATCTACCTATCAGTATATTATTGGAATATTCTTTTATTTTTAAAGTCTATTTATTTATTTTGAAAGAGAGAGAGTGCGAGTGAGGAAGGGGCAGAGGGAGAATCCCAAGCAGGCTCCACACTGTCAGACATGGGACTCAGAACTCAGGAACCAGGAGATCAAGACCAGAGCTGAAATCAAGAGTCAGACGTGTAACCGACTGAGCCACAGAAGTGCCCCTGGAATATTATCTTTTTTTATTTGACCCAAAGGCTCATCTTTGGCCACATTCACTTTGCTTGGTCATCTTTTCATATCTGTTGGGAAGGCTCCCCGATTGCTACGTGGTTCACTCTCCACACTCACAAAATCTAGGGCGTAGGTAATGTTAGACCTGTTTCACAGGTGAAGCAACTGAGGCACAGAGAGACTTATTGAAGGCTACCACAGCCTAAGTGACTCAGACGAGGTGGGGGTGAAGCTGGCTAGTGCAAGTGAGGATTCACACCCTACACCACCCCACAGCATACTTCCCTCCAGCAGGCAAGGCCAGTAGTGTCACTACCCATCCATCACCCTGCCACCTGCTGCCTTTCCCCCATCCTCCCCTGAAAGGCCACAAATGTCTACTTTTTACATTAAAAACCAAAAATCAAACAAAAAATGGAACTAATCAAAGGGAAAAAAGTCTCTAAAAGTTTAGGGTTAAGGAGCCAAAATGCTATTATCTCCTCTTTATGTTTAAAACCTGTTTTTTGTATTTGTGACATTACTTTGGCTTCTTTTGATGATATTTTCATCCTATTCAATATATATCTAGTTTTGATGACATCTGAAAAAGTCGCTGCTTTCTGAACTTTAAGTTCCGCCTTCTTTACACAGAGCAAACCACCCTTCTCTTCTGTCCAACAAAAACAGGAAGCATTGTACTAACCACTCAGACAAAATTGAAAAATCCAGGGAAATTGTTTTGTTTCAAAGTCAAGTCTCCAATCACAGCTTCTTGTTTGAAATATAATAAGTTCACTGTGTAGGAAGAAAGAAACTTAGTGTATTTTACTGAATTTAATCCATTGGCATATAATACATTTCCATTACTTACAAAATCCTGAAACGATTCAGTTGCATTTGGTGGCAAGAATGTCTTAAGACGAAGCAGGTGATAACTATGGGTATTGATGCTCAATTGTTTTTGGTAAAAATGCTTAATTAGTTTCTTCCAAGCGGCCATTTAATACTCAAGCTCCCTGCTCTTGCCATTCTTAACGGCAACAAAACACTTGAAGGTGAATTTAGAAATACACTGTGAGGGGTAAGCAAAATTGAGCTCTCTTCAAAACTATGCAAGAGGAGTGTCTTAGACTAGAGTTGCAATCAAAGCAAGATTGAACATCTAAGTTGCAGAAACAGCACTGCGTGGCCCAGAATTCTAAAGAGTGTTCTTTGTTCATCGGAGCTGGTTTTGCTAAGGTAGAAGGTTAAGGCTAGAAGACAATGGAAAACATTTGAGTAGTGATAGCTTCAATCCAAATCTGCTTTAGTACGTGAAACATTAGAGTGTATCTGTTGTGCCACTGAAACTTTTCTTGCAGTTGATGGTATTTTGTTTCATACTAAAGACACAAACAATAATAGCTACAATGATTGAGCTGCACTGTGTTTGAACAGCTAGCTTTCCAAGATGCCCTCATGACTACTAAGTTGGCAATACAAATTCCCATATGGAGTATATATCAAGTTCCTCAAAAGAAAGAATATGCCAGGTGCCTGGGTGGCTCAGTCGATTGAGCATCAGACTATTGATTTTGGCTCAGGTCATGATCTCTGAGCGGAGCCTGCTTAGGATTCTCTCTCTCCCTCCTCTTCTGCCCCTCTCCTGCTCATGGTTTTGTGCACTCTCTCTCTCTCAAAAAAAAAAAATAATAAAAAGGAAAGGACATGCAAGGGCTAATGTCTCCATGATCACAACAAATCCTTGGGAACCTTCCAAATCCTTGTAATATTCTAGCGATGTAAGCAGAAGTGAACTGCAGAGCTTGTAAAAGGAACAAGTTCATGGCTGGGATAAATCTAGTGCTCAACTAATTAAACCAGTTCATTTTACAAAGGAGATAAAGATCATTGGAACTGTGACTGTTAAGACCATGTGTTTGTTGTGAGGTGGGGCAAAAGTCAGAAGCCAAGCTGTGTGGACCCTGGAGCCTCTGACTCTTGGGATTTTTAAATAATGAAAATTCAGCCTACCAAATTTGAAGATCGAATCGACTTTATTCGATGATTCATGGATGGGGCAGCGTCCCATCTAGCAATAGAAAGGGGCTCCAAAGGGCTATAGAAAGGGACAGGGTTTTAAAGGCAGAACAAGGAAATCTTAAACAAACAAACAAAAAGAATTATTTTGGGCAAAGTCATGGGTGCAAAGGGCCTTATTAGGTGGATAACCTCACTGTAGCTGACCAGAGTGACCCTTTAATATTGCATTTTTGGGGGAAGGTTAAAACTGCAATTAGGTCAGGTATTAATCCCCTATTTGATGGCATGGTTTAGCACAAGTGACTCCATTTTGGTCCAGTGGTTTTGGTTCCAGTAACCTGGAACCTGGCTCTTTCCCTGCCTTCATAACCAGAGGCTCCCTTCGCTGCACTCTGGATCTCATGCTACTCATTATTTTAATGTTTACTTACTTAGTTTTGAGAGAGAGAATGAGAATGAGCAAGTGAGGGGTGGACAGAGGGAGAGAGAGAGAGAGAGAGAGAGAATCCCAAGCAGGCTCTGTACTGTTAGCACAGAACTCACATACCATGAGATCATGACCTGAATGAAAATCAAGAGCTGGATGCTTAACCACCCAGGTGCCCCTCATGTTTCTCATTTGTATTTGTTTATTCAAGTCGTGCCAATCATCCTGTCTCTGTCCCCTCTGTCCTGAGGACTGTAAGCTCAGGAAGGGCACGGCCTGTGAACGTTTTCCATCTCCATTCTGCTCCTAGCATCGTGCTTGGTACACAGAACATTCTCAATAGGCGTTGTTGAGTAAGCGATTGCTGTGGAGGGGTATACTGTTTCCACTGAGGCAGGTTTGGTGAGGTTGAAGTCTGGATCCAGGTGTAGTTACAAACTAAGAAGACATCAGAAGAACAGACAGGAGGAGCTCTCTACTGACTTTTGCTTAGGAGACAAACTTTGTGTCTTAGTTTGACTCAAGGTCCCTGCTGACTGCTAGCCTGGGCTCTGTGATAACCAGCTTCATCACCCTCTGGATCATTCTCCAGCGCTTTGGCAAGAACACATACAACTAACCAATGTAGCTGCAGGAGGGCCAAGATAGCCTTCGCCCAAAATAAACTTTGCCCAAAATAGACTATTGAGGCTGGAAAAGGCATCACTAAAACCCCTGATCCATCAATCCATCTCATAGACCAGGACATAAGCCTTGCTTTCTCATTCTGCGGAGGATGAAAATAATTTTCCCTTTACCCTTCTAGGTTCTTGGCTGAGACCTCCCTGTAATAAAAGGCACATTGACAGGAGAAAAACAAATGGAAATGTAATAACATGTATGTCTTCTGTATACTTAGGAGATGCCCAGGAAACTTAAGTAACTCCTCTAAATGGCCCCCCGCCACCACCTTAAATACCACCTTAAGCTAAAGACGAAAGGTATTAGAGGCAGGGGTGTCTGGGGGGCTCAGTCGGTTAAGCGTCTGGCTCTTGATTTCAGCTCAGGTCATGATCTCACAGTTGTGAGATTGAGCCCCACGTTGGGCTCTGTGCTGACAGTGTGGAGGCTGCTTGGGATTCTCTCTCACCCTCTCTCTGCCTCTCCCCCACTCACGTGTACTCTCTCTCTCTCTCTCTCTCTCTCTCGAAATAGATAAATACACATAAAGAAAAAGGTATTGAGAGCAAAGGGAAGGCCAGCTGTGGGAGGTTACCAGGAAAGGCACATTAAGCAGTGGTATGGTTTTTATATAGATTGAAGTTGCCATCTTCTCCATGGATAAGAGTTTCTAGAGATTAGTCAACTTCTTCCTGGCACAAAGAGGGAGACACCCTTTCACATAGAGGTTTCCCTTATAAATCTGATTGCCTGTTACAAAGGGTAATTTTTACTTGGTTCTCAGAGCCTTTTCTATGTTAGCTCTTTCTTAAAAACAACCAGCTCAAAATAATCCTTATGCCAAAGAGGCATATTTTGGGGTGGTATATTCTGCTTTCCTTCAACTCAATACATTAAAATATTCAGAAAACTGGAGCAGGAAGGGAAGTCTACTGTTACCCCTATACTTGGTTTTCAGAAAGCTATTAACAGGGGCCACTGTCAGATTCTTCAGCTACTCTAGTTCTAGCTCAGTCAAGGATGCAGGCTTGATAAGGTGCAGCCACACTTCGTCTGTACAATCTTTCTTTCCAATGACTGCGAGCCAACCTGGTTGTCTAGGTATCTCTCACAGTATTACAGGCTTTCTTCAGGACCTCCTGTGAGTCAGATAGCCCCACCATCCAAGCTTGTCCTGGGATTTGGCCATGCCCGTTGTTCTTAAGAGCCACTGAAACTCTGGCAGGTCGAGTTACCTATGACTAACTACCCCACTTGCAGAAGAGCTTCTGATCTTTCGCATTTTATGATTTCTTCCCTCTTTCTTTTGATATTATGGATATTTGCAAAAGCTATTGAAAATACTTTGACATATTATTTTAAACAGCTGAATGAAATAGTATTTCATTGCATGAATGGTTCTTAACTAACCCTCTCGTTTGGGTCATTTCGGGTGTTTGGGTCATTTCGGGTGTTTCCAATTTGCCACTATTATGTATTTCTGAAATGCGTTTTTCTTCGATTTTTTTCTTTAGGTTACACTCAGCGGTCAAATGATCAGTCATAGGATAGGAAAAACATTAAGGTATAGTAAAACCTTGCATTGTGAGTAAATTGTTCTGTGAGTGTTCTGCAAGACAAGCAAACATTTCTAATAAATGCTAACTTGATAAACAAGCGATGTGTTAAAATACTGGTAATATGTGCTGCCCAATGTCACGTGGTCACAACCGAGCCAATGGTCCTTGAAATTCGCTTTGATATACGAGTGCTTTGGATGACAAGCATGTTTCTGGAATGAATTATGCTTGCAAACCAAGGTTTTACTGTCCTTGGTAAATGGTCTCAAAGGAGAAGAGTCACCTTGAATTAAGAAAACCGCACTAGTCTGTAAGTTCCCTGATGGCAGAGGCTTTGTTACATTTTTCAGACAATTGTTTCGTAGTGCGTAGTATATTTTTCTAACACTTATAACAGCCACATATAGAGGTATTCAATACATTTTTTTGCCTGATTGACGTATGGTTCTACTTAGAGTTGTATTGATTATTTCCAGATGAGCCTGGAGCCAAGCTATCAAAGGAATATCTACTTCCCTTGAATACCGATCTGTATCAGTAACACAGAAGAGGGTAAATCTGCTATTTATCTTTTTTGGTTTTTCTATCCTTGGAGCAGGAGGAAGTTGACCCTGGGGATATTTTCAAACAGAATCTTTGTGTCTGTAACCTTTTAAAGAAACTGGTCACCCCTCAGCTTTTCTAGGTGATGGTGGTAATTTAGTAATAGTAGGTGTTATCGGGAGAGTGGGGGATGGGAATGAGGGCCAAGATCCACTCTTCTTCTTTACCATTGTAAATATTAAACACCTTGGATTTTAGATATTCCTTCATGATTTCTTCAATTACAACTGAATTAAAAGGACATGGTTGCATATTTGCGACTCGGGCTTTGAACTAACTATATACACTCACAGCCAATCTCAGCGTCCTTTTAAAAGATGTACATCTTGGGGCTGCTGGGTTTCTCAGTCAGTTAAGCGTCTGACTTCGGCTCAGGTCGTGATCTCACAGTTCGCGAGTTCAAGACCCACGTCAGGCTCTGTGCTGACGGCTCAGAGCCTGGAGCCTCCTTTGGATTCTGTGTCTCCCCCTCTCTGTGCTCCTCCCTGCTCACATGCTGTCTTTCTCTCAAAAATAAATAAAGATTAAAAAAAAATTTTTTTAAAGATGTTCTTGTTGGGGCACCTGGGTGGCTCAGTCTGTTAAGTGTCTGACTTTGGCTCAGGTCATGATCTAGCAGCCTATGAGTTCGAGCCCCAAGTTGGGCTCTATGCTGACAGCTCAGAGCCTGGAGTCTGCTTCAGATTCTCTCTCTCTCTGTCTCTCTCTCTCTCTCTGCCCTTTCCCTGCTCTTGCTCTGTCTGCCTGTCTCTCTCCCTCAAAAATAAAAATAGATAAACATTAAAAATTTTTTTAAAGATGTACTTGTTTTGCTCAAATTGGCTATAGAATTGTGAATTGAAATACTTAAAAATACTTTTGAGTAGCAGATCTTTCTCAAGACATCACGAGTTCTTAACACTAGATGGCATGATAGAGTTATTATACTATTCATGGTAGGAGAAGGGCACTCCAAAGCACAGAAATTTTGGCCTTGAGAAAAGTAGATATCTGAAGTAGGAAGATAAAGCTGATCTTAGGTGCAAGCGTGACTAATCTCTGTGCTTTTAAAAATTAACTGAGTGTATATTATGCCCTTTCCCCAACTTTATTGTAAAGTAATAATGCCCATTTTGAAATTTAAATAGTCTACAAAGCCAGAAAAGTGAAAGTCCCATAAACTCACCATCCCCAAATATTCACTGTTAACCTTTTGGTAAGTGTTCTTGAGATTTTGAGACTTTTTAAAAAAATTTTTTTTTTTAACGTTTATTTATTTTTGAGACAGGGAGAGACAGAGCATGAACGGGGGAGGGTCAGAGAGAGAGGGAGACACAGAATCTGAAACAGGCTCCAGGCTCTGAGCTGTCAGCACAGAGCCCGACACGGGGCTCGAGCCCACGGAGTGCGAGATCGTGACCTGAGCCGAAGTTGGACGCTTAACCGAATGAGCCACCCAGGCGCCCCGAGATTTTGAGACTTTTTAATGCATATATAAACATGTATAGACAGATCAATGGAAAACGCTGTTTTGTCATGTGAATGTTACTGAATAAACCAGACACCTTTTATGTCACTAAATATATATCAACATTTAAAAAGTTAGGCTTATAGAGTTATCAGGTTGTTTTGGAATTTTTGCAGTTGTAAACAGTGCTGAATTTAGCATCTTATTCTCAGTTTTTAAAATACTTTTCTGATTATTTTCTTAGGTTAAATTTCTAGGTCAAATGGTATACATCTTTAAAATCTTGGCACATACATTGTTAGATTGTCTACCAGAATTACTGGGCTAGTTTATTGCTGTTACTACCAAGAGTGCTTAAGAGGCCCATTTCCCCAACACTTATGCCAAAAAATGGGTATTTTTGTTCTTTTAAGTGTTTTCAGTACAAGGGATGAAAAAATTACATACCATTGTTTTATTTTATAGATTTCAAAATTACTACTGAGATTATATGCATCTTTTCCCTTTCGAATCATAAGCTTGTAATTAGCTGATTACTCCTTTGGATATTTGTCTTTTTCTATAGATTTTTTTTTAAAGACTTTGTTTTTCCCTTAGAGCAATTTTAGGTCCACAGCAAAACTGGCAGGAAGGTGTGGAGATTTCCCATAAATCTCTTACCCCCAGATATATAGTCTCCCCCACGATCAGTATCCTCCTCTAGAATGGTACATTTGTTAAAATTGATGAACCTACATTGATACAGTATAATCACCCAATATCTATACTTTGCATTAGGGTTTACTCTTGGTATTGTACATTCTATGGGTTTGGACAAATGTATATAGAGCACATCATTAAGTTGTAGTATCATACAGAGTACTTTTGCTGTTCCCAAATGTCCATTCTTTGCCTATTTATCCCTGCCCATCATCTCGACCCCTGGCAACCACTGGTCTTTTTACTGTCTTTATAATTTGCTTTCTCCAGATTGTCACATAGTTGGAACCATATAAAATGTAGCCTTTTTAGAATAGCTTCTTCCACTTAGTAGTATGAATTAAGGTTTCTCCATGTCTTTTCATGGTATGATAGCTCATTTCTAGCTTATCAGTTATTTCTTTCATGGATCATGCCATTGGGGTTGTATCTTAACAGACATCACCATACCCAAGGTCACCAAGGTTTTTTCCTATCTTATCTTCTGGGGGCATTATGGTTTTACATCTTGTGTTGAGTTTGTGATAAATTTTGAGTTACTTCCTGTGAAAGATATAAACTCTGCCTAGATTCACTTGTTTTACGCATCAATGTCCCGTTGCCCCAGCACCATTTGTTGAAAAGACTGTCTTTGCTCCATTATATTGCCTTTACTCCTTTGTTAAAGATTAGTTGAGTATATTTATGGATCTATTTCTGGGATTTTGATTCTGTTCCCTTAATTTGTCTATTCTTTGACTGATCACACTCTGTCTTGATTGCTGTGGCCTTGTAGTAAGTCTTGAAGTTGGGTAGTGTCAGTCCTTTGATTTTATTCTTCTTCAGTTTTGGGTTGGCAATTCTGTTTTTCGGTTGTTGTTTTTTTCCCCCCTCTTTATGAACTTTAGAATCAGTTTGCCAATATCCACAACACAACTTGATGCAATTTTGATAGGAATTGCATTGAATCTATAGATCAAGTAGGGAAGATCTGATGTCTTGACAATATTGAGTCTTCTTATCCATGAATATGGAATATCTCTCCATCTATTTAGTTCTTTGATTTCATTCATCAGTGTTTTATATCCTTCATCATATAGATCTTATATATGTTTTGTTAGATTTATGCCTAAGGATTTATTTTTTGGGGGTGCTAATGTAAATGGTAACAGGTTTTTAATTTCAAATTCCACTTATTCGCAGCTGTTATTTAGGAAAGTGATAGACTTTTGTATATTAACCTTGCATCCTACAACCTTGTTATAACCACTTACTAGTTCCAGAAGTTTGTGTGTTGATTCTTTTGGGATTTTCTACATAGACAATCATGTCATCTGGAAACAAAGGCAGTTTTATTTCTTCTTGCTCAACCTGTGTACTTTTGATCTCCTTTTCTTGTCTTATTGCATTGGCTAGGAGTTTCAGTACAATGTTGCAGAGCAGTGGCAAGAAGGGATGTTTTTGCCTTGTTCCTGATCTTAGTAGGAAAGCTTTAAGTTTCTCATTATTAATATATTAGCCATAGGGTTTTTTTTTTTTTTTTTTGGTATATATTCTTTATCAAGTTGTGGAAGTTTCCCTCTATTTCTAGTTTACTGAGATTCTATCACGAGTTGGTGTAAGACTTAATTAAATGCTTTTCTGCATTTATTGATGTGATTGTGTGAATTTTCTTCTTTAGCCTGTTGATGTGATAGCCCATTTAATTGATTTTCAAATGTTTAACCTGTCTTGCACATCTAGAATAAGTTCCAGTAGATCATGGTTTATAATTCTTTTTATATGCTGTTGGATTCAATTTCCTAATATTCTGTTAAGGATTTTTACATCTATGTTTATGAAGGACATTGGTGTGTAATTTTCTTATAATGTCTTTGTTTGGTTTGGGTATTAAGATAATTCTGGCATTATAGAATGAGTTAAGTATTCCATCTTCTTCTGTCCTCTGAGATAGATTGTAGAGAGTTGGTATTTATTCCTTAAATGTTTGGTAGAACTTACCAGTGAGCCAATCTGGACCTGGTGATTTCTGTTTTGGAAGGTGATTCATTATTCCTTTAATTCCTTTAATAGATGTAGACTTGTTCAGGTATATATTTCTTCTTTTGTGAATTTGGCAGTTGTAGCTTTCAAAGAATTGGTTCATTTCATCTAGGTTAACAATTTGTGGGCATGGAGCTGTTCATAGTATTTTTTAGTTATCATTTTAATATTCATGGTATCTCTAATGATGTCTCTCTTTAATTTTTGATAGTAGTAATTTATGTCCTCTCTCTTTTTTTCCCCTAACTTTGCCTGACAGAAGCTTATCAATTTTATTGATCTTTTCAAAGAAACAGTCTTGGGTTTCTTTGTTTTTTCTCTATTATTTCTTATTTTCAGTTACATTGATTACTGTTATAATTCTCATTCTTTTTTTCTTCTGCTTACTTTATATTTAATTTGCTCTTTGATTTCTAGTTTCCTAAGGGGGGAAACTTTGATCATTGACTTTAGGACTTTCATCTGTTCTAGAATGTGTATTCAATGCTATAAATTTCCCTCTCGGCACAACTTTTGCTGCATTCCATTCAATATATTTTTAAGACTTTATAATATTTTATATTCAAGACTTTAATCCTTCATATTTTCTGTGTTACAAATCTTTGTTCAGTTTGCTGTTTTCTTTTAATTGCTGGTGGTATTTGTTGTTGTTTTGCTGGTATATGTGTATGACACAAAGATGTGTGACATTTTTACACTGTAAAATCTATTCATCTTTTAGGCTTTTGGTTTTTGGTGTTGTGCTTTCTTTACCACATAGAGATTCTAAAAGAATTTGGTCTCTGAGTAAGAGACATATGTGTTCTTCATAGAGTAAACAAGTACTATAAATATTCCATGTTTATTTTTCTCAGCCAATTATAGATTTTTGATATGTTGATATATTTAGATCTTTGTAAATTCATTTCTATTTTTCACTACAGAACCTGCCTAGTTTCTTGTCTTTGGTATGAGAATGGGTTAGAACATACATACTGTACTTCCAACCTCAAGTTAACATTGAGAATTTTCACGATCTCTTCTCTGCCACTGTCTTCAACACATGGAAGCCTCTGGGAGTGCAACTTAAGGTACCTCTTCTAGACCAAGTTTTCAACTATCAACATCTTAATTGCAATTGCTTATTTGCATCTTGTAGGGCTGGTTTAGTGGTGACAAATTCCTTCAGTTTTTGTTTGTTTGGGAAGAACTTTATCTCTCCTTCTATTCTAAATGACAGACTTGCTGGCTGCATATTTTTTTCTGTTCAGCACATTAAAGATCTCGTGCCAATCCTTTCTGGCCTGCCAAGTTTCAAAAGAGAGATCAGTCACAAGTCTTATAGGTCTCCCTTTATATGTTAGGGCACGTTTATCCCTTGCTGCTTTCAGAATTTTCTCTTTATCCTTGTATTTTGCCAGTTTCACTATGATATGTCATGCAGAAGATCGATTCAAGTTACGTCTGAAGGGAGTTCTCTGTGCCTCTTGGATTTCAATGCCTGTTTCCTTCCCCAGATCAGGGAAGTTCTCAGCTATTATTTCTTCAAGTACACCTTCAGCACCTTTCCCTCTCTCTTCCTCCTCTGGAATACCAATTATGCATAGATTATTTCTCTTTAGTGCATCACTTAGTTCTCTAATTTTCCCCTCATACTCCTGGATTTTTTTTATCTCTCTTTTTCTCTGCTTCTTCTTTTTCCATAATTTTATCTTCTAGTTCACGTATTCTCTCCTCTGCCTCTTCAATCCGAGCCGTGGTCGTCTCCATTTTATTTTGCAGCTCATTAATAGCATTTTTTTAGCTCCTCCTGGCTGTTCCTTAGTCCCTTGATCTCTGTAGCAAGAGATTCTCTGCTGTCCTTTATACTGTTTTCAAGCCCAGAGATTAATTTTATGACTATTATTCTAAATTCACTTTCTGTTATATTGTTTAAATCCTTTTTGATCAGTTCATTAGCTGTTGTTATTTCCTGGAGATTCTTCTGAGGGGAATTCTTCCATTTGGTCATTTTGGATAGTCCCTGGAGTGGTGCGGACCTGCAGGGCACTTCCCCTGTGCTGTGGTGTATAACTGGAGTTGGTGGGCGGGGCCGCAGTCAGACCTGACGTCTGCCCCCAGCCCACCGCTGGGGCCACAGTCAGACTGGTGTGTGCCTTCTCTTCCCCTCTCCTAGGGGCAGGATTCACTGTGGGGTGGCGTGGCCCGTCTGGGCTACCTGCACACTGCCAGGCTTGTGGTGCTGGGGATCCGGCGTATTAGCTGGGGTGGGTAGGCAAGGTGCACAGGGGCAGGAGGGGCAGGCTTAGCTCGCTTCTCCTTAGGTGATCCACTTCAGGAGGGGCCCTGTGGCAGCGGGAGGGAGTCAGACCCACTGCTGGAGGGGTGGCTCCGCAGAAGCACAGCATTGGGTGTTTGCGTGGAGCGAGCAAGTTCCCTGGCAGGAACTGGTTCCCTTTGGGATTTTGGCTGGGGGATGGGCAGGGGAGATGGCGCTGGCGAGCGCCTTTGTTCCCCGCCAAGCTGAGCTCTGCCGTCGGGGGGCTCAGCAGCTCTCCCTCCCTTTGTCCTCCAGCCTTCCTGCTTTCCGAGCAGAGCTGTTAACTTCTGACCTCCCAGACGCTAAGTCGCGCTTGCTGTCGGAACACACTCCGGCCGGCCCCTCCGCTTTTGCCAGCCAGACTCGGGGGCTCTGCTTGGCCGGCGAGCTGCCCCTCCGCCCCGGCTCCCTCCCGCCAGTCCGTGGAGCGCGCACCCCCTCGCCGCCCTTCCTACCCTCTTCCGTGGGCCTCTCGTCTGTGCTTGGCTCTGGAGACTCCATTCTGCTAATCCTCTGGCGGTTTTCTGGGTTCTTTAGGCAGGTGTTGGTGGAATCTAAGTGATCAGCAGGACGCGCGGTGGGCCCAGCGTCCTCCTACACCGCCATCTTCCTCCAGCCAATTGCATCTTAACGTTTGTTTATTTTTGAGAGAAAGAAAGAGAGATCAGGGGAGGGGCAGAGAGAGAGGGAGACAGAGGATCCAAAACAGGCTGTGCACTAACAGTGCAGAGCCCAATGTGGGGCTTGGACCCACAAACTGCGAGACCATGATCTGAGCCGAAGTCGGGCACTTAACAGACTAGCCACCCAGGCACCCCTTAATTGCATTTCTTATATCATTCTTTTTTTCTAAACTGTTGTTCAATTTGAAGCTTAGGCTGCACCCTTTTCCCCCTCCTCAAGTTAATAACATGTTTTTAATGTTTATTTTTGAGAAAGAGAGAGAGTGTGTATAAGCATGAGCAGGAGGGGCAGAGAGAGAGGGAGACACACAATCTGGAGCAGGCTTCAGGCCGTGAGCTGTCAGCATAGAGCCCGACATGGGGCTCGAGATCATGCCCTGAGCTGAGGTCAGACGCTTAACCAACTGAGCCACTGAGGCATCCCAATAACATCTTTAAATGTAGAAATCTGATGTTGTTGCTACTAAAGTAAATGTACCAAGGGGTAACGCTTACATATTTTTTCTTGTTGTTTTGTAACTTATCTTGAGAAAAATCCATGATGCTTTCAGTGACTAGCATGCTGAGAAACCCTTCAAGAGAAACTATACCATTTCTCAGTCATTTGTATATTCATCCATCCGTTCAAAATATATTCTTCAGCACTTACTAGGTGCCCTGAGGATATGAGGGGAAATAAATATAAAAATGATTTCAGCTAATGTGAGTATTAGAGTCTGGTGGGGGGGGGGGCAAACATTTTAGAAAAGGTGCCATTAGTGCATCATTTGTAAGGATGGAAATATGGGGCCTCTGGGAGCATATACAGCAAAGAATCCTGACATCTGTGGGGATGAGGAAAAGTTTAGTTCTGAAGATTGTGTCGGAGTTAGCCAGAGGGGCAGCAGGGTTTCCATGTAAGGAATCATCCCATGGAAAGGATTTGTTACAGGGAAGGATCCTGGCATACTAGAGGGTGTGAAATGAGGTCATCGTGGCTAGGACAAAGTAATTGATGGCTAAATGAAGGTGGTGAGGCATACAGGGTATAGACTAACTATGCAGGACCACATTAAAGATGCTGTTCTCAATTACAAGGGCAATAGGAAGTCACGGAAGGTTTTAAGCTAGAAGGGTGACCTGGTAAGAACTGACTTCTGTAAAGCTCACTGTGGTATCGGGGACAGCTTGAGAAAGAGCTGGAATAAATGAGAGGGACCATTGTGAGGGCTCCTGTAGTGGTCCAGCAGGGCAATGATGGTGGCATGAACCACTGTGGTGGCCGTAAAGAGCACGAAAAGTGGATGGCTTTAAGAAATGTTTAGGAAGTGAGATTGATGGAACAAGGGGATAGGTTGAAAATGGGTTTGAGGCAGAAAGATAGGTGAAGCGTGACTCTTAAGTTTACGAATTTTGCAACTGAATGGATAGTGATGTATGCTGGAAAGCACAGGCTTGAGACAGAAGAACACAAATGAAGTCCAAAATATGTTGCAGTGGAGAGGCCTCTGAGACATGAAAGTGGGAATATCAAGTGGGCAATTAGATCTTAAATCTGGAGCTCAAAGGAGGGATGTCGGCAGGAGATATTTGGAAATCATAGGCACACGTAGGTGAACTGAAGCCATGGGCGTGGTAGAGATTATATAAGGAGAAAGATGATGGGGAAAAGAAAAAGAGGCCCAAGGTTCAACCTCAAGGACATCCCACATTTAATGCCTACACAGAGGACCACAAGCTTGGAAAAGAACCCAAGAAACAGCCAGAGAGGTAGTAGGCCATCTAGGAGAGTGTGGTATCCCAGTACCACGAGTAACCACATTCTCTTTTCTGTGATTCCATTGTTCTGGTCACAGCTACTGGACAAGGTGCAGGCGTCTGACCTAAAGACAGCTGGCTTCTGGCTAGCTAGAAGCATGTTAGGTTTTCCGACACAAATACTGTTCCCAGCAGGAGCTCTCTACAGGATGGTGGGCTAATGAACAAATTGGATCCTCTGCCTTGGAGATGTTTCATGCCAACCCACGGAAGGAGGGAGTGCTTAGAAGGAAGGGCCAATGACTTGCAGAAAAGGGCACAGGCAGAGAGGGCTGTTGAATTTCCATCATGGCAAAGCAGGAAACAAAGAGCTTCTGTTGCTCAGGGGAGGGGAGACAACCCAGTATGTAGAGTTATGTCGGATTCTAAACAGTCTTCTAATTTCTGAGCTAGATGTCCTTCTATGCGAAGCCAATCTGGGTGGCTATTTATGAGTTTATGTAAGCCCAGATCACTTAGTAACGGGTCTTGTCATTCTTACTTCCACATGTATCCTATAAACAAACAAATAAACAAACAAACAAACAAACAACACCTCCCTACAGGGGAAATCTAAGTCTGTTCCTTACAACCTTAACTGCCCATTCTCTCGCCTTCTGCAGGATCTTTTCCTACCCTTTTATTTTCTCATTCTTGTGTTTTTTTCACATGAATTTCACCCCTCCAGCCTCTACCAGCCTTGCGCTGATTATGTCCATATGTGTTCTGTTGATTCTTTTATGTGCAAACTCCAGTAAGACTCATAAACCATGGACCCACTCGTCCAGCCTCTGGAGTGGTTTTGCATTTAAAGAAACATGGTTCCAACAGGATTTTGATCTTATCTCTTTAAGGGATCCAAGCCCTTTGTCTACACTTACTCTTTCAAAAGTGTTTTTTATTCTCCATCTCCCTGAAGCTCCAGAAAGAGTCTCTCCTACCCCAGCAGACAGTGGCAGCACCAAGAGATGACAAGAGGGTGGGCACTAGCTGGGGTGAGGCAACGTCCAGAGCTGCGTGTCTGTTGACTCATCATAATCAGCAGTGCCCCTTTCCACTCTCAAAAGTGAGCCAGATCAGACTGATGGTGGGGCGCCTGGGTGGCTCAGTCAGCTGAGTGTCCAACTTCGGCTCAGGTCATGATCTCATGGTTCCTGAGTTCAAGCCCTGCATCAGGCTCTACGCTGTCAGAGCCTGCTTGGGATTTTCCCTCTCTCTCTGCCCCTTGCTTGCTCATGCTCTCTCTTTCAAAAATAAAAACAAAACAAAACAAAAAAAGGTTAAGAATCAGACTGATGAAACATGGGCACCTCAGGGACCATGACTTCTGTCTCATTCAGCTATTCCATTCTGGAACAATTGGGCCAGTGGGTCAGTGATGCGCCTTCAGTTCATTGGTTCATAACAGTATGTGATGTGAGGAGCATGTTAACCTGGTCATGAAGCATCAATTCAGGGGGAAAAATGTTATAATTAGAAAGTATGTCACTAGTGATAAAATGCATATTTTTCTTTCTTTTCTTTGAGTCTTAAAAACCAAAGGAACTGTATTAGAAAATGTCCTAAGTGCTTAGCATAACAGGCAGTACTTACCAAGCTTTAGTCTTCCTAAAGTACTTCTGACCAAAGGTCATCCATTGAGTTTTATTTTTGAAATGTTCTCGTATACCAAAAATTGAATGAAATTGAAAATAGAAGTCTCACATTTATAGGTCTCTTGAATGTTACATATATTGTTTAAGTAAACAGTCATTAGCCCCCTTTTTTGCTATTGTATTAACTCATTAACTAATAAACTCATTTGCCATGGTCTTCTGGGTGGGCATTCTCCCTCATTATAGTAATAGATGCCTTCTGTTTTCTTGGTAATATGGGTTGAGAGTATTGGATTCTCACCTCAAAGCTCCTGAACTTGAGTCTCCCCACTGCCATTAATAACTCTGTGGCTCTGGAAACTTATTTAGTGGCTTTAAACCTTAACTTTTTCCCCTAGAAAATGGAGAGAATAATAGTTCTTACCCTGTGAGGTCGTGCGTGCATTCAGTGACAAGTTGCCTACGAAGCACACGACCCCGCCTGAAACTTCAACGCATATTAGGAATTCTTGTTTTTGTGATTGTTCAGCAACAACAGATTACCAAGTGTGAGAATCTATATCATCCTAAGCACTTCTGATGCTGATTCTTTCATCATTTCACGGGAAACCACTCTGACTGTTAAAATTTTATATTCCCATAGTGAAGGAAAAAAGAGCAAAATGTCTCATCCCATTGATGGCATAAGAAAATTCAGACTCAGAGTCTGCCTGAAAACAAAATTTGGCATCCCAGGATAAAACAATGAATCCTTTTAGGCAGATGGCTTTCTGGACTTGAGCAGTTCACAGAGTTGGCCCGTTATAGGCAGATAGTTTTATTGTCACGTTGCAATGGTTAAGTCATAAGGGAAGTCTTATTACAAATATCAGTCTTCACTTTGCATAGTTGGTCCTTAGAGACCGTAGTTGTCGTAAAATATCCGAATGGAAAAGTTGTAGCAGAGGAAAACATGAGCAACTTTCTCATAAAAGTTGACTCCATCCTCTGTCTGCCTCCCTAAATTGCTTTGTTGCAGAGCAATGGCTCACAGGACCTGGCATTAGCTGCTGTCATTTTTTGTTTCTTCACCAGATGAGAGAAAGTGCAAAAAATTGAACAAGCCTGTGGCCATGGAAAACCCATAAAAAATAGCTGAAATTTAAGTTAACAATCTTTTTCTTTTGAAACTCTTTGTAATAATTCATTTGCTCTATCCCAATTAAAAACAACTCCCTACGTCTCACGTCTAAGACATTTAAAATATGCTTGGCTGACTCCAGATGAACAGAGCTTTTGTGTCCCCACAATTTTTCACTCCGAGGATGACCTAATTAACATACGGGTTATCATCATGGATGATGCTGTTTGGACAGTCTCCACAATGAATACAGCCTTCATTTTGTCTGGGTGCTATTGCGAGGGAGGGATAGATTCACGTGGGCAAGTCTTGCCGGCGTTGACAAAAGTAGAAGCAGACGCCTACGTGAGGTGGGAAAGAATGGGTGGCTGAGTCAGTTAAGCATCCAACTTTTTGGTTCAGGTCATGATCTTGAGGTGTGTGAGTTTGAACCCCACATCGGGCTCTGTGCTGACAGCATGGAATCTGCTTGGATTCTCTCCCTCTCTCGCTGCCCCTCCCCTGCTCACGCTCTCTGTCTCTGTCTCTCTCAAAAATAAATGAACGCTAAAAAAAAAAAAAATGAAGCCAAATACCTTATATACCAGGTGGGTTGCCTTGGACAAACCACCTAACTCAAGGTCACAAAGCTCACGAGGACTGGAATTAAGATGAAATCCCAGGTCAAAATTAGAGCATGTATGAGATTGAAGGATTCATGGTAAACACACACGTATGTCCACCATGAAACACCACAGAGACTTTAAGGGGTGTCTGAAAAGACACGCAGAAAAAAATCACAGTGCGTGAAATATCTATCATTTTCTTTTTTTTTTTAAGATATTAAAAACTTGACCGATAACCACACTGTGAGTGCGCATGTATCTCACTGTCTCTCTGCGTGTTGTAACTTTAAGCACTTTTCTCCTTCTCCTTGGTTCTCATTTACTCTTTGACCCGCTATAATTTGTCTTTCTTTTCATCATTTTATTGAAAACACTGCCACTAAGCAATCACGTTCTAACTGTCCAAGTTGTATCGTTGACACTTCCCCTCTTCATTTTACTTGACTTTTCCACAGTATTTGACTCTCTTTATCAGTCCTCTCTTGAAACCTTTTCTGGATTTTTATATTACCCTGGCCTGGTTTTTCTCTTGTCTCTGAGTATCTTACGTTTGTGAACTGCCTTCCAGGGTCTAAATTTCTTTTCTCATCCTTCAAATATTGGCATTCCACACTCATTCCTCTTGTCTCCTCTCTCTCTGTACTTTCTCTAGATGGCTCTCAGGTCTCTCCCAGCACACAGCGTTCTGCTAAGATCTAGCCCCACATCTCACCTCGCCTGCATGGACACATCCACCTCAAGGCACCACAGGCTTTTCAAAGTTTATATGTCCCAAAGTGAAAATAATCTCTTCCCCCACCTCAACTTTCTTATTGTCCTGTATTCTCTATTATCCATCAGATTTCTAAATCAAGAAAATCCTTCACCTCTGTATGCTACCTGTCATTCTTCAAGGGGAAATGGGTCAGAAAATGTTGGTTACCTGTTTAAAAGTTATTCCTGACTTTTTTCTTGATAAGAGTACTCTTTGTTTGTTTGTTTGTTTGTTTGTTTGTTTGGATGTGTCTAGATCAAAAGGATAAGTTATGGGTTTCTCTAGTCTTGGCCATCCCATTCATTTTTTTCCAGATACTCATTTCCACATCCTCCCCTAGACCTAGGAGTGGCCCAGGTGATTCGCTTTGGGTCAGTGAGGAATAATGAGAATTTATCTGGGTATCATCTTGATTAAGTTTTTTCCTTGGTAAAACTGGAGAAATGTGCACTATGTCTTTGTCCCCTTTTTTCCTTCTTGAGATACTGACATGTGAGAAGGTGATGCTTGGACTGCAGCAGCCATCTTGATAGTATTGGAGAAAAGTCTTAGGACGAAGGCTGGTCCGGTAAAGACGATGGCACACAAAAATGGTGTCGTGTCTGTGAGTTGTACTGTACCCAAATGGAGGACTCCAGAAAGCTACTGGCAGCATAAGTGTATCCAAAGAACTGAGGAATATTAACAAGTTAAAGTATCAATGTTTTCTAGCCTTGGTAGGCATATTCAATTCTGTGCACCAAAATGTAAGGGAAGGAAAAGCAACTTGGTGGAGAGGCATAAAGAAAATTAAATGGCTAGAAAGGAAAGCCTGCTAAAACACTGAAATATTAGCAGCTATTTGTTAAATAATAAAATCTTAAAGCCTTAATTATATTGTAGATACAAAGAAGTTTATTATGGATAGGCTATTGATCAAGTCTTAATGTATATTTGTGTAATGCCATAAGACAAGATAATGCTTCACATTTGATAGCCAGATATGTCTAACTTAAATGAGTTGTCTTTTCGCTCTTACCTATTTTCTCAAATGTTGTTAGGATTCAACATGTTGTTGTTCAACTCATTACCCAGACAGTGAATCTCAAAGTCATGTGTAGTGATGGTCTCTCCTTAGCCTGCATTGTCTACTAGTGTTACAAGTAATTCTTTTTATAAGACAACATTCTCTGCTTTTTAATTTTGCTAGTTTTTTTTTAATTTAAATATTTATTTTTGAGAGAGAGCAAGAGAGACAGAGTGTGAGCAGGGGAGGAGCAGAGAGAGAGGGAGACACAGAATCCGAAGCAGGCTCTAGGCTCTGAGCCATCAGCACAGAGTCTGACACGGGGCTCGAGCCCACCAACTGTGAGATCATCACCTGGGCTGAAGTCAGGCGTTTAACCAACTGAGCCACCTGGCGCCCCTCATTTTGCTAGTTTGTGATTGAGTATATTCAAGTGGAAATCTTTCCTTGGTTTAAAAATCTGTGGAAAACCCAAAGGAAACCATGAAAATGAGAAGCCAAATCTATAAGGCTAGAGGAATCTAGGGCTACCTACAAAGTAGTGATAATGGGACTTGCTTCTTGGCCAGTCATTGTCAGAGCAGCCCTTTAGAGACTCATGAAGCCAGAGGTCACAATGAGACGAGAGGATCAAAAACTATTTACATTATGCCTCGGCTGAGCCATGTACCAGTCAGTTCTTCAGGAATCAGAGGGGACCGTTGTTATCGGTTAAATCAGCGTCTATGTCAGCTTTACTAGAAAGTCTTGAAAGAGCCAGGACGCGACGAATGCCATGAACCTACTCATGTCGATCAGTGATCTTTCAGGATCTAGAAAAATGGGCCAAATTTAATGAATATACTCTGGAGGTGTAAAATTGGCGTGTGGAAGGCCACATCTGCCAGGGCCAAAGAAAGAGCCATCAATGGCTCCTCACTGCCAAAGCAGGAAGTTGAGAACCTGACTTTGGCTCCAGCCGTCTCCTCCCTTCCTTCTGGAATGGAGGCATCGCTGATGACTCTAAATGCAACCCCAGACCCTTTACACAGCTCTTCAGGAAGCTGCCAACACTGGATTGGGGTTGGCTTTCTAAGAAGCCCAGTCTTCAGGTTGATATGTAAGTGCCTTGCAATTTCAAGCGCCATCAATAATGAACTACCTGTGATTCTTGTTTCTTGTGTTGTTGCCGAATCCATCTGCTTTGTCTGAAATGTCCTCCCCACCCTCCCCAGTCGTCACCTGGTTGACTGACATTCAGTGATTTAGTCTCTTTTCTTCATGCAGATGGAGGGCCCAGAATCACATTCTGAAAGTCTCTGGTGATGCTTCAAAAAGAAACCAAAGTAACGCCCCCCAAAACTATTAGGGTGTTATTAAATCAAAGTATAAACTTGGTCACTGTGGCCACAAAGTGGCACTGCTTGTGTCCTATGACTCAGAAAGTCTTTCAAGAATATATCACATATGGGGGTGCCTGGGTGGCTCAGTCGGTTAAGTGTCTACAACTTCAGCTCCGGCATGATCTCATGGTTCGTGGGTTTGACCCCCGGGTCGGGCTCTGTGCTGACAGATCGGAGCCTGGAGCCTGCTTCGGATTCTGTGTCTCCTTTCTCTCTGCCCCTCCCCCACTCACACTTTGTCTCCCTCTCTCTCAAAAATGAATAAACGTTAAAAAAAATCTTTTAAAAAATCTACCACACATTGAATTTACTGCAGAACTACTTTACATTTCCTTCTTCTCAAGAATCAGACCTCGTCCTGGGGCTAGCCTGAGCTAGGCACCTGCCATCATCCTGTTCTCTCCATCAATGCCCTTCTACCCTCGGCCATAAGCCTATCTGCACATGAAAATCTTCTCTGGGCTCTGTTCCCCTTTCCCAACTTGCCCACACAGGTCAGTAAAACCACGACCTCACATTTGGGCAGACCCTGAATGCCACTTAGATTCAGCTGGATCCCTCAGGAAAACCGAAATTACATGTCCTAAGGAATTTAATTCATCTTATCACATGTATAGCAGACTCCTTCCTGCCTTTAGGAACCTGAGAGGGAGTGAGGGAGAGAGACACAGAAATAAAGAAAATGGTTTGTGTGTGGGTTGAGGTTGAAGAACGGAACAGACTGTCAGATGAAGAAAGTTATTTAAACAGTGACTCAAAGCAAACCCCAGAACCTTTTAAGATTCATTGCCGTACATCACAATCGCTTGGTACTTTTTGAATTCTGAATGCGTGTCCAGCGCTGTGTCAAGTAAGGAAGAACTAACCAGAAATAATAGATACATGCTTCTTAAGGAACACGATATCCTTGAAAATCCGATGTATACAACTGCAGCAAAAGAATTCACAACGACATAGGAACAAGTATGGGCATCCTTGACCTTGGGAAGCCCTATGTTTGATTAGTTTATTTTTGCTTTGTTGGCAGGGAGAGTAAGGAGAGTGACTTTTTCTAGGTCTGCAGGGCAGGCTTTGTATCACCTCTTCTGGCACTAATGAGGACAAAAACCCAACCAGTCGTTTTAAGAATTAAGCACCATCCACATAATTAAACCTATTGAAAAATACTTTGTGGTATAGATGGATGTTTGTCCTCACTGTCCTTGAGTTCTGGAATTAAAGGCTACCTTTGCCTCTACCGTTGAAGAAAGACTTTCAAGAACTTCTGGAAACATCCGTTCTACTCACCTTTTTAATTTTAAGAGCCTATTCTCAGTGGCGTTGATAAATGACAGAGACAGAGGGAGAGGGATAAAGAGAGGGAGAGAGAAAGAGAGAGAGAGAGAGAGAGAGAGAGAGAGAGAGAGAGAGAGAGACTGAAGCTATTGCACTAAGTGGTGGCCCCTGTTATTCAAACTCTACTCATCAATTTTGACCCTTAGCGTGGACAACAATTAATGTAAAAGGCTCCAGGTCCCAAACTGGATGTGTCTCCAGGAAGAATAATTCAATGAATTGAAAAAAAAAAAACATACTTTGCATTTTTTATGAACTGCTTTGGGTTCCTGGAAATGTCAGCTATATATAAATAGAGTGTATTATGTCATTCTTCACCATTACTTGGATGGAATACAAGTATTTTTCTTTAGCCATGGCACCACTGAAATCTCAGCCTAAAAACTTACAATTGCACCACAAAGTTTAACATATCCTAAACTTGAACCGCTGCCCTCCCTCTAAAATCTTGCTCATACCCAGTTTTCTCTTGGTGAATGATCGCCCTATCCATCCACGTGCTCAAATGAAAAACTTGAATCTATATCTTATTCCTTCCCTCCTGCTCATTTTACCACATATTATCTCTCAAACCCACCTCCTCCTGTCCATCCTCATTGTTAACTACCCTACGTTATGCCATAGCCAGATCTTACTGGAATTAATAGCCAATCACCTCTCATGTCTGTGGTGTTTGATGTGTCTGACCCATTCTTCACACCAGGGCCAGATAGATCTTTCTAAACACGCTCCCTTGCTTAACACCCTTCAAATGGACACTCACACTTGGGCACACATTAAAATTCGCTTCTTGCTTGTATGGTTCTGTGGGTTTTGGCAAATCCATAGCACTTTGTAGCTACCCCCCCCCCCCACAATCAGGATTCAGAACAATTAACGTCGCCTTCAGAAACATTTCCCCAGGCGGTTCCGCTGTAGTCAATTACAACCCTTACCCCTTGACAACCACTGATCTGTTCTTCATCTCTGGCCTCCCCAGAGAGTCATATGAATGGGATGAGACAGTACATAACCTTTTACTTTGCCTTCTTTGAACTGTCGTAATGTACATGAGACTCATGTGCTGAGTGTAACGGTTCCTTTTTATTGCTAAGTAGCATTTTACTGCACTGTAAAACTGGTTCATGCGCACTCCATCTGTTTAGTATGGTGGTTGTGAGTATTAAAAAAGCTTCCATTTGGTGGAAACTGATTGAAAAATAGAAAGCACCAGCCTCACGTCAACACAGGGAGAGCTCTTAGCACAGTGCCCCCCCCCCCGACCTTTTTTCTGTGCCTTGCACTTGTCCGTCCCGTTGCCTCCTGACCATATCCACTGGGATGCCCTGATAGCATCTCAAAAGCAACTTGTGAGAAACTTCTTCTGCCTCCCCAGTCTCCCTGGCTTAGTAAATGAAAACCTGTCCACACAGTTGTTCAGACTGAATCCAGAGGATTGTCCTGACATCTCTCTTTCTTGGTCTTACTATCCAAACGATCATCAATACCCATTGATTCATCTTCTGAATTATATCTTGAATTGGTGTTACCACGATCTCTTCTCTGGATTACTGTAGGAACTTCCTTTGTGGTATCTGTTTTCACTCCTTCCCCTTCACTCCAAACCATTCTGCGTGGAGCTGTCAGAGGGACTGTTGCAAAACTCATAGATTTCTTTAGTAAATAGTGAGACATGTCTATAAGCAAGTGTTTTGCTCCTTTATCCAGAAGAAAGTCACACTGATTCTAAACTATCCCCAGTGCTGAATTTGTCTGCAATTAGATTTATTTAATGCTGTAGGATAAGATGTGCCAATGGGCACTTTTCCAAAATAAACATTTCTTGGAAAATGTTGCCAGATCTTTCCTTACGTTGAATTACAATTAGTTGCCATCTAAATTTTGGGA
Organism: Panthera pardus; assembly: GCF_024362965.1. Classification (NCBI taxonomy): domain Eukaryota; kingdom Metazoa; phylum Chordata; class Mammalia; order Carnivora; family Felidae; genus Panthera; species Panthera pardus. Next base: position 13,107,788 of record NW_026526788.1, read on the forward strand.
GCGAAAAGCATAAGAGACTCTTAAAAACTGAGAACAAACTGAGGGTTGATGGGGGGTGGGAGGGAGGGGAGGGTGGGTGATGGGTATTGAGGAGGGCACCTTTTGGGATGAGCACTGGGTGTTGTATGGAAACCAATTTGACAATAAATTTCATATATTAAAATAAAATAAAATAAATTCTGGGGGCGAATAGGATCCTTGTTTTAAGAATAATAAAAATGAATATAAAAATGGAAACCTTTTATCCTTCATCAAGCAGCTATTAACCTATAGCCACGAGAGTAGTTTTGCCCATAAACATGTATGAGAAAAGTGTAAATTTTAGATAGGACAGATATATCTAATTTAGTATCATTTAAAACACATGAGTGTTTCAGATACAACGGATTTTTTTTTAAACCTCTTGGTAATTCAGGATTGTGGATAGCTTATACTATACTAATGAGGACCAAAAAAGAGGGGAAAGCATTTATTTTATAATTTCTGGGATTTAAAGTTTTACTTTTAAAAGGTCCTATACCTCCCCCCATGCCTATTAATTACAAAGGGTAAAATAATAACTTTATAGTACCGAAAGTACCTGGCAATAGCCATCTTAACCCGTGTTCGAAGTTAAACATTCATTATTAATGGAACAAGTTGGCATCAAGTAGCCCCTGATATGATGCCTGGAGACAAACACCGTATCACCGATTCCTGCCAAAAGTGGAAACCTCAACTGAATCATGAACCACCATGCAGAGGCTAACTGGTCTGGCCTATGCTCTTCAAAAAACATCGCTATCCTAAAACATAAATACTGAGAAATTGTTCCCAGTTAAAAAGATGTAACTGAAGGCAAGTCATGACCTGGGACCTTCTTTCCCCCCAAAAGGACCTTTCTTAAAAATGAATTGTGACCAGTGTGTTTCTAGGAAACATACACTAATATACTTAGGACAAAGGGATCCCAGGTCCACACTTACTCTCAGACTTAGAGGGGAAAGAGTGTGTGTGACTGTGTGCATATGGGTGGGGGGTAGGGAGAGAAGATAAGATAAATAGGGTAAAATGTTTACATTTGGCTCATCTGGCTAGAGGATAAAAAGATGTGTGGAATGTGTATTGTTTAGTACTATTTTACTTGAAGTCTGAAACTAGGTCAAAATAAAAATTTTAAAGGAAAACTAGACATTACCTATTTTATTACGTTAGAGACATAGTCTAATATTTTCCCACCTGCCTGAGAATGATCCTTTTCGTCAGAGAAACAATCATCTTTCTTTTTCTCCTCTGTGTCCAAATACAGTCTGTGTTCGGAGGCTCCCAAGATTGTTTTCTTCCGCCTAAACCTCAACCTTTCGGGGACTGTATTTATATTTGTACAGTTTAACTTACGATCTGTACAATAATCTGTCATATAACAATTTTATGTTTAACTGAATAGGATGATATTTACGGAAAATGGGTTCCCCTTGACTTTCACATAGAAACTTTGCATTTATTGTTAGCAAAAGTTGTGTATTCCTTGACTGACAAGGCGAGCAGGTCAGGTGCCAGAGAGGGGAGTATAGGGATGATTGAATTCGCCCGTGCTCCCAAAGGTCGTTTACAGTGTAGTTAGGGGGAGATAGGACATCTGTGTGCAAAGTCAGATGTCCATGTGTGAAATAGGGCAGCCCTGAGGCAGATGACTAACTTAATTTCCTACTGAATTAAAGGCAGTAAACTTTGGTTAGATGTTCACATTCTGATACAGGCTAAGCAGGTTTGTGGACACCCAAATATGAAGGAGAAGATCAGGGACTTCAAGCGCCAGACCAAATTGGACATTAACTCTGCTCTTTGCTGGTCTGATAATCCTGGGAACGTTCCTTAGGCTCCGCCAGTTCAGTCTCTTTATCTGTACAATGAAGAAAATAACCCCTGCTCTAAGCGTCAACGTTGGCAGATCACCTGACGTAGACCGGGCATTTTATTCACGGAGTAGTATAGGCTCATGCTCGCAGCTTCCAGGCTTTTCGTGGATGTACTTGGAAAAAAGCATATGAATAAATATGATAAAATTCCACTCAAAACTCAAAAACTAGTTTTAGTGGGAGTTGTATACTTTAATATATTTGATATAATGAAGGTTTGGGCTTTCAGAAAGAAGCCACGCCAACAGTATGTTAACCTCTGTCACCATACATAGTTAACAAAACATTTTTCCCCTTCTAAGATTTACTCTTAGCAACTTTCAAATATGCAACACAGTGTTTTTGACTATAGTCTCCATGTTGCGCCCTGTATCCCCGTGACTATTTATAACTGCAAGTTTGTTCTTTCTGACCCCCTTCCCCCCACGTTGGCCACCCCCCTACTCTACGTCTGGCAACCACTTCTGTGTCTGTGAGCTTGTTTTCTTTCTTTCTTTCTTTCTTTAGATCCTGTGTGTAAGATCATAGAGTATTTCTGTCGGACTAATTTCGCTTAGCATAACGTCCTCAAGGTCCATCCGTGTTGTAAGCAGGTGACAAGATTTCATTCTTATTTATGGATGAATAACATTCCAGGGTGTGTGTGTATAACATCTTTATCCATTCATCCAACCACGGACACTTAGGTTGTTTCCATATCGTGGCTATCGTATCGTAAACAGTGCTGCAATGGACATAGGGTTGCTAATAACTTCTTGAAGTCGTGTTTGTTTGTTTGTTTGTTTGTTTGTTTGTTTGTTTTTTCCAGATAAACACCCAGAAGTGAGATTGCTAGATCATATGGTAGTTCTATTTTGAATTATTTTTGTGGAAACTCCATATTAATTTCCACAGTGGCTGCAATTTACATTCCCACCAACAGTGCACAGGGGTTTCCTTTTCTCCACCGCCAACCCTTGTTATTTTTTGTTATTTTGTCAATGGCTATTCTAATAGGTATGAGGTAATATCTCCTTATTGGTTTAAAAATTTTTTTTAATGTTAATTTATTTTTGAGAGAGAGAAAGAGAGAGAGAGAGGCAGGGAGAGAGGGAGACAGAGGATTCAAAGCGGGCTCTGTGCTGACAGCAGAGAGCCCAAGGGGGGACTTGAACCCACAAACTGTGAGATCATGACCTGAACTGAAGTTAGATGCTTACCCGACTGAGCCACCCAGGCGCCCTTCTCCTTGTGGTTTTGATTTGCTTCTCCCTGATGATTAGTGAGGTCGAGCACCTTTTTATGTACCTGTTGGCCAACAATATGTCTTTGGAAGAATGTCTCTTCAGATCGGCCCACTTTTAAATTGTTCGGGTTTTTTTTTGCTATTGAGTTGTGGGAGTTCTTTATATGTTGTGGATCAGATACATAATTTACAAATATCTCCTCCCATTCACGAGGCTGGCTTTTCATTTTGTTGATGATTTCCTTTGTTGTGCAGAAGCTTTTTAGTTCCATGTCCCACTTGTTTCGTTTTGCTTTCATTGGCTTTGCTTTTGGAGTCAGAGCCAAAAAATCGATGTGAAGAGCCGTGTCAAGGAGTTTCCTTCCTATGTTTTCCTCTGGGAGTCTTAATGTGTCAGGTCTTCTATTCGAGTCTTGAATCCCTTCTGAGTTGATTTTGGTGTAGGGTCCACTTTCATTCTTTGCATGTTGCTGTCCAGTTTTCCCAGCACCGTTTATCGAAGAGACTGTCTTGCATACGTTTGGCTCCTTTGTCATAAATTAACTAACCCTACATGCATAGGTTCATGTCCGGACTCTGTTCCCTTGATCTTTGTGTCTGGCCTCGTGTCACCAGCATATTGTTTTGATTTCTGTAGTTTTATAGTTTAGTTTGCAGGGAGCATCATGCAGTCCTGCTCTTTCTCAAGATTGCTTTGGCTCTTCAGGGGATTTTGTGCTTCCGTACACATTTTGGGATTGTTTGTTCTCTTTCTGTGAAAAGTGCCATGGGAAGTTTGGTAAGTATTGCAAAGAATCTGTGGGCGGACTCCTCTGGGTAGTATGGACATTTAAAAATTTTTGAAAATTGTTAAATTCTGATTCTTTTTTTTTCTCTAATGTGAGACATTGCCAGCCTGGGGCTGATTTTCTTGTCACATCTGTAGGAGTGAGACAAACAACCAGCCCCAAACCATGGATTATGTGTGTTCAGACAGTAAGAGTAAGGGAAAGTTTTTTTTATAGAAACTCCATCTCGTGTGTTCTGCTGTGTCCTCCCTCCAGCTTTGACTATGACCTTCAGTTGTCAGGCTTAAATGCAGTGGTTTTATTTGGCGGTTGAGCCTAATTATAATGAGTGACAGGCTCTAAGACGTACCACAGATGAGGTGGTGAGCCTTTTTCAGAAATGTCGCCTTCAAATAGACTTTTGTGGCTTAATATATTTGTGGCACCTAACAGCTGTGTGCTACTCCTAGAAACTTTAATTATCACACTGATTACGTGGCACAAAAAATAAGATGGGGGGGGTAAAAACCTTAGGTTTAAATTGTGTATGTGAATATTTATGTAAGTATAAAACACTGTCAATAAATACACTGATGCTATATTATTTAGACTTCTTATGGTGAGAAATTGAAAGATTCATTTTTGATCTCACATTATCATTTCCAAAGGGAAGATTCTTCTCAAACGAGTTCAAATTGTTTTCAGTGACATTAACGGTGAAGTATTCTTTACGTATGAAAGAAACCTCAAAGTGCCAAAGAAGAAAAAGGACAATGGAAAAGTATGGTTCCATTCCTTAAGGAACAGCTTGTATTTTTTAAAGTTGACTTATTTATTTTGAGAGAGAGAGAGAGAGAGAGAGAGAGAGAGAGAGAGAAAGAGAGAGAGAGAGGGAGAGAGCAAGTGAGCATGGGAGGGCAGAGAGAGAGGGAGAGAGAAAATCCCAAGGAGGCTCCACATTGTCAGCATAGAGCCCAATGTGGGGCTTGAACTCACAAACTGTGAGATCATGACCTGAGCCTCAACCAAGAGTCAGATGCTTAACTGACTGAGCCATCCAGGCGCCCCTAGCTTATGGTTTTTAAGAATGAGTTAAGGCATTCACATGTGGAAACCTAAACTACTATCAGATCTTTGGAGGCCACATGTCATTTGTGTGGGTTATAGTTGAAGGATTTTAGATGCAGGAGATCTACATAGAAAGGGAAAATAAAAAAGGGATTTACGGAGAGAGACAGGAGTATTGGGATGAAATTTACAGGAAAGTGTATTGACGGTAAGCAAGGGCTGATTTCATAGTGCAGGGTTTTTGCGTATGTATATAAACCCAGTGTATGCCGTATAATGCAATTTACTGTGGTTTTTAGAAAAATGATAAACCTTAATTTTTAGGGCAGTTTTAGGTTCACAGCAAAATTGAATGGCAGGTACGGAGAGTTCCCATATACTCCCTGTCCGCCGCAACCACACCATCCCCCATTACGGATAGCCTGCACCACGGTGGTGTCTTTTCTACAATTGGTGAACCTATGTTGACATTGTTATTACCCAATGTCCTCAGCTTACATTACAGGCCACTCCTGCGGTTGATTTATAATGGCCTATAACCATCACTGTAGTGCACGGAATAGTTTCATGGCCCAGAAGTCCTCTGTGCCCTCACTATTCTTCCCCTTCCCCCCGTCACTTCTGGAAACCAATGGTCTTTTTAACTGTCTCCATGGTTTTGCCTTTTCCAGAATGTCACATAGTTGGAATCACAGGAGCCTTTGGGGATTGGCTTCTTTCACTCAGTCATCTGCATTTCGGTCTCCTCTGTGTCTTTTCATGGTGTGATAGCTCATTTCTTTTCAGCACTGAGTAATGTTTTTTTTTTTTTTTTTTGGTCTGGATGTACCACAGTTTCTCCATTCTCCTGGATATCTCCATCTTCATCTCCACAGTTTATCCATCTCCTGAACGATATCTCGGTTGCTTCCAAGTTTGGGCAATTACGAATAAAGCTGCTATAAACATCCATCCATGCTCAGGTTTTGTGTAGACGCAAGGCTTCAATTAATGTTGATAAATACCAAGGAGAATGGTTGCCGGGTCATCTTGTAAGAGTGCGTTTAGTGTTGTAAGGAACCTTCCAACGGTCTTGTGAAGTGGCTACATCATGTGCATTTCACCAGCAATGAACAAAAGTTCCTATTGCTCCACATCCTCACCTACATTTGATGGTGTTAATATTTTGAATTTTGGCCATTCTAGTAGGTGTATAGTTGTATTTCATTTCGTTGTTCTCATTTGCATTTCCCTGATGACATTTGATGTGGAACACCTTCTCACATCCTTACTGGTCATCTGTAGGTATTCCTTGGTGAGGTATCTTTTCAGGTCATTGGCCATTTTTAAAATCGGGCTCTTCATTTTCTTAAAGGATGAGTTTTAAGAATTATTTTTGTATTTTGGATAACATTTTTTTAAAAAAAACTCAGATCTGTCGCACGTAATTATTTTCTTCCAATCTGTGGCTTGTATTCTCATTCTCTTGACTTTTTTTCAGAGCAGAAGTTTTCATTTTAATGAAGTCCAGCTCATCAACTATTTCTTTCATGGGTCATGCCTTTGGTGTTGGATCTAAAAGCCACCACCATATCCCAAGGCCGTCTAGATTTCTCCTATGTTATCTCTGCTAGAAGTTTCATCGTTTTGCATTTTACATTTAGGTCTATGATCCATTTGGAGTTAATACTTCTGAAGGGTGTAAGCTCTGTGTCTAGATTCATTTTTTTGTATGTGGACATCCAGTTACTCCAGCATCATTTGTTGAAAGACTGTCTTTTTTTTTTTTTTTTTTTTTTTTTATCGTATTGCCTTTGTTTTTTGTTTTTGTTTGGTTTGGTTTTGCCAAAGATCAGTTGACTATACTTATTTGGGTCTATATCTGGACTCTCTATTCTGTTCTGCCAATGTGTTTACCCTTTCTTTTATGATCCCAAACTGTCTTCATTACCGTCACCTTATAGTAAGCCTTGGTGCTACGTAGTGTTAGTCCTCCAATTTGGTTCTTCCCTTCCAATATTGAGTTGGCTATTTTGGGTCTTTTGTCTTTCCAAAGAAACTTTAGGTTCAGTTTGTTTATACCCACCTAAGAACTTGCTGGAATTTTGATTGGAATTTTGTTGAATCTATAGGTCAAATTGGGAAGAACTGACATTGTCCGGTATTGTCTTTAAATCCATGAACATGCTATCACTCCATTTATTTAGTTCTTCTTTGATTTCTCTCATCAAAGTTTTACAGTTTCCCATGTAAGTTGTGGTACACATTTTGTTACATTTATATCAAAAATTTATACCAAATATTTCACTTTGGGGGCTGCTAATGTAGATGGTAACATGTTTTTAATTTCAAATTTTACTTGCTGCTGGTATAGGGAAAGTGATGAACTTTTGTATATTAACCACGTATCCTGAAAACTTGCCATAATTGCTTATTAGTTCTAGGAGTTTTTGTGTGATTCTTTGGATTTTCTACATGGGTGGTCATGCCATCTACAAAGGCAGCTTTATTTCTGCCTTCTCAATCTGTATATCTTTGATTTCCTTGTCTTACTGCCTTGGCTAGGATTTCTGGTATGATGCTGAAAAGCATGATGAGAGGGGACATCCTTGCCTTATTCCTGATCTTAGTGGGAAAGCTTTGAGTTTTTCACTATAGACGATGGTAACTGTAGGTGTTTGCAGTTTTATCAGATTTCAGGAGTTCCTCTCTATTCCCAGTTGCTGTGGGTTTTTTTTTTTATTATTATCACGAATGGGTATTGAATTTTGTTAATTGCTTTTTCTGTATCTATTGATATGATCATACAAATTTTCTTCTTTAGCCTGTTGATGTGATAGATTATTTTAATTGATTTCTGAATGTTGAACCAGCCTCTCATACCTGTGATAAAACCCATTTGGTCATGGTGTATAATTCCTTTTATACATTGTTGGATTCAATATGCTAATATTTTGTTCCAGATTCTTATATCTATGTTCATAAGAGATACTGGCCTGTAGTTTGCTTGTAAGGTCTTTGTCTGTTTTTCTCAGTTTTTTTAACGTTTATTTATTTTTGAGAAAGAGAAAGAGAGAGCCCATGAGAGAGCAGGGGAGAGGCAGAGAGAGGAGGAGACACAGAATCCAAAGCAGGCTCCAGGCTCTGAGCTGTCAGCACAGAGCCTGGCACGGGGCTTGAACCCACAAACAGGGATATCATGACCTGAGCCAAAGTCGGACACTTAACCAACTGAGCCACCCAGGGGCCCTGTCTTTGTCTGGTTTTAGTGTTAGGGGGATGCTGACTTCATAGAATGAGTTAGGGAATATTACCTCTGCTATCTTCTGGAAGAAAATGTAAAGAACTGGTATAATTTCTTCTTTATGCTTTGTAGAATTCATCCATCTGGGCCTGGTGTTTTCTGTTTTGGATGGTGATGATGACTGATTAAGTTTATTTGAAATAGGCCACTGTGATTTTAATGCCTTCTAAGTGCCAGGAGATATGCTAGGTGAATATATATTTATTCCTTAACTATTTAATTCATAAAGTGAGAGTAGGTCATTGTATTAGACACTTATAGTTGAATTCTCAACATCTCTTTGACAGTAGATGATTCTCAGCCATGCACGGTCACTCCGTCCACCTTGCTAAGGTGAGCTGGTGGGCATGTGACTCAATTCAGCCAATAGGACATGAAGGAGAAACTACTCAGTGGGTGATTAGAAATGTCTCTTTCCTCGTTAAACAATTTTCTCGGAAGAGACCGTCTTTCTTCTTCCCATGGATGTTGTCTTATTTGGGTATGGACTGCAAATGCTGCAGCCTTCTTTCGGCCACGAGAAGAACCAGTGTTAGGTTGAAGATGATGCCGAGGATGGCAGAATGAAGGTAAGGTAAGAACGCGGAGACTTAGGATAAGTAGTGAATCTTTACGGCAGCCATATCTTCAGCTTGCCCTACCCCTGAACATTAGATTGTGTGAGGGAATAGTATTTCTTATTGAGATTTGTTACTATTCTTTGCAATCAAAAACATCTTGTGGGATACGGGTTTCTCCATTTTATGTGTGAGAAAGCTGAGGCTTAAGGAGGCTACATAACTTTCCCATGTTTACACATCTAATAACTGTCTGAGCTTGTACCTGAACCCTGGTCAATCCTGTTCCTTCGTATATTTCACCACTTCTCATACGCAAACAGAAAAATAAAAAATAAAATCCAGAAAAAGTAGTGTCGATAACTTTTATTAATTCCCAAAGGCAGACAGTGCTCTGGCAATGCCTTGTTGCTCTTGTACTAAATAATTCTCCTTTCTAAGTGAAGAACTAGTTTTGTAGCATCTTGGCTGAATTTATCCTGTTTAGCTGAGATAAAACTTAATTTATCCTGTTTAGCTGAGATGAAACAATTTTAAGATTGATGAAGATATGTAGTGGCTTGAATAGTGGTCTTTCTGATGCCACCCACCCACAAAGATGTGTCCACCCAGAATCTATAAATGTGACTTTATTTGGACGAAGTGTCTTTGAAAATGTAATTAAGCTAAGGACTTTGAGATAAGATCATCTTGAATTGGGGTAGACCCGAAACCAATGACAGGTGACCTTAGAAGAGAAGACACCTTCACAAAGAGGAAGGGAAGAAAACACAGTCATAGAGAAGACAATCATGTAAAGTTGAAGGCAGAGATCGGAGTTGTGCAGCCCCAAACCAAGAAACACTTAGAGCCATTAAAAGCTGTAAGAGGTAAAGAAAAATTCTCCCAAGAGCATTCCAAGAGAGTGCAGTGCTGCTGATACATTGGCTCCTAAAAGAAGCCATTGTCTCTAAAACTGAGAGGGAATAAGTTTCTATTATTTTTGAGCCACTTTGTTCATAATAATTAGTTATAGAAGTCATGGGAAACTAGCATGGGAGTGTCTTGACTTAAAGAATTTGCACCTCCTTTCCTTCCCTTTAACAAGAATTTGTCTCAGTGTTGCTTAGTGTCTCAGTTAACATGGTGGACGTGACTAACTGTGTGCTTCACCTTCCACGAAATGGAGTTGGCTCTTACAAGTGGTTGCCCAGCCGGGGACTATATTTCCGAGTGCTTCTTGCATCCTGGTCAAATGTGTATCTAGTTCTGACCAATGAAATGTGAGCAGAAGTGATGATTGTTACTTCTGATGTAAGGAAGTTAAAAAAAAAAAGTGCTCTCTTCCCCCTTTGTTGAATCTTCTTCATTGGCTGGATCAAAAGACTCCAAGGTCCTAGCGGATGGTCCTATGATGGCATCGCCATCATAGCTTAGTGAAGCACATGGCACTGTAGAGGAGAGCATACTTCTTGAATAAAAAGTGAGGTTCTGTCCATCAGGAGAGAGGGATGGGGGAAACACGGTGTCTACTTCAACTGCTTGTTCTGTTCATACACTTTGTTACTGGAGTTGCTTTGATGGAATTCAGATATTAAAAAAAATACCTTTCCATGGGATACATTCTCAGTCTCTTGAATAATAACTATAGTATTTATAACTGCGATGTATTGCTCAAATGTTAACAAAACACTTTCACTACATACTGATGTACTTCTTACAAGAACCCTGTCATGTAGCTAAAATCAGTTGAGCTAACGTTATAAATTAATAAATTTGATTTCTAATCCACAGTTCCCTTTGCAAGTTTACTCCCATTTATAAATGGGAGTTCTTACCTCCATCTGGGAGACACATACTTATCAATCTTGGTAAACATGTCCTTTTTTTTTTGGCTACCCAGTATACCTTTTCCTTTCTTTTCGCGAATGCTAAATAGTTTATGCTAATCTAATGGGGCCAGGACTTCCACCATTCTCAGCCTGAGTGCTTCAACTGGAGTTGACACTTTTTCCCATTCCAGGGACGGAGAAATGTCTCATACTGGCCAATGAAAAATAACATTCCTCTAACATGTGACACAATATGGGCTAGTGAGAGGTCCAGAGCTTTCATTGCATAGGGAGAAGTAGAAGAAACCACTCAGGACAGCCAAAATGCTAACCATGTGGTGTCTGAGAGAAAAGCCTACAGTGCTGGTATAGCTGATGGTGGGGGAGTATAGTGTGGATCTCCATAAAGCTCCAAGTTTCTGTTCTTCCCTTCTGTTTACAGAGAATAACACCTACATTTTAATTTGGTGAATGTGGGCCTGTGTGTGTGTGTGTGTGTGTGTGTGCGCGCACACATGTGCACGCTGCTAGGGGGGCTGTTAAAGAAATCTCTTTGGCAAGGGTGGAATTTAAAACATAGCTCTGTATTGTATCTGCCTTATTCATATTTCTCCTTCATTATAACCTTGAGTCGGGCTATTTCAGATATTGGGTTATGGTTAAGGGCTGTGAATAATCTTCACTGAGTTAATTTCATTTCTTTGGTATGTATATGGCAATTTATCCATCAAAAATTGGTTGTGCTGTTTCTGAGTCCATGCTGCTTTAGTGTTTATAGGCATTCATGGAATTTGGGAATACAAGTTTCCGTTCCTTCCAGGAAAGTGGGATGTTTTTAGTGGCTTGCTTTGCATGGATTCCCTCCTACCTGTAGAACCTGGAAAAGGTAGGTCCTCTTGTTTGTGCCTCCATATGGGCAAGTGGAAAGTATAAAGTGAGGACAGAGATGGAATAGTGTGTGGAGAATACTGTTTAATGGTATACAGACACCGGAAATCTTCACGTCCATTTGCTCCCTGGTTAATGTGTTCTCATGCAGAATATAAGCTCCTTGAGGCCGAGAACCTCGTCTGTCCAGTTCATTTACTACTTAGGCACAGCCAAAGCCATAGTAAACACTAAAGTATTTTCTGAAAGATCGTTGAAAGGTGAGGTGAATATGGTAAATTTCCTTATAAAGCCCAGGTTCTTATCATCCTTTAGCCTAATTTAATCGTATCAATCATTAGTTCTTACCAGCACGGGCCTGGTTATTTTACATATTATTGTGTTGGTTTATTCATTCAACAAATGATCACTGGGCGCTTACAAAGTGTTAGCTGGGGGTGGTCAAGTCCCCCTACGGGAGCATTTGAAGATGTGTTTGTTGTTGTTACAATGCTGGAATCTAGTGGGTGGGGGCCAAGCATGCTAAATGTCTTGTAATCTGTTCTTCTATAATGGACATGGACTTTTAGTCATTATGAACATTGGGTACTTGTCTCGTGGTGACAGTCCTTTCTTGGGGCATGTGTACGAGAGTTTCTCTAGGACAACCAATGGCTTTCAAACTCTTTTAATCATAGCCAAGAGTAGTTAATAGATTTCATGTCACAACCCTGAAACACCCACACGTGTGTATGTTTGTGTATAACTGAAACAAAAATTTGCAAGACAATACTATACCCTGTGGTATGTATCGTGAGCTATTTCATTAAAAAATAATGCTACCTGTAGTCCATTAACTTGATTTTCAAAAGCCACTCACTGATAAAAGCTCAGTTGAACAAGCAAAGTATTAAGGACACGCCTTGCAGTGGAAATATTGGGTCTAAGGGTAGCTCATGTTAACTTTTCTACGATGCGTTAAGCTATTTTCAAAGTTGTCATTCTAACCTACAGCTGTTGAAAATGGACGAGAAATTCTGTTGCTCTACAACCTTGTTTTTAGTCTTTTTCCCTCTACGGCATGTGTATATCACCCTCTATGCAATTTTGTATCTTTTTTAATGTGTTATTTATTTTTTGAGAGAGAGAGAGAGAGAGAGTATGAGTTGGGGAGGGGCAGAGGGAGAGGAGGACAGAGCACCTGAAGTGGGCTTTGTACTGACAAGCTGACAGCAGTGAGCCCAGTGAAGGGCCCGAACCTACGAACTGTGAGATCATGACCTGAGCTGAAGTCGGATGCTCGACTGACTGAGCCACCTGGTGCCCCAATTTGGTATCTTTTTTTTTTAACTTAACGTCAATGTGAATCGTTTTCAATGTTATTAGTTGGCCTTAAAACCTGAGATTTTGATTTAGAGCATAATATTTCATTTTAAGAATATATTAGAGGCGCCTGGGTGGCTCAGTCAGTTAAGTGTCCGACTTCGGCTCAGGTCTTGATCTCACGGCTCGTGTCGGGCTGTGTGCCGACAGCTCAGAGCCCGGAGCCTGCTTTGGATTCTGTGTCTCCCTCTCTCTCTGCCCTTCCCGGGCTCATGCTCTGTCTCTCTGTATCTCAAAAATAATAAATAAACATTAAAAAAGGAATATGTTATCATATACTTGACTTTCCCTGGGATGTTAACATAACTATGCTTCCAAGATTTTTGATAACTCTAATGAGATCAGTGATTAAACTCTTTGACTAATCAATCTCCCACTGCATCTTCGGTCAGATGCTAAGTCTGAGGATTACAAAGTCAAAGAATGTGATCATATTTATGACCGCTGATATGCATGTTCAAATCGCACTCCAAAAAAATGTGTACCTGTTGACTTTTAGATGAATCCAGATCTTCCTGATTCTGCCTGGGCAAAATCAAGTTTAGCTGAACATATAACATTAAACAGTGGTGTTTTGTTTATGAAACATTGCTCTTAAATAGATTTGGAAACGTGTTTTCCATTCTCCATATTTAGAACTGTAAATGTAAACACAAGTAGGGAAAGAATTTCCAGCCTTCATACTATATTAATTCATTTCACTTTAATAGTTGCTTGTCTCACTGTGGAGTAAAAATAACACAGTACTAGCCATTAGATGGCCTGACTTTTAACTGTCCCCCATCAAAACCACGTGACCTTCAGCAGATCATTTAACCTCTCTGAACCTTCGCTCATAGACTAGCGATGCTGAGTTCTATTCTGCTCACCTCCTAGAATGGGTAAGAATTAACTGACTCATGAGAGGAGAAACCATTGACACTGAAACTGATCAAAGGAAACAAATGAAATTGTAAAAAGTTTATGTGAGTTTAGCCAGGAGATTTACCACTGGGACATGGGTCCTGAATAAGTAACCAGATATTTTATGGCTTTTACCTGTGAGATGATGCTAATGTCTTTCTTGTCCGTTTATTTTTTTTTTATTGAAAAGATAACATTAAAGAAAGAAGTAAGCTTCCCATAATTAAAATATATCAGTGCCTGGATCCCAGCAACTTAAGGTCCTGACTTAGCTGGTGTAGGATGGGGGCTGGGCTTTGGTAGATTTTAAAACTTCTTAGGTGATTTCAATATGTAGCTGGGAATGAGACCAGAAGTGTGCTGTTAGTACGGTAGCCACTGGTACATATGGCCATTTCAACTTAAATTCAAACGAATTCAGTGGTACGAAAAAGCTAGTTCCTCTGTTGCAGGCACATATGTGCTCAGCTATCAAGTGTGGCCGGGGTGGTGGCTGTCCTATTGACCAGCACAAAAGACCTTCTCTATCACTATGGAAAATTCTGTTGGCCCCCATTGCTCTCTTTTCTTTCAATTTATCATCTCTGTTATGTTTTTTTGTAAGTGAAGTAAAATTTACATAGTGAAATACACAGGTCTTACTGAACCATTAGATGTGTTTGGACAAATGTATGTGCCCGTCTATCTGACACCCCAACCAAGATAGAAACATTTCCATCATCCCCTGAAGGCTCCCTCATACCCCCTTCCAGTCACAACCCCTGGTCAACCACTGTTCTGATTTTTGCCATAGATCTATTTTGCCTGTCTTTAATTTCATGTAAATTACTTCGTTTAGATTAAACAAGAAACTAATATTCATGCTTATAACAGACATTGCATTGTTAGGTTTTTAGCGTAAATGGCCAATTTCAATGTCTAATGTTGATGAAGAAAATTTTCTAAGAATTTCTTTTTCTAAAAATATTTATTTATTTTGAGAGAGAGCACACTAGCAGGGGAGGGGCAGAGAGAGTGGAAGAGGGGGAGAGAGAGAGAGAGAGAGAGCGCAAGCAGGGGAGAGGGGCAGAGGGAGAGAGAATCCCAAACAGGCTCCACACTCAGCATGGAGCCCAAAGTGGGCTCGAGCTCATGACTGTGAGATCATGACCTGAGCCAAAATCCAGAGTTGGAAGATTGACTGAGCCACCCAGGCGCCCCGCTAAGAATTTCATAGTGTGGACAGCATTGGTCTTCATACATGTACAGCTGATGTAGAAGGAAACTTTTAATGAGAGCAATATTTTTTCCTACATACTCATTTAACCATCAAACATTTATCATGGGCTTACTGTATGTCCGGCAGTGTGCTAGATTCATGTTTTCCACTTACCTGTTCATCTCCTGATATTTGTCGTATCTGAGTAACACCTTCTCTGATGCTTCTTTGCCGTTTTTCCAAATAAGATTATTTTAGGAGTAAACATTTTTATTGTTATAAAAAATGGAGAATGACTATAATTTACCTTAAATATAAAGGAATGTTTTTAAAAGATAAGGTAGATATTGCTGGCAAGTCTGGCAAATCCCTAACTATGACGGCGTTCATTCTATGACATAGAAAATGCCAGATTAAAGGTAACCGTTGTCAAGATTTCAACACTTATCTATCTGAAGGCAAAATGTAGAGAACTCTTCAAACACAGAAAAGACAGAGAAATCAAAGGCAGTGTGGTGAGCTGGTGGGAAATCCTGGTGGCCCACTGAGGTGGTGTCCCAGTACAGCCATGGAGGCTGGATGTCCAGTTGCCAGACTGTGTCATACGAAGGGGTGGGGAGACTAAGAGTAAGACATCCTTCTCCACCACCCTACAAAGAAACACGCACACACACACACACACACACACATACACACACACTCCCCAGACTCTAAGAACTTCTTTGGTAGAAAGAGCTAGGATGTATGAAGCGTGTGTTTGGATGAACAGAACATTTTGACAGGTGACCAAAAGTAACTAAAAACTCTAGGCTCGCCATCATGGTTAATTTTGTGTGTTAACGTGACTTGTCATGGGGTGCCCAGACATTTGGTCAAATGTGATTCTCGGTGAGGGTGTTTTGGGATAAAATTCACATTTGAATAGGTAGACTGAATAAAGTAGATTGTCCTTTCAAATGTGGGTGGATCTCACCTACTGGACTGAAAAACACTTAATAGAGGAAAAGACTCAGCAAGAGGAGACTTCACCTGCTTGACTCCATATACATTTATGTATATGTGTATACATACACATACACATACACACATATGCACACATACACACATATACACACATAAATACACACATAAGCACACATACATATACGTAAATACAGAATACACATATGCACACACACATATACACACACATACACATACACATACACACACATACACATGCACACATACATATATACACATACACATATACACACATAAATACATATATACATGCATACACACATACACATAGAGACACAAATACACATACACACATATACATGCATACATACATATGTACATACACACATATACACATAAACACATATGTACACACTCATCTACACACATACACACAAACACACATGCACACATACATGCACACATATACCCACATGTACACATAATTATACACATACGCACACACACATACATGCATACACACATATATACACACATATACACAGATATACATACACATGCATACATACGCACACACATGCACACACATACACACATGCACACACATACATATAGACACATACACATATGCACACACATATACACAAATATACACACATACACACAATACACATATATAATATACACACATACAAATACATACACATATATATACACATACACATATAAACACATATACACATACATACACACATATATGCAAATATACACATATACACACATATACACAATACACATATGCACAAATATACATATACACACATATAAGTACATACACGCATGTATATACACATACATACAGACACACATATACATAGACACACATACACACAGACACAATGCACGCACACATAAATATATGTATATACACATACATAGATGCACACATACATATACATGTATGCAAACACATAACACACATACACATACACATGCACCCACTTACACATATGCATGCACATAAACATATACATACACACAGATACACACATACATATACACATCTACATATACACATACACACATGCATGTACACATAAACATGTATACACATATACGTACATATGCACATACATATACATGTACACATATACATACACACATACCCACTTCCACATATGCATGCACATACATACATACATACATACACGTATACACACATGTACATGCACATTTATATCCACACATACATAGACCTACACATGCATACCTGTATGCATATGTATATAGAGACACAATGTTGAAGCTGAGGGGAACAGATGAATATTCTCCCTGCTCCCTGGCAGATGGAAACAGATAGAAACTAGGAGCATGACCTAAATTTACTCAAATATTCCCACTGGGACCCAGTGGGATTGTTGAAAAAACTGAGGCAAAACCCAAATAGTCAGTGATGATTTTGCAGTGAGCACATAGAATCAAGAATCAAGGGTCCTGTGGCATGTGACTGAGTGACCAGGGGTGGTGTAAGCCAGAAGCCAAGCTGCCAGCATCCAGGGTGACCATGCCAACTCGATGGCATCAGAAACATCCACTCTGGTGGGTTCTTGGCTACAGCTGGTCTCCCCCGATCCCGACCTCTCCGGCAGTTCAGCTGAAATGCTCCACAACTGGTTTCTGTTTGCCAGCAGGCTTTGGGAACTCACTCAATAATGTAAACAGGAAAATGACAAGATCAGTGCTGTGGGCTTGTGTCTCTGTGATCAAAGAATGCTGGTCATTTCTTATGGGAACAGCCTCTCCCTCAACACACATGATGGGATGCTTCGCAAGAGTTTACATGTCGATGGCATTTTCCGCTGTGCTATTTGCTCTCTGGGCCAACTCTCTGCCTTCAAGAGGAGGTGCCTCCCACCGTGAGAAGCAGGTGACATGATGAAAAGATCCCCGCTCCCAAACGTCCCCCTTTCTCAACAACTGACCACAGAACCTTCTCCTGCCCCTACTTTGAAATTCCAACCAGGAGTCTCCGGGTGTTAGTGACCTCTTCACGTGACTTTGGTTTTGCCTGCCCGCTGGCCCCCGTGCATCATTACCAAAGGGTCGGAGAGATGCAGACTTCCATCCCAGCTTTAGCTGGAGTACCTATGTGGTCTTAGGCAACTCAACTGGACCTAGACCCTCAGTTTTCCTTCTCTGTAAAATGGGCATATCATTAGTTCTTAATTCACAGAGGCATCGGGAGGCTTAGGGGAGGTATGTTTGCGGAGAATGTGTCACAGTCTTGCACATGCAAACTGTTTGATAAGCAGGAGACCCTTTTTTAATACCTTGGAAACCCAGAGGGTAGATGGTGTGTGATGGAGAGATGGAGACATTCCTGTTCAGCGCGGATGGAAGAAGCGTTGTGTGTTCAAATCCAGTAGAAGCCAGGTCCGTTTTCATAAACTCCCACGTGCTTCTATAAATTCAATCTCACATTTTATAAAACAAATTACCGTATACCCACATCCCACATTAAAAATCCTTTTTGAAATGTTTTTTTGGCCATACACTATTGAAAATATTTTTTATGACTGCTTTTTCTGAAGTTTTAGCACCGACCACTCATTTAGCTTACGTTACTTAGAAATTTCTGTGCATGCAGTGAGATTCTTTGGAAGTAATCATGAGATCTACAGATTTCAAGGGAATACCATTTTTGGAAACATAATTTTTTTTTTTTTTGGTTAGGCTTCATAGATGCAGAAGTTTCCTCCAACTTAAAAAGAAAATAATGTTTATTTTTTTGAGAGAGAGAGAGAGAGAGAGAGAGAGAGAGAGAGAGACACGCAGAGCGAGAGTAGGGAAGGGCAGAGAGAGAGGGAGACCCAGAGCCTGAAGCAGGCTCCAGGCTCTGAGCTGTCAGCACAGAGCCTGACGCGGGGCTTGAACCCATGAACCACGAGATCATGACCTGAGCCAAAGCCGGACACTTCACTGACCGAGCCACCCAGGCGCCCCACTCCAATTTTTTGTTATGAAAAATGAACACACATAAATGCTGATAAAATACTTGAATTTATACCTTTAGGTGCCGAACCTGGATTTAACAGTCTATATTTTGCTATGTTTGTACTCTATCTGTACACACAAATACATGTACATGTATACATACTGTATATCTATTTTCCCCCTGTTTTGGCTGAAAAGTTTGAAAGTAACTTGCCAGGTATCCTAACGCATCACGCCTAAATCCCTCAGCAGAAGTTTCCTAGGTAATCGTAACCCTTTTTATCACATGTAAGAAAAGTAACATAAAATTCTCCAAAGTCATTCAATATTCAATCCATTTTCAAATATCTCTTGTAACTGATGTTTTGTAAAGGTATTTTTGTAATGCTTATTTATTTTTGAGAAACAGAGCATGCGTGGGGGTGGGGCAGAGAGAGAGGGAGACACAGAATCCGAAGCAGGCTCCAGGCTCCGAGCTGTCAGCACAGAACCCGCCGCGGGGCTCGAACCCACGGACCGCGAGATCGTGACCTGAGCTGAAGTCGGACGCTTAACCAACTGAGCCACCCAGGTGCCCCTGCAACTGACTTTTCTGAGCCAGGATCTGTGAGGCTCCAGAGTGACATCTGGTGTGGCTCTCTTCTTTTAAAGTGGAACCTTTTCCCCCCTCGTGACATTGGCTTTTGGCATCACACTGGGGAGCAGACTCAAATCAGACCGTCCCTGTGTCCGAGCCTAAGCCTGACCCCTTGGTAAGGATGGGCGCCCCAGGGCTGTCCTTGTGAAAGTGTATTTTCCATCCAGTATTTGTTGCTGATCCTTGCCTGAATTATTACACTGGGGATCACAAAAGGGTGATCATCTATGATTGTCCCTTGTAGTTTATTAACGGGTATTACTTCTGTCTTTTTCCATCTAGCGATACCTCCGTAAATGCAACACTATAAAGCCGTTAAACTTAATAATAAATGAAACTGACACCGTGTGGTACAACGGCACGTTCTTTCTTTTCCTTTGATAGGGAAAGCCACCACATTTTCTCACACATGGTTAGCTCCTGAAAAATTCATAGCCTCCGTGACACTGTCGTGCCTAGCGGATAAAACAGCTTTGACGTGAACTTTTTCTAAGGACATGGTCAGCATTACACAGCTGGACTTGGGTCATTCAGCACCACAAGCGAGGGTGTCGGCAGGTAAGGAAACATTTTGTGCTTAGGGGAACTAGTCTGCCTGAAACCCAAGGACCCAGGAGGTCTGTCTGAGATCATCTGGAGGGGGAGAAAGGGTGGGACACAGGGAGATCACAGACTAATCTGCTACCTTCCCTGCTATGACTTAAATCACATCAACTCACATTTTATGGGTGCTTCTTCACGTTAAAGACTGCGCAAGTATTCTTTCTTGCTTTTTGTTTCCAAAGGTTTAAGAAGGATCACTCATTCACTGAGGTCTTTCTTCATTGATTCACTTATGACAATTGTTTGCATGTCTACTGAGTGCAGCCCAGGGAAGGTTCTCTCTCCTCTAGGAGACGAGAGCATACCTGACCTTTCGTGGCCAGATAGAAAGCGTCCTCATGTCAACGCTTGCATTAAGGGGAACCTTCTCTTCTTCTTTTTAATGCATTTTTAAAATGTATGTATTTACCTTGAGAGAGAGAGAGAGAAGATACCAGCAGAGGAGGGGAAAAGAGAGAGATAGAGAGAGAATCCCAAGCAGACTCGGTGCGGTGAGCGCAGAGCCTGACGTGGGGCTCAAACTCATGAACCAGGAGATCACGACCTGAGCTAAAGCCAAGAGTCAGACACTTAACCGACTGAGCCATCCAGGTGCCCCTGAACCTTCTCTTCTTGGGTCATAATTCTCCCCAGTCTCCCTCAAATGTTATTTGCTAATTTATCTCACTAATTTGAGTCCTGTTTTGGTTGTCATTTGCTTTCCTGAGCTGTTCTTAACAGCATCGAGGAACGAGGACTATTTTTAAAACTACTAGCACATTAAAAAAAAAATTTAATTCGGGATTTATGGGCCTTACTTCAGTAAAAGTGATATTTTGCCTAAATTGTTTTCAGCAGAATTATTTGCGGTGGTTACAAACATGATGTAGGTTCAAAACCTTACTGTACAGGTAAGACGTACTGTACCTTACGTCTCTCGTGATTTGTAGTTCCTTTATCTGTGAGATGGAAATACGATATCTGGTCCATATGGGAATAGAAAAGACTATGTGCAACGCCTACGTCTCACTGAGCCCGCAGCCCAGGAATGACAGCTGTGATTGTGATGTTAGTAATGACAGTGTTTGGCACCTCAAACACTGTGTACATTTATTTTTATTAACAGGCTGTGATGGTAAAACTCCGAGGGATTTGCCTTGGTTTGCTTACTTCTTGGCTTTTTTTTTTTAATGTTTATTCATTTTTGAGAGACAGAGAGACAGAGAGTGAGCGGGGGAAGGGGCAGAGAGAGAGGGAGACACAGAATCCGAAGCAGGCTCCAGGCTCCGAGCTGTCAGCACAGAGCCTGACGCGGGGCTCGAACTCACGGATCACGAGATCATGTCCTGAGCCGAAGTCGGATACTCAACCGAATTGAGCCACCCAGGCGCCCCCATGCTTTGCTTGCTTCTGATTTTACTCTGGTGCTGTGTATGTATCAAGTCCGGAGCTCCCGTGGCATTATTTTCTCCCTTAGAAATCTCCGATGATTTTCAAAAGCTCCTGGAATTCTGGAATGAACCCCACATTCCTGAGGCTGGTGCTCTAGGACCTCACCGGTGGAACCGGATCACTTGGTCTCCTGCAGACTCCTGCGGCATGAACCCACTCCTGTGGGCTCGAACCCACAAACCGCGAGATCCTGACCTGAGCTGAAGTTGGACGCTTAACCGACGGAGCCACCCAGGCGCCCCTCCGTTTTTACCTCTTGTGAGCATGGCTGGATGGCAGGGTTCCCTAGTAAGTTCTCAATAGACGGTTATTGGATAAATAAATGAATGCGTTAAAATAATAATAGGGGCACCTGGGTGGTGCAGTCAGTGGAACATTCGACTTGGGCTTGGGTCATTGTCTCACAGTTCGTGGGTTCGAGCTCCAAATCGGGCTCACTGCTGAAGCGGGCTCCGTGCGCAGAGCTCGCTTCAGATCCTCAGTTCCCCTCTCTCTGCCCCTCCCCTCCTTGCCCTCGCCCCCAAATACATACATATTAAAAAATGATAATAGCTAATAGCTTTTGAGTGCTAGGCACTATTTCTAGTGTGTTATGTACATGAGCTTGTTTAATCTTCGTGATAACTCTGCAAGTGATACCGTTACCCCGATGTGGGACCTGGTATCTTCCGTTGGGTCCCGTGGACTCGCCCTCTGCCCTGCTGCACCTGTTGTCTGCCCCCAGCCGGTGGCCCATGATGACCACTCCAGTAGGACCCCCTTTCCTTCTGGTTAGTATGGGTTTGGCCATTGGGAGGCAGGGTGGGAGAGGGATCATTCGCGGCCCCTTCTTCGTGGTGTTGCCTTGGACAGGCTGGGACCCTGTCCTTCACCATCCCTGGTGGTTTCTTCTCAGCTTACGTGTCACCTGCATGAATAACCCATTTGTGAAGCCCTCTAATTATATCTCGTATGTCACCCGTATCTCTCCAGGACTCTGAATGTAAACTGTGTTACTGGTGAGGAAACCGAGGCCCACAGAAGTGGAGGAATTGCTCAGGATTGCCATCCTAAAGTTGTTGACCTGGAGATTTGTTATCTGAACCCATGGCTCTGGCTACCACGTTGTGCACACAAGAAGGGCTGCGTTTGAGTGCTGGGGGTCATGAGGCATAGTGGATAAGCTCGTCACCGTTGCAGTCATAAAGATCGGGACCCCCAAATTGGCTCTGTAACCTAGTTAGGGGGTAACCTTGGGCAAAGTATCCTGCCTCTTTAACAGAAGTTCCCACATTTGTGAAATGGGAATTTTACCTACCTTAGAATTATTACAAGGCCTACAGTAATGAGTTAATTTTTCTTTCTTCCTCTCCCTTTCCGTCCGTCCTTCCTTCCTTCCTTCCTTCCTTCTCTTTTCCTTCTTTCTTTCTTTCCTTCTTTCTTTCTTTTCCTTTCTTTTCTCTTTCTTTCTTTCCTTCTTTCCTTTTCTCTTTCTTCTTTCTTTTCAATTCCCTTTTCTCTCTTTCTTTCTCTTTCCCTCTCTTCCTCTCCCTTTCCTTCCTTCCTTTCTTCCTTCTTTCCTTCTTTCTCTTTTCCTTTCTTCCTTCTTTCTTTTTCTCTTTCTTTTCCTTTCTTTTTCTTTCTTTCCTTCTTTGTTTCTTTTTCTTTCTTCTTTCTTTTCCTTTCCTTTTTCTTTCATTCTTTCTCTTTCTCTCTTTCTCTTTCTTTCCTTCCTTCTTTTCCTTTTCTTTCTTCCTTCCTTTCTTTCTTTCTTCTTTCTTTTTCTCTTTCTCTTTCTTTTCCTTTCCTTTCTCTTGGTTTCTTTCTTTCTCTTTCTTTCCTTCCTTCTTTTCCTTTTCTTTCTTCCTTCCTTTCTTTCTTTTCTTCTTTATTTTTTCTTTCTTCCTTTTCCTTTCCTCTTTCTTTCTTTCTCTTTCCTTCTTTCTTTTCCTTTTCTTTCTTTCTTTCTTTCTCTTTCCTTCTTTCTTTTCCTTTTCTTTCTTTCTTTCTTTCTTTCTCTTTCCTTCTTTCTTTTCCTTTTCTTTCTTTCTTTCTTTCTTTCTTTCTTTCTTTCTCTTTCCTTCTTTCTTTTCCTTTTCTTTCTTTCTTTCTTTCTTTCTCTTTCCTTCTTTCTTTTCCTTTTCTTTCTTTCTTTCTTTCTTTCTTTCCTTCTTTCTTCTCTTTCTTTCTTTCTTTCCTTCTTTCTTTCTTTTCTGTCTTTCTTTCTTTCCTTCTTTCTTTCTTTCTTTCTTTCCTTCTTTCTTTTCTTTTCTTTCTTTCTTTCTTTCTTTCTTTCTTTCTTTCTTTCCTTCTTTCTTTCTTTCCTTCTTTCTTTCTTTTCTTTCTTTCTTTCTTTCTTTCTCTTTCCTTCTTTCTTT
This sequence comes from Panthera pardus, assembly GCF_024362965.1. NCBI lineage: Eukaryota > Metazoa > Chordata > Mammalia > Carnivora > Felidae > Panthera > Panthera pardus. The sequence continues at coordinate 13,131,733 of NW_026526788.1, forward strand.
TCCTTTTCTTTCTTTCTTTCTTTCTTTCTTTCTTTCTTTCTTTATTTCTTCTCTTTCTTTCTTTCCTTCCTTCTTTCTTTCTTTCCTTCCTGTTGAAGTATAGCTGATATAATGTCACATCAGTTTCAGGTGAACGACATAGGGATTGGACAACTCTATGCTATGCCCACCACGAGCGCAGCTGCCATCTGTCATCACACGGCACTGTTACACTACCATTGACTACATTCTCTGTGCTGTGCCTTTCATTCCCGTGCCTTGTTCCTTCCATGACTGGAAGCCTGTATCGCCCTCTCCCCTTCACCCATTTCTTCCACCCCCCACTCACTTCCCTCTGGCAACCATCATGCTGTTCTCTGTGTTTATAGGTCTGGTTTTGCTTTTGGTTAGTTTGTTCATTTGTTTTTTAGATTCCACTTGGAAGTGAAATCATATGGGATTTGTCTTTTCTCTGACTTATTTCACTTAACATAATACTCTCTAGGGCCATCCATGTTGATGCAAATGGTAAGGTCTCATTCTCTTTTATGACTGAATAATATTCCATTGTGAATATTTGCCACATCTTCTTTATCCATCTGTCTATAGATGGACTGTTGGGTCACTTCCATATCTTGACTGTTGTAAATAATGCTGCAATAAACATGGGGTGCGTATATCTTTTTGAATTTGTGTTTTCATTTTCTTTGGGTAAATATCCAGTAGTGAAATTACTGCATCATATGGTATTTCTATTTTTAATTTTTCTGATGAACTTCCTCGCTGTTTTCCACAGTGGCTGCACCAGTTTGCATTCCCACCAAAAGTGCACAAAGGTTCCATTTTCTCCACACCCTCGCCAACACCTGTCGTTTCTTTTTTGATTCCAGCCATTCTGACAGGTGTGGGATGCTATCTCATTGTGGTTTTGATTTGTATTTCCCTGATGATGAGTGATGTTGACTGAGTATCTTTTCATATCTCTATTTGTCATCTGCACGTTTTCTTTGGAAAAAATGTCTGTTTAGGTTCTCTGCCCATTTTTTAATTGGGTTTTATTTTAGTGTTGAGTTGTATGCCTTTTAAATATATTTTGTATATTAATACTTATCAGATAGATCATTTGTGAATTTTTTCTCCCGTTCAGTAGGTTGCCTTTTTTGTTTTGGTGATGGTTTCCTTTACTGTGCAAAAGCTTTTTATTTTGGTGTAGTCCCAATAGTTTAATTTTGCTTTCGTTTCCCTTGCCTGAAGAGACCTATCTAGAAAGCTGTGTCCGTGGCCGATGTCGAAGAGATTACCGTCTATATTTTCTTCTAGGAGCTATATGATTTCCGGTCTCATGTTTAGGTCTTTCATCCATTTTGAGTTGACTTTTGTGTACGGTGTAAGAAAGTGACCCAGTTTCATTCTTTTGCATGTTCCTGTCCAGTTCTCCCAGCACCATTTGTTGAAGAGACAGTCTTTTCCCCATTGGCTATTCTTGCCCCCTTTGTTATAGGTTAATTGACCATGTAAGCACGGGTTTATTTCTGGGCTCTCTCTCCTCTTCCACTGATCTGTGATAATGAGCTAATTTGTGTCAAGTGCCACCATGCTATCTGGCACATAGCAAAGACTCAGTAATTATCATAAAAGCTATCACCAAGGGGATTATTTCAAACTATGGGAAACATGGGGAAAGTTTCATACTAGGTAACTTCATTCAAGATGCTTCTATTCTAGGGGAGTGGACATAGATAGTGATCATGATAATGGAAAGAGCAATAGCGATAGAACGAAAAGAATCCTGGGTGGTTAGAACAGACGCTGCAAGCCAGGGTCCCCAAAGATAGGGAAGGAGCATGCGGTTCACGTTTCGTTTTGCGTTTCTTCCGTTTTCTCTCTCACTGGCTTTCTTGTCTTGGCCCTGGCCGTCTGTCAAGTGTGCAAACAGCCCTCAGGCAGTGTGGTCTGAGCGAACCTATGGAAACCAGTGGGCTTTGGGGTGAACCTTCTTCCCAGCTGTTACTTTGTGTGGCAGCTACCATTGCTTTCTGCAGTGGCCTGCCCGGCCGTTCTGGTAGAGATAGATTGGTGGGGTGAGAGAAGGGAGAGCCGGGATGCTGACTCCAGATCATCCTTGGCTGTACCCTTTAAAACAAAGTCTCCTTTCTGTGAGGCAAATGATACCGTGTGTTTCTTCGGCAGCTTCGTAACCTGAACCAGAATTGTTTAAGACGGTGCCAGGAAGTGAAAAAATCACGTCTCAACTGCGAGCTCTGAAGAGAGACAGGCAACGCAGAGTGAATAATTAATACCTTGTATGGGCACACATGTTCCCAAGTGTACATCTAGACGATGTAAGGGCAAGGCTGGTGAACATAGGGCTCCATCAAAACTACAGACGGTCTCGGGATCTCGAAACACAACACTGAAATTTGCCATCGTTCATTTGATTGCAGTGAGCACATGGAATGTTAATCTTTTCTGCTGTTATTGTTCTGTGGAGACAAGGATCCTACCCTTCTGCATTATACCAACACCCAATGTTTATAACTGAGTATGAAACCAAATGGGATGGGTTTCGGCTTATTGGTTGAATTGATGCTGTTGTCAGTATTTATTAGCAAGTCGGTATTTTCCCTGAGGACTGTAAATGTAGAGTGTTAGCTACATTCTGAATTATGATTTTTTATTTCTTACTTAATGTTGCCTATGGGGACTGTATCAGTTAGCTTTTGCTGTGTAACAAACCAAAATTGATGACTTGGAACCAACAGTCCTTTTATTTGTTCACGATTCTATGCGTCAACAGTTTAGGCTCAGCTCGGTTGGGATGAGTGTCTCCCTGGTTATTCTGGCTGGGCTCACTCACGTTTGTCATCAACCAGGGGCTGCTGATCTCACACGTCTGGCAGTGGGCTGGCTGTCGGTAGGGATAGTGGAGGCCACTGGGTCACGTCCCATGTATCATCCAGTGGGTTAGGCTGGGCTCATTTTTGTGGTAGTGGTCACGGTGTTCCCAAGGGCAACAAGAAGGCAAGTCTCAGTGTATGGGTACTTTTCAAGTCTCAGCTTGTGTTGCATTTGGCCAAAGTGGACCAAGCAAATAGAATGGTTAAGCTCACAGTCATTGGGAAAGGGAGTTTTCCAAAGCCATAGATATGGGAAGGCAGTTATTGTGGAGAGTTTTGCAAATAAGGTACCACAGAGACACAATTTCAAAACGATAGCATATGGTAATAAAACGATATGCTTATATTCACGTAACTTTTCAGAAAGGTTTACCATAATGTAATGGTTCTACTTAGAAATTAGGTGGAGACATTTAATATTATTTAAATTAAATACTATGCTGAACTATGGTTCTTAATGCTATCACTAATAAATACTTCATTTCAGGGGTGCCTGACTCTTGATTTCAGCTCAGGTCATGATCTCATGGTTTTTGAGATTGAGTCCCACATCAGGCTCTGCACTGTCAGTGCAGAACTTGCTTGGAATCCTCTCTCCTTCTCTCTCTGCCCCTACCCCATTCGTGCTCCCTCTCTCTCTCTCTCTCTCAAAATAAACAAATAAACTTAAACATGTTTTCATAATCACCAAATGATAAAGGTATTACTAGTACCCCTATTTGACATGTGAGGAAATTGAAACTTGGAGAGATTGTAGAACTTGCCCAATGTCACCACATTGGGAATAACATTTGGGAATAACATTGTTATTTGGGAATACCATTTGGTGAGCCATAAGGATATATTAGTTTCAAGTATATCCAAGAGACTGAGTCTGGAGCCTTCTGCAGTATCCCACGTGTATATGAACCTTGTGTTAATATTAAATATTAATAGCCTCTCATGTTCAATCATTACTTTCTTATTTGGAACGTTAGACCACGTATAGCTATAAAACTAAGAACGCGCTAACATATTAAATTTCCAATTGAGGGCATCTCTCTAATTGATTCTCTATTTTGCTTTGACTGGAACTAATTTCAAATGCAATCTAAACTCCAGTTTGCAGAGAAGTCTTATAATTGTTCTTACTACTAAATAATCAAAACTTTTCCAGCACTATCCATTGAGTTACGTCATTGACTCTGAGGCTAAATTACCCAAACACAAAATTATTGGATAGCCTGCACCTCGTATCTCTTCACTGATGACAAAAAGGTGTCTCTACCAAATCTCTGTGTATGTCATTTATCATTTGTTTTGATTTAGAGTAAAAGGCTTCATCTGAGGGAGGAAGGTTAAGTTCTACGTACTGAATGTATATCACCTCCATGTCACTCACACATATCACACGATGAGAAAAGAATAGTACTGGAAATCCTGTGGAAAAAAAAAGAATCTTCAAAAAGACAGCTCAAGGAAATGAGAAGCAGGTTTATGTCTCACTTGATAACATTCTTCTCTCTTTTCCTGAATGGTGTCTGAGAAAATATTAACTGTCCCGTCCAGTCATTGAACGATAACTTTTAGATTTAAGCGCAGTGCAGATGACTCATTAATTCTGTGGTTTCTCTGCTCTCTTAGAATTCACTTGACATCAAAGAAAGAATAAGGCCCGGTATGAGGACTGGTGGTCTCCAGTTGAGTTCCTGAAGACTCTGTGAGACAAGAGTGCGGAGAAGGGAAGGAGCATTGCGCTGGCTTCTTCTTTCGGGGTTTTATACCTTCTTTGGGTTTTATACCTAACTCTGTTTCACGATGAAGCCCCTTAAATTAGTGTGGCAATATGACACGGACTACTGGTCTACTCTCCCCATGGGCTTACTGAAACCGGATGCATAAAAAACATAACATAAAAAACATGGATAAAGCTTTGAAATGTTTCACGCGAGAATTCACTTTGATGATTAACTTTAGCAGCCACTTACACAGTGGATCGCGGCTGGTGCCACTGTCAAATCTGGAGGCATTTTTGGTTGTTACAAGCCGGGGTGAGGGGTGCTACTGGCATCTAGCGCGTAGAGGCTGGAGATGTCGCAAACCATCCTACAAAGCACAGGGCAGTCCCCGCAGCAAAGAATTACCTAGCCCCAAATGTCAGTGGTGCTCGTGTTGATAAAGGGCTGATTTATGGAATATGTGTGTTGCACTCGTTCTAATGTCTTAAACAAGTTATGTGCATATATAGCCATTGGTGTAGATGGCTGTCTCTCGGGGATATTTTAGAAGGGGCGCGTGTGTGTGCGTGCACCATGCAGGGGATTAAATTAGGTTATTTCTGAAATCCATTACACTCTAAGATACTATGCTTCCCATCCATTTATTTTATCCTCTCGAGGGCCGCCTTACACAAGAAGCCCAGGGAGATAGTGCAGACCCGCAGCTCTGAAGCTAAAGCCTGAAGGGCATACCTTAGGATGGATGGTTGCATCAGTGACAGGGTTGCCTGCTCATTCCTGTTCATGCCGTGGGTGAGTAGTCTGAGGTAAGGGGAAGGCCAAGGGAAGGAGGGCTTTCCAGCCCTTTCTGGATAGTGTCTATCAGTCAGGCTCGGTCATTTTCTTCATATTTGCATATTTCAAAATGGAAGTGCCATAATTTGGAAAGATTAGCTATGATCTGTTACCTTAATTGAGGCGACAGTTTTATGGGTGCGTGTACCTGTCCCAATTCATCAGATGGTACAATTTGAGCAGTCCTTAATCACCTTGTGAATGCACCGCACACGTGGGCACACTCTCACCCTAAAGAGTTCCAACAACGTATACCTGGTAAAACACGACAGTTCTCCTTCCCTCCTCCCTCCCATGGTCCCGTGGTCCCCCTAACCCCTCCCCCAAGGTAACAGCTGGTAACAACTGATCTAAGGGGGCCTGGGTGGCTCAGTCCGTTGAGCATTCCTCTCAGGTCATGGTCTCCTCGTTCGTGCCCTCAGGAGCATGTCTCAGGTTGAGCCCTGTATCGGGCTCTGTGCTGACAGCTCAGAGCCTAGAGCCTGCTTCTGATTCTGTGTCTCCATCTCTGCCCCTCCCCTGCTCATGCTCTCTCTCTCTCTCTCTCTCTCAAAAATAAACAAACATTAAAAGAATACATATGCATGTGTTTTAATATAACATTAAAATGGTCACATAAATGAAATCACATTTTTTGCTTGTTTTCTTTTTTTTTTCACTTCTACCACATTTTGGAGCTCTTCCTACGGATCTGCTTCTTTCTTTCTTGATAGCTACGTAGCATTTCATAATGTGACTGTATCACCAGTTACTTAATTCTTTAGGTTAAATTTTTTCTCTTTCACAAACAGCAAAAATAAAGAATGTTAATTTTTTTTTAAGTTTATTTACTTTGAGACAGAGAGAGAGTGAGCATGAGTGGGGGAGGGGCAGAGAGAGAGGGACAGAGAGAGAATCCCAAGCAGGCTCTGCACTGTGAGACTCGGGGCTGGAAGCCACGAACCTCGAGATCATGACCTGAGCCGAAAGCAAGAGTCGGATGCTCAACTGACTGAGCCACCCAGGCGCTCTTCTCACGACCCGTTCCTCCCACCAGCAATCTTTGTATATAAACATGAATCATGTTATAAGCTTAATTTTTACAGGTAGGACTGCTGAGTAAAAGCAAATGTATTCTTACGATTTTGGTGGCTACCGTTAAATTGCTTGCTACAAAAGATGGAAAAACTTACGCACCTACTTGTGTTTAGGAGAGCCCACTTAGGACAACATTGACATGAAGGAGTATTACCAATCTCTTAAGTTTTGCCAATTTGATAGGCAAAAGTGAATTTTATTAGCAAAGATGAATGTCTTTGTTTTTGTCATTTTGTGTTGGAATTTTGGTATTTCTATTGACCTTTAGGGAGTCCTTGCATGTTATGGATCCCAGCTCTGTTTTATATGTTTACAAAACATTCTCTGTGATGAAACAGAGGATGACTATATCACCCAGAAAGTTCCCTGCTGGTTCTGTGCCCCAAAGAATTGAAAGCAGAGACTCAAATACCTATTTGTGCACCATTATAAGCACAGTGGTCTTACAACAGCCAAAAGAGAGAAGCCACCTGAGTATCCATCAACAGATGCATGCATAAACAAAATGTGATTATATACACACAATGGAATATGATTCAGCCTTAAGGAAGAAAGTTGTGATACATGCTACGGCATGGAAGCTTGAGGACACTACGCAAAGTGAAATAAGCCAGTCACAGGACAAATACTGTAGAATTGCTCTTAAACGACGTACCCAGAGAAGTCAAAGGCATACATACAGAAAGGAGGATGGGGGTTCCCAGGGGCTGGGGGAGGGGAGAAGTCAGCTACTGTATAATGGGGACAGAGTTTCAGTTATGGAAAAGTAGTAGAGAGGGATGGTGGGATTTTCGCACAACAACGCGAGTGGACTTAATGTCACCAAGCTATACATTGAGAAATGGTTACACAGTAAACTTTATGTTATGTATATTTCAGCATACTGAAAAGTGGGAAAAACATCATATACATATGTTATATCTGAATAAACATATACAATATATTTAAAATCTGTATTACATAAATTTTCTTCTGATTTGTGAACATTAGTTCTCCAATAATCTGAAATGCTACTTTTATAATAAATTACACTTCCACATAGATGAGGATTGGCTTCTAAACTGTGTGTTTTCCTTGGCCCATTTTTAAAAAGGAAATGATCACATTGGTTTAATTATTATAGCCTTACAGTACACTTGAGGGTTGACAGTCCAGGGCCGTAGTTTTTGTTGTGTTTTGGTCATTTTAAATCTTGAAATATTTGTTTCATATGAATTTTAAGATCAACTCATCAACTTTTACCCTGAAAATTGTTGGAATTGCATTGAATGTACAGATAAGTCTATCTGGCGAGATATAGCATAGTATTCAGGGAATTTTGATTAATCACACTACTCTTTTTTTTTATTTTTGAGAGAGAGAGCACACACACACACACACACACACACGTGCACAAATGGGGGAGGGGCAGAAAGAGAGAGGGAGACAGGATCCAAAATGGGCTCTGTGCTGACAGCCAAGAGCCTGACGTGGGGCTCGAACCCGGGAACTATGAGATCATAACCTGAGCCAAAGTAGGACACTCAACGCACCGAGCCGCCCAGGCGCCCCAAACACACTACTCTTCATTTTCTGAGTATAGCATCATCAATTTTTACTGTTAAAGATGACGCGTCGATAAAATGTTTTCTCCTTGCTCATGCTGATCCCCCCCACTTTTTCCTACTTTCCTACACACACAGCCCCCTGAGTAGTAGCAACTGAAAAATGCCTTCTCGCATGCTACAAGCTAATAAGCATTTCCTACTACCCTGTATATTAGCTTATTAATTTTGTCTTTATTGGGAACATGATTTAATTTTTCTGAAAGATAAATGGACTCAGTTCTCCCACAAATAGAACGATAGCTCGAATGTATGGTGTGAGCTGTTAAACAAACACACGTGTTCAGAACCACAAGGGTCGCTCTGTCCGGGAACGGTATTTCTGTAATCTGATGATCTTAACCCAATTTTCCTGGTGAATGGATTTGCACACTCACAAGGAAAAAGCAGTCTTTGCAGAATTGAACGAACATAAAATCCCGCGGGGACACTATTCTATCACTTTATGGGTGCTACAGATGTAGTTGGTTGTTTTCAAATATCACTCTGGAACTTTCCATATGTCACTTACCGTACAATTTCCCTGGTTATGGCATTTTATTAAATCCTCAGTGCCTCCTAGGATAAAATTCACAGTCCTTGGAGGGGCCTCCACATGGCCCTCGTCTCTCCACGTAGACTTTCCGGGAAGCGTGTGGCCTTCTGTCTCCCACACCGGAAATTCAACTACCTCGTTCATTTGTTTACCAAGTTACTCCTTCAGTTTCAACAAAGTGGGCACGTATCAATCGGTGATGTGGTGGTTCTTGCTCTCCGGTGGGCACTACGTCTCTGTCTCTCTCTCACACTCACACACACTCAGCATCCAGTGTTTCCCCCGCCCCTTCCTTTGCACCGGGATAACCTCATTTTTCACTACAGCTTTGCGATAGTCATTTACGTATGTGTGTCCATCCCTCGGCTGCTCCCACACGCTCGTCCGTTTCTGGAGGGTGGACACCGTGTCCTACTTGTCTCTGTGTGTCCCCAGTCGTCCAGCGGCATGCCTGGGACCTGCAGAAAAGTGAGCAAAAATACTTGTTGAATGAAGCCAAGTACATCCGTTCAGGTAAATGCAGGCATTGCTTTTTTGGTTCCTTTGTTTCCCTTTCAAAGGAACAATGCAGGAGTCATGGTTTGTCTCTTAATAAAATGATTCCTGACGTCAATGGCCTTTCTCCCGTGCCTTTCCTAGAATGCTAACTTGACATTTGTGCCAAAGGTAAATCAGTTTGGCTGTGGAGGAGAGGGAGTGGACACTCCTGATTGATGACAGCACACTGGAGGCTGATCCCCAACGACTTGTGGCATTTCCCGTCTGTTCTTAAAATCACTCCATGCCTGCTCTTAACGTGGAACTATCCAAATGTCCTGAGTGGAGGCAGTTTTTAAGGAAGAGCTTGCGTTTACTGACCCACTCCAGCTAGAGAAGATGATTTAGAAGAAAAGGGCCGTGACTGAAATACACACACACACACACACACACACACACACACTCCAGCACCACCTCATGTTACACTGAGGCATTCCTGGCAGGGTTTCTTGCTGATGATTTTAGCCACAGTCTGAGTAATGTCTGCCCGCCTGCACTCTGTAAAGTGATCTCCCTTTAGCGGATGAAGTCTTGAATGAAGGGCTGTGGGTATCGTGTCTTCTTAGTTCAATATCCTCTGTCTTCCTGCCACCTCTCTGCTCCCTGCGGACGATGGGTGCTGAAAAGCCACCCTGCGGGGAGGGGCAGACATCTGCTCAGCCAAAGTATCTTTCAATGCAAAGTTGTTTCGTTGTAACTAAAGCCATTGCTTCAGGTTAATCTGGGAGACTTTTGAGCTGTTTCTTGCACTCTCCCGCTTTCGCTAGGCCTTCTAAATTGGAGCCCTCTGCAGCACGGGTGGGGAAGATCTAACGAACACGGCCCTGGGGAGTGTCAGCTGTAAATATGAGAGTTTGAATATGTCCCAGAATACAGTAGGTTCCATGCAACTATTTCCCCCCCCCAGGTATAAAAACAAATCATATTTTTATAATAAATGACCACATAGGTTGAGAAAATAATTTCCAAATAAATGTGTCCTCATGGGACCAGAACTAGTAAATGAATTCTCTTCAGCTAACCATGCAGTTTTGATTGGAGACCAAAAAAAAAACCAAAAAACAAAAAACAAAAAACAAACACCCAAAACGTGTTATTTATAAAGGCTCAGAGGCTGTCAAAATACAGTGCTCCTTATCCCTAGTGATGGCTTCTTAGCTTTTTTGTACATGAGGATCATTAATTCGAAACAACCTGGGATGAGCCCAGATATGTGTCTCCATCAACAAAGAGCAGGTGCTAATTTTATCACATCCTTTAAAGATGTATGTAGGTAAGAATGCCTGCCTTGTTCTCTGAAAGCATCAGACCATTGTGAAGTTTTCACTAAGAATATTTAATAAATAAAGATGCCCAATATCTTTAAGGTTAAGAAGAAGTATAAATAATGTCTGCACGAAGGCAGGGCACACTCCCTGAAGTTACTGGAGGAACTCCTGTCACCCAGGATTTTGTCACACAATGGGACAATGTCTCCTAGTGTTCTCAAAGCCGGGAAATTATAGCACTAAGCTAGGCAATAAGCTAACATACAGAGCAGATATTAAAACTTCTGTGTCAAATGTGTGTAGAAATAGGTATTTATGTATAGCTATGCTTACTTACATGAGAATACAATAGTGAGGCATCCACGAGAGAATGGCAATCACGAATGGGTGTCACCCTACAGGGGGTCAGGGTGGCTGGGGCACCCCAACATCCTTTTGTGTTTTCTGAATTCTATATCGTGTATATCTGTTTTCTGACTTTCAGAACACTTTATTTAAAAAATGCTTGAAGTAGGGGCCCCTGGGTGGCTCCGTCGGTTAAGTGTCTGACTCCTGGTTTCGGCTCAGGTCATGACCTCACGGTGTAGTGAGTTCGAGCCCCACATCGGGCTCCTTGCAGACAGTGCACAGGTTGCTTGGGCTTCTCTGTCTCTCTCTGCCCCTTCCCTGCTTGCTCGCTCTGTCTCTCTGGAAATAAAAATAAAAACTTAAAAAAATGTTGGAAGAAGATCGGTCAGTCTCTGTCATTTTAAAAAACCAAATAAACTAAATCAAAAAAAATCTAAACCCAAGGGATCTGTACTCTTTCCCGTCCCCTCTTCTCAAATATTTGATTAGTACATGAACCTGGAAGGCGGTATGATGCAGGGGCCCTTAATTTCCACGGATGGCTATGGAAATAGCCAATTAATAAGAATCCAAGATTATTTACATGTATTCCCAGAGCCAAAACAAATGGTCAAGAACACAAAATACTATGACATAGTTATTAGCGTTTCACAGAGGAGACAGCTAAGGCTCAGAGTCTGTCCTACTCACAAGGCTATTCACACTGTCATCTGTGTGTTTCACGCGGTGTATAAGTGCTAACAACTTTCTCTGTCCCCGAGTATCTATCTGAAATGTACTACAGTGGTTTCACTAAAAAGGACTCTTGGAAAGTCAGGCTTTTGAGCGTCGTAAAGTATTTCTGGCCTTTTTAGTGGATGTTTTTAATGAGAGCCGAACTCATTAGTTTTATCTTGTTGTCTCAGGAAGCACCACAATCTCAGAGACTTAAAGCAACACTCACCTCTTATCTTACTGTTCTGGAGGTGAGAAGTCCGGGCGCGGCTTGGCTGGATTCCCTGCTCAAGGTCTCGTAAGGCTGAGGCCAACATGCCAAGTAGCCTACACTCTCCTCTGGGCCTCAGGGTCATCTTCCAAGCTGTCATGGCTGGGACAGGACTGTTTTCTGCCACGGTAAGACTGAGGTCCCCATTTCCTTGCTGGTTGTGTGTCCGTGGTCACGCTCACTCTCAGCACCTAGATTTCCACCTGCCTTCTTTATAGTCCTTTAAAAAAAAAAAAAATTATTTATTTATTTTTGAGAGACAGAGCGTGAGTGGGGGAGGGGCAGAGAGAGAGGGAGACCCAGAATCCGAAGCAGGATCCAGGCTCTGAGCTGTCAGCAGAGAGCCTGACATGGGGCTCGAACCCATGAACCGTGAGATCACGACCTGAGCTGGAGTCAGATGCCTAACCGACTGAGCCACCCAGGCACCCCCCCCCCCCCGCCCCCGATGGTCCTTCTGTCTTCAAAGGCAGCAATGCGGACTCCCTCTTCCATCAAAACCTTCTCAGGCTTGGAAACCCTGTCTCCGGGAGCAGCCCAATCCCTTTTAAAGGCTCACCTGATTGATTTTATCTTAACATCACCAGATGATCTTATCTTAAAATCAACTGATGCAGGATGACCACCACACCACCATCACGGAACCTGTCTGCTCTGCCCCCTGCTGGGGGACTTCCCTTCCAAGAATCCAGGTGGGGGTGGGGGGGAGCATTACCCTTTCATTTCTACTTATTTATATAGGGTCATATTTAAGTGATAAGCATCTGGCTTTCATCTGGCTTCATTTGAGCCTTATAAGTCCAGGTGCAAGAGACCTTAATATCCATACATAGTTGGAAAACTGAGGCTCAGGGAGATATAATTATCTGCCTGAAGTCCCATAGCCTTCCCTATGTCCATACTCCAGGAGTAATATTCCGTATTTGAAGGTTCTGAATATATCTCAGAATTTGACTTCTGCAATACTTAAGTAGCATCATCTCTTAGTTTTATTTTTCAGAATTGCTAGGAAAAGTTATGTTTTTCAAACCTTGTAGACGAGATATCACAGAAATATCCCCAATGGCCATGGTCTCCCCGTTGTATGCAACATGAGAAAGAGCTTCACGTATAGCCACAGGACCACGTGGTCAAAAGTATTTATGTATTTTTTCCTGGAGGGCAAACATATTGTATTAAGTAGATACCATAAACGGAAGCTAATTTTGAGGTTTAACTGAGGCAGCGTTTCATTTGCCGTTTTTCCATTCTATATGGTCGATGCAGATGTGGAGGTGTTTCAGGACTTCACGCCTTTATGTTGCCTAAAGTGTGACCACACTCGTGGTCACCAGTAGGTGGTTTAGGCACTAACGTCGAAGCCACGTCTAGTATGATGTAGGATTAACAGAAAATGCTCCAAGCTTCTGTTAATCACAAAGCACACTGTAATCTTTAAAGGACCATCTAGACTCTGCTTTAACTCTTTCTTGTCAAAAATTTTAAACTCTGCTGAAGTTGATGGATGCATGTCGTTTGTAAGAACGGACTGATAATTTCAAAATGTGAGTCACCGGGAAGGCAGAATTCTACAGAATCCTCGAAGGTAGAAAGGTGCTACCATTCTGCAAATGGGTGAAGCACGTCCCCATGAGGTTTCGGGACTTGCCCAAGAGCACACAGCTTGGGAAGTGATAAGAGTTGAGACATAAATACACATCTTTAGGCTCCATTCGCTAATTGCATCCCTGGATGGGAAATGCATTGTAAGCAGTTTTCTTCAACTACTGTCGTTTTGTAACCAAGAGGAGTGTTTGGATATAAGGTGTTGGAATTCAGTCCCCACCCCCACCCTACCCATGCCAACCATTCCAGAGGCTGGGACCTCTGGCCCTGTTTTCATTTTCCCCAACCTTTCTCCAGCTGCCATTCAGGAGACCTCACTCCCACCGTCTGCACGTCCCTGTTCTCTTTGCTCCGGATCCTCGGACCCTAATAATCTGTACTAAAGCTCAGTGTTGTTGCAGGGGTGTGGCTCTGGGAGCGGTTCATCTGCTCAGCAGTGAACGCAGCAACTGCTTGAAGTTAGACCAATGAAATATTTTGGGGAGGGGAGTATTTTACCACTGACATTCTGGACGGCTTGTGGCATACAGTGACGATAAAAAGCAGACTGACTTTTAGTTTTTACAAAATTTTTATCGACTCCCATTGCTTCCTCGGACGTCGACCTGGAGCAAAGGACAGGAATGTCCCATGAGCTATCTATAAGGCTTCTAGTTCTTTGCAAGATGTTCCTTGTTGCTAGGGGGTAGAGGGGCAACACACCCCCATTACATTTTGAAAGTACGTATATTTTAAACACATTGTTTTGAACTTGTGTATGAACTGGAGAGTAGATCCCCAAGTATCTCAGGGAAGACAGTTGTGGTTAATAGATCGCTGAGAAGCCAGTGCCTTAGAGATCTATCCGGGTTCATAATGGGTTTTAAATTTACCGTGTTCCCATTATCAAAGAACTTTTAGTTTTGCTTGTCTCTGGGCTCATAGAGAAGTGGACATTTTAAAACATTTCAGGTTGGGGTTTATCCCACTCAGGGATTAAGACAGGCTACGTCAAATCTGGACGTTGTGACCATGCTTATATTACCTAATCTGGCTGAGCATCAGTTTCTCCATCCACAAAATGGGAATGAATACTAGTGCCCACCTTATAGTCATTATGAGCCTTAAAATCGGTTGCATGAAGGGCATTGAAAAAGCTGCATAATATGTAAATCATTATTCAGTGGCCAAAAGATTGTAAATGTTTAATTCTTTTTTAGTTTTAAAATTGTTTTAATGTTAATTTTTGAGACAGAGAGAGACAGAGCGTTAGTGGGGAAGGGGCAGAGAGAGAGAGAGAATCTGAAGCAGGTTCCAGGCTCTGAGCTGTCAGCACAGAGCCCAACGCAGGGCTCCAACCCACGAACCATGAGATCATGACCTGAGCCAAAGTCAGACACTCAAGTGGCTGAGCCACCCAGGCGCCCCATGTACATTTTTAATTCTTAAAATTCTTAAAATTTTAATGCTTAAAAATGTTTTTACTCTGATACAAAATTCAGCATATTTTCTTTCTTTCTCTCAAATAAGGAACATAAGAACACTCTACGGGTGTTTAAGGACATAACCTCACTTCACTGTGGTTGATTTTTATTTAGCAAATCTCTCCAAGGGCACTAGATGGCGACCTTCTCCTTTAAGAAAAACAGGAAACGGAACAAAATAAAACTAAGATTCATTAATACTTTTGCTTTGATAGTTGAAACTTACTGCTACAGAGTCAAAAGCAAATGACACAGAGTAAAGCCACGTCTTTGAACGCCACGTTGTCCGAATCATAGAATTTCTAGATTTTCTGGTGTCGAGCTAGGAGCAGCCTGTTAGGGAAAGCACTCTGTGTGGGCATTGAGAATCTCAGATCCAAACTTATTAACTTAGGTCGTGACCTTGGACCTTACCTTTA